>NC_090932.1:92468313-93093313 GCF_040938575.1 Ambystoma mexicanum
ATTGCTCTCTGTTGCTCCTCTGTTTTCATTTTATCCTCGATAAAGGATACATGCAAACCCCACATCAAACCCATTCAATGCAAAGCTCAGGTTCATTGAATATATTGGTTTTGTAGCGCCCAGGTGGAAACCCTACTGAAGACGCCCATATACAAGCTTCCTACTAGTCGACCATCTTGAAAGCAGTTTTATCTGCTTTGTTTCTTTTGTGTGAATATGAAAAATCAGTTTATTTACTCTACTTTCTCTGTATGTTTCACAATGTTATGTAATTTGGTCCCAGTATCTGTCGAGTTGGACCCTATCGGGTCCACTGGAGCCTACCCACACGGCCTCACCAGTATCTGCTTGCAATATAGAAGAGGCCGACACTAGAGGAGGAATGCAACACTTCTTTATTCCTTCGACTCGTAATCGTAACCAAACTCCCCTTCCCCTGAGCCCTGTGTCCTCTTCCATGTGACATCGATGGTGACTTCAAACAATGTCACCCCCCCTCGTACTTAACACAATGTCGTACCTCAGTTCATTTCTTCTATAAGTCTCTGGGGTGGATTGCTGGCCCTCTGTGGCCTCTCCGTTAAGTGCGGAGTTGTATAGTCCTGGCTCTCTCTCTGCGGTGAGAGCATCTGCTCTTCACTGGAGTCTTCACCGTCACCCTCATAGGAAGGGTCCCACCCTTGAGGTTCGGCTTCTACTGTCGACGAATGGGACGTGACGATTCCTTGCATCCTTTTGAAATGTGAAGAGTTTCTAGTTATGCTTCTCCTTTCTGAACTTTCCTTCCACACCCCTCCCCTTCCCCTTAGCCATGTCCTCTTCCACGTGACACAGATGGTGACTTCAAACAACATCACAGTATCAAATTTGGACCGAACCATGTTTGGCCTATTCCTTAATACACACGTGCAAAACATATCCAAAACTCATTTGCACCTTTTCCCCTAGTCAAACATCTTTATGTAATAAAGATTGCAGCGACACTTGTTTGCTCCATTTCCTATATCACAAGCAGCAAATGTTGTGTGCTAAATGCATGCGTGTACTTGTTACCACTGGTGTAACGTTAATCTAACTTGACCCTTGTAACATACACGCCATCATGATATTACAAGGAATTCAACAGTTGCTGCTGATATTTATTTATTTTTGTTGCTTGTATAGCACGCCAAGCCCTAGGACATCTGTGAGTAACCTGCATTTTTCACTCATGGTGGATCAATCGCTGCGTCTCTTTCCCCCTGAGTTCAACATACTGATAATGATGTTTTATTCATATTGCCCTTTACATAGAACATATAATATCACCCAATCAAAGTTGGCTCTTGTTTATTGATCCCAGAAGGATGAAAGGCTGAGTTGGTCTTCCCGGGATTCGAACCTACCACCTACCAAGCATACAGAGATCGCAACACTGAGCTTTCAATCCACCGAGCTATCTCACCGGCTTCCCAGCAGCACATGAGTGTCACTGAGTTCAGTGAGCGTAACACAAAACTTTCCCAGGCTTTCCAATGGTCAAAACTGTTGTTTTAAAAATGCATCAAAATACAGCAGCCTCAGGAAGGGTCATTATCCCAAGCAATAACGACCCCTGCTGGGCTCTATACAGGTATTAGCATATTTTGATAATAGCAATGTATGCTATGGAGTTGTTATTGTAAAGTAAAATACGTTTTTAATCGTGAATAGGATAAATACACAAAATGTGCTAGGCAATTAAATGTGCTTTTATTTTGTAATAATAAAAAAACAAGGTTGTCATTTCAAGGTAAGCATTTTAATTGTAAACTTGGTTGCGTTGGAACAGTTTTAGCATGAGCTTGTATTAGGTGCAAAAGTAAAGTGAGCAGAGACTCTTTACAAACTCAAGAACACTTCCATGTTTAAGCTTTCACTTTATTTATAGTTGCATTTTTAAAGCGCTCACACAGCCTGGGGGCATCGAGGCGCTGTTCCAAGAACGTGTCTCTTAGTTGCGTATTTATAACGCTCTTAATACTGGGAGGTTTCTAAGTGCGGACCCGGGGATCGAACCTGTGTTGCTTCGTGTCGTTTTGTTCCCAAAGGCTAGCACGATGCCGCAGAGATATCCTCCCAGGACTTTAGCGCATTTAATGGGATATTACTATCACGAGGAAGTAGTAATGAGAAAAAAATGTGTAGGAAACATCTTGCTGTGCTGGAAATTGCATTGATGTTTCTCCCCTTCTGAGGGCAGTGTTTTGAATGCAGTCAATGGCAGTAGTGATTGATTCAATTCCCCGCATTCTGATTGGCTGGAAGGAGATCAATAATGACCCCCACGTGCTAAAAGTATTTTAAATGGTAGGTGGCTGTGTTTCAATGTCTAGAGCACAATATTATTTTCACCGTAAATGAGAAATGCTAATAATGTGCAACTAAACTCTAGTATTGCACATTTACAGAACGATCTACTGCACAGTACAGAGCTGCCGCTAGAATACTTCTGTTGCTAGGTACTCCAGACACCTCTTCATTCTCAAAACAAAATGTAAAAAGTTATTGAGCCTTGGTCTTCTCAGGAAGTAAATGTCCTACATTCAAAATCATCAAGTGTTCATGCTTCACAAATGTCAGTGTGATTGCTCCCAGGACTTTCTGGGCTCGCTTCCCCTCTGGAGCGCCCCCTCTGTGGCCCGCTCCCTGCAGTAGGAATGTTGAGTCCAAGGAAAGCCTTGGCGTTGCCGTTGCTGTGGGTGAAGGTCCGGGCATCCCGGTTGCGCAAACAGATCATGGCTCTTAGTGATGAGGGCAAACATGGCTGCCGTCACCATGGAGACCAGATTTGATGAAGATGTCTCAATGGGTCGGGAAGAAGAAGGCCCCCTCCAATAACAGAAGTGTCTTTGCAGAGGCTGCTTCTACCCCTCATAACACAATTCAGTTCGGGTAAAAGGGAAAATGAATTGGGGCACCCAAATAGTACCCGCTGGTGTCCTCATCCCTTAAGATTGTGGGGTTCTTCCCAAACACACTCCCCACGCTAACTCTCTCTCAAGCAGATGCACCAGTGCTTGTAGCAGGGAGCGCGCCCTCTTCCGGCCAGGCCTAGTTGCAGGAGTACCAGTCTTGACCGAACGGTAGGGTCAGAATGGAGGGAGTGGTTGGACCGGTGGTAGGGAAGCACCATGGGGGCCATCTAGGAGGGTCATTTTGCAAGTCACCCAGATAAGAAAATAAGGTGTAAAGACAGGTATTACACATCAAAGCTTGTCTTTACACCTTTTTTTATTATCCATACATACAGCCACCCACCCCCCTTCAAAACACCACATGGTTTAGCTACAGTATACAGACATTAAATCCACAGAATCCTATGGAATCTGCCTGTTCTTGCACCAGCTAGAAGAAGGCGGATTCCAAAGGAATCCATTGAAAATACTTCCTGCAATCATTACTTTTGGGAGGCCTTTGCACCTTTGTCCCCAACACATAGTGGCAAAGGAATGCGTTAAGGTGAATTCGCCTGCTTGAACACTCTTTTCATGACAGCATATTAGAAATGAGTAAAATTGCTGTAAAAGTGCACACGTAAATGATCCCTCTGTGCCATTAACTTGTACTTCTGTAGTTGATCAAAGAGAGTGGTATGCAACTTGTGGCTCCCCGGATGTTTTGGACTTTGACTCCCTAAATAACTCATCATGACTTTGCTCACTAGGGCTGAAGGGAAACGTAGTGCAAAACATCTGGAGAGGCACAATATGAGCACTTGTGAGCAAGTCTAAAAACCACAGGAACATATCAATACTTTAACATTAACATGTAATATCGATAGTGTAATGTTGCATTTTCAAAGAAATGTAAACTTGAATTACTCTCTAGTGCACTTCATGGTTCTATGTGATCTGATTGGAAAGTTTTCTTCTAAGAAGATTTAATCAAATTCTTTTTTTTACTGGTCGATTTTGCTGCAAATATATGCGGGGGACAGTCCATGCACCTCCCCCTCTTAACACCCCTACATTAGTTATTCACCTAAACCCACTCTACAATTATATTTGGGGCAAAATCCGTTGCATAAAATTCGATGAATTCTTCTTCGACTGAATCTTCTGCGGCCCACACTCCCTATCCCTCTTCATTACATGTAGATTTTGCACCCTGAATCGGGATTCCGCAATTTACTAAAATCATTATCAACAAGAGTCCGGCACGGACCGGAAATTCGATGAGCAGTGGGCACGAGTGATGTGCCTCATGACATTGGGTGACCAGCAATGACACACATTTGAGGATGGGTAATCAATGAACATGAGGATGGGTGGCCAATGAGTGAGGACAAGGAGCAATGAATGAGGCAGTTTGAGAAGTGGATCTGGAAGGCTCAGTGGTGAATTCGGAAAATGGTACCAGGAGAGCGGGTCATCAGTTAATGAGAGATTCTGAGCAGCAGTGAATGCAGTGGTCTAGGATGTGAATGTTGAAGGCTGAGCAGTGAATGGGCTGGGACCAGTGATTGAGGCACAGTGGCTAGTCAGTGAGACAGGGTATCCAGTGAATGAGGTATGTCGAGCAGCAAAACACCAGGCTAAGCAGTGAGGCCAGCTGAGTGGTGAATTATTATATAATTATAATATAATTTATTTTATGAGGAAAGCTAAGCAGTGAATAGGACAGTGACCAGTGATTGAGGCACAGTGGCTAGTCAGTGAGACAGGATATCCAGTGAATGAGGTATGTCGAGCAGTAAAGCACCAGGCCAAGCCCTGAATGAGGCAGGCTGAGCAGTGACCAGTGATTGAGGCACAGTGGCCAGTGAATGAGATAGAGAAATCAGTGAATGAGGTATGCCGAGCAGCAAAACACCAGGCTAAGCAGTGAGGCCAGCTGAGTGGTGAATTATTATATCATTATAATATAACTTTTTTTATGAGGCAAGCTAAGCAGTGAATAGGACAGTGACCAGTGATTGAGGCACAGTGGCTAGTCAGTGAGGCAGGGTATCCAGTGAATGAGGTATGTCGAGCTGTCATGCACCAGCCCTGGAATCTTGTCCATCGCTGGAGGTACTACTAACATGGATGCCAGAAGCAAGCCTTACGGTCTAGTCTATTCCAAGATGGCCACCCACTTCTATAACCTGCTGATCAGACTAGCGCTCGGTGCGTTGTATCGAATTGCTACCAGCGCTGCCAGTCCCTTTCAGTGACTCGCTTTCTCTATTCAGCTTAGTTCCTAGCCTTTTTTCTGTGCCTTTCCACTCGTGGTGTTTTCAGGTCTTCAGGTAAGGTGATCGGGATCTATCCAAGCTGTTTTAGCTTTCACTACGCGTTTACTTCGTTACACACGTATTCCTTATCAGTGTTTACTTTTGCGTTTCGCCCTGCCCCGCCGTGTACAACCACTAGCGCGGTTGGGGTAATTCTGTATCTTTTCTGATCTATTCCCTATCTGTGTTTCCTCTATTCCTTCTCTCTACCACTCCGTATAATTCGGCTTGTTACACTCTATGCCGGTTTATTCACGGAGGCCAGTGATACCGAAGAGACCTGCGGTATCTCCGCACGCTGAATCCAGCAACCTGCTCCTTATTCCATACCGGAGTGTTCCATAGCTGGAATTGGCAGACCAACGTTCCCACTTCAACAAGTCTTCGACAAGACCTCGGATCTTCTCATCTCTACAGTCTTGATTCCATCTGGGTTTTTTGCCTATACAGCTTTTTCCCCGTTTAGGGCGTGCTCCTCTGGTAACCTCCGGTTCTGCATTAGATTCAGACCACGGAGGCGGCCGAGGGAGCGCGGCCCTATTTACGACAAAAAAAGGAGAAGAAGAAGCAAGGGAAGAAGATCAAGAAGAGAGGCTCAGTCAGGGTGGAGGAAGAACCTGACCATACAGGTGAGGAGGAGTCAGGGGAGGAGGAGACCCCGCTTGACAGTATACAATGCCAAAAGAAGGAAATGGCTTCGCCCGAGCAGCTTTAAGAGATGTGTAATGCCATACAAAGCCTCAGAGTGTACATGCAATCACTACATGCTGAAAACCTTCTTCTCCGACAGCAAGCTGCGGCCCGGGAAGCCAGCAGAGATGACTTACCTCCAATGCACTTTACTTATGGGAAATATGACGAAATCCCAAGTACATCAAGGAGTTTCTTGATGCCTGCTCAGTCTACATCTCTTTTAGACCTTGAGCATTTGAGTCTGGAAGAGCTCGAGTAGGATTTCTCATTTCCAATTTGGCTGGAAGTGCCCTTGCTTGGGCAACCCCTCTGGTTACCAGCCAAGACCCTCTGGTAAATGATTTTGCTCAGTTTGTACAGGGATTCAAGAACAGATTTGAACGCTCTGACGTGCAATATTCCAAGTTTGATGCCTTCCTCGAGGTTAAACAGGGGAATCAGGATCTTCAGAGCTATATTGCCCACTTCCAGGCCTTAGCAGTATCTACCGAATGGCCAGACTCAGCGCAACAAGCTCTATTCCGACGAGGCTTGAATGAAGACCTTAAGGACGAGCTGGCCCGAGTAGTCAGGCCTAACACTTTCCAGGAACTAGTGACCCTAGTACTCCAGATTGATTTCCGTCTTCAGGAGAGACGAACCGAGAGAAGAAGAGGAAGAGGACCGACCTCCCAGCATAGCCCTCCCCAGGGAAGAAGAGAACGTCCTACTCCGGAGGAACCCATGCAGATAGGGTCGACCAGAGGACCTCTTACCAAGACGGAAAGAAGGCGGAGACAGGACCTGAATCTCTTTATGTATTGTGGGTCAGCTAAACACATGTTAAAGGACTGTCCAGACATACCCTCGAAGCGACAGGGAAACGCCAAGCCCCAGGTATTTGCAAGGGAGACCCTGGGGAAGACCGCCCAAACCCTTGCAGTTCTACCAGAACCACTTCAGAAGGAATAGAAGATAATCGTTTGATGGTGTTCGAGGTTACGTTTACTTGCAGATCTGGACAGAAGCTTTCAGTACTGGCCATGTTGGACTGCGGAGCTGCAGGAAACTTTATAGATGTAACCTGGGCCGAGGAGAACCAAATACCACTGAAGGAAAAGGACAAGCCAGTACCGGTGGAAGGGGTGGATGGAAGCCCTCTAACTTCAGGACCCATTACGATGGAGACCATTCCCATCACAATAGGCATGGAATACCATGTTGAGACCCTGCGCTTTGATGTTATCAGAGCAGCTCATTTTCCATTGATCCTGGGAATCCCATGGCTAAGAAGACATAACCCCAGAATAGACTGGACAAGGATTCGGATCAATTTCGATTCAGAATTTTGTCAAGAGCATTGCTTGGAACCGAGAGAAACTTCGACTGAAGTCCGATCCAGTCTGGCGAGTATTCAAGACCGTCTTCTGATATCTTCTTTACCTAGACAATACCAACCTTTCGCAAGAGTGTTTGAGGATCATAACCCGAGACTCCTCCCACCTCATCGTAATGAGGACTGCAGCATAGACCTCAAGGAAGAAACCTCCCTTCCATTCGGACGCATGCATCCTCTATCCTTAACCGAAAAGGAGGCCTTGAAGGAGTATCTAGCAGCCAATTTGGCAAACGGTCTTATCAGACCCTCGAAATCTTCAGGAGGAGCATCATTGTTTTTCATTTCAAAGAAGGACTCCAAGGAACTACTCCCCTGTATAGACTACAGGGGTCTAAACAGCATAACCGTTCGAGACAGATACCCGATGCCGTTAATCAGAGACATACTTGAGGCAGTTCGTAATTCCAGGGTGTTCACCAAGCTCGACCTTCGAGGGGCTTATCACCTTTTAAGGATCAAGAAGGGGGACGAGTGGAAGACGGCGTTTAGAACACCGCTGGGGTTGTTTGAATACTGTGTCATGCCATTCGGCTTGGTGAATGCTCCAGCTGTGTTCCAACATTTTGTCGACAGGATTTTCGCAGACCTGTTATACTTGTCAGTGGTTGTATACCTCGACGATATACTGATATTTTCCTCTTCATTAGCTGAACACCGCATCCATGTGAGTGAAGTCCTCCGTAGACTGTCAGAGAGCAATCTGTTTGCTAAACCAGAGAAGTGTACTTTCGAGGCCTCAGAGGTACCATACCTCGGGTTCATCTTATCCACCAAGGGAATCTGTATGGACCCATCCAAGGTTCAAGCAATAGATCGATGGCCAGAACCCACCTCATTTAAGGATATTCAACGATTCCTGGGTCTGGCGAACTTCTATCGCAGGTTTATACCAAGATTCTCGGATCTCGTATTACCCATTACTAGTCTTCTCAAAAAAGGAGTAACATTCCACTGGGGACCTTCCGCTAGGGAAGCCTTCCAGAGCCTAAAGGAAGCCTTCACCTCTGCCCCTGTTTTGGTCCAACCTGACCAGAGTAAACCTTTTGTTCTAGAGACAGATGCTTCTGGAGGTGCATTGGGAGCTGTTGTTACAGAAAGGAACCGATGAGCTGGAACACCCCATAGCTTATTACTCCTGTACATTGACAGGAAGTGAGAGGAACTACTCAGTACTTGAGAGAGAACTATTGGCTATACGTAGTGCATGCCAAGAATGGAGACATCTTCTGCAGGGAGCCTTACACCCATTTATCATCCGGACGGACCATCGAAATTTGAAGGTTCTTCAAAAAATGGAGTGCAGAAACTCAAGGCATGCCCGGTGGGCATATTACTTCTCTAACTTTGACTTCCGGATCACCCACATACCAGGATCCCAAAACAGCGTCGCTGACACTCTGTCCCGAAGCTGGAGCGTAGAAGAGCTATCTGAGGTAAAGACGGAGAAAATCCTACCAGGACACCATTTCCGCACGAAAGCAAATCTTTTTCTTCAGGAAGTTAGAGAGGAACTACTTCATAGCACACAGGCGGAGAAGGACTCCTGTCAGTTGCAGGAACGCGAGGGATTGTGGTTCCGTCTATCAGCTTTGTTTCTTCCTACACCTAGTTTGAGAACACAAGCGATAAGATTTTCTCATGGCCTTCCCTTAGCAGGACACAAGGGAGAGAAGGCAACTTTTGAGCTTGTCTCCAGGAACTTTTGGTGGCCGTCCATGCGAAGCGACATAGCATCTTATGTTTCTTCGTGTCCCACTTGTGCCATCAATAAGACACCCCGTCATAAACCACATGGCCTTCTACACCAAGCTAAAGCACCAACACGTCCCTGGGAAGACCTCTCACTGGAGTTCATCGTAGAACTTCCTACCTCTAAAGAGAAGACCACAGTCTTAGTTGTAGTGGATTCGTTCACCAAGTTGGCACATTTCATATCCCTTTCTGGGATTCCGTCAGCATCAGAGACTGCTACGGTTTTTCTTCGCGAAGTGGTTAGGTTACATGGTTTACCTCGTTCCATTATCTCCGACAGGGGAACGCAATTCACTTCAAAGTTTTGGGACTCGTTGTGCACCCAACTAGGCATCCAAAGGGCCTTATCGTCAGGGTTTCACCCGCAAACGAACGGCCAAACAGAGAGGTTAAACGCCAACCTAGAACAGTATCTTCGCTGTTTTTGTAACAAGGAACAGGATGATTGGGCAGTCCTACTACCTATGGCGGAATTCGCTTATAACAACACCTATCACACAGCAATCCGGATGAGCCCCTTCAAGTGTACGTATGGGTACCATCCTCACCATCTACCAGGTATTTCCATTCTCAAGGGTCAAACTACCACTCCAGCCTTGGAAAGGATGCTTACTGATCTTCGCAGAACCCACACGGAAGCCCTACGAACATTAGAAGACAGCCGCAAGACATACAAGATTTATGCCGATACCAAACGCAGTGCAGTGCCTCTTTGGAAACCGGGAGACCTAGTCTGGTTGTCTACGAGATATCTTCCCCGGTGAACACATAGGGGAAAGTTTGCTGCCAGATACATTGGCCCCTATCGGATTAAATCTCAAATTAATCCAGTTGCCTTCCGACTACAGCTACCTCATGCATTACAGCGAATACATCCTGTTTTTCACTCCTCTCTACTCAAGACATATCAAGAGGATCCATTCAAGAGATCTAGGAGGAGAACTGTGGTAACACCCCAGGAGAAACCATAGGAATATGAGGTGGACAGGATTGTGGATTCCCGCTGCAGAAAGGGAACCTTATAATATTTGATCCACTGGAAGGGCTATCCCTCAGCCGAAAGAACATGGGAGCCAAGAACGCATGTACATGCCCTCAGACTGATACAGCGATTCCACAGACTGTATCCGGGGAAACCAGGAGGGAGTAGATATAGGAGGGGGCATACTGTCATGCACCAGCCCTGGAAGCTTGTCCATCGCTGGAGGTACTACTAACATGGATGCCAGAAGCAAGCCTTATGGTCTAGTCTATTCCAAGATGGCCACCCACTTCTATAACCTGCTGATCAGACTAGCGCTCGGCGCGTTGTATCGAATTGCTACCAGCGCTGCCAGTCCCTTTCAGTGACTCGCTTTCTCTATTCAGCTTAGTTCCTAGCCTTTTTTCTGTGCCTTTCCACTCGTGGTGTTTTCAGGTCTTCAAGTAAGGTGATCGGGATCTATCCAAGCTGTCTTAGCTTTCACTACGCGTTTACTTCGTTACACGCATATTCCTTATCAGTGTTTACTTTTGCGTTTCGCCCTGCCCCGCCGTGTACAACCGCTAGCGCGGTTGGGGTAATTCTGTATCTTTTCAGATCTATTCCCTATCTGTGTCTCCTCTATTCCTTCTCTCTACCACTCCGTATAATTCGGCTTGTTACACTCTATGCCGGTTTATTCACGGAGGCCAGTGATACCGAAGAGACCTGCGGTATCTCCGCACGCTGAATCCAGCAACCTGCTCCTTATTCCATACCGGAGTGTTCCATAGCTGGAATTGGCAGACCAACGTTCCCGCTTCAACAAGTCTTCGACAAGACCTCGGATCTTCTCATCTCTACGGTCTTCATTCCATCTGGGTTTTTTGCCTATACGGCTTTTTCCCCCGTTTAGGGCGTGCTCCTCTGGTAACCTCCGGTTCTGCATTAGATTCAGACCACAGAGGCGGCTGAGGGAGCGCGGCCCTATTTACGACAAAAATAGGAGAAGAAGATGCCAGAGAAGAAGATCAAGAAGAGAAGCTCAGTCAGGGTGGAGGAAGAACCTGACCATACAGGTGAGGAGGAGTCAGGGGAGGAGGAGACCCCGCTTGACACGAGCAGCAAAGCACCAGGCCAAGCACTGAATGAGGCAGGCTGAGCAGTGACCAGTGATTGAGGCAGGGTGGGTAGTGAATGAGAGAAATCAGTGAATGAGGTATGCCGAGCAGCAAAACACCAGGCTAAGCAGTGAATGAGGCAGGCTGAGCGGTGAATTATTATATAATTATAATTATAATTGTTTTTTTAATGAGGAAGGCTAAGCAGTCAATAGGGCAGGGACCAGTGATTGAGGCACAGTGGCTAGTCAATGAGACAGGGTATCCAGTGAGTGAGAAATGTCAAGGCAGGCTGAGCAATGACCAGTGATTGAGGCAGGGTGGGTAGTGAGTGAGACGGGGAAATGAGTGAGGAAGGTATGAAGCACAGTAAAGCACTAGGCTAAGCAGTGAATGAAGCCGGCTGAGCAATGATTAAGGCAAGGCGAATAGTGAATTAGGCAGAGTGACGCATAGACCTCAACTCATAGCACTGCACTACTGTTAAACAATGCCAGCCCATACGGTGGCTACACACACTCTGCACAGCACTCCACTGCTCTCGAGCTAGGTCTGCACTTTAAACAATCAACTAAAAATAAATTGTTGAGGTGGCAGCAAGAAGCAAGTGAAGCATGCTGTGCACATACCTAGAGCAGTGAATAGGGCAGTGAACACGTATTGAGGCACAGTGGCTTGTGAATGAGGTGAATGAGACAGGGCAATCAGCGAATGAGGTATTACGCACAGCAAACACCAGGCTGAGCATGGAAGGAGGCAGGCTGAGCAGTGAATGAGGCATTGGCCAGTGATTGAGGCAATGTGGCTAGTGAATGAGACAAGGAAATCAGTGAATTAGGTATAAGGAGCAGCAATCACCAGGCTAAGCTGTGAATGAGTCCGGCTGAGCAGTGATTATGGCAGAGCGAATAGTGAATGAGGTATTATGCACAGCAAACACCAGGCTAAGCATGGAATGAGACATGCTGAGCAGTGAATGAGACAGTGGCCAGTGATTGAGGGAAGGTGGCTAGTGAATGAGACAAGGAAATCAGTGAATTAGGTATGAGGAGCAGCAATCACCAGACTTAGCTGTGAATGAGTCCGGCTGAGCAGTGATTAAGGCATGCCGAATAGTGAATGAGGTAGAGTGACGCACAGACCTCAACTCATAGCACTGCGCTATTGTTAAACAATGCCAGCCCATACGGTGGCTACCCACACTCTGCACAACACTGCGCTGCTCTCGAGCTAGATCTGCACTTTAAACAATAAAATTAAAATAAAATGGTGAGATAGGTGAGCACACTCTTAGAGCAGGAAATAGGGCGGAACAGTAGCAAATTGGACAAAGAAACCCTTGAATTGGGCAGGGGGAGAAATGAATGCCCAGATCCCTCCGCATACTATTGCCCCTCTTCATTCCTTATGCAGCGGGCAACCCTGCATGGGATTTATAATTCACACACTATGATACAGAGGGGCTTTTATTGGATTTAGGTAATTTATTAATCACTGAATGAATTGACATCCTCAGTCTTTTCTATATTTCGAAAAAAGACGTAGTGCAATTGTGAGCATAAGACGAAGATTTCAGATTAGTGTTATCATTCTGGAACTTTCTTCATAACTATGTTCGTTTTAGGGAGCTGTTGGGCTTGACTCAGGGCCTCATTATGAGGCTAGCGGTAACCCACCGGTGCCCCCGGCCGGTTGCCGCCAACCCTATTACACTGTTTTTTGGCTCCTGACTTCCCTGTGCCACTGGGACATTACAAGTCCCGACGGATCGGGAAGTCAGGTGCCGGAAAATGTTAGTCCCCATTCACGTGCAGTCTCATAGGAGTCCAAGGGAATTGGGACTCGGAAGCACCGGCACCGTTGCTAATGGCGCCGGTGCTTCCGTGACAACTCTGATTTCCATGGCTGTTGCGCACGGCAGGTTAGAGCTGCCGGTTGCAGAGGCCCCGGAAAACAGAGGCTGAGGCTGCTCGGTGTGGGTTGATTACCGCTGGTAAACCCCCAATTCCGAGCCTCCTCATTGGCTGAGAGGCTGCCCCTCCTCCCCCCGCTGGATACTAATATGTTTTAAACTTAAGATCAATCATTGTTTTAGTATTTTTTGAACTTCTGTGTCATTAATTGTGGTTTTTGGCTGTGAGTGATTTTATGATACCAATCTTAATAAGTTATGCAATGTTGGAATGTGTTTTCTGCTGATTCTTGTGAGGAATTGATTTCCCAAATAAAGATGTACTAATTGGTTCATATTCATTCTATTTTGTGAAATTGCGGATTAAGTTTTGCAAGTTTCACAAACATGGCAACATTTTAAAAAAACAGATTTTTCAAAACTGGCACCACAGTGGGGAAAACGTTAGCAAAGTGACTGTAAGAGATTTTTTCAGCAAACTAAACGAAAACCTTTCCATTAGTTTGATTAAAAAACTTGCAACAAATGTTTTGCACTTATTTTGTTGAAAAAAAAATTCTGCACGTTTTGATTGGCTGGATTGCTTTTCAGCAAATGAAGTGAAAACTCTTTACTAGAGGTGTCCATGTATTTTGTTGAAAATCATAAAACAATGTAATTGTTCCGGATTTCTTTTCAGAAATGTCCACAAAGTGGTAACTATAAATACTCCTAATTTTTTCATTTTCACAAAGTGACCAATTATGATTTCCACACTATGTATGACACCTGCAGAATCATTAATGTTGTTGCTCTTCTGAAGCTGCGAGAGGAAAGCAGATACGGAGAACGCACCCCAAACCAGGAGCGCCCCCAGCCACAAATCTCATCAGAAGCAGAAAGTCTGCCTAATCGCATATCTGTGGAGCTGCATGACGAGGTGGAGACAGTCTGCAGCAGTCTACAGTCTCTCTACCCTGTTTATCGTGTGCACCTTGTGGGAGGACCCACTTAACCTGCTGCGGGAGCGGAGCGACGAGCAGAGCTGCGAGACGAGCTGGAGACAGTCTGCATCAGTCCGCAGCGCTGCGGTAGCCGGGGGGGCCGCGAGGCAATGGACTCCTGTCAGCTGAAAGTCAAATCCGTCAAACCTGATAAAGCAGAAACCAGGAAGACCGGACTGAAAATCATGGACCCAGACTCAGAAGCGGACCTTTCCGCGCGTCGCCTGAGAAGCCACAAACTGCACCTGGAAGCCCTAATCCCCCGTTCTCCTACGGAAGGTAAGACTGCAGGGCGGGATCTCGCCAATTCGGGGGCTATACGGGCAGCATTATCCAACGGCACAGGCCCCGCCCCCACCCCCTCACCTGTGGGCAGCACGTTGGCCTTTAAAACATCAAGCAAGGTCCCTTTTCCTCTGTGCATAACGGCCGGTTCCACGCAGACCACCGAGGCAAGTGAGTCTCTTGCGGAGGGTTCCGGAGGGCGTCCTCAGCAAGACTCTGTGCGGGAGCCAGGCCATGACTCAGCAAAGGTAAAAACTCCAGTCCCAGTCCCAGCTTCACAAGAACCGAACCAACAAAAAGTGAATGACCCAGGCAGGGATACGATCGCCGTCGAGCACAAAATGTTGAGCTTTTCACCTGAACAAATGCCGCTGCCCACCTTTGATTTTCAGGACCCAGAAAAGGGCAAGCTGGGTCTTAACAACAAAGAAGAGGTACTTTTGAAACTAATCACAGACAACAAACATAGGAATGGAACCCTTGGATTGCCCGGAACCACAAACGCCTATTCTCACCTCCATGCATCCTACGAACAAAGAGGGCCTCATCCTGTGTCCTGAACCAGCTGAGCCTTCGGTGGAAACGGCCCAAAGCTACCTGGATTACAGTAAAGATGACTCCAGCAGTGAGGACGGGGGTGGAGAAGAAACCGAATCCCCAATCCCTCACAAACAGGGAAAAAAGGCACCACAAGTCAAAACCCAAAGCCGCCAGACCATGCCAGCTAACTCAGGAACCTAAAACAAGCACGCGAAAATCTTCAGCAAAAAATCCTTTAAAAAGCCTGAGAAAAAAGGGGGTAACGGCCAAATTTCTGCCTAATCCTCTGCTATCATGCCCACTGAAAGACATTTTTATAAAACATCAGAAACGGAAACTAGATACAGCTATGGAGCTTTCTGACACTGAAATACTAGAAGCCATACAAGACCCATCACCTGCCAACAAATCACGGAGAACATACATGCTCCGGGAGCTTTCTGACTCCCGCTCACCCCCAGGAACAAGGCACTGTACGCCAGGCACAAAAAGTCAATTAGAAAAAAGGCTGCCAGGTTCTGGTTCAACCATTTCAAGCAGACCGGCCGATAAGTCATCTGAGCAACCGATCTCAAATGGCCAAACAAACGCCCTAAAAAGCATCCAGAGATTGCACCATTAACATCAGTACCCAACCAACTAACTAACACCGCAGACTTATTGAAAAATCTGAGAGCGGTCGAGGGCCCCCCCCCCCCTGACAAAACCTACTATGTCCGAAAAGGATCCGGGGCTAAAGACCAACGATATGCCTGGACAAAATCGCATCTAAATATAGGCAGGGATCTCGCAATAGTAGAGAAAACCAATACTTCTACCGCTGAGCCACCAAGAAACAGGAAGCCGTCTGAGTCAGCTGAAGCAGAAGTGGGGCAGGATTCCATTTACTCGGATGAGATAACGAATTTCGACTCATCACACTTAAATAAGCGACCAGTCACTATTCACTCCTCACCAAAAAACAGAAGACCCTCAAGCAGATTCACCAACAAAAAAAACGACATGCTGACAATCATGTCGGCCATCACAATTGCTTTGGGCCCATTTTGCAAGCTATATGAAGCTATCAACAATTCACTACAAGACAACACATCGGTAATTGGCTCCATGAACACCAAACTGACGTTTCTTGAAGGGGCTACATAACCGCGATGGAAGCAACTAATATTACCCATCTCAAAACATGGGAAACAAAAGTGGCAATTTTAGAAGAAGCATTAAAGAACATGCAAAAAGCACCATCCAACCAGAAGATGACCCTAGAAACAAAAGAAAAACTGACAAAATCTCCATCAACAAGTGACGTAATCAACACCCCGACAGGTGTTTCGAAATCCAAAGACCCCACAAGAGACAGAGGACTCATACGGAACCAAGAACCAACAAAATTAAAACAACAATCCATACTGAAGCTCAGATCTACAAAGACCTCAACTACTCAAGGGATGACCCAAGTAAGACCCACGCCCAAGTCTGACATCACCAGATTACAAGAAGATGGCCCTAGTGACCCACCGTGGCATACAAAAGTGGTAGACCTGACTAGATCACCTAAATTGACAGAAGAATTTCTGGCAGCCTGGGACTTGATGAACATAAATCAGCACTGGGACTCGGGGCCTGGTAAACCTGAGACCGAGGTTCACACCCCCGAGGGTGAAGGATCCCTAGGATCATCTGAAATTGCACCCCAGAGAGTTAAACCAACACCGCAGCACAACAGGAAGTCATCACAGAACAAAACAACGAGAAGCTCGCCGCCCAAACAATTAAGCTACTCATATGAACAAAACAAGGAATACAACCAAACTGAAACCCAAATGAAAAAACACGAGGACCACAGGCCCATACCTACATCAAAAAAAGCTCAAAAAAATACAAAATATATCAGCCACTACCTCAAGAAAAACAACATTCTGAATGAATCACTACGAATTTTCAGAATAGAACAATCTGGAAATACGGAGGGTCATATGGTTCTGAATAGAAAAACGGTCCTAAAAATTACAAAGCACACACAATCCTTGAAAAGAATGAAGACTGAGGACCTGGCACTCATGGAACCTTACCACAGAAAAACAGAGCGAAAGCCTATCTCCATATCTAGCCACGCGCTCTTCATGACAGCACTCCAGAAGCCTGCTCTGAAATCAAACAGTTAGGCTTCACGTTATCCGAACTCTCAGCCACGGTAAACAATGTTAAAAATCAAGAAAGAACTGTAGAAACTGATCACCGGAAGAATCGATGTACCTCAAAGACAGAAGAGCTCTACAGAAATAACCAGTTAAGCTATACCCTCAGCCAAAAAGATTTATACAATTACAAACCAAATAAGGATCAAAAATGAAAGATACCATCGACACACGTCCACCGACAAGGTCAGGACGTACAGGACAAATGATTCCCCAGTAAGACATAAGAACTCCGCCTTTACCTGTCCAACAAGAGGTAAACAAGATAGATCGCCAATACAACATACATCCAGACGCCTCACTGTAGAAAAGGAGAAACAAGACACGAAAACCGGAAGATCCCTACAGACGACAAAACTCCAACAGGCCCGTGGAACTGGTTCAAATCAGCTCTCTCCACCAAAAGGGACAAATAGCAACAACCAGCGTCCCCAGTACCTGCACCTACAAGATCGCAACAAACTGCGGACGCGAACTCCAGAGAAGTACTTACCTTGACCTCATGGAACACGCAAGGTCACTCACACTTAATAAAGGCCGGCGACGTCGACTTGGTTGAATATGACATACTATGCCTACAAAAAACAAGGCTGAGTGAAAAACCTTCCCTAGACGGCTACACAATCGTAATATCCCTGGCAGTGAAAGGATTAATGGGGCGTCCATCATCGGGTCTGTTGACAGCCATCAGTATAGGATCGGGATTAACCCCAATTGGAAAACTGGAAGAATCCTACGGAATCCTGGCAATTACAACAACATGGACCCACAAATCACTGGAACTAGACAAAACAACCTCTTCAAGGTTAGTGATTATCAACACCTACTGGAACCCCCAACGGACAACAAACAAAGCTTTCTGCACAAAGGCAAGCGAACCTGATCGACAAAATATACACCGACTATGAAAATACCAACATCATTATGTGCGGCGACTTGAACGCAAAATGCGATGAACAATGGAATAGCAGTGGAAATCAAAACCTCCAGACAACAACAAAAGAACGAGGCAAGGCATGGATGTCTCTAATTGCCCCCATAAATCTCCAGAACGTAGCAAAACTCTTTCCACATCAAAAAATGGAACCAACATGGGAACAAGAAAGTGCAAAGGCAACACTGGACTATATCTTCGTAAGCAACGGACTCGTGCCTAACATTCAAACCTTTCAGGTTCAAAGAACCATCCACAGTGATCACAATGTTTTACACTTCTCATGGCTGGAAATCGACCCGCAAAACAATTCTATAGCCATAATGTTGCGGTAAATAAACAACAAACTCAACTGCGTCTGTCTGCTACAGACGTAATGGAGATTAACACTAAGTACAATCCTCTAACAGCGACAAATTCAACACTGTCAAAAGAACCGAGACCAAACTACCTACCACTGCTACTAGCGTATAAAACTAAGCCGGGTGGATTGAAAAATCCTAGCATACAGTTTAATCACACGTACGACAAGGCAACGGTGGAAAACAAAAGATGGATTAGGAAACTGAAAAAAAAAGTAAAAAAGGAAAATACAGCCAAATCATGGCCATTATTTGAAACAGAATCAAAAGCCTACACCAGATGGACTAAACATCACAGACTCGCATTAAATCAACAAGACTCGGAGGAAATGCTAGGAACTCTTAGCACAAAAAAATCTTGAGAATTCTGGGCTCTAATTAAGAATAGCCAGACTGCCGCAGACATCTCAAACTCAGTTTCCGAGGAGAAAGGAATGACACACTTCGCAGCTCTCTTTGATCTTCCGCCATCATGCAACCAAACGCCCCAACAAGCCTTAGTTTCATCATGGGCTGATCTGACAGATCTGGAAGACATCGAAAGCGTGATTGTCAAACTCAAAAACTCAAGAGCTCCAGGCCCGGATGGCCTGACCAACATTGCCCTGAAGCAATCACCTGGTGAATGGCTAAATGGTTTAAGCAAAATCTTTGGTCACTGTGGAAGAACGAAAATGATCCCAGAGTCCTGGCAGCATGCGACGGTCGTCCCGATATTCAAAAAAGGATCCAGAGAAAACCCAGAGAGATATAGGCGATAGCGCTCCTCAACATTATCGGGTAGATATACGTATCCCTTCTGCTGACCAGGCTACGAACATGGGGAAAAAACGCTCCCTGCTCAGACATTTTCCAAAAGGACTTTAAGAAAAACGGAGGAACATCCGTGAACATCCTCCTGTTGAGTATCTTAAAATCAAAAGTAAAGGCAGGGTCGATTAGAATCTACCTGGTGTTTGTCAATTTATCCAAGGCCTTTGACAAAGTCGACAGAAAAAAACTGTGGTACAAACTGGCAGTCTGGGATTATCCGAAGTCAATTCTGGGCCAGTGATTGCCTTACAATCAAACACAAAGATCTGTGTACGACTGAATCGCCACGGGACCCTATCTGAGAAAATCCCTATACATAGAGGAGTGAAACAAGGCTGCTCTTTAGCCCCGGCTCTTTTCACTGCTTTTTTGGGGGACTATCAATATTCCGAAGCCAAAATCAGAGTGTTTCCTCCGAAAATTGGAAAAACAAACATTTCAAGAATATTATACGCTGATGATCTAATCCTCATAGACCACAACAAAATCGGTCTACAACGCAAATTGACCAACCTGGCACGCTATATTGACGACAACAACCTAGAAATCAACAAAAACAAAACAAAAATTATGATTCTGGACAGAAAGAAGAGTAACAGTACAAATTCCAAGAAACAGAATTGGTTCATGGACGAAGCAAAACTTGAAATCGTCTCCCACTACAAATATCTGGGAGTGACCATTGATGGTTCGACTCAAGAGACAACGATGCAGGAAATGCTATGGATGAAAGCAAAGCAGCTAGCCGCCCAAATAAGATCTATTGATACCAAATTCAGAAGATTTTCATTACTACCGGCAATCCAATTCTACAAAGCAAAAGCAGTCCCCACACTCATTTACGGAATGGATGCAACCCTCACGATGCCCACTTCTATATGGTCTAAGCTAGAAGGAATAATCTGGAAATCAGTGTTGGGTCTGCCCAAATCGACGTCTATGACTGCTATTAGGCGTGAATTGGGCCTTGTATCACTAGAGGGGTCCGTAGCCCAGAGTGCGATGCAACTCTACAGGAAAATTCTCCTAAAAGACTCACTACCGATCTACAAACTGATAGCCGACGAAATTAAGGGTGAGAAATCTAAAACGCTCAATAAATGGGTGGAACATCAAAAAACAAAATTGAATGACGTCTGCA
Organism: Ambystoma mexicanum; assembly: GCF_040938575.1. Classification (NCBI taxonomy): domain Eukaryota; kingdom Metazoa; phylum Chordata; class Amphibia; order Caudata; family Ambystomatidae; genus Ambystoma; species Ambystoma mexicanum. The sequence goes on from NC_090932.1 coordinate 92,488,620, forward strand.
CATAAGATGACCTGAAGTCCAACCCGCAAAGGGTTAAAATAAAAATTTGACTGCAAAGACTGGATTGACACCATTGACAAAACAATGGAGAACAAACTCCTAAAACATCTTCCACATTCAACAAAGTTAAAACCCCTTTAAACTATTGCATCAAATTCCTGTGTAAGCAGCTACGAAAAACATTCATGAAAGCAAGACTCAATCTGCTAACGACCCACGAAATCTTAACCATAAGATCAACGACAGCCTCGAATGAAGACAGCCTCGAATGAATGCCGCCTCTGCAATAATCTGGAGCAGCCGGAAACACTAAGACACTTGGTAATGTCATGCCCAAAAATGAGCCAATACAGAGCAGTCTACCTCTGGCCGCTACGCACAGAAGCGGTAACCATCGACGAAGACTCGATCTGGAACCGATTAATCTCAGGAGAATCCACCAGATGAGCTCTGGCAATTGTAAAAATGGTGGATTTAGCATTGAAAAACATCAATGCACAAAAGTCCGCCCAGGTCCAAAGCGAAACCTGAGCTGGCTGTTCTTCGTGGACAGGACTTATCATACGCTGCGAGGCCCCAATAGGGCCACTGGGGTTTTAACTCAACTTGTAAAAATCATTTAATTAAAGACAAGTAAAAAAAAAAAATATGTTGTACGCCCCGAGTATTACTAGATTTGAATTGTTTATGCTACTGCCAGATATTATTTCATACATTTAGCTACTCGTTGACTGAATGTAAATGTAAAATGGTCACATTAAGCAACTTAGCTCTTTAATTTTACTTACAGTCTCGAAGCACTATGGGAACGCCCCATTCTACACTGTCTTGATGCCCATGTCTAAATGTTTCACGGGTGCCTATTTTTTGCTTCTGAAGACATATCTAATATCACCTTGAAAAAGACCAGCTGATAAATTACAACAGGACCCTGCCCGACCTCTCTACATGTTCTCTGAATGTTGCTTTGTATGTTTTGAGGGCATCATGCGCTCCATAGAGAAAGCTTGATGTGCGGCTATTCTCTATCATTATCACTAAAGTTTCATATTCTCTGCAACCGCATGGATCCAACTATAAAGCAGCCATGCTTGTAGTCTCTAGCCGCCCAGGACTCATGGGACCATCATACATGTGCATACATGTAAGAGTACAACATGCCTTACTGAATATTTAACCACCCAGATAACAAAACAATAAGGAACTTGCAGAGAAAAGGAATTTTAGGAGCAATTCAATCTGATGTCGATTTCTTTTATATTTGGTCCACATGGTTTCATGGGTGAAGATGATTTTGTGTTTCACTAAAGAGCGCCTGGCATGAAGCACCCATGAGTGTAACATAGGATCCAGTTATCATGCGATCATATCATGCAATCAGGATCACGCGCGGAAATATGAAAAGAAGATGCAGAAGAGGGACATTACTCAAAATACAAGAGAGATTGCTATGAAGCGCCTTGAAACATACCTTGCATCTCACTGTGAGGACAATGCAAACACGCTTTTATTATTATTGACGATGTATATAGGGTTATTGGAACCTCTTCCAGATTCTGCTGAGATCTGGCGCATGTTGCATGGTATCATTATCATAGCAAGGTGAGCATGTTGCAGTCGCTCCCTATCTACACTCCTGGAAAAATCAGCAGAAAGTTATTTTCCAAGAAGTGGTAAAAGGACGTGATCTGAGCCCCTTAATTGGATGTCAAGCCATAGAAACTCAGACCCTTACTCGCAATGAGCCACAACTTTCAGTGAGGGTATCCCGGCCAGTCATCTTCAGTAGTGCTGAGCGAAATTTTCGCTGATGGGTCAAATTTGCGAAATTTGCACTTTATTGGGTATCTGACCACTCCGCGACATCCGCGCAAATGTTCTGCCGGCATAGACATTTTGCGGGCAGATCTTTTTTTTCCCCATTGGTTCAGTGTTTTGTGCGCATTACTGCTGTTTTCGCGTGTCATTTGTCATTCCGCTCACCGGCATGTTTTGCGCTGCCTCTGCGTAATTCGACTGCGCGTACCATGTTTTCCATGTTTCGTCCTGGCAGAACGTGAAACGTTGTGCAGGTTTTTTTTGTTGCGCGACTTCTTTGGGCCTTAATAGCAACCATCAGAGATGGCCAATAGTGAGGGTTTTAATTTGACCTGTTTCCTTGGGCCAAACATTTGAGGCCGAAAGAGAGCCTCTCCTTGGCCAGTATAAGTACGAGTGCTTTTTCCTGGTGTGTCAGTAGCAGTTGGCTTTCTCTGTGACATCTGACCATACTAGGACGAACACGACGACCAAAACGACCACGACAACCACAACGACCATAACGTGCTTCTGCTGCTGTGCCATCTCATTGCATTGTTAACGAGTGAGCATGGCGGGGTCAACTTGTGTGTCGCTCTTGCATTGTGGGGGGCTTGTACTTGGCTGGTTTTGCGTGGCATTGAGCTTCCACATGCCCCAAAATACTCCCTCTTTCATTCGGCACTTGGGCTGGGTGGCAGGGTGATTCGTCAGGGGCATAGGCAGCAGACCCAGCTGAGGGAAGTGTCTTTCAATCTCCCTTCCCATTTGTCTGCACAGGGCATCCTGCCGACTCCAAGGTCCCTCGCCACACCCACAGAAAATGGTATGGCAGCCTTGGTGGGTGGGGCCGTGTGCCCTTAATTTGCATACAGTGAATCAGATGGTTTTGAGGGCAAAATGGGCTTTAGGGGAGAATTGCGAACAACCTTTCATTCCATCATCCAAAAAGGATTTCTAAAAAAAATGGCACATTTTCTACTTGCTTTTAAAAATCCTAATAAAATAGCAAAATTTGGGGATTTTCACCATGATATGTGCCTACGAAGAAATAAAAAACTCAACCCAGCCTTACTCCCTCTCTCGGAAATTGCCATGTTGCGTTATGTGATATGATATTTTATTTGTAACGCGCTCGTACACAAGTGTTTCAGAGCACAACAAGGCAAGGGAGGGGAAACAGGGGAGAACACAACAACGATCTTACTAGGCCCAGTGAAACTTGGAAAGCGCAAGTCCATGGGAAAGGGGAAAGGGGAAAAAGTGCCTGGAAGGGGGAGAGTGGAGAGTGCAGTGCAGAGCAGAGGAGAGCAGATAAATATTAATAAATAAAAATAAATAGATAATGGAGGTAATAAGCAGTGCTTGTGCAGCCAGCAAGTGGCAAGTGCTGTGTTTACGGCAGCAGACTGGGTAAGTCTGATAAGTGCATAAAAAGAAGAGAATGGGGGGTGGGAGACTGTATTTGTACAGATACAGTCCAGTCCCCAGTGCAAGGGGTGGGAGGCAGTGCAGAAGGGTGGCAGGTTGAGCAGGTGCCTGGGCCAAGGGGACAGAGGGTGGCCAGTTGCACAGTGCCAAGAGAGAGCAGATGAGCTGGGGAGAGGGGGAGAAAAGGCAGATGCAAACAGGAAGGTCTTGAGGTGCTTCCGGAACCACAGATGGTTCTCCTCAAGTTTTAGAGTGGCAGGGAGGCTGTTCCAGAGGGAGGCCCCGGCCGAAGACAGAGATCTACACCCATTTGCAGGGATTTGCTGAGTGCATCTCACCAGTTTGCCTGACCCTGTGACACGAAATATGGGAACATGTGTTACCCCTGTCTAAATTAACACTAGATAGATCGATAACAATAATCTCATGTATGTCACATTTATGTTATCTCTTATAAAAGGATATGATGTGACTCCTATTTGTGAAAGTGAAAGACAAATAGGCGGCGAGCTGGGTTGGAACTGTTCAATGTAAAAAGCCGCATTTCTCATTTTCTTAATTGTTTTGATTGTATAGCACCTTATTGTCCACCGATGAGATTCAAAGCACTGCATCTCGTAAAGTGGGCTGAGCGGTTCATTTGTGTTAGAGTTCAGGCGGTTGTGTTGCAAATGTATGGATGAAAGTGACAGATTTGGTTTACAACCATAAAAGGGTATCCTGCCGTGCAAAGTAATGACCCCCATTTAGCCCTCCCTTGCTGGACAAGGAGCATTAGTGCACCGCGAGGGGGGTGTGGCCATCTCCCAGCCAATGAACTGTAAAGTCCCTGCTCCGAGCCCCCTCATAGCAGGTAGCGCCATCTTCCCTCGCCGGGTTTTCCCGGTAACTGCACTGCCGCGCTTTCCCACGCCCATACGTCCTATCTCTCACCCCCCTTTTCAACCCAATAAGGCACTCCCTACCCCCTCCCCATTTACCATCTTGCTCCTTGTCCAGTGTGTGCGCCGGGAACAGTAGTGTTTCCTGTGCAGCACCGACGTCAGCAAGGCTGCCATGGAAAAGGAGACGGGACTACTTAGAGTCCCTTCCTCCTGATGCATGGCGGCCATCTTTTTAAAATGTATTATTTATTTTTTAAAGTTGCCGTTTGACACCTTACAAACTATTAGTACCAAAGTACATTGTGCCGGGGTACTAGTAGCAATATTATAATATTATATGGGCCTGTCAGTATGGCCCCGGGGAAATGCCTGGGCCGCTAATGTCACCCCCCCCCCCACACACCTTTAATATTGCTTAAATAGCCTGCCAGAGATAAAATGGTTTACTGGATATTTGCCTTTTTTACTGCTCAAGACAATAATTCCTCTCCTTGTGGTACAGTCTTGCAAAATATGTGAAGATTTGCCGCCCTAGCATTAAACCCCTACAGCTGTCTGGCAAGATCCTGTACATTCAACAAGCAACCTTCTTTCCATATCTATCCCGAGGATGCAATGCAACACATCTTGCAGCTAACTTTGACTTTTCAATGTTTCTTTTGTTCGGTTTTGTTTTTTTATAGCACCAAACTGACCCTGTAGTCCAAGAAGACAATTATGAGTATGGTGGTAATGGCAAAACATGTACTTTTAATACCTCCTATTCATCAAATTCCTCCTAAATACGAGTTGGGATTACATGGGATAATTACAGCATGGGGTACATTGAAAGTACTGATTGGGCTAAACATGAGTTAGCGGGGTGCAGCCATTGTGTTCCGCCACCAGATACCTGTTGTGGCCCTTCCATATAGCCTTCACTAAAGTGCCTTACCTCTGGTGCTGCGGCAGACGAGCTTGACTCACTTCATCCGAGGAAGCCATTTTGTCCGCGTTGCCTGAGGATCCAGCTGGCAATATTAATGTATTGATGCGTATCCCCCGGATGGAAGAACGCACTGGAGACCAGGAGAAGTTATCACGGATCAAGATCCCACCCTCCTACAGATGGGGAAGCAGGCAAATCAGGGGACACTCCTCTCTTAGAGGGTCTGTGTCTCCTGCTTGGCTCTCTCATCCAAGGCCCCTACCATTCCCGTGCCGACGCCAGTCGCTCCTGTGACACGCGATTTATGATTTCGATTTTGTCAGTTCTAAGCAAAAGAGAAAAAGATTCAAGGTTTAAAGTACACTCGGTTTCAATGTCCTACAAGAATATAGCAATCACCCCCGCGTCGAAGGGCGCACATGGCCCGTAATGGTCGCCAACCCGAGCTTAGGCAGGCTTGAGTGAAGCGCGGGCCTCAGCGAGGGCCTCAGCAAGGGCTGTGGGCTGTTACCAGCCATGTATGCCCCCCGTCAAGGGGGTGATAGCTATTCGCATCCTGGGGGTCACCCGGAGTGCAAATATTTATTTATTTACGGGAGTTGGGCTCGGGGAGTATTGCGTGGGCCCCTTCGCACATAAAAAAACAAAAAATAAGATGGCTGCTGTCAAAGGGAAAAGTGACAGTCCCTGTTTTGTTTCCATGGCGGCGGGCGGAAGAGCGCCGGGACCAGAGCACAAAGCCCTGGTCCAGCGCGTAAGTGAGGAGGGGTTCGGAACGAGTGCAGGGTGTTTTTTGTGGGAGGGTGGGGAGGCATCAGGGAGAGGTGCCGTATTGCCTCCCCACAATCAAGATGGCGCCACCCAGTAAAGGGCCTAATGTGGCTGGAAAATGCAGGCAGTACACTGTGTGTTCTCGTCCGCATTTCCAGTCACCTGATTGGCTGAGTGCCCTTCCCCATCTTTCCCAGGTGCGGAATAGCAGTAAACCCGTTGATTGCATTCATACATGCAGGAACATGAGGCCATCTTTGATTCACCTAGGATATTGAGGTTAAGATTTGATGAAAGCACTTGGGATAGTGACAGACACCACTCGAGAAATGTTAAATGTTAAAGGTATTTGTACTGCGCACCGTCACCAACGGAGTTGGTCCCCAGGCGCTGTGGCGGATCTGTAAACAATAAGGTGGGATGAGTTAGTAAGGTGAAGAGGGAGTAGGATAGTGAGAGGAGTGGTGTTCTGTTGGCAGCTTCAACTCGGTGTACACCGGGTGCTGAGCTTTGGTGCGGGTATTGGATCGCTGTCAGTCCGAGTGTGCTGTTGGTGCGGCTTATGTGTTGTTGCAGTGTTGTGAAGTGCGTGCAGCTTGTTGTGCGAGAGATGGTTGTCTGAGTTTTTTGAGTGAGATAAGTATGCAGAGATTTTGAGCTTATATTGGTTAGTGGGTTACCTGACATTTAGCATGCTAATATTCACGGTTTTGTCTAGGTGTAGCACTTGCTGACCTTCACAATGAAGATTACCCAGGCTGATAGCGCTGGTAGTCTTGATTCTAATAAAGACTCGGAGGCGAGCATTATGCTTAAACTCTTTAATGCTAACTTCTCAGCAGCTCAATTCAAAACTCTACTTTTCCAAATTCCAACTCTCAGAAATACAAATTAAAAAACAAAACCAAAAAAGTCCACCAAACTACATACTTCCTGAACTACAACCCCCAGAAGTCCCCAGGATCCTGTAGTTTGACCTTAAACATGTAACCAATCAAGTCCCAGCAACAGTCCTTGCATCACATTCTGAACCAATCTCTTCCTCTTTCTTTGCTGCTTCTCAGAGATAAGTACCCTTTCGTGCTGAGCTCTATAATGGGGAGCTGTATTGTATGTATATTAGAATGAGGGCTGTATTATCAAGTTGACTGTTGCAGTTTTAGTGAATGCTGTTTTTTTGTCAAGCTTACCAGTTGAAGATGCAACGCCGGTTAATGTTCACAATTTTAAGTGTGGCACATGCTAACATTCACAATCTTATCTAGATGCTACGCAGGTTAATGTTCACAATGCAATTCTATCTAAGTGCGGGCATGCTAACATTCAAGTTTCACCTAAGTGCGGGCATACTAATATTTAAATCCTATCCAGATGCGACACAGGCTAATGTTCATAATTCTATCTAGGTGTGGGCATGCTAACATTCACAATCCTATCTAGATATGGCGCAGGCTAATGTTCACAATTCTAAATGTGGCACATGCTAACATTCAGGTTTCACTGATGGCTTTGTTGAGTCGTTTTTTGTTTGGGTATTACAGGGGGTGACCTGGAGGGGTGCTCCGTGGGAGGAATTTGGGTTCTTGAAGGATATCCATTTGGCAAGATTTGTAGGAGGGGTTAGATTTGGAGTATCTCTCTGGGTCTATTGACAACATCCTGGGTTTCATAAACTGGGGACAAGTGGTTGGTTCCAAGATGCTGTTGATGCTCAGGTGTTGTATAAGGGCTGCTTGTCAGTGGTTGATTTTGGGGTACTGGTAGGAGCCTCTTGAAAGGCTAGAGTATAAGGAGGCTGGGTGTTGGGGTTGACTCTGACATGATGTGACATGACTCACTCTTACCAGGGTCTGCAGATAATGCAGCGCCCGTGGCTCCATTCCGCCCCCGGACATGTCGCCCGTCTGCCCGGCCTTAGGCTCCCTCTCCCGTGGGTATCTCCTGCTGCTGAAACGCTGGGCTGACAGGAGAGGTCTTGGCTGTCTCCCCGGCTCCTTGGGCTGTCAAACGTCAACACACAAGACAAAATCAATTGTGGTCTATCATTGAGCCAAACAAGAGATCGGTCTACAACATTGGCATGTATTTGACACTGATACAAAATGAAAGCTGCTGGCCTCTAACCCACCAAGGTTTGTATCTAAAAGGATGAACACCAATGGCAATAAACTGAGTTGAGCAGATCTGCCGTAACCCAAAAACGCAGACTTTTTTTGTCGACAAAAGGTTACACACCTGTGGAATATCCTTTCCCAGTGAATGTGTGGGATAGGGCAGGGCCTTTTATCACATGATTGCAACTGGACATTCCCAAAAGGCTTTGCCACTTGTTTACATGATCATGTCATACATGCTCTAACATGCCCCTGTGGGATATTTTATATGGGCTTTATCGAGCGCGCGTGTGATGTGCAAATACAATGTTCGGGCTAGTGCTGCCGCACACTATATTCTACAAGGCTACCTACCTGCAGACCCCTGTTCTTCGATACCCAGTGTGCCCTTTTCTCCCAAAATATGGATTCTCTGTGTTCTTCGCTAAGGGGTGGGTTGTTAGTGTTTTGATAGTTTGTCCTTTAGTTTCATGAAATTCTTAATTTGATAGACCGCTCATTGGGCGCTTCTTTTGTTTTGGCAGTAGTATTCTTGTTTGGCTGCTTCCTTGCTGGCTCACTCCCTCTTACAGCACATAGGCTGCCCCCGGCAGCACTACCTTAAGAGACGAAGGAGTATACGATTCATGTTCCGACGCTTTTTCCTTTGTGGCTGGGATTGCTGCTGGTTTAGTAGTAGTGTGGGGCCGAGTAGCAGTTTCGAAACCATTGCTATACTCCTGTCGGGCAGTCGTCATTTCGTCACAATATATGAAACAATACTTATGTTGTTAGTCTGTGCCGTCCACAGTCCATATTCGCCCTAGAGTTTCCCCCACTCCTCCACTTGGATCAGTACCGGCTCATTTATCGGTTTGTCCTTTTGTGAGGCACTCTCCAGTCGGATTCGTCTGCTCTCCGTTATCGTCCACATGTGCAATCACTTTGATTGAAGCGCCGGTCTCGTTGTTAAAGAAATGCAAATGACTACAAACACATTAGTGCTGGGAAAGGTTTAAGGGTTTTTTCAAGAAGTCCTTTATTAGGCCTCAAATTCGGGATAGGGAGGTGTCATCGCGAGGGAATTTGTCGAATTTTACACCTTAACTGAATTTGGCTGAAAATATATGTAGGGGAGGCTGGATAAAGGTAATAAATAAGGTGGAGGAAAGTGGAGAGGAGGTTGTGGTCTCCCCCCACATATAGATATGATTGTGGAACATGGGCCCTAGAATGGAAAGGACCTTGCTGAGCTCTAGTTTTGGTAGTCCATTTGGTTGTGGGTCGTCTTGGTCGCAAGATCACAGGTTAGTGTTTGAGGCATTGCTCATCCCTCATTTGCTTGGTAGAGAATGGGGGGGGGGTTGGGGAGGGGCTTTGTTTAACCTGGATATCTTGCTCTCGTTAGTTTCAAGAAATTGATTTTCCACGCAGTTTGATGCGTTTTAGCGTTTATTTTACGGCTGACCACACGGGGCATAAGAGCCCCGGATGTACATTAAATAAGGGTGTACCTAAAAACAAACTAACAAACCCTTTTCACAAATAAAAGCTAAAACGCATCGAACTGCGTGGAAAATCTATTTCTTGAAACTAATGAGAGCAAGATATCCAGGTTAAACCCCCACACCCTTTTTCACATATATATTTGGCCAAATGGCATAAAAGAAAACAATTAGATGAAATCGAATTCAACTAATTCTTTTCGACAAAATCAGATAGAGCCCTCAAATTCCAAGGATGTCTGTGAAGGGGGGGATCGGTCATGCACTAAGCCCTGTACGCACAGACATCCTCACTTTGCTTCCCACGGCCGGCCTTCCCACTACGCAACCCAAGTGGTTACCTTGGGGCGCCTGCCTATGGTGGCGCTGTTCAGCAGTTGTCTCTTTCTCATAAAAGCACAGGCTCAGCCCCATCGTGGCACGACCCTCAAACGCTGCATCAAACTGCCCGACTTGAACTGCACATCCATTTTCCTGCATCTTCGACGTTGAACCAACTATCAAACCGACCCTGCTCGCCCTCACACGTCTTCAAATGTTGCGTTTTACCGCAGCAAGCGGCAGCTCCACCCCAACACCTGCTCCCCAGCTGGAACAACATGACCGCTGTATTCGGGGCTGGTTGTCGAACTGCCTACTTCATCAGAAGGAATTTATTGACTTCTTACTACCCTATGGTCCATATTTGGGCCCTAGAAACTGGAAAGGCACTTCCTTCAAACAGGGATAGCAATGCTTTTTTTCTTTTTTTTTAGCATTTCACAATGACAGGCCCTTTAAAGCACATCACAGTGAAATGTGTCCTTCCTAGGGACGCAGTCATAGTTAGTGTCGGGAGTAATGGGCAGCAAATCTTTTGTGCTGTTGTAGAGCCCCCTGGAAAAGCGCAGGTCGCCTTTGACAATGAGGGGACCTTGGCATTTTCTAAAACTAATTCAAATGAATGAAGGGCTGTTTTCTGAGTTTTCTTTAATTTGCGCTAGTTTTTGAGAATCTGCCCCAGGATTAGGGTGACCAGACGTCCGGGGTTTCCCGGGACAGTCCGGGGAAATCACCTGACGTCCTGGGATCACTGGCGTTTTTTTAGTTTTAAACCCCATCCGGGGTTTTGTCTAGGGACCTTTTTTGTAGTTTTTTTTGCCGGGACCCGATTTCCAAATCCCGAAATCGGGTCCCGGCGCAACTTTTCCTGTGCGAATGGGGGGGGGGCATGAAATGCTTTTCACGCCCCTGTTGCATGTCACCCCTGTTGGGTGACATGGTATCTCCCAGGGTTGGTTGTCTTGGTCACATGGGGATCCATGTGACCAAGCTAATAAAAAGAACGAGCCGTTTCTGGCTCGACAGTCAAACCCAAACTGGCTCTGGTGTTGTTCCTCATGTGCGCCAGACTGGCGCACCACCGCGTGGTGTAGGCCCAGGGACAGGAACCTCCACGAGGCCGGCGCCCCTGCTGGGCAACGCTGACCTCGACTGCTGCCTGGCCAAGTGATCGGGGCCGGGGGCGGCAACCCCTGCCTGGGTGACCCCAGAGCCGGGGCTGTCGAGTCCTGGGTGAACCCAGACATTGGTGTGCTCCGGTGATCCGGAGTGGGGAGGGGTGATCCCCACCCCATTGTCTGAGGCGTGATCGCCGCACCGAGTGATCGTGTCGGGTGCTCCTAACACATGTATGGGGCCTGCCCGGTGGTCCAGGACAGGCCCCCAACGTCCCCCATTTCCTCCCCCTTCCCCTCCCAGGCGCTCTCCTCCAATGTGAGAAGTGTGTCTGTTAGCACACCCCACTCCGTGCAGCCCGCAACGGGCCAACGAAACAGAAGTAGGACTAAAGTCGTATGTGTATTTTCTTTAGTCCTACTTCTATTTCCATGGGCCATCCCGTTTTTGTTTTTTTTTTAAAAATCTGGTTACCCTATCTATGATGCACTTTTTTGTAGTAAACTGCAGTGCTGGAAAAAGAATTGTTTGCATACTTGCCAACCCTACAGATTTAGGCAGTAGGCTACTGCTTTTGAAGCAGCCCTACTGCCTACAGATTTCACTGACAGATCCTACTGCTTTTTACAGTGGCAAGTAATTTATGTGATTCTAAGGCAGGCTCCAGGACAGAGCATGCAACACATTAATTAGTCTGTCTATACAGTGGACTGGTGGGTCATTACTTTGATTGCACTCAGACCAATCCACTGACCTGACAGCTGTGTGACTCTGTCCTGCACTCTTGCCGGTATACCACTTAGGTGAACCAGCAGTGAAGGCAAGTGGCAGAGCGTAACACCATCACACAGCATCTGCTGACAATTTGGGGTTACCATTCAGAATTATACATTTTTAGCATTTCAACATCTTTCCATGTTGTGCTGTTTGTATGTTTTGTATTTTCCTGTGATGTCATTGTTATGGGAATTATTATATTTCTAACTTGAAAAATCCTTAATCTTTTTAGTCACAATATGTTGGCAAGTATGTGTTTACTGTGAGATCCCTCCCACGACCAAGGGAAGGAGATCAGGGGAATGCTATCCCCACTACCCATAATTATCGCATGACTTGAGAAAATGAATACATTGGCCTTGCCCCAGGAACTGGCTACTTCTCGCCCTGCTCACAGAACCCTCCTACTGTGCACGTCCCCATAAACACACACAGACACGCGTAAAAACATGCATTTTTACACATATTGTTGAGGGTGACTGGCGCCCCCCGCGCGCTTCACCGTAAGCCCCGGCCCCAAGAACTCAGACCCACACGTCCGTCTTGGTTCGGGCTTCCCGGTCGCTCTAACGCGGCCGGGAAACGCCCCGTTTATTTATACTGCACGCGACGGCGTGCAACGTCACGCCGCCGCGTGCGCGCCCGTCATCGGGCAGCGCCACACTCCTCCTTTTTCGGGGAGAACCAACCACTATCATTGAACTATTCACTGCAAACTATACAACACTGCAATTGAAACAAGTCATGAGAACAATGGGACAACGAAAACAAATCACACAACCCCTGTTCCATGAACACCCCTTTATTGGCATCCACCCGGGTCCCCTTAGCTAGACTTTCTCACCATCTGGATCTTCAGTTAATTGTCCCAGCACGTAATCGGTGAGGCGAGCTGGTTTCCCTCGCCCAGTCCTCTGGGGGTACCTCCGGCTCGCCTCCGGCACGGGTGATCTGTCCGCCGATGGACCCCGAACTGGGGACTCTGGCATGCAGGGTGGGTCTCCCTCGTTCTCCAGGACTCCTCCCAGGTCCGGGTCAGGAGGTGGGTCAGTTCTAGGGTCTCTGATCTTTTTGAAGAAGCTCACGTTGCGCGTCACTTCCGACCGTCCATCCGACGCAGTCACCATGGAGCCCCGGACGGCCACGACATCCAGTGGCTCAGGCTCGTACGGCAAAGAGAGTTTTCCATGCGGGTGTCGATTGCGAATGAGAACCTCATCGCCCGGCTCCAGCTGTTGTGGGCGAAGCCCCCTCCGCACGTTTTCTTGCTCAGTTCTTGCTTGCCGGTCCATCTCGACTCGTTGGTCGTCAATCACCGCAGGTTCTCACTCTCCGACCTCTAGCAACAGCCCTCGCGGACACCTTCTGAACATTGCCTGTGCCGGGGCCACCCCCGTGGACGCATGTGGCGTGGTGCGGTATACCCTCAAGAATTGGTACAGGGCTCTCTGTAGGGACTGCCCCTGTCCTTGGGCAATTCTAAATGTCTTATTGAGGGTCCTCATCAGGCGTTCTGCCTCCCCATTCGCTCGAGGCCACAGAGGCATGATCTTCCGGTGCACCACCCCGCAGCTCACCATCGGTTCAGCAAATCGTTCACCCTGAAAGGGCGCACCATTGTCCGAACACAGCGTGTGAGGGAATCCGTTAGCCGCAAACAACTTCTCCACCGCCACTACCACGTGTTCAAATGCCACGGACTCCACAAACTCCACCTCGGGGTACCGGGAGTACTCGTCCACCAGGACCAGGAAGTGGGTGCCCATGGTGGTGGACCCAAAATCGGCATGAACCACCTCCCACGGATGGGTCCCCCTCGGCATCGCCTCGATGAACGGCTCACGCTGAAAGGGCGAGGCTGCCTGACACCAGACACAAGCCGCCACAAATTCGTCCACCTTGCGTTCCAGCTCGGGGAACCACACCTTCATCCGGGGGCGGGCCTTGGTCTTGGTGGCCCCTTGGTGGCCCCGGTGTGCCAGTGAGATCACCTCACCCACCTTTGACTGGGGAACTACAATCCAATCACCCCGAAGTAGCAGGCCCGACGCCGAGAAGGACAGTTCCTCACGAACCTTCCATAGTTGTTCTAGACCAGTCCGGGCCTCCTGAGTGCGTCCCGCCAGGGCCTCGAGCGCTGACTTCCAGGAGCCTTGCTGCATGGACTGTCTCAATATTTTGAAGCACTCATCCTGTGCCGCCGCAGCCTCTAGCTCCTGGAGAGGCATGGCATTCGGCGTGGCTGCCTCTACCACGACTTGGACATGCTCCTCAGCTTCTTGCTCACAGATGTCACGATCTCCTTCTCCAGGCGCTCCGGGGAGTCTGGATAGGTAGTCAGCTGCGTTGTTTACCCCTGGCTGGTAAACCAGAGTCACCCCATACTCCAAGAGAGCCAGCATCCACCTCTCAACGCGTGCCGGCGGTTTGGATGACGACCCCGCTAGGATAGGCAGCAGAGGTTTATGGTCAGTAACTACCGTCACCGGGCGTCCGAGTACATAGAGCCGGAAATGGCGACATCCCCACAGCACCGCCAGAGCCTCGCGCTCAATCTGCGAGTAGCGTTGTTCGGCGTCTGACAGCACTTTGCTGGCATATGCGACTGGCCGGACGCCGCCATCACGGTCAATCTGTGTCAACACCGCACCCAGGCCAAATGGGCTAGCATCAACGATGATCTCCGATGATAGGGCGGGATCAAAGAATGACATCGTATCCTCGGCCGTGAGGGCACCCCTAATGTCATCAAAAGCCGCCTGTTCCAGCGGACCCCAATTCCAGACGGTGTCCTTTCTTGTCAGGGCCCGGAGGGGCTCAGACCTGGATGCCAGGTTCTTGATGAACCGGCCACAGTACGTGACCATGCCCAAAAAGCTTCGCACCTCCGACACAGATTCCGGTGGTTGGGCCTTCTGTATGTCCAGTACATTTTTTGGGTCAGGAGACACCCCCCCCTTCCTGAACACAAACCCGAAGAACTCCAGGGAGGGGCGCAGAAATTCACACTTCTCCTTATGTAGTGTGAGTCCCAGCGACTGCAGCCTCTCGAATGTTTTCGCCAGACGCCTCAGGTGGTCCACCTCCGTCCTTGCGAAGACCAGAATGTCGTCGCTTATGTTTAGGACGCCCTCGAGGTCGACTAGGGCACCCCGAATGATGTTCTGGAATACTTCCGCGGCCGAGGACACCCCAAAACTCAACCTCTTGTAGCGATATAGTCCCCGGTGCGTGGTGAAGGTGGTAATGTACCTTGAGTTGGGGTGGAGGACGACCTGATGATATCCGGCCCTGAGGTCGAGCTTCGAGAAGTACCGAGCGCCCTGCACCTCCGCAATGATGTCATCCAGCGTCGGTGTGAGGTGCCTCTCTCTCTTGATGGCCTTGTTGGGGATTCTCATGTCTACGCAGATCCTGACTGCGCTCGGTTGTTTGAGTTTCCTTGCCACCACTATGGGGGACACCCAGGGAGTCGGTCCCTCCACCTTCTCGATAATGTCTAGATCGACGAGGCTGTCCAGTTCTTTGTCTACCTGCTCACGGAGGTGGAAAGGTACCCTCCGATGTTTGAGGGCCACCGGCTGTACCGAATCATCAATGTGCAGCTGCACTGGCTCCCCGGCCATCTGCCCAATCCCCTTGAATAGGGCATGATGCTTCTCCAGCAAGTCATTAATGTCCTCCAGGTAGACGGAGTACGCGAAGCTTACGATGCCGAGAGCCTCCACCGCTGCACAACTCAACAAAGTGTTCTTACTCACTGGGGTCACGTAGAAGCGGGCTGTGATGTGGGAGCCATCGTGTTCCACTTTAGCCACAAAGGCCCCGTCCAGAGGGATGGGCTCCACACCACCGAACGCGAAGATGCGGGCCTTTGGCGTGACCAGCCTGGGCGGCTGATCCATGGCGTTGTAATGTTCTCGGGCCATGACGTTCACCGATGACCCTATGTCCACGAGTACAGGGACCAGAGACTGGTTCACTTCGACCACGCACCTTGGTTGACGTCGATTCCTGCCTCTTAGATGCTCCACACTTGAGACAAAGAATATGTTCTCTTCATCTTCTTCTTCTGCTTCTTCCGCCTGAGCCTCCTCCTCGCCGTGGTCCACCTGGGCGACATTGGACGGCCGACCTTGGCAAGTGGAGACCGCTCGGCCCTGGCCCCTTGGCACCAGTACGGGCAAGGCCACCCTACACACCCTTGAGAAGTGGTCTGGCAACCCGCACCGTCCACATGTCTTTCCAGCTGCAGGGCACTCCGCTGAGTGAGGCAGGTCGTATCCGCATTTTTGGCAAATCTCGCCTGCCCTCCCAGCTCTGTCCCATGTGCCGCCGCCATATCTCCTAACACCTCTCCCCCCTCGCCACATCGCGCAGATCTCTTCAGTTTTAATGGGGTGTGACCCAGCCTCCATTCTTGCCGCTCTCGCCTCTGACACCTCGTGGCTCCTTCCTAGCTCAAGGATGTGCTGGAGCGTTATCCCTGGCTCCCTCAGCACTTGGCGCCTGAGCTTGCCTGATGAGCACGCCTGGATAAGCATGGTCCTGATCATGTCCTCTGCATCGCCCCAGGCGCAGGCGATCGACAGACGCCTTAGGCGCCCATAGAACGTGTCCAAGGTCTCGTCATCTTTTTGTTTGGCAGAGAGCATCACAAATCGCTCATAGTCCGCGTTGGCTAAGGGCAGAAAATATGCCTGGAGGGCGGCCTTTGCATGATCGTAGGTTCCATTCCCTTGTGGCAAAGATTCAAAAATCTCCTGGACAGAGGGCCCTGCCGAGTACAACATTGTGGCCAGCCTGGTGTCATCATCGACCACTTGCGCAGCCCTGAAATACATGTCCAGGCGGTCCACCCACCTTCTCCATCGGGGCCCCAGGCTGGATGGCGGGCCCGACACATCGAATTCGGGGATGGGCTGCAGGGCAGCATGTGCACGTACCTGCGCCATGGCAGGCGCTGCCTGCTGAACACCAGGAGCAGCAGCAAGTTGAACTGGGGGTTGAAGGGCGGGAACTGCTGCCTAACCATCTGCTGGAGCTGCTGGTTGCTGCATTGGAGGTAGAAGACCCTGCGGGGCCACTGGTGCACGAGGATGAAACTGCGCCGCCACACTGTGTGCTCCGTCCTGGTCCTCGGTGTCACTCGTGAGTTTGAGCGCACAGGCACCCCCATAATGCTGATTGGGGCCGCAACTCAAACATTCAGCCCAAAGTGATCCTCAGCCTGGACCACCCCTGGATGCAGTGACTCCTGCCACCTCTGTGATGATGAAGAGGATGAAGATAGATGGTTTTACAAAGGTAGCGGGCGCCCCTCTCTCGCAAGAACAGACATGATAACCTGTTCAGTGGTTATTAACCACTTGAGAGTTCGCAGCCACTGCTTTTACTCACTGTGCTTTTCACAGATGGGAAATATCCATTTGCATATCAGTCTTTGTCCTGCCCAGGGGCAGTCCAGCACCGAAATACAATGGCAACTCCAATCTGAACGAGAGTACCACCAGCAACCCCATACACGTGTTTCACCCTTGTTGGGGATCATCAGTGAGGTGAAGCTGATGCCTCTCTAAGCACAGTGAGAGGGAGACCACGTCTGGTTGCCCCCAGGAGACCTAGGGTTACCAATCCCAGGTTCCTTAAAAAATAATTTTACAAAGGTAGCGGGCGCCCCTCTCTCGCAAGAACAGACATGATAACCTGTTCAGTGGTTATTAACCACTTGAGAGTTCGCAGCCACTGCTTTTACTCACTGTGCTTTTCACAGATGGGAAATATCCATTTGCATATCAGTCTTTGTCCTGCCCAGGGGCAGTCCAGCACCGAAATACAATGGCAACTCCAATCTGAACGAGAGTACCACCAGCAACCCCATACACGTGTTTCACCCTTGTTGGGGATCATCAGTGAGGTGAAGCTGATGCCTCTCTAAGCACAGTGAGAGGGAGACCACGTCTGGTTGCCCCCAGGAGACCTAGGGTTACCAATCCCAGGTTCCTTAAAAAATAATTTTACAAAGGTAGCGGGCGCCCCTCTCTCGCAAGAACAGACATGATAACCTGTTCAGTGGTTATTAACCACTTGAGAGTTCGCAGCCACTGCTTTTACTCACTGTGCTTTTCACAGATGGGAAATATCCATTTGCATATCAGTCTTTGTCCTGCCCAGGGGCAGTCCAGCACCGAAATACAATGGCAACTCCAATCTGAACGAGAGTACCACCAGCAACCCCATACACGTGTTTCACCCTTGTTGGGGATCATCAGTGAGGTGAAGCTGATGCCTCTCTAAGCACAGTGAGAGGGAGACCACGTCTGGTTGCCCCCAGGAGACCTAGGGTTACCAATCCCAGGTTCCTTAAAAAATAATTTTACAAAGGTAGCGGGCGCCCCTCTCTCGCAAGAACAGACATGATAACCTGTTCAGTGGTTATTAACCACTTGAGAGTTCGCAGCCACTGCTTTTACTCACTGTGCTTTTCACAGATGGGAAATATCCATTTGCATATCAGTCTTTGTCCTGCCCAGGGGCAGTCCAGCACCGAAATACAATGGCAACTCCAATCTGAACGAGAGTACCACCAGCAACCCCATACACGTGTTTCACCCTTGTTGGGGATCATCAGTGAGGTGAAGCTGATGCCTCTCTAAGCACAGTGAGAGGGAGACCACGTCTGGTTGCCCCCAGGAGACCTAGGGTTACCAATCCCAGGTTCCTTAAAAAATAATTTTACAAAGGTAGCGGGCGCCCCTCTCTCGCAAGAACAGACATGATAACCTGTTCAGTGGTTATTAACCACTTGAGAGTTCGCAGCCACTGCTTTTACTCACTGTGCTTTTCACAGATGGGAAATATCCATTTGCATATCAGTCTTTGTCCTGCCCAGGGGCAGTCCAGCACCGAAATACAATGGCAACTCCAATCTGAACGAGAGTACCACCAGCAACCCCATACACGTGTTTCACCCTTGTTGGGGATCATCAGTGAGGTGAAGCTGATGCCTCTCTAAGCACAGTGAGAGGGAGACCACGTCTGGTTGCCCCCAGGAGACCTAGGGTTACCAATCCCAGGTTCCTTAAAAAATAATTTTACAAAGGTAGCGGGCGCCCCTCTCTCGCAAGAACAGACATGATAACCTGTTCAGTGGTTATTAACCACTTGAGAGTTCGCAGCCACTGCTTTTACTCACTGTGCTTTTCACAGATGGGAAATATCCATTTGCATATCAGTCTTTGTCCTGCCCAGGGGCAGTCCAGCACCGAAATACAATGGCAACTCCAATCTGAACGAGAGTACCACCAGCAACCCCATACACGTGTTTCACCCTTGTTGGGGATCATCAGTGAGGTGAAGCTGATGCCTCTCTAAGCACAGTGAGAGGGAGACCACGTCTGGTTGCCCCCAGGTTCCTTAAAAAATAATTTTACAAAGGTAGCGGGCGCCCCTCTCTCGCAAGAACAGACATGATAACCTGTTCAGTGGTTATTAACCACTTGAGAGTTCGCAGCCACTGCTTTTACTCACTGTGCTTTTCACAGATGGGAAATATCCATTTGCATATCAGTCTTTGTCCTGCCCAGGGGCAGTCCAGCACCGAAATACAATGGCAACTCCAATCTGAACGAGAGTACCACCAGCAACCCCATACACGTGTTTCACCCTTGTTGGGGATCATCAGTGAGGTGAAGCTGATGCCTCTCTAAGCACAGTGAGAGGGAGACCACGTCTGGTTGCCCCCAGGAGACCTAGGGTTACCAATCCCAGGTTCCTTAAAAAATAATTTTACAAAGGTAGCGGGCGCCCCTCTCTCGCAAGAACAGACATGATAACCTGTTCAGTGGTTATTAACCACTTGAGAGTTCGCAGCCACTGCTTTTACTCACTGTGCTTTTCACAGATGGGAAATATCCATTTGCATATCAGTCTTTGTCCTGCCCAGGGGCAGTCCAGCACCGAAATACAATGGCAACTCCAATCTGAACGAGAGTACCACCAGCAACCCCATACACGTGTTTCACCCTTGTTGGGGATCATCAGTGAGGTGAAGCTGATGCCTCTCTAAGCACAGTGAGAGGGAGACCACGTCTGGTTGCCCCCAGGAGACCTAGGGTTACCAATCCCAGGTTCCTTAAAAAATAATTTTACAAAGGTAGCGGGCGCCCCTCTCTCGCAAGAACAGACATGATAACCTGTTCAGTGGTTATTAACCACTTGAGAGTTCGCAGCCACTGCTTTTACTCACTGTGCTTTTCACAGATGGGAAATATCCATTTGCATATCAGTCTTTGTCCTGCCCAGGGGCAGTCCAGCACCAAAATACAATGGCAACTCCAATCTGAACGAGAGTACCACCAGCAACCCCATACACGTGTTTCACCCTTGTTGGGGATCATCAGTGAGGTGAAGCTGATGCCTCTCTAAGCACAGTGAGAGGGAGACCACGTCTGGTTGCCCCCAGGAGACCTAGGGTTACCAATCCCAGGTTCCTTAAAAAATAATTTTACAAAGGTAGCGGGCGCCCCTCTCTCGCAAGAACAGACATGATAACCTGTTCAGTGGTTATTAACCACTTGAGAGTTCGCAGCCACTGCTTTTACTCACTGTGCTTTTCACAGATGGGAAATATCCATTTGCATATCAGTCTTTGTCCTGCCCAGGGGCAGTCCAGCACCGAAATACAATGGCAACTCCAATCTGAACGAGAGTACCACCAGCAACCCCATACACGTGTTTCACCCTTGTTGGGGATCATCAGTGAGGTGAAGCTGATGCCTCTCTAAGCACAGTGAGAGGGAGACCACGTCTGGTTGCCCCCAGGAGACCTAGGGTTACCAATCCCAGGTTCCTTAAAAAATAATTTTACAAAGGTAGCGGGCGCCCCTCTCTCGCAAGAACAGACATGATAACCTGTTCAGTGGTTATTAACCACTTGAGAGTTCGCAGCCACTGCTTTTACTCACTGTGCTTTTCACAGATGGGAAATATCCATTTGCATATCAGTCTTTGTCCTGCCCAGGGGCAGTCCAGCACCGAAATACAATGGCAACTCCAATCTGAACGAGAGTACCACCAGCAACCCCATACACGTGTTTCACCCTTGTTGGGGATCATCAGTGAGGTGAAGCTGATGCCTCTCTAAGCACAGTGAGAGGGAGACCACGTCTGGTTGCCCCCAGGAGACCTAGGGTTACCAATCCCAGGTTCCTTAAAAAATAATTTTACAAAGGTAGCGGGCGCCCCTCTCTCGCAAGAACAGACATGATAACCTGTTCAGTGGTTATTAACCACTTGAGAGTTCGCAGCCACTGCTTTTACTCACTGTGCTTTTCACAGATGGGAAATATCCATTTGCATATCAGTCTTTGTCCTGCCCAGGGGCAGTCCAGCACCCAAATACAATGGCAACTCCAATCTGAACGAGAGTACCACCAATCTGATAGATGGAGTCACCAGGATGATGATGAAGGGGATGAAAAAACAGAATGCCTTTGTGTGTTCCAAAAATTGGTAGCCAAAATAGTAACTGGATTCAGCAGGCTCAGTCAAGATAGGCCTTCTCCTAGCTTCCACTCGACGTAGGAAACCCAAAATTGAGTCGATGCACTAATTGGGCATACCTCCGTGTAGATGTAGCTGTCAGCTACTGAAGTGTCCAGAAATTAGGCCTGGGGTCGTTTCAGGGCCCAAACCTTGAAATCCCACAGCCGTTGCACAAAATGGCCGCCAGCCGCGTGGGCAACGCACTACCCGCGGCATGAAACTAAGTCTGTCCTTCGACCTCGTTTCGGTGAAAAATTATTTCGATGATCACCGCCGGGCCCGGGCATCGTTTCCCCCACTCGTCGCCACTGCTGACAGTGACTGGCGCCCCCCGCGCGCTTCGCCGTAAGCCCCGGCCCCAAGAACTCAGACCCACACGTCCGTCTTAGTTCGGGCTTCCCGGTCGCTCTAACGCGGCCGGGAAACGCCCCGTTTATTTATACTGCACGCGACGGCGTGCAACGTCAAGCCGCCGCGTGCGCGCCCGTCATCGGGCAGCGCCACACATATGCTGCGATTTCTGCATCTCACTCTCAGGCACACGCACACAGACACACATGTATGCTCGAGGGCAGCTGCACCTCTGTGTGCTCACCCGCACATGACGACACACACCGTTTTTGGTACGCTCGTCCGGCACAGTCCCTTTGCTACACCGTCCACATCCAAGATCACGTGCACAGGAACCACGTGGTGCTGGAACCAGGAATTCACGTTTCAAAGCACACGCAGACAACAATGTCCATGTTGGGGCTCTGAAACGTGGCAGTCTGCTGCTTCAGGATCACTGGGGGTGCAGTGTTCAATGACAGCACGAACACAGGCTTTTGGATTTTTCTGGATCTGTGGTCTGGGTGGGGGAGCATTTTTTTGCCATATCCTGGATCCGGCAACATCCATCGCAATTCCAGCACTGATAACTCAACGTACAAAAGGGCTACGAGAAATGCAGTGTCTGGTGTCAGGTTCGGGTTTCTGATCTACCTCTGACTTTGCCCCACGCTCGGCTTCACTTTTAAAAGGAAGTGATAAACGGTAGTTATAGGCAGTCAAGGTCTGTGCCGTCCAAACTGATAGTAGTTGGTTTCAATATGAACATTCAAAATGGGCGGAGAGAGGGAGGGAGGTATGGGGGGCTGTTTGGGACATAATTCAAGATTCATAAATGCATATACTGCATGTAAACATGATATACTGAAATGTATACATTATATACTGAGATGTATATACAGCATACTGAGATGCACACTTTGTATTTTGAAACACGTCCACTGTACACTGAGATACATTTGTCGGGGGGGAAATTCTGCCGGGGTCGGCCGGGCCGTCCGCGGACCTCCAGGCAGGGAGGCCCCAACTCCTCCCGTGTATATCCCAGATGAGATGAGATAGAGTATGAGACGCACACAAGGAGCAAGGTGACTCTGCTGTTTATTAGACAAACGGCAGGGATGGGTCAAGGAGCGTACGCGTTCGTCCTGACACACACACAATCGTGGGGCTCGCAGGCCCTTTTTACTGTATTATGACGCGCTACTTGCGTCACTTCAGAAAGTTAACAAAAAACCTATCGCCACTCTTAATTGGGTGTTCGAGTGGTAGGGTTAGTATAGCACACATATAGAGAAAGATATTAGTGGACAAGGTGTAGTCAGGTGGTATATCTGGGTTGTCCCTACAATTAGATACATGAGAATTGTTACATGAAGACTCCTGAGGATTGGCTAAATTTGCTGGCGTCAGTGATAAGAGCCCCATGTTCTGATTGGTGCGCCCGTGAGCTTCCCAGCCTGGGACCACCGTCGTTCCCAGCTCTCGGTGTACCTGTAAGTTGCAACAATGTTTCACTATGGGTACATGCAGACAATGTGAGGACTTATTCATAGCTGGACGGGGGACCGCTCCCACTGTTGCAGACGTCCATTGAGCCTTTCAAGTGTATCTGCCAGTGTCTCGTAGCGAGGGATCCAGACGCCTCTGTTCTCCTGGGTTTGGCATCTCGTCAGGTTCGGCTTAGTCACGTGGGGAGGGACCGTGAAAGAGGCAGAATTTTGCACAATTAATATTGTTTTTCTACTGCGCGTCTGGTTTAATTTGTCGGTGTGACTTTAACGTTGGTGCGCGGAGTACGAGGTTGCAACATCGTGCCTTTGATGATTTGTTCTTGGAACGTGGGTTTGCAACATTGCGACCTTGGCTGGTTGCTTCGCCGAGCTCATTCTGCAGGATCAGCAACTGACTCTTGCCTTGTTGATGTCCACGGGAGCTCTTGTTTGAGGCCTACTTGGGCCTGGTACATAAGTTGTCCGTTTGGTGCACAGGTGCTTTAGGTTATAGGAGCATATAATTTCATGACCAGTATTGTCTTCATTATACTTCTCATGGCGGTAACTGGTTTCAAGAGAAGCGTGAGCAAGCTAGTGAAAGAGTTCATGACGCGTCTTGCGTTTCTGCATTCTGAAAGCCTATGTAAAAATAATAAAGATGCACGTCCGTGAATATGCCTGTCGCCTACGTCATAGCACTGAGTATATTCTTCCTGTAGGTTGGTGTGGGAATGTCCAGTGTGTATATTTGTACAGATGTGCTTCCCGTTGTCTAGGTCGTCATGGCATCTCTAACGACGTGTAGATTTTAGTCTAGTTGATCCGTGCCGCAGGTGTCGGCATGGCCAGTGCGGGCTGCTGGGCAAGCAGATGGACACATCCGTATGTTCCTGTACCAGGGTATCTGGTCGTCTGGTAAATGGACAAACTCTTCTCGTGGCGGGTGTTTGGGTCGTGACCCTCTAGGCCAAGCGCGAGAGGCGAAGGACGGGAGCCTGGTCTTCCATTCTCCCACTTCAGTCCCCCCTCTGGTCGACTTGTCGACCACAAACATATCCTTCTCGTTATCTCCTCTTACTCGCCATATCTTAGTTATTCCTCCGAGATGTCCATAGTGGTTTACATGATCTTCAAACGACCAATACATATATTCACAGGTACCTCCAGGAATACAGTATACCCATCTTCCTATGTAGCTCCTGGGGTTTCTTGGGTTCTCGATCTTCACTGATGGTGGATCTAGATGGTTGGTAATTATTTGGGTGCGCAGCTTCTCCCTCTCCTGTATTATTACACCTGTATGCTGGCCGTCATCTGCTGGCATCAAGGGGTGCATTCCCACCATTTCCAGCAACTCGTCAGTAGTGCGTGCCTTTCGTGCCTTCCAAAATCTAATTATGATCAGGGTAGCTCCAGCCAATATAGTACAGCCCACTATTATTTTCAGTCCATCTGACAGCCAGGATGGCATCCATGACCATAATAGTGAAAACCAGCTCTTATCCTTGTTCACACCGTTGCTTTCATCCATCATTTTGGAGTGCATCTGGGCCAATTGCGAAACTGCTTCTGTCAGTGTACCATTGTCAGCATCATTGGCAGGTATGAACGTGCAGCATGATTGTCCTATCTTTGCACAAACTCCTCCTTCCATTGCTGTGAGAAGGTCCAATACATATCTGTTCTGGAGTGCTACCATCCTTACAGCTCGCAGCTCCTCTTTTATTGCGTTGAACCCATTTACTGTAGAATTGATGGTCATCATTAGTTCCCATCTAGTTATTTGGAGCCATTTTGCGTTTGCGTAAGCCTGTAGTCCCGGGTGTATTATTGAGGAGAAGAACATTGCTGCTCTGCTAAATAGCCTCTGTTCTGGCGGTATTGATGTTAGTGCCGTTTCCGACCTTCCCCACAGGTAATTTCCTGTCAGCGGCTCTCCTTGTCTTTTTCTTCTATTTAGGACAGTGTCATTGCTGTTGGTCCTGTTCCCTTGCTCCTCCTGAAGTGGTGCAGATCTCTTTCTTCTCTTATCCCCTTCATTCATTCTAGGAAATTTCGCCACATTGACGTGCTTCTTAGGTACCACTAGTGATGGTACATTGACGTGTACCATTGTGCACACACCATTTCACAGGGGAGGCAGTGTATGGTATGCCTTTTCTCCACAGGCCCAATAATGGTCCATTATTACTGCTGTTCCCGCTCCCCCCTCAGGTAACTCCGTCACACTTGCGCAATTGGTGTTATATCCTACGTCCACCTCTCCTTTATGCTGGTAGCATACCTTGGGCGCAGTCAACGGTAGTATAGTTATTGGGTCTTCATCTTCTTCTACCCACGTGAGCATTGGTACATACTTGATCCACGTCGTCCAACATCGGTGATTGTGTGTCTCGATGGTTGAGATAGTTTCTTTTGTTACCATGTTGCTGCCAATCACTCCTATCTCCCAGCTGTTGTCCAGATACACCTTTCCTGTTATCGTCAGTAGCGGCCTCTCCCAGCATCCTTGTTTACCCGGAACTTCAGTGGCGTACCAATCACATGGTAGATACTGCAGTGTTACTTTCTGTGTTTCTCCTTTTGCAGGGCCACTTGTTATATATTTGAATGCTTCAGCATGTAAACTGGTCTTGTGATAACTCAAGTAGGTCTTGAGGAAGTTGTTTTCATATGGGTATGAGTCTCGTGTTTTCCATGTCATGTGCACTACAGTTCCTTGAAATCTTCCTTTCGTCTGGAACAGTGCCAAGTATATTATGCACTGCGCTGTCTTCTCATTTATTTCTGTGGCAACAAATGTTCGTGAAGCACTCATGGCGTATGGTATTAATGAGCAGACGTAGCAGCTATCCTCAGTTGTCTGCTTACCAATGCGGGTCATGTGTTGGTACCATATGTTGTTTGTGACGTGTGCTGAATCTTGTACATAATTATCAATACCTTTATTGTCTGAGTATGTGCTGCGTTTAACTCTATTTTGCTTGGGTGCAATGTTACTACTACCACCTGACGTAACACCTGTTGCAGCAAGGAACGGGGGTATATTAGGTTTGGGTGCAGCAACAAAATTGATAGCACAGCTGTACTGCCAGACAGAGGCAGCCAAAAATCCGGTGATCATCAAAATCCCTATT
This sequence comes from Ambystoma mexicanum, assembly GCF_040938575.1. Classification (NCBI taxonomy): domain Eukaryota; kingdom Metazoa; phylum Chordata; class Amphibia; order Caudata; family Ambystomatidae; genus Ambystoma; species Ambystoma mexicanum. The sequence goes on from NC_090932.1 coordinate 92,514,752, forward strand.
ATTTTTATTACAACTGCTAATCTCACCGGCATTTTGCTCTTACCTTGCTGCAGTCCTGGCAGCGTATTCTTGCGACGTTAAAGTTGCCCGCCTAAAAATTCTCAGAAATGCTCGTTTTTAGATGTTAGTTTTGTTTTATTTAAGCTCTCCCTATCAAATAGTCATTCAGTGCCCAGGCGAAGAGCTGCTCCCACGCTACTCTAAGTGATTGGTCTCTTAGGACCGGTAAGTATGGGCGGAGGTGGGGCATGTAATATTCTATGGCCAGGAGGAAGGCTGTGTAGTAGACACGTACCCTTCTTCTTTTTAGGTATGTTGGCCTTTTTATTTCGTATACAAATTGGTGTGACAATTCTTCTGGGTAGTTATCGTCTGGGAGTACCATCTACGCCTGGACAGTGGACTTGTTAGTTAGCTTTCTACTTAACAATACAATAATACGCAGTTCCTGTATGTGCGAGAGAAAAAAGAGAACATTCACGTGTTTACATGTGTATTTGTGCGAGAGAACATTCATTTTAAGTTGCATTTATATAATAATACGCAGTTCCTGTATGTGCGAGAGAAAAAGAGAACATTCACGTGTTTACATGTGTATTTGTGCGGCCAGTGGCTTTCAGTTTAAGTTACAACTGTCCTTGGCAGTCAATGGGCGGGGGGGGGGGGTTTTCAGATGGCGGAAGTATTTTTACTCTTTGAACGTGTGACCATGGGGTGGGCAGTGTAGTGATCACCCCTTTCTTCGTCAGTTGTTGTCTCTGGGGTAGCTGGGTAGTGACACGGTAAGGGAACAATTGGGTCGTCGTCTGTGGTAGAACTTCCTTCCGCTGTCGGGGATGTTGTTGCTGTTTTTCCAATGGACCTGTCGTTGGCGCTGGGGCGGGTCTGCAGTTTGTATATCTTTACATCATGTAGGTGGTTCCAGGCACGCTTGTCCTTTAGTTTTACTGCTCTTGTTGATACGTCTTCTACCAGATGTGGGCCGGTGAACCTTTTGTCGTTCCACCTTCTATTGAAATTGCGAAGTAGCACGTGGTCACCTTTGGCAAGTTTGCACAAGTTCTCTTTTTCTAATTCTGTACTGGCGCCTTCTTCTTTATTTCTGGTGGACCCGCCCCGCGTGCGCTCGAGCTGTTGAGACACAAACACAACACTAGTAATCAAAGATGACACATATTGATACATTTCATCACCTAGTACACTCGCTGAACTTTCGTGGTCAGTGAATGCCCTTGACGTTGGCGTTAGGGGAAGGCGCATTTGACGTCCAGTAACCACCTCGTGTGGGGTGAGGTGGTGGTCGGACCCTGGCCTGTTCCTTAGTTCGAATAAGGCTAACGGAAGGCAATACAACCAACTTTTCTTTGTTGTTTGTTGTATCTTTGCAATTGCCTCCTTCAATAAGCCATTTAGGCGTTCACATACACCGTTAGCCTGTGGGTGATATGCACATGCAAATTTGTGCTTTATGCTCAGCAGGGCTGTGATATGTTGGAACATTTCGTTTGCGAAATGTGGGCCGTTGTCTGATCTTAACACCTCGCACACTCCCCACCTGGGGAAGACCTCCCTTACTATGAATTTGGCTGCTCTAAATGCATCTGGGTGTGAACAGGGCCCTGCTTCAATCCACCTAGAAAATGGGCATACTACTACAATCATGTACCTATTACCTTGACATATGTTGATCATATCAACATAGTCAATGTGAAGGTGCCGAAAAGGTCCTTCTGGCCGGGGTATGGTACCTCTTATCACTTTTAGGGTATGACTGGCCGTAAACTGTTGGCAGGTGAGACAATTGCTGATAAAATTTGACACATGACAATTTAACTCGGGACAGAACCAATCTTCTCTAATTCGTGCTGCAATTATTTCCTTGCCTGTATGGGCTGGGTGATGTAATTGGCTCAGGGCGGTATTTAAAAGTGCCAACGGTATTACAACTTTCCCAGTACCACCCTGGCGCCATAGTGCGTCGGTTGGTGACATTGTACATCCTCTTTTTACCCATATTTCCTTTTCGGCCATTGGTGCTGCTGCTTGTAATTCCATAATCTGTGTGGCTGGGAGATGGGTGTACCCTTCTCTTATTAACATCTCCCTAGCCATTCCCCTCCCTCTCCCTCTCTGTGAGTCTGTGGGGTTCCATATCTCACCAAAGTATGCAGCATATTTCGCATGTGCGTCTGCTGCTGCATTCCCTTTTGAGACGTGGTCTTCACCATTGGTGTGTGCGGTGCATTTTACTAGGGCTAGCTCTTGGGGGTCGTTTATTACTTCAATTAATTCGGCCAACAAGAGGGCATGTTGCACTGGAGTGCCATCAGCTCTCCTAAACCCTCTTCTCCTCCATTTTGATAGCCCTGAGTGGACAGTGGATGTAACATATGCACTGTCGGAATATATTGTTACACGTTTGTTAAAACTTTCCTTTAATGCCAATATTAGTGCAACTAGTTCAGCGGCTTGAGCAGAGTAATGCTGTGGTAATTGTACACACTTCATAGCCACACACACCGGAGCCTCCATCATTTTTACCACTGCTGCCCCAGTTCTCCGTATCCCATCTCCTTGATCAATAGTTGATGACCCATCGATAAACAAAAGCTCACCTCCCTCTAGTGCATTTTCTTCAACTTTTCTAGTACCTGAATATATTTCATTTAGTTGGGTGCAGTCGTGGGCGTAATCTCCCTCCTCAATTATTTCTGCTAGAAATCTTGCAGGGTTAACAGAGCTACATCTAACAATCGCTAGTTCAGCCCTAGACAAAATGATCTCATAACCTGATGCCCTTTGTGTCGTTAGTGTTGACTTGGGTTTATTCAATATTGCAAATAGTGCATGTTCCACAAACAGTGTAGTTGGACACCCCATGGTTATTGCTGATGCCTTTTCTACTGCAAAAGCAGCTGCAGCGAGACCTTGTTCGCAAGGGAAGTGGCCTAACATCACGGGGTCTAAGTGACCGCTATAAAATGCTACTGGTTTATAGCCCATGCTTGTTTTTTGGGCCAATACTGCTTTCATTACTGCTGAGTCGCAATGTGAAAATATAAAAAAGCGTCGCTCATAGTCTGGGGATGCCAGTACTGGAGCTGTTGATATCGCGTCCTTCAATTCGTCAAATGCCTCCCTCATTTCCATAGTCCACCCCAACTTTTTCTCCCCTTTATTTGCTTCCTTCAAACCCTCAAGCAGGGGTCCTATGTATGAGCTGTAATCAAATACCCATGCCCTACAGTAGTTGCAAAACCCCAGAAATTGCTGCAGTTCTCTCACAGTCTGTGGCATGGGAGTGCTTGAGATGGCCTGTGCTCTTTGTGGTGCAATCTTTCTTCCATGTTGGGATATCAGTTGGCCAATGTAAAGTACCTGTTCCTGACAGTATTGTATTTTTTCCATGTCTACCTTATACCCCTTTTCAGCCAATATAGTCAACATTTTTAAAGAGTCCTCTCTGCATTTACTTTCGTTTATACTGCAAATTATTATGTCATCCACATACTGTAACACTGTGCTTTCCACCTCAACGTTACCCAAATCCATCTGTATTACTCTATTGAAAATTGAGGGTGATTCACAATACCCCTGTGGTAACCTGGTATGTTTCCATTTTGTATTTCGGTAAGTGAAACTTGTCAAATCTTGTGAGTCGGGGTGTAATGGTATTGAGAAAAATGCATTTTTAAGGTCTATTACTGTAAATCGTGATGCTTCTGCTGGAATGCCACACAATATTGTGGCCGGGTTTGCTGTTACTGGATATTCTGCTTCCACTATGTTGTTCAAGGGCCTGAGGTCCTGTATGAAGCGCCAAGACCCCCCTTTAGCCTTGCGCACTGGGTACACAGCCGTGTTACATGGTGATTCTGAGGGGACCAATATGCCATTGTTTATAAGGGCCGTTATAGTTTCATATATGCCCTCATCTGCCTCTTTTGACAATGGGTACTGCTTTACTCTTGGTAGTATGGCACCTTTTTTCAATTTTATCCGTACACCCCCTATGCTTTTTATGCATCCTACGTCATAAGGGCTAATGGTCCATAATGATTTGGGCACCTTTGACATATCCTCCTTAAAGAAAGGGACTGGGGTGCATGCAGGTGCCTCAAGTGCCATCGCAATTTTCTGCGCTATTTGTTTGTGAGCCACTCTTAACCATATTTCTACACTCATCATAAACACCATTTCCCTCTCCTCCTTTTCTTCAGAAAACAGCTCCTCATCTGACACCTGGGTCAACCTACATCCTTCTGCTAGTGCTATCACTGCCCTCCATGCTCTTCCTTCTTTGTCTTGGGCGTGCACAGCAATATACTCAGCTGTTGCAATAATGCTCTCAATGTCTATTACAAACACCTTTCCTTCTTGTTCATTAACAGGTGTTTCTGGTCGGAACAGATAAGCTGCTGGCCTCCTCCATATTTTCCCTTCTATCCCTGGCATCCATGCAAATGCCATGTCTGTTCCATACTGGAATAGCTCGCCATCTACTGGTTCCGCCCTAATTGCTGTCTGCCCGCAGTATGCTTGCATAATCTGTCGTGCTGCTAGCATGTTAATCCCTGGAGTAGAGCAAATTATACCATCCTCTGTAAAGGAGATTGTCATATTTAACCTATTCATTATGTCCCTCCCCAGTATATTTACTGGTGAGGCACTATAATACAAAAGTGGAACTGACAGATCATAATCTCCGATAGATAAGGGAACGTTATCAGTAAAAGGAACCAATCCTTTAGCCCCAGAAAATCCTTGGGTGTTCATGGCTTCGCCTGACATCTTAAATTTACCTTCCCTTATGCAAGACCGGGTTGCCCCGGTGTCAACAAGGAATGATAACTTTTTGTCACCTATCGTTACCTCTATGCGTGGCTCCTCCGCACTATTAGGTGTTATTGACAGGATGGGACACACCAAGGACGTCTGTGGGCTGTCCTATTGGGGGTACAATGATTGGCCATTCCCTGTGTAAGGGTTGTGTCCCAAGACCGTCACCCTACCCAATTGCGTTTGTTCAGTTTGGGGTTGTTGTGTTAGCGCTACTTGTTGTTGTGGCAGTGAATATGTTTGTGGCTGTTGTTGCGTTATTTGTTGTTGTTGTATGCCCTGCTGTTCTTGTGGTGGCCTAGGTTGTGCCTGCTCATTCCATGCTGGTGTTCCTGGCCTGACCCTACACGTACGTGACATGTGTCCTAGTAGTCCACAACTCCAACACACGGGTGGTTCTCTGCTCTGCCATGGGAAGTTCCCTGTGTTGTCCTGGTATACCGGTTGCCCTGTGGGGTAGGAATTTCCAAGTCCCCCCACCTGCTGTTGGGTATTATATCCGTATCCTCTCCCTCTCATAACTCCTCCTCTCCCCCTGTTATAACTATAATACCCAGCTCCTTGCATTGGGTACCCTCCTCCCACGTTTGGTGCGTGTAATTGCAGTGGCGGCACTTGCTGTATTATACTTTGTGGAGGTGCTATTGGAGCTGGATCTTGTGCAGCCACTACTTGTGTGGGGCTTTGGGCCATTGGTGTGGGCGCAGTTATTAGTGCCCCTTCCATTGTGTATTTAGTGAGTTTTTTTTGTACTAGTTTGGCCTCTTCTGTTTTCCTGTCCTCTTCCTTTTGTTTCATTTTTCCTTGCCATATCCTGCAATGATGTACTATAGTCAACTGTATTTCTGGCCATGGTTTTGCTTCCATTCCCACTACTTTCTTTAGTTGTTTCTGAACTCCTTCTGGGAGCCCTTGTACTAGTATATGATAAAATATGGCTGGTGTTTTATCCCATTGTTCTCTAGTTTCCATGCGCCACTTCTCTTGAATATCCTGGATATAATCGACAGGATCCTCATTCTCACGCATCTTACGGGAAGTAATTGCTCCTATGTCTGATGTGTCTGGGTACTGTACTCTCAGTGCCTGCCATAGCGCATGTCTGCAGTTTGCAAATGGCGCCCCATCATGCGATGTGTTCGTTATTGTTACCCCATGGAATCCCGCTCTCTTCCAGATGTCGTCCGCTCTATCCCCTAATATTGATATTAACAGGCCCTTCACATCTCCCACTGCTAGTTTCTGTCCTGCGGTGTGTTTTTCCATTTCATATATCCACTTACCCGCACCTCCACTTAGTGATGGGAGCCTACATTTTATATTTTCTTTATCCGTATGCTTCCAAGGTACATACTGCGGTCTAACCCCTCCTCTCTCCAACAGTGGCATTAAGTTGTGTCTTGTGTCACCCTTTATGCTCCATAATATTGAGTCCTCACACCCCTCCTCTTCCCCCGTTTCCTTTACCACTTCAAATTCTTCCTTACTACCCCGGCTCCTACCTACCTCTCCGTCCTTTCCCCTTTTTTCGTCATTTCCTGTGTTTAATATGGGTATGTTTATTTGTCTGTCTTGCCTGCGGCTAGGGAGGTCTCTAAGCCGACATGCATAGGGAGTCAATTCGTCCATGAAGGGCGCAAGCTTTATTGTGCGCAGCGAGCGTGTGGCGGTTGAGCATGTAGGGTGCGATGGGGGAGGGCGTGATGGAGATGGCGATGATGTGGCTTCATGGGTTTGTTTTTCCACTAGTTGTTGCACCCTCTCCTCACTTTGTTCCAGCTCCTCCCTTCTCTTACTGATCCATGGCGAGTCTATGTTTGTTCTAGTGAGGTACAGCTTATCTAAGCTTTCCCTTTCACTCTTTCTTCCTACCCTCTCTACTCCTTCTTCCTCCTCACTGCAAAAATCAGTCATAAATGGTATCCCCCACTCTGCCTTTTTCCCTTTTACTGTTACTGTTTCTAAGTCTATTAGCTCCATTTCTCCTCTTCCTTTGTTACCAACTGTTCCCCCTGGTGTTGATGTTGTTGCTACTTCTCTACTTCTATATACATCCCCCCATTTTTCACTCTCCTTATTACTCCCTCCCCTTTCCCCTTCACTCCTCTCCTCCATCTCCCTACTATTTTCCTCCCTTTTCCTTTTTAATTCCTCCATCACTTCGTTGCTCATCTGTTCCAATATTCTTTCATCTTCTTTCTTTCTTTCCCATTTCACCCTTTCTCTTTCTATTGCTTTCCCTTCTTCATATTTCTTAGCTGCCTCTGATACTACCCTCCTCCTCCATATTTCCAATTCCCTTTCTTTATCTTCTTCTTCCTTCTTTTTTTCTCTCAACACTACCCTTGACACCCTTTCTGCTGCTGCTTTTACCCTTTCAGCTTCTATCCTTTGCTCCTCATTTCGTTCCCTTAATTTGTCCAATTCGTCTTTACCCTCTTTCCTTTTCCTCACTCTCTCTTTTTCCCCCTTCTCAAGCTGTTTTATTAATTCATTCTGCTCATCCCTTAGCTTTGCCAATTTTTCCTCCAAAATCTCTTCTCTTTGTCGTAATAGCTCCTCCCCCTTCATCTCACTCTCCCTTGTACTATCCTCGTCTGTTCTCTTTACTGCCTCCCTCTCTTCTCCCGTTAGTGAACCCCGTAATTTTAATAATATCTGTGCAGCTACCCACTCATCATGTCCTATCTCTACAATCTGCTCTTCTCCAATCCTCCCCTCCCCCACTATCATCTTCCTATGAGCCACATATGGTGGAGGGCTGTATGCCGGGTTCGAGTATCCTTCAGCCGCCCTTAACTGTCCTTCTATTTCTCCTAATTCTCTTAAAGGGTACAACCCTTCTCCCTCTGTTTTCACTCCCGGTGTTATGGGTATCTCGTTGCTCGGTTCCTTTTTTATGTTTTCTAATTTATCAATCTTTTCTCCTCCCTCTCCTTCATTCCCCATATTCTTTGTCCTTTCACACCCCTTTTCCCCATCCGTTCCCTCTTTCTTAATCTCCTTTACTTCTGGTGTTTCTCCCATAGAGAACATTCCATTTGGTCCTGGTCGGGACCCCTGGAACATCCTCCATAAGTTAAACACCTCCACATGGCTCGCCAACTTCTTCCCCTTGTACGTATTGTGCAGATGGTTTAGCAATGAATGTTGGGCATATGGATCGAAACTACCATTAGGCGGCCATGGTGTTAACATTTTGTTATCCGTCCCCTGGGTCCACTCTATGCTGTACTTAATTAATTTCTCCCTATGGGGTGGCAGTGTGGTGCATATGTGTTGTAGTGGGGTAGTGAGGGTGTTCCCCCACCCTCCCGACCCTGTCCCATATGACATAGTGGTGCCCCACTTGTTACTCCTCCCTTCACTATCAGTTTGCAATTTACAACCTTATATTGGTTACCTGGCCCCGTAAGTGTGGGGACTTACGACAATCCTTGACAAATTATGCAATAATAATAATTAATAAAAAACAAAAAATAATAAAACACAAATATATATATGTATAATTTTGTATTGTATATTCCTTCCCCTACGGCCCCCTGCGGCCGAGGCGCACGCAGCCCCCTGTGGCTGCGTACCCCTTACGACTATCTTATACAGTCGTCCTTATTCCTCGTTCTCCTCCCCCTTTTACACTTGCCGTGGCCGGCGTTCTCCGTGCGCAGCCACGCCCCTCTCCCCTTCTCCTCTTCCGATCCACTCGTTATCGTTTATCTTCTTATCCGCTCCCTTATCATGTTTCTCTTCCCCACCACTTTCAAAACCCAATGTTCCTTGTGCTCGCGATATCCTATTAAATCCCTACTGGTGACGTCACCGATGTCTTTACGCTACTGGTACATTCTCATTATTAATTTCAAAATACACTTGCAATCTACCCCCGCTAACCCTACAGCTGTCTTCCTGTCTCTCCTGGAACAAGGTAATCTCATCAATAATATAATCGGACTGCGCACGCTGCGTCGCCTCGCGTGTGATACGCCCCTCAACAGGAGGGCTTAACCAGCCAATTATCTTCCGTATTGGGCAACTATGCAACTAGCCACCGCCTACAGGGAAACGTCATCTACCTATCGAGTTTCTTGCTCGAACAATAGGGAATCTCGTCATCTACCTATCGAGTTTCTTGCTCGAACAATAGGGAACCTCATCTACTCATTGATCAATAAATGCCAAATCGTAGGAAACCACACACACCCACCCCTACACGTTAGTCGCGACTTAGGCCAATCAGTGTCTACGAGCGGCCACACGTGATGTTTCGTGCTCCGCCCCCCTCTTTCGCGTGACGTAGCCGACTGCTCTCGCACTCGTCTCGCCACCATTCATTCCATTAGCAACACTCAGTTGTTAAACCTTCGCCGCGCATCTGCACAATACCTCCCTCCTCCCTTATTTACTTCCTCCCCCTCCCTCACAATTTCTCATTGCTCGTTGTGTGTGTCATGCTCACCAAGTTCTCTCGATGCAGGGCCGCTCGACTGCGTGCACCCCTCCAAGCGGCTCGCCACCTCCCCTCGTCTGGACCACGTCTGGACACTCGCCAACCGCGGGCGGGATACTTCTCAACCGGCTCCCGAGGGCCAATATCCGGATTGCGCTGTCCGGTCTTCTCGCAGCTCCGCGATGGTCCTGTAGTCCTCAGAAGGGGGCAACGGCAGAGGGGGCCGCGCCGCCGGGCCTCCTCGCAACGGGAGTGCCTGGAAAAAGTAAAAATAAAAAGTCGATCTTAAACAGATCTCAGCAGTGCCTCCAACTTGTCGGGGGGGAAATTCTGCCGGGGTCGGCCGGGCCGTCCGCGGACCTCCAGGCAGGGAGGCCCCAACTCCTCCCGTGTATATCCCAGATGAGATGAGATAGAGTATGAGACGCACACAAGGAGCAAGGTGACTCTGCTGTTTATTAGACAAACGGCAGGGATGGGTCAAGGAGCGTACGCGTTCGTCCTGACACACACACAATCGTGGGGCTCGCAGGCCCTTTTTACTGTATTATGACGCGCTACTTGCGTCACTTCAGAAAGTTAACAAAAAACCTATCGCCACTCTTAATTGGGTGTTCGAGTGGTAGGGTTAGTATAGCACACATATAGAGAAAGATATTAGTGGACAAGGTGTAGTCAGGTGGTATATCTGGGTTGTCCCTACAATTAGATACATGAGAATTGTTACATGAAGACTCCTGAGGATTGGCTAAATTTGCTGGCGTCAGTGATAAGAGCCCCATGTTCTGATTGGTGCGCCCGTGAGCTTCCCAGCCTGGGACCACCGTCGTTCCCAGCTCTCGGTGTACCTGTAAGTTGCAACAATGTTTCACTATGGGTACATGCAGACAATGTGAGGACTTATTCATAGCTGGACGGGGGACCGCTCCCACTGTTGCAGACGTCCATTGAGCCTTTCAAGTGTATCTGCCAGTGTCTCGTAGCGAGGGATCCAGACGCCTCTGTTCTCCTGGGTTTGGCATCTCGTCAGGTTCGGCTTAGTCACGTGGGGAGGGACCGTGAAAGAGGCAGAATTTTGCACAATTAATATTGTTTTTCTACTGCGCGTCTGGTTTAATTTGTCGGTGTGACTTTAACGTTGGTGCGCGGAGTACGAGGTTGCAACATCGTGCCTTTGATGATTTGTTCTTGGAACGTGGGTTTGCAACATTGCGACCTTGGCTGGTTGCTTCGCCGAGCTCATTCTGCAGGATCAGCAACTGACTCTTGCCTTGTTGATGTCCACGGGAGCTCTTGTTTGAGGCCTACTTGGGCCTGGTACATAAGTTGTCCGTTTGGTGCACAGGTGCTTTAGGTTATAGGAGCATATAATTTCATGACCAGTATTGTCTTCATTATACTTCTCATGGCGGTAACTGGTTTCAAGAGAAGCGTGAGCAAGCTAGTGAAAGAGTTCATGACGCGTCTTGCGTTTCTGCATTCTGAAAGCCTATGTAAAAATAATAAAGATGCACGTCCGTGAATATGCCTGTCGCCTACGTCATAGCACTGAGTATATTCTTCGTGTAGGTTGGTGTGGGAATGTCCAGTGTGTATATTTGTACAGATGTGCTTCCCGTTGTCTAGGTCGTCATGGCATCTCTAACGACGTGTAGATTTTAGTCTAGTTGATCCGTGCCGCAGGTGTCGGCATGGCCAGTGCGGGCTGCTGGGCAAGCAGATGGACACATCCGTATGTTCCTGTACCAGGGTATCTGGTCGTCTGGTAAATGGACAAACTCTTCTCGTGGCGGGTGTTTGGGTCGTGACCCTCTAGGCCAAGCGCGAGAGGTGAAGGACGGGAGCCTGGTCTTCCATTCTCCCACTTCACATTCATTGTACACTGCCATGCACATACTGTATATTGAGATGCACTTATTATATATTGAAATATATACATTGTATACTGAAATACATACATTATATAATGAGATATATATACAGTATACTGAGATGCATACATATACTGTATATGGGGATGTATTTATTATATATTGAAATATATACACTGTATACTGAGATACATATATTATATATACATTTCAGTATATAATGAATACATTTTAGTATGCAGTATATGCATTTATGAATCTTGAACTACGTCCCAAACGGCCCCCCATAGGAAGGGATATATAAGCATCTGATACAACCTATATACTTTTGTTCACTCATTACCTCCTTGTGTTCTTTATTTTGGTGCCAACCAGACGCAACATTGTTGTCTGTACAACACCTCCTGCTTGCCATGCTCTGCCTGCACTAAAGTTCTATGTCGAGTGTGCTGTCGTTGCTTAGCGCACGGATTGTGCTATGCCAAATGCCTAAAATAACATAAGTGATCAATTGCATATTGCGGGTCAGCTCTAAATTGTACATTGTATTAGTTTGCACTCGACATGTTTTTATTACAGCAAAACAAAAAGGTGATGGCTGGAAGGTTTTGAATTAATCATAACCACGGGCACAGCTCTGGGCAACCCTCCGGACCATAGTTTTTCAGCCTGCCAAGCCATTACAGAAGGGGAAAAAACATACGCAAATCAGGCTTGGTCCTACCCCAAAAAGGGGCAGTCCAGCCCGAACTGAGACCACAATCATCCCCAGACATGTTTCAGCCTTGTTGGGCATCATCAGTGAGGAGTAGCTTGGGTCTCTAAGCCCGGCAGACCCGGGACACACGTCTGGGCATACTGTTCCCACTCGGGGTGACTTTAGCAAAACAAAAAGGTGATGGCTGGAAGGTTTTGAATTAACCATCACCTTTTTGCTTTGCTTAATGTTTTTATTACAGACAGCAAAAGAGGCAGTTGTGTAGGGACACACAAGCTAACATTCTCTTAAAGCAGCACAGGAAATTAATGCCAGTGTTTCAGACAATCAGAATGCATGAAAATTCCATCCTCCCGGTTTGTTGAAATATTTAGGTGGCTGGTGCCGCCGGTCTGCTCCATGGATCTTGTCTCCAAGAACCCCACTTTGCTTGGTGGCGTTATCAGGACAGATTCCACTTTTTCCGCTAGGGCAGATACCATTGATCCCACTAAGGCAGATTCCATTGATTCCACTAAGCCAGATTCCATTGATTCCTCAAGGCAGATTCCATGATTCCGCTAAGGCAGATTCCATTGATTCTGCTCAACCAGATTCCATTGACTCCACTAATTCAGATTCCAATGATTCTGCTAAACCAGATACTATTGATTCCGCTGAACCAGATTCCATTGATTCTGCTAAGTCAGATTCCATTCATTCCTCAAGGCAGATTCCATTGATTCCGCTAATTCAGATTCCAATGATTCTGCTAAACCACATTTTATTGATTCCGCTGAACCAGATTCCATTGATTCTGCCAAACCAAATTCCATTGATTCCGTTAAACCAGATTCCATTGATTCTGCTAAACCTGATGATATTTTTGCCCATTCCTACGCAATACCTCTTTTTTCTTTTCTACACCACATCACCCGCTCCAAACCCACATGTGTTGCCTTGTTTTTCTCGTTTGAGATTTCATTTTCCCAGGTTCTTTGTTTTCTGCCACAGAGCCACTATAGAAAGCTGACTCCTCTCCTTGAACCAGTCAGCCTGACCTTCATAAGTCTTATGCTTGGAACACTAGCCAAGGATTTTCTGAAGATCTTCATCTTTTCCTTTGGGCATCAGGAGCCTTGGTCAAGTGGCACAGCGAGTAGAGCGCTCGCTTTGACATCAGTGCAGAGCCTGCGAACGCAGGTTCGAATCCCGGCAGCGCCAAACTCAGCGTTTCATCCTTCCGAGGTCGATAAATGAGCACCACACACCGTGGGTAATAATAAGCAGCGCTCAGATACCTGAGGGTTCGTAGCGCTATATAAATGCCAAATTATTAAATTATTATTATTATTGGTGACATCACTGAGCTCAATATCCAACATGGTGTACACGGTGATGCTTAAACGCACCACGCAGTGAGCAGTGTTTGCCGATATACCTCCCACACTTTAAAGCTCAAAGGGCATTCAGCGTCAGCAGTATGTATTTATTATTTTATTTATTTACAAAGCTTATATAGCGCTTTGCAGGATTTAAAGACAACGGTACAATGTAGAGAGAGGCTTTTTTTAAACTGTGAAAGATTGGAACAAGAATGGATCTGAAGAGGTATGAGTCATCTCCATATCTAAAGTCCACATTGCGGAGGAGAAGGCAGGGCTGTAAACCTATTGATTTGGCATGTCAGTGTTTGCTGATGCGCCACACCTTCCATCTGGAGCGCAACTTGGTGACATCATTGGCTGCATCACCAAAGGCTTGTCAGTGCGTACACAGAAAGAGCAAGCCTGACACTCTGATAACAAGAGGCCATCCGCCTGTTCTGTCACTCAACATCAAACTCAACAACCAAGGCCGCCAGCAGTGGAATACAACAGGGACGTCATTTCACCCTAATGCCATGGGTAGCAGAAGTGACATCACACGACCCTTGACCTCTGATGACATCACAGGAAGTGATAATATTTGACGCCAGCCCCAAGTGACATCACAGGAAGTGATGGCACACAACCTTCAGATGCGTTGAACGCCCGGGTTTCCAGGCACTCTCATTTCAGCCAGTTATAAGAACTGAGGAACAGAGAGAGGTGTGATTTGTCCACGATCAGGCATTTGGGTATGTCATTTTACAGATTCGCCGTGGGGCCTATATGTAAGACATACATAATGCAGTACTTGTAACAGGGTAACTGAAATCTCTAACACAGGCTACAGCTAGTGTATGAAACATCTATAGATGGACACAGAAGTACTCGTTATCTGTGGCATTGATGTGTTAAAACAAGCTAAAAAAGCACTGACCTGGGGAGGCGTGTGCTGTCTGTTTACCCAGGCGCAAAATGCTGCACAAGCAAGGCCTGATAATTAAATAATTCACCCGGATTTAGTATCAACAAAATTCCCTGGTTATAAATGCATCTATGAGTCAGTTACCACTACGATAAAAGAAACCTATTGTGCAGGTGTAAGCTGAGGCCATCTGTCTTCGTGTGCATTTATTTTTAAGTCATGTGACAAGCAACCACATGTTGTCCCCCCACAACGCAGCGATGAAGCTCAGTGCACAGTGCCCTGTCTGACTGCAGCGCACAGTGTTAACAACGACGGCCCAGCTAGGTATTTGGTTGCATGAGTGCTGTGCGTAGCGCCGGCTCGGCTCTCCTGACTGAGGGTCGGGCTCCTTTTCAACGGTCATGATGGCGCTCCGCTTCCACCGTTGTTATTTTTGAAGTGTTGTCCAAGCAGTACACACACAGGGGCACCATTCGAACAAAGGTGGAGCTGGGTGGAACCCGGGTTGTACCACTTCCTATAGTTTAATATTTTAAAAAAATATGCCTCACAATGCCCCTTAAAGGCATAGGGGATTACACGTTCCCTCACTTTATCACTATCCCCAGCCCTGAGGATAGCCTTTGCCTGATCTATAAATCGATCTAACCATTTTTTGAATTACAGGCCACTGGTTGCCACCCAATACCCTGAACCTCAGGGGCCTCCCACAGTACCCCAGAACTCCCACGGACCTTCTCCAAGGATAGAGGTACAGAAAACTGCATGGAACCGGCAAAGGGAACCTCACCCTGGATCCCGCTGGATCATATGTGAGCTTCAGAACAGGTATGCTCTCAGTGTTTGAATAACGGAAAGCAGTCTGGCCTAATCTAGGCTTTCGCCCAACTTGGCTGTGCTCATTCTACAGCTCAGGGCCCCTATTTGCCTTTTGGGGCATGGGTAAGGCTTCCTCTGCCACGTCTAGCATAGCAGCTGTGATCGGGGCAGGCTTAGGGCACTGATCGAGCCAAAGAAGGGTCTTCACCTCCTGGCTTGTCAGCGCAAAGTTGCTTCAGTGCAACTGCGTCGTTTTATGGGTCGAGCGCCAGCAGGGACGTCATTTTCGAGTAGCCAGGGGTCGCAACTGAGACCCCCGGGGTCTCCATTGCTACCCCTGTGGTCTCCCTTGCTACCCCTAAAAAAAACATTTTTAAAAAAAATGCAAGCCCATGGACTGTGGCCAGCACCATGTGGCTCTTTGTTTCTGAAGTGGCTGGATT
This sequence comes from Ambystoma mexicanum, assembly GCF_040938575.1. Lineage (NCBI taxonomy): Eukaryota > Metazoa > Chordata > Amphibia > Caudata > Ambystomatidae > Ambystoma > Ambystoma mexicanum. Next base: position 92,530,163 of record NC_090932.1, read on the forward strand.
TCTTGTTCAGGCCTCTTAACAAAAAACAGGGGGTTCCACAAAAGTAACACTTTGAACAGTGACCCTGAATAAGAGAGAATAGAAATAACAAATAATATGTCTTTCTGGAATTCTATACAGTCATTGCTAGACTCATTAAAGGTTTATTTCAGAGGGTGAGTTACTGATTTAGTCTGTGCTTAAACACCTGAACTCAGCCTTTCATCCTTCTGAGGTCGATAAATGAGTACCAACACAGGTTGGATGGTATTGTATGTATATTTGTTCTATATAAACCGCTTAAGCCTAAGTGCTATATAATAACACATCATTATCATTTGGCCTTTGACTTCTGCTTGCATTCACAGTATTTTGGTAATATGGCCTACACGCACTGATATTAACGATACATATGGTGATCCATTCTTGTACGAAATGCATATCACATTACAGTGATATCGTAACCATATTTTTCGTAGTATACGTAGGAAAAATGCTTTTGATGCCCCCTTCTGTTTTGTCAAGGGGCAAAAGGGTGTGTTCTGTCACTTCCTGTGATGTCACTTCGGGGTGGGGTCAAATGACATCCCTTCCTGTGATGTCATCAGAGGTCAAGGGTCGTGTGATGTCACGTCCGCTACCCCAGGCATTTTGATGAAATGACGTCCCTGAGGGCAAGTCGGCGCCGGCTATTATCTCATGGATAAGAATGAGCAAACTTCACAAGGTTGGAAAACCTGCCAACACATTTTTATGCGGCATCTTAAAGGTTCATATTAAAATCAAGTGTTATCAGTGGGACGGCGCGGATCTTGACTGTTGATATCCGCCCTTTATCACCATCTTTTACACCTGTGGGTGAGGTAGTGCTTGGGACAAAGTAAGACGCTGATCAAAAACCAGCGCATGAGACAAGAATGTGCAATGTAGTTCCTGTAGCCCTTTTGTGCGTTAGCTGTACCATAAAAAATATGAGTGTTGGCCATCCTGCCAAAACAAACGCGCACCCAACCAGGTTACTCCCTCAAGTAATATTTGACTTGGTAAATTAAAGCGGGCGTAATCTGTTGTGCCTTACCGCCTCTGTTTTAATGTCTGCCAATTTCCCAACCACAAAAACATATTTTCACCCTTTTCTGTAAGTATTTCTGCTTTGACTATGAGCTAAACCGCCATCTATAAGCCAAAACTATTTCATTGGAGAACAACTAGGAGGAAAGTGGGGTATGAGGAGGGACGCAAAGAGTGTTGGTGTTGTTTTGTTATTTACCCACCTATTGAGTGCCCATGGCCATGCTTATCCCTACGGCTGTTCCGACCCAGTCCCTGCCCCGGCCCAATCAAAACACCTCCTCCTCGAATCTTTTTGAACTCACTCCATCAAGCAGTAACACTGGACTTTGTGTTGTCAGTGCCTGCCAGTGTTATTTCAAAGAAGTCTTAGACAATATGATGGCTTAATTGGAACTGTACATGCGACACTGGGGTATAAAATTATCTTAACCAAGTGTGTCTTCAACCACTTGATTTATAAGCTTTATGCATGTCCGTCACTGAAGTCCTGTTAAAAACAAGCACTAGCCAAGCCAATAGTTTTGGCGTGTGTATAGCTATCAGCTGGGGATTTGCCAGGCACTGCTTGCTTTTATATGCCCAGGTACTCACGTCATTTTGCAACGGCTGCCATTACTGCCCAGGCAGTGCCTGGCATATGCCTGTCGCACGCCCACACAAAAGCCCAAACTGTTGCTATTGCCATTGCTTGTAATAATGTGGCAGACAGTGGCAGTTTGAGCACCAGGCAAAGAACATTCCATTTGCTTCTGTCTGAAGACCTACGCCCTGCATTGTTTGATTGTTAATATGGTTCTTGTTCTGAGCTATGTGTGCATTAATGATCCTCAATATAGCGCTTGCCAGTAAAAGAAGAAATGAGCAAAGAGTCGGAGCCTATTGGACAAAGAAGAACTTTGGAAGTTCCTTAAGTACCGAAAGTTCCGAAAGTACCTTCCATGCCACCGGCTCTGCTCACAAAGGTGTGGACAGAGCCACAAGAGCCACACTTTACCAAAACACAGACCATCAGCGACCCTATCTTCACAAGTGTGTCCTTTCAGAATGGCCATACACACGAAACACCCACTTGGAAATATGGTGCTACTGTATAGTAAACAATTCTTTTTACGAAGCATACAATGTCATACGAATAGAAACCATCCAATAATAATAATGTTTATTACAATGTTATGCGAATAGAGGATGCATGAGAGTACTGAGGGTGCATGAGAGTACTGAGGGTGCATGAGAGTACAGTGGATGTTTGAGAGTATTGAGGATTTATGACAGTATTGAGGATGCATGAGAGTATTGAGGATGCATGAGAGTATTGAGGATATATGAGAGTATTGAGGATGCATGAGAGTATTGAGGATGCATGAGAGTATTGAGGATATATGAGAGTATTGAGGATGCATGAGTGTATTGAGGATGCATGAGAGTATTGAGGATGCATGAGAGCATTGAGGATATATGAGAGTATTGAGGATGCATGAGCGTATTGAGGATGCATGCTAGTATTGAGGATGCATGAGAGAATTGAGGAAGCATGAGAGCATTTTGAGAAAAAGTGATGTTGTTGTGTATCACATATATTATTAAGAAGTCATCTAGTTCTCGAGTTTCTGGACCGAAAGGATTAACAAATGCAATTCTTAAATCAAACGTGCGAGTTTGGTCGAGAATACTATTAATGTTATTCAGGGAAATATTGAGAATGAGGACGCTACCTGCCTCCTGGAGGTCGTCCCTAATCATTCCGATCTACAAGAAGAGTGATAGGGCGGACCTGGCGAATTGCCGCCCTATCGCCCTCCTATGTAGGATGGCAGGATCTTCGCAGGTTAGGTGTTGCGGGAGTTGGCGGAATGGGTGACTAAGAAAACAGATTATTTCAAGATTGCAGATAGGCTTCCAGAAAGGTCTGTCCACCTCGCCTAAGAGAAATGGAACCCCCCCCCCTCTACGGACAATTGCATTAAGGATAAAACTTGGTGCACTATATACAAAAGGCTCTTTCTGAAAGAATCTCCCTACTTCAAAACAAAATAACAGCTAAAAATCTCAACCTTCCTAATCCTGAAAACTTACTGAGTTCCCAATCAGAACCTGTCAAACCACCTCAGCGATTTAAATTTGCACAAGCCTCAATTAAAGAAGTTGAAGACATCATACGGTCACTCAAACCTTCCAGATGCCAGGGATATATCTATCCGGCCTCTTTAATTAAAGAAGCTGGTAGAGACTTGGCCCCCTTTATCACTATTCTAATCAACTCCTCATTTCAAACATGCACAGTCCCAACGAACCTCAAGGACACGCGGGTACTTCCGCTCTTAAAGAAACCTTCCTTGGAACCTAATATCGCAACCAACTATAGAACTATTACAACTGTCCCGTTGCTATTAAAACCCCTTAAGTACCAAGGACGACTATGCTGGTCCTTTTTGCATAGACTTGCATAATAGCCGGTCACTATTCAAAATCATTGACAAAGCGGCCTACCTACAGATACAAGCGTAGCTGGAGCTTAATAATTTACTAGGCCTCCGGCAGTCTGGTTTCAGACCTCAAAATGGCACAGAAACCACCCTGATTGACCTAAAGAACCAAATTGACAACTTTAAGGACAATGTGAAACTGGCCCTCCTAATGCTTATAGACCTTTCTTCCACATTCGATCTGGTGGATCATGAAGTGCTCTGCAAGCATCTCTCGGCAGCGGCGCATTTTTCCCCTGAAGCAACAACTTGGATCCACTCCTTTTTGAATAATAGGTCGATGAGAGTGTACTCACCCTCGGCCTCAGCAGACCCTACACCAATAACATGTGGAGTACCACAAGGATCTTGTGTTTCAGCCACTATGTACAACATATTCACCAAACCATTGTTTGATGATTTGGACCATCTGGGTGTCACCTACACCAACTATGCAGATGACACCCAGATCCTCTTACCATTGACTTGTGACTACGACGTTAACTTGACCTTAGTCAATACAATGTACCTTATCAACCAGGCATGGATGGCCCCTCATGGCCTATGTCTGAAAGATGATAAAACCGAGCTTCTGCTCCTAGGAGCACCTTCCAGACTTAACAAACTTGGTAACCAATACCTCGCATTCAACATCGACGGCATAGACATTAAAGTGGCGAATTAGGTAAAAACACTGGGCTGTACCTGGACTCTGCATTAAACTTGCGCAAGCAAGTCATTGCTACAGCCTCAGCAACAGCTTATACCTGTAAACTGATCCATGCCTGTAAACCTTACCTCTCCGCAGAGAGCTGCATCACCCTAGCGAGAGCCTTAATTCTATCAAAATTGGACTATTGCAACACACTCTATTTAGGTGCTAGCAAATACATAGTCAGCAAACTTCAAACACCACAGAATAATGCACTTAGAACTGCGCTAAGTATTCCAAGAAGACATCACATCTTTGAAGCGAGATGGACAATTAAGTGGCTATCAATCAAGGATAGGATACAATTCAAAACTGTCTCCCTTACTCATAAATTCCATACCAATGCAGCCCCTAAATACTTCATGGAGAAAATTGTCAAAAAGACCTCGACACGCCCCATGAGAGCCATGAACTCTTTCTGCTTGACGTTTCCCAGATTTAAATTGAAGAAAGCAGGGGGGAGCAGCTTTCCCGTTATGGCGGTGCAGCTTTGGAATTCCTTACCTACCACCTTAAGAGTTGACCAGTCCTTCGTTAGCTTTAGGAAAAGTGCCAAAAGCTGGCTTCTCGCTAAGGATTCAGCACCGTCACTAGTCGGCCTCATTTAGGATTTCCCATGATTACTAAACGACTTGCATCTTTGTCAATCTTTGTCCGTATTTACCCTATGTACACATGTATTATCACTTATCTGTAAATATTGTAACTATTCACTGTATGTACTTGAACCTTCTTAACTTGTAAAATGACAACAACCTGTAAACACGCCCAGATACCCCCGGGTTAGGAGCGCTATAAAATAAAATAACCCAACAAACAAACGGCATGGTAATATCAATTGTCCCGCAAAATCATGGAAGAAGAACGGCACACCAAAGTTTGGGGCCTGGTTGAATTTGTCTTAGACATTTGATATGGTGAACAGGGAGCGTCAGCGGGGAAAGCTTGATTCTTGGGGTCTGCCTAAACCACTAGTGGCCATCTTGATAAGTATGCACCAAGAGTCTAACTTAATAGTAAGGCCGAATCGCAAATGAGATCTGTCGAGGGATGTTCCAACTGGAAGGGGCGTTACACATGGGTGTATTGTAGCTCCTTTATAGTTTCATTAATATTGAGCCAACCTGGCAAATTCATTAGCTTCTGATTCCCTGGTGTAGCCCTAAAATCGGCAGTCAATCCATAAATTGGATCGCTTACGCCGATGATATTGTATTGTTGGACCACACCCGAGTTGGTCTCCAACGTCTTCTGAACGCCTTTGGCACATATGCTCGTGATAATTATATGTTGGTAAACCCTAAAAAATGAAAAATAGTTGTCTCCAAAATGCCCCAAAGGATTGCCCCAAAATGTGACTGGTACCTTTTAGACAAATTGGTGCCTCGTGCTAAGGAAGTAACTTACTTGGGTCTGAAAGTATGTTCTATTCAAACATTATCTCAATTAGAATTAGACTTGGATCTTAAATTGGTTCCTCTGGTAGCACAAATGAAAAACATATTTAGTGCATACTGTAAATTCTCCTTGGTCCCATTAATTAGTTACCATACAATTAAGGTTACTCCATTATTATATGGCCTGGAAACTAAACAGAAATTAAATTGGTCAAAGATTGACGGCAAGAATTGAAAAAAGACTTTAAATTTGACTACAGGTCTTCCAATCATAAGTCTAGGATATGAGTTAGGTCTCCAGTCCTTAAAGGTATGCTTGGACTGGAAAATAATTTCCATGTACAGATTAATTGTGAGCCTGAGGGCCTACTCTCTCTATGAAACAGGACTGACTACACAGGTTTTAGAGGTACTAAGAACTTTGGGGGTTTTATCTGGAAAGTAACACTGCTAATACATTTTTCTTTGTAATTAATTTATTTTAAAACAAATTATCTTGTAGAAAAGTGTTTCGAAGAAATGTATGTTCATTTAGAATTTTGATATGTGAAAAGCTATTGTCGGCTATACCAAGCCCTAAAATCTCTCCACTGGCTCCCGATTGCGGCAAGGATCAGATTGAAATCCCTCTCCATCATCCAGAAGGCTGTCTGAGGCCGGGGACCACACTATCTACAACTTGCTCTACTAAATACTCGCCCTCCAGATCTTTATGTTCCTCTGGCACCAACTCCCTGTGTCAAGCACTTCGCTAAACAGCGAGCTGGTGGCTGATCTCTCTGCTCAGCAGTCTCCCTCCTATGGAACTGCCTCCCCCTCCCTCCTCGTCTTGAGCCGGAACTCCTCAAATTACAGAAGCTCCTCAAGACTTTCCTTTTCACCATCTCCTTCCCTTCCTCCCTCCTCTGCTAATCCCACAGCTACTGCTGGGCCCTGGCCTCCCACATTCAATCACCTTCAGTCTCTGCCCGCTCTCAGCTCTTGCCCTGGCACCCACCGGCCTATGCCATTATAGGCCTGCACTTACCTATTTATTTGTCAACTGACCTCTCCCTAGCACTTCCTCCACTGGGCACTTACATCTGTTGCTCACTCATGAGCACAGGCACTCCTAGCACTTACCCCCACTCCCTCTCCCCTCTCCTCTCTCTGCACTTGCACGTTCTGAATGCTCACAAGGCCTAATAGGCTGTCTTTATCCTTCAGTGTTTTTTTTTCTAATTTGTCTTTATTCAGTTTACAAACAGAAGTCATGGTACAAAAACAGAAAAAAGAAAAACTTTATGGCTTTGAAATACAAGACAAATCAGTGAAGCTCAATAACAGCAGATGTTCATATTGACAAGCCCATTGTCTCTGATTAAGTTCTGTGTGAGTACCCGACTTCACCATTCCCCCCGTCCCACCCCCCAGTTGGTCATGCAGCATTCAGTTCGATCATTGCGGCGTTTTACAAATGGCAGTCATGGTCTCTCATTTGTCAAAGTAGCAGCTTCATCGGTGAGAGTAGGGTGATGCATCATGGCGGGTCGCTTCCTATTTTTATTTTCAGGTTTACACGGGAGGGGTCGATGTTGGACCTCGATGGAGTCCGTTGGGGAGATATTTGGTTTTGTAGTCCATCCATAGGCCCTCTACCTGCGCTGACCTTCCATAGAGCGATGCTGTGATATGCTCCATTATGCATATATTGGTGGCGACGTTAACCCATTCGTTTTTGGTGGGCAGTGAGGTTGATTTCCATTTCGTAACAAGTACGGCTCGAGCTGCTAGCAGTAACTGTGGGGACAGGTCTCTCACTCTAGTCCAGTCGGCATAATTATTTTCGAGGCCAAATAGAATAAAATAGGGGTCTAACGTTCTGGAGATGCTGTCGTTTTCTTTTATCCAGCCCAGGACCTCGTTCCAGAAGACTGTTACATGAGTGCAGCTCCACCACATGTGCCAGTAGTCTGCGTTTTCTCCACATCCTCTCCAGCATTCGGGACTGGTAGTTTGGAACATCTTAGATAGTTTGATGGGGTCATATTGCCACCTATGGAGTAATTTGATGGCGTGAAGTCTGTATTGGTTCGCAATGGAGGTTTGTGTAGCTGCTTTGCATATGGTTCCTCATAACTCTGGGGTGAACTGTTCACCAAAGTCTCTACCCCATTTGTTTCTCAATAGGTCAGTGTCCCCCCCTCACTTTCTATCAATTCTTTGTACATCGCTGATATTAGGCCTTTTATCTCTGTTCTCGAGTCCAATATCTTCTCGAAGGGTGTGAGGTCCCTCATCAGGTACTGTTTCCACCCCGGTCTCGTCAAAACGCCTTTTATTTGGATGTAGTGGAATGTGGGCAGGGGGCCAATTCCGAGGGCTTCAGTTAATTCTGGAAGGGATATGAAAGAGTCCTTTCTCTGCAGTTGTCCAACTCTCTCTAGCCCAGCTTCATACCATGTTTGGAACCTTTCAACATTTGGGATGTGGTCGTTGATTCCGGGTGACCATAGATGGCTCAGAGGAGTGGGCCATGTGGTGATGTTGAGCATATTCTTGCCCGGAGTCCAAATGTTCCATATGGTACTGAGTATTGGGTGATTTTTCTTCCTGGAGATCCTCCGTATGGGGGACCAGAGCCATTCTCACACCGTGGCTGGTGCAAAGTAATGATTGTCCATGGTGACCCAATGTAGGCTTGTGAGGTTGCGTAAGTGGGGGATCAGGACTCTAAGTTGGGAAGCTTCATAGTATTTTTGCAGATTGGGGAGGCCAACACCTCCTTTTTCTTTTGGGAGTGTTAGAGTCTTATACGAGACCCTTGCTTTCTTTCCTTGCCAGAGAAATTTAAGGATGGCCCTTTTAATGTCAACGAAGAAGCTGGCTGAGATTCTGATCGGTAGCATTTGGAAAGGGTACAGGAATCGGGGAAGGGACACCATTTTGATCGCATTGAGTCGACCCAGCCATGAGATTGTGAGCTTCTCCCATCTCACCAGGTCGTCCCGGAACTGCTGTAATAAGGGAGGGAAGTTCGCCTCATAAAGATCGTCAAGATGTTTAGTGATCAATATCCCTAGGTATCGCAGTTTTGCGTGTTCAATATTGAGGCCCAGCGTGGAAGATTTGGTGTTGTTAGCCTCTTCTTGGCATTGGAGTGGGAAGAGGGTAGATTTCTGTTTATTCACCTTGAACCCCGAGAGCTTGCCATATTCATCCAGTAGGAAGAGAGCCCGGGGGACCGAGGTCATAGGGTTGGTGACGTGGAGGAGGATATCATCTGCATAAATTGCCACTTTATATTCTGTTGTCCCCAGGTGAATACCCTCCACAGTTGGGTCAGTCCTTATTACCATCGCTAGGGCTCTAGGGAGAGGGCGAAGAGGATCGTGGAGAGGGGGCGCCCCTGACGAGTCCCTCTTTCCAGGTTAAACCATCTAGAGTACTCGCCATTAACAAATATTGCCGATCTGGGATCTGTGTATACCGCTTGTATTGCCCTTCTGAACCTCGGGCCCATTCCAACCATATGCAGCACCGCTTTTAGGAATCCCCATTCGACCCTATCGAAAGTTGTCTCTGCATCTATGGATAGGAGAGTAGGGTCGTTGCCCATGGTTTGGGATGCATAAATCAAATGTAGGGTCTTGCGCATTGTGTCGGCCCCCTGTCTCCCAAGTATGAACCCCACTTGGTCAGAGTGTATAAGTTGGGGCATTAGTGTTTCGAGCCTTGCAGCCAATACCCTTGCGTAAATCTTTGCATCTAAATTGAGTAGTGAAATGGGACGGTAAGAGCTGCATTTTGTCGGGTTCCTCCCATCTTTAGGGATTACTGTAATGAGAGCCCTGACAAAGGAGTCGGGGGGGTTTACCAGTTTCAATGATTTCGTTGAAAAGTTCAGTTAAGAAGGGGGTGAGGAGAGAACTAAAGGTTTTGTAGAATCCGACTGTGTAGCCCTCTTCTCCCAGTGACTTGCCTAAAGTGAGCCTCTTTATAGCAGCCTGCACTTCCAGATCAGTTATGGGGGATTCCAGCAGTTCAACATCTAGGGAGGGGATGCGGGGCATGTGTATTGAAGACAGGTAAGATTCTATTTCTGGCTGGTCGGGGTCTGACTTGGAGGAATATAAAGCTTCATAAAAGTTGGCAAAGCTTTCTGGGATAGTGGGGCAAGGGCGTGAATCAGAGGAAGCGTCGTCGGATATGTGTAGTACCCTTCGTTCAGCTCTTTGTTCTCGGAGCCTGGCGGCAAGAAGCGCATCTGCCTTGTCTCCCTTCTCATAGAATTTTTGCTTCAAAAATCTCATCTTGCGTGCAATCTGTTCATGTTCTAAGAGTTTCAGTTTGTTTCTTTTTTCCCTTGCTTCGTTCAGTTTTGCTCGGTCGGATTCTGATTCTCCCCGGTTGTTAGACTCCAGCTGAGTGATTTTGGTTCGTAGCCTGTGTTCAATAATGTTTTTCTCTCTTTTTTTCGACGCACCTTCCCTTATCAGGATCCCTCTCCAGGTGGCTTTAGCGGCTTCCCATATAGTTTGCTTGGATACTTCGCCATTGTCGTTAGTGTTGAAAAACTGCGTGATTTCAGACTCCATCTCAGCCTTAAAGGCCACATCTTTCCAGAGGGTCTCATTGCATCGCCATTTTCCGCTCTTGACGGGTAAGTTTGACCATTGGATGTCTGTGCGGACCATGTCATGGTTAGACCAAGAGATCAGGGTAATCTCTGAATGTGACACCATCTCTGCGAGCTCGTTAGTTACGTATAGGTAGTCTATTCTGGTGTATGTATTATGGGGGGCGGAGTAGAAAGTGAAGCCTTGTTCATCTGGGTGATGGTCTCTCCACACATCCCTCATGTTGTACGTTTCCATCATGGCAGCAAGCCCGGTTTGGTCGGTTCTGTCGTTGAGTTTCACATTGGGGTTGCCGGGCTTACAGTCTCTGACAGGGTCGTCCCATTGATTGAAATCACAACCTAGAATGACATGGCCGGGCGCCTCGAGGAGAATCTTCGGGACAATCTTAGTGAGGAATCTGGATTGACCTGTCTTTGGGTAGTAGAGGGTCGCAATGGTTACATCTATTTTCCCAATGTGGCCACTCACTAGAAGTGCTCAGCCCTCTACATCGGACCATGACTTGGTGAGTTCAAATTCGGTGCCCTTTCTGATGAGAATTCTGACTCCCCCCTTTCGTAATGGACCGGAGCACCAAAATTCTGTTCCGACCTGTTTCGGTAAGATTCGCCGTTCCTCGCCTTTCATGTACTTGGTTTCTTGCAGGAGGAGAATATCAAGCTGGGCCCTGCGGAATTCTCTGGCCTCTAGTGATCTTTTCGTCAGAGAATTAAGGCCTTTAACATTGAGTGTCCCTACTCTCAGCGGGGTGGCATGCCCCGCGTCAATGTTTGCTGCCATTGATTGCGTTCAAAGAAAGATGACCTCTATTGACTGCTCGTTGATGCATGTCTGCTCTTGATCCCACGCTGCATTGGTATGTATACGAGATGAGTACTGCATTGACCATTACAAAGTTCTTTAACCACTCCTTGTATTTCCCCTTTTCTTTACCCATTTCCGGTTGGTGGCGTTCGATCGTACCCGGGTATGGACACCGAGTCGGTATCGAACCACCCATAGGGGCCGTTACATCACGCCCCTTGTCCAAATATGACATCATTGTTTGAGTTGAGCCCTGTCATGGTCCCCCCCTAATTGTAGTCTTTAGGGTCGCGGGGTTGTATCAATGTCAACACTTATTACATATGCAATATAGTTCACTGCATTGGTTTGATCTTACCGGTATTGTGAAATTTCAGTTTTCCCCCTCCGGGGAAAGGTTGCCTCTTCGGAATTTCTGCGATCCCTTCACTCTCTTCCTCCGAGCGCCCTGAGTATGCCATTCTCGATCTTCTCTTTGTTTCTCGTCTCGATTAGGATCGCTGTCAGGGGGGACAAGAAGGTCGCAGATGCATGCTTTTATCTCCTTTTCGGATCTTAGTCTATGTCTGGTTCCTTCCTATTCAAACGTTAGCGAGAAAGGGTAGCCCCACCTGTATCTGACATTTTTCTCCTTAAGTTTCTTAGTGAGGGGGCCACACATCCTTCTTAGAGCCAGCGTCAGCGAAGATAAGTCCTGATAAATCGCAATCTGGGATCCTCCTAGTGTGATCATGTCACTTTTCCTGGCTTTTTCGAGGATTCGGGCCTTGTCCCAAAAGCGATGGAATCGGGCCAGGACTGATCGTGGTCCGCCCGAAGGGCCTCCCGCTCTGTGAATTCGTTCCGTGATTGGTTCATCCACCTCATCATCAGCTGTGAGAAGCTTAATAATATTGTGTAGAGTTTCCTTGAGGTCCGCCTCTGTTTCGCCTTCTCTTTCCGGAATACCAAAAATGCGGATATTGTTACGTCTCTCTCTGTTTTCTAGGTCATCAAGCTTAAGCTTAAAGTCCTCTTCTCTGCGTTCTAACTCCGTCATCCTATGATCGAGCTGTGTTTCGAGAGTATCAATGGAGGCTTGATTGTTCTCCACTCCTTCGAGTCTATCCTCCATGCTGTCAAGCCGCTGCGTAATCCTGTCTATTTTGCCTCCTATGTTAGTGCCCAAGTTCTTTATTTCCCCCAGAAGGGCAGCGATGTCTCCTTTTGTTGCAGCTGCTAGTTCGTTCACCGTGGTGATGCTGTTCGCCATTGGGGGCCCGGAAGGTGCAGGTGAAGCAGGGGTGTAGGCGAAGTGCGACAGTCTGTGTTTAACGGTCATAAGCGTTTCCAATGGCTGGGTGGAACGGGCAGTGCGTGGGGTGAACAGGATGGTAATGGCGTCTGCTACTGGTACATCGTAGCGAGCCCCGGCGTCATAGGATTCTTTCGCAGAACGGTGTCCAAGGCTACCTTCTTCCAGTGGAGGTACGATGGTGGGGGCGTAATGAAGTGATGCGTCTCCTTAAGAGGTCGCTGGAAGGTCGGAGACCGCTGTTGCTGGATTACACGTGTCGTCGTGGGTTCCCACCGTGGTCTGCTCCCTCGTCCGTGTTACAATGTGGGCCGGCCTGGGTGTGGGTGTCTGCCGCACCGTCCAAGGTCCACACTGTGGCCTACTCCCCTGTTCGTGTCTGGGTGCGGGCCTGAAGGTCCGGGCGCAAATGCATGCTGCTCCACTTGAGGTGGCAGGATAGGGCAGAGGACAACGCAGGTCCCCGTTGACAGTCCCTGTGAGGGCGAGGGAGTCCAATAGAGGAGGCCGGCAGAAGGCGTCCACCCGGATCTCTACACACTTCACAACACGCGGGTGTCTAGGCCTTGATTAGTCTCGGGTCCAGCCCATTCATCATTGAGGATTGGGGTCTGTGGCGGTTGGCGACGGTACCTGTGTGTCTTGGAGTCCAGAGGGAGACGATCTCCGCGCCGCGTAATGTGGTTCCGCGACGGCTTCTCCCCGGGGAGTCGTGTCGGGGGGATGGTGTTACAGAGGCCGGTAGATCTTCTGCGGGGCAACGTTCGGGAATGCTGTCTCCGGGCACCGAGGGTGTGGGCCCTCCTCTTCTCTTCGTATGGGCCAGAAGCTGGTCCCTGTTGGCGTGGTGCGACTCCGCAGGGCCTACACGCGGGGGCTCGGGTCTCGTTGACACACTGTCTGCGTGTGTGGTGGCGTTGTCTCGAGGGCTCTTCTTCCTCCGGCTGTTTCAGGGGGTGCGGAGGTCCGTTTCTCCTCTGGATTTTTCCCAGGCCGAGGGGGGGGTGTTCCGCCAACACTATCTCATCGAATTTTCGCGGAGGGGTACCAGGAAGAGGGGGCTCATCTCATCTTCCGGGGTGATGCTGACGGAGCTCAAGCAGAGAGTGTGTTCATCTCTGTGCCCCCTGGAGGCCAGTCATGCTTCAGTGTTTTAATTGTTTTTTAATCCTATGTTACCTCCCTTTTGCCCTCTCTGTACTTTGGAACACAATGTACTTGATGTATAAGGGCCTAACAAATGAACAAGCCAATTTTCACGTACCCTCAAAGGCTTAGACTGTCCAGAGTATGTATGACCCATGGTCTACGGAACGGTCCCTTTCGGGCGTGCAGCACAGCCAGTGTGCAATATGTGCTCAGGCATAGGTTGGAGGTTTGAATCACTGTCACTGACATATTAGTGAAATGTTAAAAATGTTGGTAATTCCTATGTTCCAAAAATACTCTTTTATTTTATGCAAAGCAGCCAGCAGATTACGTTTGGTGCTATTTGTCTCCCTCCCCTTAAGAGGAGTTTTCAGGGTAAACTGAAGATGTGTGGGGGCCATTTCAAAATGATGTTTGCTGCCCCCCACCTTTTCCATGCTCAGGCAGCTGAGTGATGCAGAGATTATAAAGGAGGTGCTTGCTAATGGAAACTCCAATGGGTGATGTCTCTGGGTTTATCACTGAGGGCGGATAACATGAACCCCACATTGAACTTCATTATTTCCCAAGCATATTCCCTGCCCCAAAGCAAAGACCTGGAAGGAGGGGGAAAGATGTCTGTGATAACTTGACACTTCTTAAAGAGGGAGGTCTGTCTTGGCCAGTAAATTCACATTTAAAGTGACTGAGCCTTTAATTTGTGAATACTGATGCCCCCTTAAGGAATATGCACATACCATCAACTCCACCTCAGGGTTCATTCTGTGGCAAGATCCTAGATAAAGCAATAGTGGAAGGGTGAGAGTGGCTGCAGATTATCACAAGACTGGTGTATTGGCCTTTGCACAGCAGAACAAAAGAAGGCACCCACGGGAAGCTAAACCCCTAAGTGACCACTGAAGAAGAGCAGTTAAGCTGGCCCTGATGATTTATTTACAGACAGTCATTTTTTGCTAAATAAGCCAGAGAGAGATCTATTCCCAGTACATAGGCTGGATGCAAACACAACCTCCTGAGGCAAAGCTGAGTAACAGAACATTCATATGCCTCAAAATGCCCCTTAAAGGCATAGGGGATTACACGTTCCCTCACTTTATAGCTATCCCCAGCCCTGAGGATAGCCTTTGCCTCATCTATAAATCGATCTAACCATTTTTTTTAATTACAGGCCACTGGTTGCCACCCAATACATTGAACCTCAGGGGCCTCCCACAGTACCCCTGAGCTCCCACAGACCTTCTCTAAGGATAGACGAACAGAAAGCTGCACGGAACCGGCAAAGGGTACCTCACCATGGACCCCGCTGAATCATATGTGAGTGTTGGAACCACGGAGAGCAGTCGGGCCTAATCTAGGGGTTCCCCCAACTCGGCTGTGCTCATTCTGCTGCTCAGGGGCCCTATTTGCCAGTTGGGGCATGGGTAAGGCTTCCTCTGCCACGTCCAGCATAGCAGTTGTCATTGGGGCAGACTCAGGGCAACTAATCGAGCCAAAGAAGGGTCTTCACTTCCTGGCGTGTCAGCGCAAAGTTGCTTCAGTGCAACTCCGTCATTTTATGGGTCGAGCGCAAGCAGAGACGTCATTTTGGAGTAGCCAGGGGTCGCAACTGAGACCACTGTGGTCTCCCTTGGTACCCGAAAAAACCCAATATATACAATTTTTTTTTTTAATGTAAGCCCATGGACTGTGGCCGGCACCATGTGGCTCTTTGTTTCTGAAGTGGCTGGATTTCTTGTTCAGGCCTCTTAACAAAAAACAGCGGGTTCCACAAAAGTAACACTTTGAACAGTGACCCTGAATAACAGAGAATAGAAATAACAAATCATTTGTCTTTCTGGAATTCTATACAGTCATTGCTAGACTCATTAAAGGTTTATTTCAGAGGGTGAGTTACTGATTTTGTCTATTTTTAAACACCTGAACTCAGCCTTTCATCCTTCCGAGGTCGATAAATGAGTACCAACACAGGTTGGAAGGTATTGTATGTATATTTGTTCTATATAAACCGCTTAAGCCTAAGTGCTATATAATAACACATCATTATCATTTGGCCTTTGACTTCTGCTTGCATTCACAGTATTTTGGTAATATGGCCTACACGCACTGATATTAACGATACATATGGTGATCCATTCTTGTCTGAAATGCATATCACATTACAGTGATATCGTAACCATATTTTTCGTAGTGTACTTAGGAACAATGCTATTTGATGCCCCCTTCTGTTTTGTCAAGGGGCAAAAGGTTGTGTTCCGTCACTTCCCGTGATGTCATTTCGGGGTGGGGTCAAATGACATCCCTTCCTGTGATGTCATCAGAGGTCAAGGGTCGTGTGATGTCACGTCCGCTACCCCGGGCATTTTGGTGAAATGACGTCCCTGAGGGCAAGTCGGCGCCGGCTATTATCTCATGGATAAGAATGAGCAAACATCACAAGGTTGGAAAATCTGCCAACACATTTTTATGCGGCATCTTAAAGGTTCATATTGAAATCAAGTGTTATCAGTGGGACGGCGCGGATCTTGACTGTTGATAACCGCCCTTTATCACCATCGTTTACACCTGTGGGTGAGGTAGTGCTTGGGACAAAGTAAGACACTGATCAAAAACCAGCGCATGAGACAAGAATGTGCAATGTAGTTCCTGTAGCCCTTTTGTGCGTTAGCTGTACCATAAAAAATATGAGTGTTGACCATCCTGCCAAAACAAACGCGCACCCAACCAGGTTACTGCCTCAAGTAATATTTGACTTGGTAAATTAAAGCGGGCGTAATCTGTTGTGCCTTTCCGCCTCTGTTTTAATGTCTGCCAATTTCCCAACCACAAAAACGTATTTTCACCCTTTTCTGTAAGTATTTCTGCTTTGACTATGAGCTAAACCGCCATCTATAAGCCAAAACTATTTCATTGGAGAACAACTAGGAGGAAAGTGGGGTATGAGGAGGGACGCAAAGAGTGTTGGTGTTGTTTGGTTATTTGCCCACCTATTGAGTGCCCATGGCCATGCTTATCCCTACGGCTGTTCCGACCCAGTCCCTGCCCCGGCCCAATCAAAACACCTCCTCCTCGGATCTCTTTGAACTCACTCCATCAAGCAGTAACACTAGACTTTGTGTTGTCAGTGCCTGCCAGTGTTATTTCAAAGAAGTCTTCACAATGTGATGGCTTAATTGGAACTGTAAATGCGACACTGGGGTAATAAAAATATCTTAACCAAGTGTGCCTTCAGCCACTTGATTTATAAGCTTAATGCGTGTCCCGCCACTGAAGTGCTGTTAAAAACAAGCACTAGCAAAGCCAATAGTTTTGGCTTGTGTATAGCAGCCAGCTGGGTATTTGTCCGGCACTGCTATTATATGTCCAGGTACTCACGCCATTTTGCAAAGGCTGCCATTACTGGCCAGGCAGTGCCTGGCATATGCCTGTCACAGGCCCACACAAAAGCCCAAACTGTTGCTATTGCCATTGCTTGTAATAATATGGCAGACAGTGGCAGTTTGAGCGCCATGCAAAGAACATTCCATTTGCTTCTGTCTGAAGACCTACGCCCTGCATTGTTTGATTGTTAATATGGTTCTTGTTCTGAGCTCTGCGTGCATTAATGATCCTCAATATAGCGCTTGCCGGCAGAGGCGTTACTAGGGGGGCTAAGGGGGCTATAGCCCCTGGTCTTTTGGTTGTAGCCCCGGATAGAATCTCAGGAGCTACAACCAAAAGGTGAGCTATTCCCCAGTCCCGGCAGCGCTGACATTGACGTAGCCCCGGGTCTTTTCCAGACCTAGCAACACCCCTGACTGCCAGTAAAAGAAGAAATGAGCAAAGAGTCAGAACCTATAACTTTGGAAAGCAAGTAAAAGCCATTGGAAATGGCAAAAAAAGCTTCTGCCCCCAAACTATGGCCAACACCGAAAGCACCTTTCATGCCACCGGCTCTGCTCACAAAGGTGCGGACAGAGCCACTAGAGCCACACTTTACCAAAACACAGACCATCAGCAACCCTATCTTCACAAGTGTGTCCTTTCAGAATGGCCATACACACAAAACACCCACTTGCAAATATGCTGCTACTGTATAGTAAACAATTCTTTCTACTAAGCATACAATGTTATACGAATAGAGGATGCATGAGAGTATTGAGGATGTATGAGAGTATTGAGGATGTATGAGAATACTGAGGATGCATGAGAGTATTGGGGATGTATGAGACTACTGAGGATGCATGAGAGTATTGAGGATTCATGAAAGTATTGAGGATGTATGAGACTACTGAGGATGCATGAGAGTATTGAGGATGCATGAGAGTATTGAGGATGCATGAGAGTATTGAGGATGCATGAGACTACTGAGGATGCATGAGAGTATTGAGGATGTATGAGACTACTGAGGATGCATGAGAGTATTGAGGATGCATGAGAGTATTGAGGATGTATGAGACTACTGAGGATGCATGAGAGTATTGAGGATGTATGAGAGCATTTTGAGATAAGTGATGTTGTTGTGTATCACATATTTTATTAAGAAGTCATCCAGTTCTCGAGCTTCAGGACCAAAAGGGTTAACCAATGCAATTCTTAAATCAAACGTGCAAGTTTGGTCGAGAATAATATTAATGTTATTCAGGGAAATATTGAGAATGAGGACGCTACCTGCCTCCTGGAGGTCGTCCGTTATCATTCTGATCTACAAGAAGGGTGATAGGGCGGACCCGGCGAGTTACCGCCCTATCGCCCTCCTACGTGGGATGGAAAGATCTTCACAGGTTTGGTGTTGCGGGAGTTGGAGGAATGGGTGACTAAGAAACCGATTATTTCAAGATTGCAGATAGGCTTCCAGAAAGGTCTGTCCACCTCGCTTAACGGCTTGGTAACATCAATTGTCTCATATAATCATGGAAGAAGAACGGCACCAAAGTTTGGGGCCTGGTGGCATTTAATATGGTGAACACGGAGCATCAGCGGGGAAAGCTTGATTCTTGGGGTCTGCCTAAACCACTAGTGGCCATCTTGATAAGTATGCACGAAGATTCTAACTTAATAGTAAAGCCGAATTGCAAAGGAGATCTGTCGAGGGCTGTTCCAACTGGAAGGGGCGTTAGACAGACAGGGGTGTATTGTAGCTCCTTTATTGTTTAATCAATATTTAGCCAACCTGGCAAATTCATTAGCTTCTCATTCCCTGGGTAGCCCCAAAATCGGCAGTCAATCCATAAATTGGATCGCTTACGCCGACGATATCGTATTGTTGGACCACACCCGTGTTGGTCTCCAACGTCTTCTGAACGCCTTTGGCACATATGCTCATGATAATGATCTGTTGGTAAACCCTAAAAAATCCAAAATTGTTGTCTTCAAAAGACCCCAGAGGACTGCCCAAAAATGTGACTGCTACCTTTTAGTCCAATTGGTGCTGTGTGCTAAGGAAGTAACTTACTTGGGTCTGAAAGTATGAGAATTAGACTTGGATCTTAAATTGGTTCCTCTGGTAGCACAAATGAAATAAATATTTAGTGCATATTGTAAATTCTCCTTGGTCCCATTAATTAGTTACTATACAATTAAGGTAACTCGTTCATTATTAGATGGCCTGGAGACATTTATGCATTCACAGAAATTAAATTGGTCAAAGATTGAGGGCTGTATTTGGAAAAAAGACTTTAACTGTGCTTACAGGTCTTCCAATCATAAGTCTAGGCTATGAGTTAGGCCCCAGTCCTTAAAGGTATACATGGACTGGAAAATAATTTCCATGTACATATACATTTTGGGGCCTACTCTCTATGAAACAGGACTGACTATACAGGTTTTAGATGTATTAAGAACTTTGGGGGTTTTATCTGGAAAGTAACATTGCTAATCAATTTTTCTTTTTAATAATGAATTTATTTTAAAACAAATTATCTTGTAGAAAAGTGTTTTGAAGAAATGTATGTTCATTTTGAGTTGGATATGTGAAAAGCCATTGTCGGCTATACCAAGCCCTAAAAACTCTCCACTGGCTCCTGATTGCAGCAAGGATCAAATTCCAATCCCTCTGCATCATCCGTAAGGCTGTCTGGGGCCGGGACCACGCTATCTACAACTTGCTCTCAATTAATACTCTCAATTAATACTCTCCCTCCAGATCTTTACGTTCCTCCGGCACCAACTCTCTGTGTCAAGCGCTTCGCTAACCAGAGAGCTGGTGGCCTATCTCTTTCCTCTGCAAACTCACTCCTATGGCACACCCTCCCCCTAACTCTTCGTCTTGAGCCAGATCTCCTCATATTCCAGGAACTCCTGAAGACCTTCCTTTTCACCTCCTCCTTCCCTTCCTCCCTCCTCTTCTAATCCCCGAGTTGCTGAAGATTGGTGACCAGGGCTCCTATGTGTCCTTCTGGGTCCTGGCCTCCCACACCCAATCACCTTCAGCCTCTGCCCGCTCTCAGCTCTTGCCCTGGCACCCACCGGCCTATGCCACTATAGGCCTGCACTTCCTTATTTGTTGGCAACTGACCTCTCCCTAGCACTTCCTCCACTGGGCACTTATATCTGCTGCACACTCATGAGCATGGGCACTCTTAGCACTTACCCCCACTCCATCTCCCCCTCTCCTCTCTCTGCACTTGCACGTTCTGAATGCTCTCAAGCCTAGTAGGCCGTCTTTATCCTTCAGTGTTTTAATTGTTTTTCAATCCCATGTTCCCTCCCTGTTGCCCGCTCGGCGCTTTGAAAAACAATTTACTTGCTGTATAAGCAGCTAACAAATGCACCATCATTTCCACTTTCCCTCAAAGGCATAGACTGTCCATAGGAGTATGTATGACTCATGGTCTACGGAACGGTTCCTGTTAGGGTGCGCAGCACAGCCAGTGTTCAACATGTGCTCAGACAGGTTGGAGGTTTGAATCACTCTCACAGACATATTAGTGAAATATTAAAAATGGTGGTAATTCCTATGTACCAAAAATGCTCTCTTATTTTATGCAAAGCAACCAGCAGATTACGTTGATGCTATTTGTCTTCCTCCCCTTTATTAAAGGGTATTTCAGGGCAAGCTGAAGATGTGTGGGGGCCATTTCAAAATGCTGTTTGCTGCCCCCCACCCTTTCCCTGCTCAGGCAGCTATGTGGTTCAGAGATTATAATGGAGGTGCTTCCCCCACTGGGGGATGTCTCTGGGTTTATCACTGAGGGCCTCTTTGGAAGAGGGGTGCACAGATGTAGAGGTACACCCAACCCAAAACTATTTTTAGAAATTAAGGCACAGATGGAAAGCAAGAGGTTGCATCTGTGCCTCAATTTCTAAAAATCGTTCTGGGTTGGATGTATTTGTACATCTGTGCACCCCTCCTTGGAAGAGGGGTGCACAGATTTAGAGGTAAACCCAAAACGATTTTTATAAATTGAGGGACGTTGAGGGAGGGAACTCCCCTGAATTCTAAGGAAAGAAACAGCGTGGGAGGGGGGAGTGTGGGGTAGGTGGGATCACCTTCTTGGGGGGTTTGTTGGGGGCGAGGGGGGCAGCAGAATGGGATAATTCTGCATTTTAAAGACCACACAAATCGTCCAAAATAAATCGGTCTTTTTTGCATTTGTTCTTCAAAATGCTGAATTATCACATAGAATCCAGTATGGACCTTGCCATACTGTTATCCTAGTTCAGTGTAAAAGTATTCAATGGGACAGTACCTGGCTGCTGTAACTCTAATGGTGCAGAGCTATTGGGCTTCTATAGAGACAGTAACATCACTTCTCAGCAGGGATGTGCAATCTATATGAACCAGCACTTTCTAGTAGAGCTGCCATATTTGAAATGGGGCAATGCTGGTACTCCTCAGGTAGCTCGCTATACTCTTGATGGGGTAGTACTGCTATTTCCCAACAGGGCTTCAATAATTGTTGAATCTTCTCAGCGGTAATACTATGTTTTTATTGAGGCAATGCTATTTCATCTTAGTGGGGCTGCTATACTTTTGATGGGACAACGTCAGCACTTCTCAGTTGAGCTGCTACACTCTTACAAGGCTTAGCACTTCTCAGGCGAGTTTATTTATTTTTATCTTTATTGGTTAATTATAATGCGCGGACCGAGGGATCGAACCTGTGTTGCGCGAACCGAGGGATCGAACCTGTGTTGCGTGGACCGATGGATCGAACCTGTATTGCTCCGTGTTGTCTTGCTTCCAAGGCGAGCACGTTGCCCCTGAGCTATCCTCCTGAAGATCTGAAGTACATTTAATGATACAGAACCAGAACTAGTGAGCAAGTCTGATATCATCTTCCTCATCCTCAGAATAACTCAACACTGTTGTGGTCATACAAGAGCTACTATATTTAAAGGGATGGAATTACTCAGAATGTAGCAGCACTATTCAATAACCCAAAGTGCTTAAGCATAGTTAATGTGAAAATACGACACTTCTCACCATTCACACAGTACTGCCACTTCTCACAGAGGCTTCTACACCTTTCAAGAGGCAGCACTGATCCAGCCTACCGGACAGCTTCACTTTTAATGGCACTTCTCAATAGGGCTGCTATACTTCAATAGGAAATGACCAACACTACCCCGCAGGGAATTGCATACTCTTGATGCCACTGAAGCAGCACTTCCACCCACCCCAGCTGCTTTATTTTTAATGGCACAGTGTGTGTACCTCTCAGCCACTCTGCTTTACATTTAAACAGATCGAATTGTCATTTCTCAGCAGGACTGCAACACTATACCATTGTGTTGTGTATGTTGAGTACTTCTTCACCACAAATGTGGATTCATGGCACTCTCCCAGTGTCTAAATAGTAGATCTGGCTACATTCAATTGGCAACAGGCATATCCCAAGCTGCCTGCTGTACATAAGCTGCCGCTCAGGATGTTGCAAGCCGTCATGGGGCAAAAGATAGAAGGCTTGTGTCTGTAAGATATTAGAATATATAATTGTCTTCCCAGATGGGTGACTCACTCCATTAATATACATGGGGTCACTGAGATGATCAAGAGTGAAACTACATTCAGTTGTGAGATTACCAGCAACAGGTGATACTATGCTCCAAGGAGTGCGGTGCACACTCAATATATATCACACTGTTTAAAGGTGTGAGACCCATCCTGAATGCTTGCCCAAAGAGCCTGGGCCAGAATTTCACACTGAAGAAGTGAGCATCTGATCCGGGGTCTGCAGCCCACACACACGCAGGAGATTCCCATGCTCCCACTTGCGAGATTTGCACCAAATTAGTGAGATTGTGCTCCAAGGTAGGAGGCACACGCACAGTCTTTGCTCTGAGGTTTGACACACTCACAGGTTGGGCTGGCATTTCGTTCTCCCATCCTACTTGTGTTGCTCTGCCTTTTGAGGGCTACTACAACCTGGATGATTATAGAGGGGTGGAAACCTCCTTCTTACTTGACTTTAGTATATGCAGTACAAGCTAGCCAATGTTTCCACTGTTCTGCGCCCCACCCCTTGCACCAAGTTGGCGACTGCATGCAAATGCAGTCATATAACTGCCGTTGATGTCACTTCCTACATTTGGGCACCCCCGGGAAATTCATAAGTCAGCTCTCCTGATCGGCTCTTGTTACACTTTCAACTGAGAGCGAAATGGTGACATGGATATATTACAGTAGGTGCGTTTGCAACAGCAATATCTAGGAAAGGGTTGTTCATTTAAATAATTAACATAAACATGGGATCATTTACCCTGCCTACCCTGTTTGCCTCTTTGGGTTGCAGCTGTTTTCTCTGCCCACCCTGCCTGCTCTCCTGTAGCTGTTTTTATTTGTGCCAAACATTGATGTACCCTGCTCGCACTCTCACACATGTTCCTTTATTTTTAGTCTTGCAACCTCCCTGAGAAGACGCAGCACCAAAGCAGGGGGTGAACCAGGAAATCTCCAGAGTACCCTATAGGCCAGTCTACTCCTGCACCAAACCAAGAAAGCCCATCGCCGAGACCGGCTTGCCATTCCAACTTGATGCAAATCACTGCCTACAAACCTGGTGCTGCCAAAATATGCCAGACTGGCGGACTGGGACAAGAAATAGGCCTGGTCACCCAAATAAAAGTGGCGCACCCCTCGCCTCAAAAAAGTGGCTCACCCCTTGCAACCTTTGACCCCTTATAACATCACTCGAAGTGGTGTCATTTGACCACACCACAAAGTCACATCCCGGGAAGCGATGAAACACGACCTTTCACCCCTTGGCAAAACAGGAAGTGGCATCAAATAGCATTGTCCCTAAGTACACTATATACTGTGAATCCATGTAGACGTCCAAGGCCAAATGATAATATGTTATTGTATAGCACAACCTGCGTTGGTACTCATTTATCGACCTAAGAAGGATGAGAGGATTTTTGAGAAAATAAATGAAAAAAAGAATTTCTATTTATTTTTCTTCCAAACCAGCCCAGGCATGGCCAGAAACCGGCCCCCAATCACTCCCCGGGCCTGAAGGCCGAGGGGCCAATCCGACTGAGACTGCGGCCTCGGGTGCCCTAGTGCTGCCATTAGCTGACAGTTTAAGCTTCACATGAATGGTAGAGCCACTATTTACAAGGAATAGCCTCCATATGAAGGTACTGGCATCACATGCCAAATGCCCAAGTGCCTGAGTGGTGTGCCAGATAATGTCTCTGTTTCCTGGCATAGTCACCATATGTAAGATAGAGCCTCACATGTCCAGGAAATGCCATCGTATGTCAGGTGCAGTCTGGGATTGACCAGTACTACTGTCCTACGACAGATGGTGTCTGACTGGCATGGCTAGCCAAGCTGCAGCCTCCCATGACCAAGTGCTTCCATGTAAGGCCGTGTACAGTCACCACATATAAAGTACAGCCTAACACATCTCTGTGCGGCCTGTATATGAAACATGCAGCCTCAAATGCCCCGTAGAGACTGTCATATGCCAGTTAAAGTATCAAAGGCCATTACATGGGCCTAGGGGCAGGAGAAGTGAGGTGAGTGCTGCTCCCTTGCCCAAACATTACCACCTCAACACCGTGCTATTGGATGCTGGTAGTGGAGGAGAGGAGAGGGGCTGTGGGGGAATGGACAGAAAGTAAACATGGCTTCCGAGCTCTGCCACGGGTAGTGGAGGAGAGGAGAGGGGCTGTGGGGGAATGGACAGAAAGTAAACATGGCTTCCAAGCTCTGCCACCGGTACTGGAGGAGAGGAGGGGGGCTGTGGGGGAATGGACAGAAAGTAAACATGGCTTCCAAGTTCTGCCACGGGTAGTGGAGGAGAGGAGGGGGCTGTGGGGGAATGGACAGAAAGTAAACATGGCTTCCAAGCTCTGCCACTGTGGCCCAGGGGTTGCAAGGGCTGCGCCAGGAATTATAAAGAGGAAGCCAGGGGTTCAAGATGGTAGTTCTGGCTTCCCCCAAATGACATCAGTGCCCAGGCATGAGATGAGCTTCGGCATCTTGACCAAGAAAACCAGAGTCATCGCTAGGAGGGACCTGGGGGTGCTATAGCCCCGTGTCTTTTGTTTGTAGTTCTGGATAGAAGCTCAGGGGCTACAGCCAAAAGGCTAGCTAGCCCGAGTCCCAACATTAGCGTAGCCCCGGATCATTTCCAGACCTAGCAACACTCCTGCAGAAAATGTTGCACACCACTCACAGGTGGGTCTGCACCCCCACTGCTGATTCAGCTGCTCACCCAAATGTACCAGCCTGCAAGCCCGCAAGAGGCAGCACAGTGCAACCCTGCCCACATGTGGACGAGTAGCACCACAGAGTGGGCATTTGAGATCATAAAAAGCCAGTTCAGCTGCCTCTCCACAATAAGGGTGGGCAACAGGCCTCATCACGAGTTGGGCGGTATCCCGGTGCCGGGGCTAATAGCGGTACTGCCAAACCCACTGGCGCTATTAGCGCCGGATCACGGGTTTGTGGAACGGTAATTCCCCATTGGGCCCATTTCGGAATTCCACATTAACTACCGTCGGCGGTATTACCGCGTGGTAATTGCGTAAGAAATCTGCAAATTCCCAGCACATTTACCCCCAGCTAAAGGCTGGGGGGTAAATGCAGTCAAAATCGTGATTTGGTGGACACTTAAATGTGGCGGTAATAGCATTACCGTCGCATTTAAGGGTTACCACCAGCCTCGTGATGAAGCTAGTGTTGTTTCATGCTGCACTTTGCATAACATCAACTTCCGGCGGCGCAGGCCTGATCTCCTTGACGAGGACACACACACACAATCGCGGGGCACTGTTCAGAGCCCGGGCAGAGTGCTGATGGGCGCTACTCATAAAAGCTGCGCGTCCTCTATTGTTGGTATAAATATAACCCACGCACATAATAGAGCCCTTCTGCGGAACGGTGTGTACTGTTCTGATAGTAGTGTATTATTGCAATAAACCCCATAGTATACAGGGCACATTAAAAAATATTCGAAAAAGAATGTTGCCTCTATTGGCCCAGTAATACCAATAAGGGGTGCTTGATCCCAGAAAGTGATCCGCACCCCTTACTATTCCCCTGGCCATTCTACTTGCCCTCACCTCACCCATCCTCCTTGCCTCCCATACTGCAATCCTCCCTTCCCACTGCCCTCTCCCCCTGCCCTGTCCACTTGCCCTCTGCCGCTGCCCTCTCCCCCTACCCTCTCCCACTGCCCTCTCCTGCTGACCTCTCCCCCTGCCCTCTCCCCCTACCCTCTCCCACTGCCCTCTCCCACCCTGCTGTCCTCTGCTGCGGCCTTCTCCCCCTGCCCTCTCCCCCTGCCCTCTCCTGCTGCCCTCTCCTGCTGCCTTCTCCCGCTGCCTTCTCCTCCTGCCCTCTCCTGCTGCCCTCTACCTCTGCCCTCTTCCCCTGCCCTCTCCCGCTGCCCTCTCCCCCTGTCCACTCCCCCTGCCCCCTCCCCCTGCCCTCTCCCACTGCCCTCTCCCACTGCCCTCTGCTGCGGCCCTCTCCCGCTGCTCTCTCCCCCTACCCTCTCCCGCTGCCCTCTCCCCCTACCCTCTCCCACTGCCCTCTCCCGCTGACCTCTCCTGCTGACCTCTCCCCCTGCCCTCTCCACCTGCCCTCTCCCGCTGCCCTCTCCCACTGACCTCTCCCCCTGCCCTCACCCCCTGCCCTCTTCCCCTACCCTCTCCCACTGCCCTCTCCCGTCCCGCTTCCCTCTGCTGCGGCCCTCTCCCCCTGCCCTCTCCCACTGCCCTCTCCCGCTGCCCTCTCCTGCTGCCCTCTCCCCCTGCCCTCTCCCGCTGCCCTCTCTGCTGCCTTCTCCCTCTGCCCTCTCCTCCTACCCTCTCCTGCTGCCCTGTACCGCTGCCCTCTTCCCCTGCCCTCTCCCGCTGACCTCTCCCCCTGTCCACTCCCCCTGTCCACTCCCCCTGCCCTTTCCCCTGCCCTCTCCCGCTGCCCTCTCCCGCTGCCCTTTCCCACTGCCCTCTCCCGCTGTCTTCTCCCGCTGCCCTCTCTGCCTGCCCTCTCCCACTGACCACTTCCCCTACCCTCTCCCGCTGCCCTCTACCCCTGCCCACTCCCCCTGCCCTCTCTCCCTGCCCTCTCCTGCTGCCCTCTCCCGCAGCCTTTCCCCCTGCCCTTTCCCTCTGCCCTCTCCTGCTGCCCTCTCCCTTTTCCCTCTCCGACTGACCTCACCCGCTGCCCTCTCCTGCTGCCCTCTCCCGCTGCCCTCTCCTGCTGCCCTCTTCCTTGGCCCTCTCCCCCTGCCCTCTTCCTTGGCCCTCTCCCCCTGCCCTTGCCCCCTTCCCTCTCCCATGGCCCTCTCCCACTGCCCTCTCACCCTGCCCTCTCCCGCTGCCCTCTCCCCCGCCCTCTCCCCCTGCCCTCTCCCGCCGCCCTCTCCCACCGCCCTCTCCCGCTGCCCTCTCCTGCTGCCCTCTCCCCTGCCCTCTCTCACAGCCTTCTCTCACAGCCCTCTCGCTTGGGATCTGGAAGGCCCACTCTCTCTGTAGCAAAACCACTTTCCACAGCGGTCCCTTTGAGTCTAATGGCCCACCCCTCTGGTGGAAGTTGTGAGTATCGCTAAGATTTCGATCAATGCCCTTAACTTTGCTATCCCCGCTGCCCTTGGCCCCCCCACCCTTCACAGAAGCGGGGGAGTGGGCCTCAATATCAACAAGACCCAATCCTCTGCCCCCTTCCCCCCGCTGACTTTATTCCGCTCTCCTTTGAATTAATGGGCAACCAACTCCCACTGTCTTCCTCCCTTACCACCCCACTAATCTATCAGCACAGAGGTGTCTACCTCCTCCTTCACTGTTGAGGACCTCCACCTAGACTCCATTCCCACGCAAGGCAATATAGCTCTATGGGGGCCTCCCTTCAACCTTGCCAAAACCACCCTGACCCACCAATTAGCACTCAACACTCTCTTCTCTGACCACTCCCTTGCCTCTCTTCGCCATCTACCCACCCACTCCCATGGAAACTCTCCCGATCTTGCATTACTATCTTCATCATTCTCTGTCTCTAAGCTCTCCTAATAGCGCGTGTCCAGTCCTCCCTTTGCTCTCTTGCCCCTACCCAGGCCTCCTCGAGAGGACAGGCCGTTTCTGACTTTAACCCAGTTCTTAGTTCCCCCTTTACCAACCAGTATCCCTCTTGTACCTTTACCCCTTTCATTGCCCTCGTCCCAGCCTTGGATCACTTTTCAGATCCTCCTCCTCAAGGGTGAAGTGCAGTGCCCCCTCTGTTAATGTCATGAAGGCAAGGGCCCTCTCTTCTTGCCAGTCAGAATGCCCTCCACTCCTTTACTATAGATATTAAGACTTCCAAAGCTTCCTACTCCACCAATCTAATAACTACCCTATGATCTCACCCCGCAAGCTCTCCTCCAGTCTGCAATCCTTGCTGACTCCTCCTACTCTTGGGCATTCTCCTCTCCCCTCTCTGCTAATGACTTTTCTCAGCACTTCCCCATTAAAATGAAAAATATATAGGAAACCCTTACCATTCTCCCATCTCTCCCTCCACTGCTTCTTTCTCATCCCCATCCTCACCGCCTTCTCTTCCATCTGCTCCCTATGCTGATTCACTTCTACTTCTCTACTTGAATTGGCACCCACCCAAGGATCTGCCAACCCTTCCTGTATCACTGCTGACGCGTTTGCCCCGCAAAAAGTCAAGGAACCTGCACCAATGACCCACCCCTACCTCCTTTCCCTCTTCAACTTCTATCTTTCTCTTGGGATCTTCCCTGTTGCCTTACCCATCCTGAAGAAGCCCACATATGAGGAGCAACAGTGATCTTTCCTGTTGTCATACCCATCCCGAAGAAGCCCTGGCATGAGGAGCAACAGGGGTCTTTCCTGTTTACCCATCCCGAAGAAGCCCATGCATGAGAACCAACAGGGATCTTTCCCGTTGCCTTACCCATCCTGAAGAAGCCCATGCATGAGAAACAACAGGGATCTTTCCCGTGGCCTTATCCATCCCAATGAAGCCCATGCATGAGAACCAACAGGGATCTTTCCCATTGCCTTACCCATCCCGAAGAAGCCCATGCATGAGGAGCAACAGGGATCTTTCCCGTTGCCTTACCCATCCCGAAGAAGCCCAGGCATGAGGAGCAACAGGGATCTTTCCTGTTGCCTTATCCATCCCAATGAAGCCCAGGCATGAGAACCAACAGGGATCTTTCCCGTTGCCTTACCCATCCCGAAGAAGCCCATGCATGAGGAGCAACAGGGATCTTTCCCGTTGCCTTACCCATCCCGAGAAGCCCATGCTTGAGAACCAACAGGCATATTTCCCGTTGCCTTATCAATCCCAAAGAAGTCTATGCATGAAGAGCAACAGGGATCTTTCCCGTTGCCTTACCCATCCCGAAGAAGCCCATGCATGAGAGCCAACAGGGATCATTCCCGTTGCCTTACCCATCCCGAAGAAGCCCATGCATGAGGAGCAACAGGGATCTTTCCCGTTGCCTTGCCCATCCTGATGAAGCCCACGCATGAGGAGCAACAGGGATCTTTCCCGTTGCCTTACCCATCCCGATGAAGCCCACGCATGAGGAGCAACAGGGATCTTTCCCATTGCCTTACCCATCCCAAAGAAGCCCACGCATGAGAACCAACAGGGATCTTTCCCGTTGCCTTACCCATCCCGAAGAAGACCACGCATGAGAACCATCAGGGATCTTTCCCCTTACGCATCCCGAAGAAGCCCACGTATGAGGAGCAACAGGGATCTTTCCTGTTGCCTTACCCATCCCGACGAAGCCCACTCATGAGGAGCAACAGGGATCTTTCCTGTTGCCATACCCATCCCGAAGAAGTACACACATGAGGAGCAACAGGGATCTTTCCTGTTTACCCATCCTGAAGAAGCCCATGCATGAGGAGCAACAGGGATCTTTCCCATACCCATCCTGAAGAAGCCCATGCATGAGGAGCAACAGGGATCTTTCCTGTTGCCATACCCATCCTGAAGAAGCCCATGCGTGAGGGCCAACAGGGATTTTTCCTGTTGCCTTACCCATCCTGAAGAAGGCCATGTACCCATTCTGAAGAAGCCCATGTATGAGGAGCAACAGGGATCTTTCCTGTTGGAATACCCATCCCGATGAAGCCCATGCATGAGGAGCAACAGGGATCTTTCCTGTTTCCTTACCCATCCCGAAGAAGCCCATGCATGAGGAGCAACAGGGGTCTTTCCTGTTGTCTTACCCATCCTGAAGAAGCCCATTTATGAGGAGCAACAGGGATCATTCCTGTTTACCCATCCCGAAGAAGCCCATCCATGAGGAGCAACAGGGGTCTTTCCTGTTGCTTTACCCATCCTGAAGAAGCCCATGTATGAGGAGCAACAGGGATCTTTCCTGTTTACCCAACCCCGAAGAAGCCCACGCATGAGGAGCAACAGGGATCCTTCCTGTTTACCCATCCTGAAGAAGCCCATGCATGAAGAGCAACAGGGATCTTTCCTGTTGCCTTACCCATCCCGATGAAGCCCACACATGAGGAACAACAGGGATCTTTCCTGTTGCCTTACCCATCCTGAAGAAGCCCATGCATGAGAACCAACAGGGATCTTTCCCGTTGCTATACCCATCCTGAAGAAGCCCATGCATGAGGAGCAACAGGTCCCACAGGGCACTGGATGAGCTGACTGCCAGGCAATGGGCAGCGGTTCAGTAGGTGAGACAGGGAAGTATCCAAGAGAGGTGAGAATAGGGGTGAATGGAAAAGGAGGTAAGAGAGCGAGAGGAACATGATTAGGGTGTCTCAGACCTGAGAGATCTTGGATGACAAATGGAGGGCAAAGTCGTTCGCAGAGAGAATGTGGGCAGAGGGGGCAACATGGCATGAAGGGTAATGGAGAGTTAACAGGGTTGGGATAGAAGCAAAGAGAGAAAGTTAGTGAAGTAGGCAGATTTAGCCCAATCGGTAGCTAGGGCGGAGGAAAGAACCTTGTAGGAGTGAAGGGGAGAACTCATACCCAACGAACATTATTGACGGTGTTGCGTGTTGGTCTTGAAATGTCAAATCTCTGAGGAGATCTAGTGCTGTGGGCAATACCCGGCTGGCCAGGATAAAGGTGCGAGTCAGGTAGTGAAGCTCAGAGGGAGATTTGAGAGCCGAGTTAAAGCCAGGGAAGGCCTGCTTGATAGAAGAAGCCTGGGTGACGAGGGAGGTAACAGAGGGAACCCGGTCTCCGTAGGCAGGGATTGACTGGGGCACCATAACTGTGAAGTGTAAAAGTGAGGGGTCAGATGGAGAGGATCAACGTAGAGGTTGGATGCATTGATACGATATGTTATTTATAACGCGCTTAATTCCCAGACCGGGATTGAACCTGTGGTGCTACGTGTCGTCTTGCTTTCAAGGCAAGCACGTGTCGGAATTAACACACTCCTTCCCACCTTCCTCCTCACCTCTTTCTTCTGTAACGTCTTCTTGGGTTACGGTCCTTCTTCTTCTGCGAGATTCCTTGGGTTCCTTGGCCTTCTTCTTGTCGTGTAAATAAGGCCGAGCTCCGTTGGCAGCTATGCTGTCGGGAGGTTAAACCCCAGACCGCGAGGCCTCATGGGAGCCCGTCCTCAAAGCAGGGAAAAAGCTTCCTGGCTGAAAAAACCCTGGGATGGATCCTTCTGGATGTAATACGAAGAATGGAGTGTTCCTTTTGTCAAGATCCGGATATGGAAAGAGGACAACTGAAGAAGTGATCCGGAGAGACTGCCCTCCCACAGATGACCGAGGAACAGAAGGTAAGGCAGTGAATACTGGCTGATCGGAGGAGCTGAGGGAAAGTAGAGAGAGAGTAGTCTGCGGAAGATTCCGAGGAATAGGGAAGAAGCTGCCCGATGTGATGAGACACGTGGACAGGAAGAGAGACGTAGTGGGAACGGGTAAGACAATTGGGAGTAAATGAACAAGGGGTGCCAGAGAAGCTCAAAAGTATAGCAAGAGTCAGATAAGCGATCGAAGGGACGATCGCACAGAGGAGGGCAAAAGGCAGAGGAGAACCACAAAGGAGTGTTAGCTCTAAGAGTGAAAACACCACTAGCGTTGGCAGGTCGGAAGAAAATACCGAAGGTGCAACGCGTCGGACTGACAGAACCGTCACCAGTATAAGGAGCGTGCGGCCATCTTGGAAAACACTCAGTATAGAACGTCAGAAAACGTGATGGCAATATCAATGGAGTCTCCAAGAATGCCATAACATAATTGGAGACCCCCTTGATGGTAGCGAGAATCCACTAAATGTGAGACCTCATACTCCTCGGGTTCACTTGGCTTGTCGTACTTAGGTTGGATGGTCCTTCTCCGATAAGGGTCTGGACGATATTCCTTGAGTAATGAAGAATGAAACACTGGATGTACTCTGCTCAATTGCGTGGGAAGGTCTAACTGAAATGCCACTGGGTTGATCTTCTTAACTCTGAATGGGCCGATGTATTTTGGGGTAAACTTTCCAGTGTGAAACCACCTGGGTAAAAACTTAGTGGCCAGCCATACCTTAGAACCTTCCACCTATGGAGGATTGGGGAGTCTCTTCTTATCTGCCCATCTCTTGTAGTCCCTGCGGCTAGCCGTTAAGGTATAACTTGCTAGCTGATGGGTTTCTTTAAGGGATTGGACAAGAAGTTCAATGGAAGGTACTTTTGAAGGCTCAGGAAAACTTACAGACAGATGACGAGGGTGATATCCATAGGTACAGTAGAACTGACTCATCCGGATAGCCGTGTGGGAGGTGTTATTATAAGCAAATTCCGCCAATGGGAGGTACAGACTCCAATCTTCCTGTTGTTGGCTACAAAAACAACGTAAATATTGTTCCGTATTTTGGTTCAATCTCTCAGTCTGTCTATTGCTTTGGGGATGATAGCCTGATGAGAGAGTGCGTTGAATACCCAGTTGTTTACACAAGGAGGCCCAAAACAATGAAGTGAACTGGGAGCCCCTGTCAGCCACTACCGTTTGAGGGAGACCATGTAACTTCACCATGTCTCTGAGAAAAACCCTTGCAGTCTCGGGCGCTGAAGGCACCTCTTGTAATGGTACAAAAGGAGCCAGTTTACTTAGAGTATCTACTGTGACCATGATGGCAGTCTTACCCTGTGATAACGGGAGATCTACCACAAATCCATCGATATGAGTTCAGGGTTGGGATGGAATCGATTCTTGTTGAAGCAGACCGAGAGGTCGTTATGTTTGGTGTTTACTCACGGCACAAGTGGGACAAGTAGCCACGTAATTCTTGATGTCACGTGAACAATTAGGCCACCAAAAATATCGGGATATCAGATCCAATGTAGATTTCTGGCCCTTGTGACCAGCCAAGGGAGTGTCATTACTGCAAGACAAGACCAGGGTCTGTTGCTTTTTGCTGGGTAGATATAATGCATGATTTCTGAAGTAAAGTCCTGATCTTTCCTCCAGCTTTGACCTTAAGGCCTGGGATGGTC
This sequence comes from Ambystoma mexicanum, assembly GCF_040938575.1. NCBI lineage: Eukaryota > Metazoa > Chordata > Amphibia > Caudata > Ambystomatidae > Ambystoma > Ambystoma mexicanum. The sequence goes on from NC_090932.1 coordinate 92,563,527, forward strand.
TGTTGAGAGCAACGCTGCCTCTGGTATCGTTGAGGAAGGTATTGGCAATGGTCTGAAAGGCTTTGCTAGACAGCAACAATTCTGGTTCTACACTGGATTCGATGTCCGTACCTTGGCTGCGAGATAGAGCATCAGCAAGAACGTTTTCTTTCCCTGGGATGCACGTAATGTCAAAATCGAACTGGGAGAAAAAATACGCCCATCTGGCATGTCTGGTGTTTCTGTACTGCATCTGTTGAATAATCTTCAAAATTCCTGTGGTCTGTATGGACTGTAAAGCGATGTATTGCTCCTTGTAACAGGTAACGCCACTCTTCACAGGCTTGTTTTATAGCAAATAGCTCCCTCTCTATCACAGAGTAATTCTGTTCGCTGAAAGTAAGGGTACGTGATAGATAAGCCACTGGGTGTTCCTTATCATCTGTATACCTTTGCAATAATGTTGCTCCTATCGCTCCGCCTGAAGCGTCAGCCTCAATTATGAAAGGGTGAGCTTGGTTGGGTTGTATCATTATGGAAGTTGAAGTAAAAGCCTGTTTTAGTATAAGAAATGCTTGATCAGCTTCAGATGACCATGCAAATTGTACACCCTTCTTCAGGAGAGCAGTAATGGGAAGGACCACATCATAAAATCCAGAGATAAATTGCCTGTAGAAGTTGGCTAGACCCAAAAAACGCTGAATATCCTTAACGTTTTTGGGTGTAGGCCATTGCAAGATGGCCTTTATCTTCCCCGGATCCATGCGGATCCCCTCTCTCGACAGTATGAACCCCAAATAAGATACCGAGCGAGAGTCGAAGATACACTTCTCCGGTTTGATGAAAAGTTGATTTTGCAAGAGTCTTTTGAGTACTTCCCGTACATGTTGGTGATGCTCTATGAATAAGTTAGAAAATACCAGGATGTCGTCCAGGTAAACCACTACTGTGGTAAAGAGTAGATCAGCAAAAAGTTTGTCAATGAAATGCTGAAATACTGCAGGAGCATTTACCAACCCAAAGGGCATTACGTTGTACTCAAAATTACCCAAAGGTGTCCGGAATGCAGTCTTCCATTCATCACCAGCCGGGATTCTGAGTAAATGGTAGGCACCCCTTAGGTCAAGCTTCGTGAAAATATTAGCTCCTTGAACAGCTTGCAGAACATCCTTTATCAAAGGCATGGGATAACGGTCTTTGATAGTTAATTGATTTAACCCTCGATAGTCAACACAAGGTCTTAGTTCAGAGGATCCTTTTTTAGGAATGAAGAACAGAGAGGCACCGGCTGGAGACTTGGATTTTTGCATGAGTCCATGATGAAGGTTACTATCTAGGTATTTCTTAAGAGCCTGGTGTTCAGGTCAAGAGAGGGGGAACATCCTGCCAAAAGGTATTGAAGCTCCTGGCACTGTCTCGATGGCACAATCTTCATTTCTTTGATGAGGAAGGGTACGAGGTTGATGGTCCAAAAATACTTCCATGAAATCCTGATAATGTGAAGGAACCAAATGTATTGAAGCAGCTGACAAAGATCCTGCAAAGTTTGATTGTGGATGAGAGACATTATGCTGTAAACATCTTTCTGAACAAAATAAAGATTGGAAATGGATGTTATTAGCTATCCAGTCGATGGTGGGATTATGGCGGCATAGCCAAGGCATTCCCAGTATTACGGCGAAGTGTGCAGCTCGGATGAGATCAAAAATCACCATCTCTTGATGTTGGAACAGTTTGACATGAACGGGCTCTGTTTCATGCCGAATGGGACCAGAAGACAAAGGGTTGCCGTTAACTCCTTCAACCTGGACTGGCTGAGTTTTCTTGCGGAAGGGTAGACCATTCTTCTCTGTCCACTGTATGTCAATAAAATTGCCAGCGGCACCACAATCCAACATGGCTATCACAACCCAATATTCTGAAGGACCAACTGTGAGTCGTACTTGGAAAACCATCAGGCGTGTGTCTTCATTAGAGGGTACAGGCAGATGATTTATGCAGGGAGTCTGACTTCTTTCCCTGGACCTTTCCCTGTTCAGGTTAGGGGGGTAGTGTTTCCCTGTCGCTGGGGGAGTACCTCTGGGCATTTCCGTAAGAGATGTTTCTGTGACCCACAGTACATACAGAGACCGAGATCCCTTCTTATCTTTCTTTCCTCGGCGGTCATTGGGCCTCTCGTGGTACCTATTTGCATTGGTTCCTCTCCCTGTGTAGAGGCAGTACGATTTCCTGGGACAGGTGCATGGACGATGGGCATCTGTGCAGTGGGATTCCTTCTCCGTTCTTGCCGCCTTTCCCCTAAGCGGAATTCAATTTTTAGAGCGAGTGAAACCAACTCTTGGAATGACTGAGGTATAGCGGTTCTGGCTAACTCATCTTTTATATCCTCATGAAGACCTCTGCGAAACAGAGTCTGTTGAGCAGAGGCCGGCCAATCTGAATTAGTGGCAAGCCTCATGAAAGAAGAACATATGTTTTCACATCCTGAGTACCCTGTTTGAGGTCAATTATCGCTTCATATGATGAGAATTGTACCTCAGGTTGTTCGAAGCGAGTCTTGAACAATTGTGTAAAGTCTGCATAATCATTAGTAGCAGAGGTCGAAGTGGGCGGGAGCGGTCGGGAGAGGTGCTCCTGTGCTTTTTATTTTTAAGTTTCACTGTTCCTATACTTTTATTTTAAAAAGAAACCGTTCTCGAATGGTTTCATTTTAAAGAAAAGTATAGGAAGAAGTTGAATCTTGCACTTCAGTGCACTGCACTGAACATTCCCATTAAGAGCAGGTTTGTGCGTCGGAGGGGGTGTGGTGATGGCGTTTGTGGGGAGCGGGGGGAAGGCCAGCAAGGAACATAGTTCCACTACTTCTTTTCGTACACTTCGATCACTGATCAGTAGCAGGATCAGACTGGGTTATAAGAGGGGTTTCCCAGGCTAGAGCATTGCCGACAAAATTTGAGACTAAAAATCCCACCTTTGCTCTACCTGAATCAAATGCCTTCGGGCGAAATGTATAATAAATCAAGCAGGAATCCAGAATTTCCCTTAAAGACTGTGGATTTCCGTCATACTTGCCGAAAGGCAAGGGAAGTGGAGGCAAATCCCCCTATTCTCATCTCGGGTATTAACTTGTTGACGTAACATCTGATTCTCAGTACAGAGGGTCTGTACTTCAGCAGTTAAACCTTGTATGGCTCCTACCAGTTCTTGGTACTGTTCAAGTGATGCCATCCTTACTTCCTGGCATGGCACGCTGTTAGAATTAACACACTCCTTCCCTCCTTCCTCCTCACCTCTTTCTTCTGTAACGTCTTCTTGGGTTACAGTCCTTCTTCTTCTGCGAGATTCCTTGGGTTCCTTGGCCTTCTTCTTGTCGTGTAAATAAGGCAGAGCTCTGTTGGAAGCCACGCTGTCGGGAGGTTAAACCCCAGACCGCAAGGAACAGAAGATAAGGCAGAGAATACTGGCTGATCGGAGGAGCTGAGGGAAAGTGGAGAGAGAGTAGTCTGCAGAAGATTCCGAGAAATGGGGAAGAAGCTACCCGATGTGATGAGACACGCGGACAGGAAGCGAGACGTAGCAGGAACGGGTAAGACAATTGGGAGTAAATGAACAAGGGGTGCCAGAGAAGCGCAAAAGTATAGCAAGAGTCAGAGAAGCGATCGAAGGGACGACCACACAGAGGAGGTCAAAAGCAGAGGAAAACCACAAAGGAGCGTTAGCTCTAAGAGTGAAAACCCCACTAGTGTTGGCAGGCCGGAAGAAAATACCGAAGGTGCAACGCGTCAGACTGACAGAACCGTCACCAGTATAAGGAGCGGGCGGCCATCTTGGAAAACACTAGACTGCTCAGTATACAACGTCGGAAAACGTGATGGCAATATCAATGGAGTCCCCAGGAATGCCATAGCTTCCATCGGGGAAGCAATACAGCACGTTGCCCCTGAGCTATCCTCACAAGCAGTGGATGATCGAAAGATAAGGTCCATGAAGTTCTCCCAGATGTGGGTCCATTGGTCATAAAGGGTGATCAAGCAGGGGTTACAGGCTAAAGATTCAAGATCAATTTGGGAGTGTTGGAGACTTTGAAGGCTTCTAGGCCGGCAATAAAGTTCAGTAGAAAGGGAGTCCGAAAAGCAGCACCGGACTCGGGAAGGAGGAACTGGAAGGGCGGCAGGGCTATAGGCACGGAGCGAAGTGAGTGGAGGGGGAGCTGAAAGTCAAAAGGAGGAATGGTCAGCTTTGATGATGAGGAGTCCAGCACCTCCACTGCATCTATAAGGCCGCAGATAGTAAGGGCGGTAGCAGCGCCTGTACGAAGGGCAGCAAGTGTGGCTGTGCTATGGCGGGGGGGTGATCCACGTCTCAGTGATGTCTGTCACAGCAAGATGGCAGCCATGAAATGCGAAGGAAGAGGTCAGTGAGAAAGGAAGTCTTTTTGCAAAGAAACTGAGCACTGCAGAACCCAAGAGTGAGAGTGGAGAGTTTCCAAAGAGGAGGCGAGAGGGAGAACCGGGGTGGGGGTCTTCTGTATAAGCTGCATAGTGTAGGGATGGAATAAAAGGGGGTAGCACAGGAGATTTCATGCTGGGACAGCAATGGCATGTCCACGTGGCCGTTAGGGTGAAGGCTATGAGTATGAAAGTGTGTAGGTGCAAGGTGAGGGACAAGGCAGACTGGTGTGTGCATTGCAAGGGTGCAGTGAGTGCTAGGCCTAGTGCACTGGGGGACAATGTCTGGAGTGGGAAGGAAATACTGTCTTATATGTTGTCATTACATTCAATCGAATCACCAGGCATCATACACTGAATGGGTAAACAGACGATATAGAAAGGGGCAGGTCAGTGGGTTCCATTTTGCTCCAGGGCTTTGGGGTAATGTCACTGTGTGTGATTAAGTGTGCGCACACTGTGAGGAAGTCATAGTAGAGAGGCTGAGTGGTGTGGACCGGATGACCCTTGCCGCCTGGGGACCACTATTTACTCCCCTATGCGGGCCCCAGAGGCAGTATACAGGGGCTTCTCTAGGGCCTCCACCCAACCATGTGTATCAGGTACCCCTGTTGCAACCCAAGACCTCAACTATGGATCTCAAAGCAGGTCACGCAGATAGAAGGAAGAACATTATGGTGCATAGCTTGCAAGTCTGCGGATGATTACTGCAAGAGCTGCAGGGGGGTCTTGCGATTGCACTCCCTTATCGTGTTGGATGGTTCACAAGTTTTCACCAAAGCAGGGGATCTCCCCACTGTGCTGAAGGTAGAAGCACGTATATACAGAGAGTGTTCCACAGCGGCAAACCCCAAAGTGCGTCCTTGCTATATGTACTGTGCTAGATGTATAAAGCGCCTTCGCCAAAGTGCTACATGCAAGAAAATAATGCTACAAAGATGAATGTGGAAAGGATTGAGGGTGGGGTAACACCTGATCTCAAGGGGGGTGACTTCCGGTGTTTAGGGCAAGAAGAGGGAAAGAACGAAAGCAGGACTGAGCGCAGGGTGGCTTCGGGGCCGAAAGGAGGAACTAGGAATCATAGCCAGGAGGACGTGATGGAGTGACAAAAGGAAGTAGAGAGGAGAGATGGGGTGGGAGGCAGAACCATGGGTGCTTTAGAATACAATACAGAGAAAGTGAGAAAGTAAGCAGGGTTTGTATGAAAGCCAGTAGAGAGTGTGGAGGGCAGGGGTAATAGAAGTGTGGGGATGAAGGCGACAAACAGTGCAGACAGCAGAGAGGGGTGAGATGATGAGCAGGAAGACCAATGAGAAGAGAATAATAGTGAGATGATGAGCAGGAAGACCAATGAGAAGAGAAGAACAGTAAGATGATGAGCAGGAAGACCAATGAGAAGAGAAGAATAGTGAGAGGATGAGCAGGAAGACCAATGAGAAGAGAAGAACAGTAAGATGATAAGCAAGAAGACCAATGAGAAGAGAAGAACAGTAAGATGATGAGAAGGAAGACCAATGAGAAGAGAAGAACGGTAAGATGATGAGCAGGAAGACCAATGAGAAGAGAAGAACAGTAAGATGATGAGCAGGAAGACCGATGAGAAGAGAAGAACAGTAAGATGATAAGCAAGAAGACCAATGAGAAGAGAAGAACAGTAAGATGATGAGCAGGAAGACCAATGAGCAGAGAAGAACAGTAGGAGGATAAGAGAGGAAGACCAATGAGAAGAGAAGAACAGTAAAATGATGAGCAGAAAGACCAATGAGAGGAGAGGAACAGTAAGATGATGAGCAGGAGGACCAATGAGAAGGGAAGAACAGTAAGATGTTAGGCAGGATAGACCAGAAGGGAAGAACAGTAAAATGATGAGCAGGAAGACTGAAGAGAAGAACATTAAGATGATAGGCAGGAAGACCAATGAGAAGAGAAGAACAGTAAGATGACAGGCAGGAAGACCAATGAGAAGAGAAGAACAGTAAGATGACAGGCAGGAAGACCAATTAGAAGAGAAGAACAGTAGGATGATAAGCAAGACGACCAATGAGAAGAGAAGAACAGTAAGATGATGAGCAGGAAGACCAATGAGAAGAGAAGAACAGTAAGATGATGTGCAGGAAGACCAATGAGAAGAGAAGAACAGTAAGATGTTAAGCAGGAAGACCAGAAGGGAAGAACAACAAGATGATAAGCAGGAAGACCAATGGGAAGAGAAGAACAGTAAGATGATAAGCAGGTAGACCAATGAGAAAAGAAGAACAGTAAGATGATGAGCAGGATGACCAATGATAAGAAACAAACAGTAAGATGATAATCAGGAAGACCAATGAGAAAGGGATAACAGTAAGATGAAGAGCAGGAAGACCAATAAGAAGAGAAGACCAGCAAGATGATAAGCAGGAAGACCAATGAGAAGAGAAGAACAGTAAGATGATGAGCAGGAAGACCAATGAGAAGAGAATAACAGTAAGATGATAAGTAGGAAGACCAGAAGGGAAGACCGGTAAGATGATGAGCAGGAAGATCAATGAGAAGGGAAGAACAGTAAGATGATGAACAGGAAGACCAATGCGAAGAGAAGAACGGTAGGATGATGAGTAGGAAGACCAATGACAAGAGAAGAACGGTAAGATGATGAGCAGGAAGACCAATGAGATGAGAAGAACGGTAAGATGATGAGCAGGAAGACCAATGAGAAGAGAAAATGGTAAGATGATGAGCATTAAGACCAATGAGAAGAGAAGAACAGTAAGATGATAAGCAGGAAGACCAATGAGAAAAGAAGAACAGTAAGATGATGAGCAGGAAGACCAATGAGAAGAGAAGAACGGTAAAATGATGAGCAGGAAGACCAATGAGAAGAACGGTAGGATGATGAGCAGGAAGACCAATGAGGAGAAAAGAACTGTAGGATGATGAGCAGGAAGACCAATGAGAAGAGAAGAGTGGCAAGATGATGAGCAGGGAGGCCAATGAGAAGAGAATAACAGTAGGATGATGAGCAGGAAGACCAATGAGAAGAGAAAAACGGTAAGATGATGAGCAGGAATACCAATGAGAAGAGAAGAACGGTAAGATGATGAGCAAGGAGACCAATGAGAAGAGAACAGTAATGGAACAGGCGGAAAAAGACAAGCATGGAAATTAGTAGTTTGGCAGTGTGGCAAGTGCTGAAAGGTCACGCTCTCAGGATACTGTAAAGCAGGAATCTTCAAGAGTGGCCAATGGGAGTAATGTGTGGCACGAAGGAAAGGGATGAAGCTAAAACAACACTCAGAGAGAGACAGACGAGGGAGGAAAAGAGGTACCATGGGGAAGAAGGGGCAGGGGATAGAAGTAGAAGGAAAAAAATAGAATTTCTGTTTTTGAAGTGTTTAGATGAAGGAAATGGGAATGTATGAGGATTGAGCGGCAGTAAAACATGAAGAAACTGTGGCGTAGAGAGAGTTATGTTATGGTCTGTTGATTTATACTGCGCAATGCTACCACCCGGGGGCAGTCTCCAGGTGCTCAGTTGGTGAAAGTAGAGAAAGAAAGAAAGATCTGAGTGTCATGAAAGTGAGAGGAAAGTCCAAAAGAAATAATTGAGCACAGATGGGGCCAGTATAGAGAGAGGACAGTGTGAGCCCCGGGACCGCACCTTGAGGAACCCTGTGCAGTGAAGGAGGGGTTAAGAATTTATTCGCAGCACAGGAGGCAGTAAAGGAACGATTTTCAAGATAGTAGTGAAACTATCGAGTAACAGACTCAGTTATAACAGAGCACGTATAACATAACCTTGAGTCGGGCCCCACCTCACTCCAAGATAACAGACACCCCTTACTTTTCCTCATATGAACAGCAACAGCGCGGCCAGCGACACAAGCAACAATGGATAGCAAGTTTCCACTAATCAAAACCCCACTCCTGATTAACACACAGCTGCCCTGGGCCACCCACTTATCAGCCCACTCATGCTCCTGGCTACAGTAGAGAAGCAAGGCCAGCAAAAGGGTGGTGTGGGAGTTAGGAGAGCATTGGAGAACCAGGAGAGAAGCAAGCAGGGAGAACACTGGAGAAGCGAGGAGGGAGAGGGAGTGGGGAGCATACGAAGGAGGTGAAACATGTAAGGAGAGGCCAATGAAGAAGATACATACATAGAAGGAGAGGAGGTGAAGGAGAAGCATCAAAGGAGGGGAAGTGAGGTGCAGCATCTGAGGAGAGAAGCAAGAGAGGATGAAGGGGTGAAACATCTAGAGAGAGTAAGGAAAAGAGGAGACACATCAATTGAAGGATGAGGAATGGGAACATCTAAGGCAAAAGGCGGCAGAAAATGGAACTTCAGAGACAGACATGAGAGGAGTAGGAGCACCTAGAGGAGGAGAGGCGGTGAAAGAGAAACATCAAAGGAGAGAAAAGGAGTGGAGCAACTGAGGAGAGAAGCGGGAGAGGAGGAAGGGGAAACATCTAGAGAGAGTAAGGAAAAGAGGAGACACATCAATTGAAGGAGGAGGAATGGGAACATCTAAGGCGAGAGGAGGGAAAGGGGGCAGAAGAAGTACCTTGAGAGGGAGACATGGGAGGAGTGGATGCACCTAGAGCAGGAGAGGCAGTGAAAGAGAAACATCAAAGGAGAGAAAAGGAGGTGGAGCATCTGAGGAGAGAAGCAGGAGAGAAGGAAGAGGGAACATCTGGAGAGAGTAAGGAAATGAGGAGAAACATCACTTGAGGGAGGAGGAATGGAACATCTAATGCGAAAGGAGGCAGAAGAAGGAATTTCAGAGGGAGACATGTGAGGAGTAGGAGCACCTAGAGGAGGAGAGGCGGTGAAAGAGAAACATCAAAGGAGAGAAGCAGGAGAGGAGGAAGGGGAAACATCTAGAAAGAGTAAGGAAAAGAGGAGAAACATCACTTGAGGCAGGAGTAATGGGAACATCTAAGGCGAGAGGGGGGAAAGGAGGCAGATAAAGGAACTCCAGAGGGATACATGGAAGGAGTAGGAGCACCTAGAGCTAGAGGAGGGAATACAATTTCAGAAGGAGAAGAAAAGCAAACCCAGTTGTCGGAGGAAGGAAAAGAGATTTGAGATTCTCAAGGCGTTGGCCAGGAATGTGCTACTGAGCAAGTGCAGAGGGGCAGATTTTGTGCCAAAGCTGAGATGGAGGTAGGAGACAAGAGGATGTTCATTGAAATACTTTATTTCACCCAAGAATTCTGTCTATAAAAGTGCATAAATTAGCATACAAAATACAATAACATACAACTACATAATCAACATTAATGAACAAATAAAAAAATACAATAAAAGGTCTCTGTGCTTAATACTCTGCGAAGGAGGATTAACAAGGTCCACGCCAACACCTAGGAATTTTTTTTATAAAAATAAGGTGCATGTCTGGTCTATCTTGAATAGAGTGCATATTGCATAACAGAACATTAGGGTAGTGTATATAATGTTACAGTTTTTCAAAGTGAAACATTGGAGTTAAATACATTACAGAAATGTAATTACAATTTCTCTATGCCTTTGTGAACTACAAATGAATATCAGTAAAGTCCATGCCAACACTTTAGAGTAGTTGCCAAGAGAATAAACTGCACAGCTGGTCTGCGCTTAGTAAAGTGCATATTGCGTAAAAGAACATTTAGCGTAGTTTTACTAATGTTACGGTAGGCCGGACAAAAAAATCAAAAATGCATCAGATCTTCATTGAGCGCATTACATAAAAGACATCTGAGGTTTAACTCAATACCATTTACCGGTTACTCCTCTCAATGGTAGCAAGTTAAAACATGCTCTTGTGATAAGGGAACGATCATGCTTGTAATGAGACCAAATTAAATATTATGACATGTTATCTATGGTAAAAATGAAATGTGTGTGGTAAGGTGGTTTAAGAAGTTCTTCAAAATTCCCACTATGCAACGAGTTGCAGAGGTAAATTATGTATTGCCCTGCTGGCTGTTTTCTGGGAAATTAGTGAAGGATCAGAATAAAATTCAGGAAAATTTGCCATGGTGAAGTACTTCTTTACAAATTAGCACCATGGAATCGAAAAGGAGTTAGCTTTCGAGGCAAGAATATGACTTAAGATACAGTGAGTGAGGGTCACCTTTTTGTTTACCCAGGTCCTAAGCCATAATTTAACCGTTTCTTTCCACTAATTCGTCAGACAAATACTCCATTCCCAATTCTTTATGAATAGCAAAAGATGGGGCCGAAAATGGATGCAGAGAAGTTGCTTGAAAAAGCAATTTTCTACAGTTTGGAGACTAATAACAGGATCTATTGCCCAAAGCCCAAACTGCAAATCTCTACTGCTTTGGTTTTATACTATAGATTTTGAGGATCATTTGTATGGGTTGAGCTTTAAAGGTCTTTGTAAATCGAGAAATGACTCACAACGTCTGGTACATTTTCAGTTTCTGCTTTTTGATGTGTTTTGTCCCTCGCAAAGCGGGGCTAAACGTTATCGCCAGATAATGAAAATTGTCACATACACAAATTGTGTCACTACCGATACGGCAAGTCAGAGGTTTTGGTCGCCTATGGGGTGGATGGAACAGAAGAATGGCTGATTTTGATGCGCTTATTCCTGAATCGAAATTTCACGTAAACTCCACATGGGTGTCAATTTGTGAAGTGATTGCGCTATACGAGTGATAAGAACGGTCTCATTAGCGTAAGTGAGTACAGAAAGGGGAATTCTCCCAAGAATAGCGACATCCAGATTCAAATCAATTAACTGTCTACATAAATCATTTGTGTAAATGGAAAATAGAACTGTGGCCATAACGCACACTTCGCGCACACCTGATTTAACAGGAAAATAAGCAGTGCAATGACGTCTGGGACCTGAAGCTGACAATACTCAAATATTCGCGTGTTATTTAGAAAGAATGATTACCAGCTCTGATAGGCATCCTATATCATTTAATACACTCCAGAGTTTCGACCAATTAACTTTATTGAATGCTGACTTCCATGAACTCCTGCCAGGAGTTCAGGCCCCTACCGGCAAAACAATGCCAGAGTCAATGGTACTGGAACCAACAGGAGGATAGCTCAGGGGCAACATGCTCGCCTCGGACGCAAGACGACACAAAGCAACACAGGGTCGATCCCCAGGTCCGCGCCTAGAAACCTCTGGGTATTAAGCGTGTTATAAATAACCTATCCTATCATATCATATAACGGTGCCGGTAATTCCAGCAATCCCACCCCATGGTGTCCTATGGGACTGCAAGAAATGGGAAGTTACTGGCGTCTCTGCCATCTGTAATATCCTGGATATACCGGGATATCGAGCGGTGGAAACGGCAAGGCAGTTTTGCCAGTATTCTGGTGGGATACCGGCAAAACTGTAATGAAGGCTATAGTCCATATAGTAAAATGGACTTCTAGAAAAAAAGCTAAAAACCAAAATGATCACCACTGAAGAGAGTGTAACATGTATCCCTTATATTTATTATATGTGTATGCATTCAACATTTGGCAGTAGTTGTCTAAGTTGCCATGCCAATAAAAAGCCTTGTATCGTGTTGTATCTCATTCCAGAGTGTTTATCAGATGCAAAGAGTATTGAGATGGTCAAAATGGAGCAGTGCTTCACGGGGTTGATCCCCCCTCAGTTTCATCTTTATAGAACTTTGTATGACTGCTTTCACCCAATTTAACTGTATTTCCGAACACGTATGGGGCCAGGCTGTGTGGCCTCCATCTTTGGCAAATCGCTCAGGTTTGCGGGTCTTAAGCACGCTCATGGATGGCAGCCGCTTCATCAGGGCGGGACCTGAGCTATGCGTGAGCCATACCGGACTATCCTAACCTAATGCACTTTTCCTGTTATTTCATTGACGACCCAAAACCAAAATAAATGATGTGTCCATCCATCAGTTAACATTTGATACATGTTTTCTTTAGAGACTCTCCAGTAGGCATGGCATTTAGGCCGCGATTCATGGATTTGTTTGCATGGTGCAAAATTACCCTGATTCACAGAGCAGTGCAAAGTGTATTTATGAAGAGCAAAGCGTCTTTTCACCACTTTTGCAACAGTTCCAAGTCACTTACCGGCCCTTTACCCCTAACCTGGACCATCTCACTCCTTGTAGCCTAACAAGCCCCTCCCTGGCAGTCATTAAAGCTTCGGCTGGTCACACTGAACAAGCATTAACTTGATACTTACAGCGCCATAGCCAGAATTGATAGAATTCAGTGCTTAATTTGTAAAACAAATAAGTGCTAGGACTCAAATATTTTCGAACACACCCATGACACATCAGGATGGGCAGCTCCATGCCCACTGTTGCCACCACCCACGCCCCATGTTGTCAACATATATGGGGTCAAAGCTGCAGCTCCCAACGGTTTACTGTGGTTGGTGGATGTACTCGGTCACTACTGCAGAAGTGCGATTTACAAATACCAATCAACGTACACATAAAATAATATTGTTGTGTCTTGACATGAGACAAATGTTCAAGTGGGTCTTTAAACACAATCATCATTGACATTTTGCCCTGATTCTTTAGGTGTGTATTACGTGACTGGCAGTGAAAATAATAAAGTTGCCAAAACACCACTTCATAATCAAACAGAGCCTGAGACAATGAGTTCCAGGACTCAAAAATAAGTGCCAGGGCCCAGCCCTGGCAAACACCCCCACAATGTTGGAACTTCCTGATAATGGCACTTCACAGCCTGGTTTTAGGTTAACCTTTTTAGAAACCTTTACCTTGTGATTTTTTTCTTTCATCAGACCACTAATCTCTGGACTCTACTGATCTCCATGGGCATGATGGGTCATCTAGCATCATAATATTTCTCTATGGTCATGTTAGCCTCAGAGCAAATGCTTTCCCATACTCCTGTCACTGGAGCCCAGAACCGCGGTCTCCAATGTGAAGAAAACATTACTTTGTGAACGGTGGAACGTACTTACCCATGTCTTTTGATGGGTACGTTGTTTCCCTTTAAAGTTTTAAATTGCATTTGAAAGCTATGTCAATTGTCGCTTCAAGTTTCTAAAATTTCAAAAAGTGTTCTAACTTGGTTTAGGAAATGAGAAACCCTGTGGGTCTTTCGTTAACGTCCTTAGAATGCCCATGGTTCATTTCTATGTATATTCAGATTTATAAATAGCCAGACTTTACCTGATATTGGGTCTTTACTTTGTCTTCTTATTTGTCAGTGAAAGGCTTCTCAGAAAGGCAGCCAAAACCTGTCCTGCCCCCGTAGTCTAGAGGCCGTTCTTTGAACAGGAGAGAGCACAGACTTTCATGAGCCTAGTGGCGGAGAGTAGTTCTTGACATTCAGGGCTCAGGCGTCCTACCTGGCTCCATCATTTGGCAGGCACATAGCTTCACCAGGTTCCTTCTCAATATGGCTGCCAAGAACTGCGCTCAAGATGGGGTGGTCTGGCAATAATTACCTGGTCAGATAAAGAGTCCACACAGTATCAGTGTACACATGTATTGATCATTTGTAAAGTAGAAGCTTGGTGTCAACTGTATTTTGAGTTTCATACTTTTAACTTCACCCCAATATTGTTTTTAATCTGCAGTCCTATTGTGTATATGTTGTTGCCCTGGGTTTCTTTGTTTCTTATTTCATTCAGTGGGCCAGAGCATCCTACCAGATACCTGATCAATTTAAATTCTGCACACTGGGGTCACCCTGCTTAACCTGGCGGAGTCAGTAGGTTGGAGGCCACCCAACCAAGTATGTGCTGCGAGGGGACGCAGATACTATCCCATACAGTTTATCCACAGCTGCTGGAGGTTCCATGAATCCTTTTGAAATCATCATCATTTTAAAGGTTTGAAAACCTGCTGCAATTGCTCAGTGTGTTTCTCAATCATGGCGCAGTCCCCACCTTAAGATGACTGCTCAAGATGGTCAGTGATAGGCCGCAGAGCATACAGTTTAGATTACCAATTCCTAGCGTGAAAATTGTATGACTGTTGTCGATCACAAACTGTAATTCGGTTGTACAGGAGGAGAGGGCCATCTTATTCCGGTCAACATTTCATGGAGCACAGTGATGCAGCCATTGGCGGGGCAGGGTCACAGTAATGTACAACATATGATAATATAAACAACTAGGCAATCTGCTCCCCCATTTTCTCCACTGGTTGCTTGTAGATTCCTTGCTGCCCAATTGCCCACCCTGCCCCTCCCACGTTGTAAGATCCCTGCTCCCTTGTATTGACCTCCTGGGATCTGCTTTTCTGATCATGTACTTCGCACAATGCCTTGTAAAGCACTCTGTTGCTTCCCGAAGCTAGGTCTGCACTCAATAAATACCCTAAGAATAATAATAATGTGCACAGCAGGGATATATCGATATGGGATGTCTATGATATGTATAAAACAGCTTTGACAATACTTGCATTCTTAGTCATGTCAATAAAGCATTATTGTATTGTATTGGAATGTTGGGTCTGATGGGGGCGCTTTGAAGTGGGAAGCAGGACTTAAAAAGGGGGAGGATAAGAAATTAAAAAAACAGCAGTCATGGGCCGTGCCACTGTAACAATGTAAAGGGGTGGGCAGAGACGTGGGTACACAAATGCCCATACAATCAAGGGAAAATAGTTTGTCCTAGGCACAGGCATGGTCGCTTGGCTTGGCACCGCCAGGGGAAAAGAAAGTCTGTAAATTGGAGGAGGAGTGTGGGGACGATGGGGTACCAGGCCTGGGGGTGATGCACAATCAACAACTGCTGGAGGTGGCCCTAGGGCAGACAAAGCACTAGAACAGAATACTGCACAAAAATAATAGGTGAGACCGTTCCAGAATTATATTGAATGGTTTGTATTATGGAAATGTAATGCTGTATTGCCTGTGGAATGCATACTGTTAATGAGCTATAGGGAATGTGCTTAGAAATGCAATGCTGTGTTTCCTGAGTAAAGCATATTGTTAATGAGCCATAGGGAAATACGATTGGAAATGTAATGATGTGTTTCTATGGAAGCTGACTGCTAAAAGGAACCATAGAGAAATACACTCTGTGTACACAGTTGAAACCATTTAATAGAGGATTCATAAAATGTGTATGTAAACTGCATTTATTGTGACCACACTGCATTTAAAGTTGGACATTATCAAAGCAGCTTTTGTGATCACAAAAGAAAAGTGGAAACAAGGCACAAAGGAAGCAATACAGATATGGGATTAAAATGTTGTAAGAGTAAACAGGAATTAGAAAAACATGTGTCTGCTTCAATGGAAGGCACGCCAAGATGGGAACTAATGATTAAAAAAGGCTTGTCAGTAGTGTTGTTTTTGCAAAAATGGCACAAACACCCTGCCGATAACCCTGACTTGCAATTCCCAGTTTCTGGTTCTTTTGATCTAGAAAAATAGGATATTTAAGGGAAGTGTTAACTGCTAAGGATGATAAGGCTATCAGGCTCGTACAACAGGAAGTCTATGGGCAATGGGAAGATTTGTCTAGACACAAATCTATGAAGGAAGCACAGATTAAAAAACCTAAACTACAATCTGAACGAGATAAAGCGTGCACTTTTGATAATGAGAAAAAATGTAAGGATTGCAAAGAGGAGCCTGTGAAGATTTAAAAAGAATGAAGGGTGTGCATGTAGCCAGGGCATACCCCTGAACCTCTACAGCCGAATCAAAAAAGATCTTAGAGGATGAGTCTGATCCATTGTTAGAATGTTTGATGATGAAAAGACCTCCTCCACCCCCCTATCAGGTACCTGGTGATAAGGTGATCTCCTCGCCACCTCCTGCCTGCAGGATTACAGCCCACAACACAGAAACCAAAGAAAAGGTAGTGTTAGTGAGGATGAAAAGTGGCCTACAAGGAGTGGAAAAGGCTAAGTATATGTGCCCCAAGAGCGAGATACACTTGTATTTGCAATAGTGCAAATGCTGGGCAAACACAACTGAGAGCTGCATAAAAGGTTAAACATTAAGGAGGAAGTGTATCCCCTGCCAGATAATTATGAGGACATTGACCAAGCAGTTAAGGAGTATACATTCAAGAGAAAATTCTGTCCTGCAATAGTGTCAACATTTTTATTATGAATCATAAATGCGCCATCAGTCTATGGTAACTCAAGCATTTCCAAAGAGAGAGGTGCCTGGGTTTGATACTGAGAACCCAACTCACCAGGTCCATATTGTCAGGTCCAGTTTGAAATTTCCCGCGGGACTGATGCTGGCCCACCAGACCCCCCCCCCCAGATCTCCCTGCCCAACAGTCTCAGAATCGATATAACTACCAAGCTGGCAAACCCAATGGGGAAAGGGGAATGGAGAAAATAAAAATAAATGCAGATCTTCTCTGACACACTGCCTCAAACACCCTCTTAAACTGGACTGGATGGCTCTGCTCTGTATCTGCAAATATCTAGAAAGTAAGACAACAGATTACTCGTTGCTCTGTCTCATGTCCCCTTCCTTAACTAAAAAAAAAGGTACAATTGACTTGCCACCCACTTCCCTAAACATCTGCTGCCTATGCTCCTCTATGCAATATTGTTTAGATCCCCCCATAAATTGGGATGAGATGACAGAGGCAGCAAAAGAAAAAGGGAAGACTGGAGAATTGTCAAAGGAAATAATAGCTCTTCCAGCACTATTGATAACACGTATCTAACAAGTGAATTGGGACAAATTCACTGCTTGCAGACAGGAAGAAGGGGAGTCAGTTGAAAGATATTTTGCACGCACAAAAGAAGCATTGACCTCATTTAGAGGAATGGACATGCCTGTGCCGGAGGGACAGAAAGCCTTTTATTCACATTTTGTAGAAGGATTATTGCTTGACCTAAAATGTGATATACAAACCTACGAGTCTACATGGGCAACTCAAACTGCTGCCCAGATTCTGACTGTGGCTAGATATTATGCAAATTGCCATGATAAAGATAAAAAGGAGAAGGAAAAGAACATGAAGGAATTAAAAACCAGAGCACTAATGCAGCAGGATATGTATTTTCACCCTAGGCAAAGCCAGCAATTGCCGGCATTCTGCATTGGCGCCACCTATCTGCTGGAAGAATACATGAAAACAACTGATCTATATCTCCCAATGTGAGTGGACCTGTTTTAAGTACCTGGTCTGTCTGGGTGTACCACTGTTCTGGACATGTGTCAGGGTCCCACGGGGCTTGGTCAGGTTCCCTTATTATAAGACACACTTTAAAGGCTCATTTAGTTTTCCACACTGCAGTACATTATTTAAACACTTTAACTGGAGGTGTAGGAGTGGTGATCAGCAATACTCTTTAGTTAGCATTTGGGTATGAGTTTAGTTGCAGATAGTTTCTGATTGGGAATGTGGAGTTTTTCCTCAATGTGGCTTTCAGGAAGCCTTTGTTTCCCCAGAGCAAGATGGAGGCTTTGTTCTGCAGCACTGATTGGCTGTGCCTGGTGATGAGGTAGTTTGGAAGTCAGTCAAGTTCCAAGACTCAATAGAGGACTCTAAACAGTTAAAGGGGACTTGCACCAGCTGACACGCCGTGCATCCCCCGCCCTGCACCTCGTAGCGCTGGAGCGCGCGAGAACAGCCGCCGACAGAGCCACCCACCGCTCTCATCCCACCCGCGCCTCACTGAAGCCATCTGGATCTCCAGGACTCCCGAAGCTGCCTTTGGCCCCCACAGCCCCCACCGCCAACCACGAGGAGCCAAGACTCCAGAAATCGAAAATGGCCGCCACGGCCGTTGCCATGACGACCATCCGGCAACATGTGACAGCCAATGGCCATCGGTCCACCCACCAGGCCCGCCCCTCCACCCCTGCGTTATATGGGCTGGAGGGACACCGACAGGCGAAGCCGCAGCAGAGCGAAGGCCAGGAGCAAAGGCCTAGCTCGCTCTCAGCGGCTCCGCTGCGAGGGGACTTGCACCAGCTGACACGCCGTGCATCCCCGCCCTGCACCTCGTAGCGCTGGAGCGCGCGAGAACAGCCGCCGACAGAGCCACCCACCGCTCTCATCCCACCCGCGCCTCACTGAAGCCATCTGGATCTCCAGGACTCCCGAAGCTGCCTTTGGCCCCCACGGCCCCCACCGCCAACCACGAGGAGCCAAGACTCCAGAAATCGAAAATGGCCGCCACGGCCGTTGCCATGACGACCATCCGGCAACATGTGACAGCCAATGGCCATCGGTCCACCCACCGGGCCCGCCCCTCCACCCCTGCGTTATATGGGCTGGAGGGACACCGACAGGCGAAGCCGCAGCAGAGCGAAGGCCAGGAGCAAAGGCCTAGCTCGCTCTTAGCGGCTCTCCGCTGCTCGACCGCGCAGACCGCAGCCTCCAGATCTTCTCATCAAGGTAAGGGTCATGACCCAGCTCACCACCCGCATGCCATGCTACCCTGCACGCTCGCTACCAGGAACCTGCGGCTCAGGTCACGCATATCTGCCTACCCCCCGCTCACTTCCTCCCCTGGGGTTGCCTCCAGATTAGCCCGCCTTGGCGCCAGGATGTCCCGCTTTTACAGGGACCGCGGTAGCGTCATCCCCCATTGCCATGCTCCTGCACCTTGCAAGGCCCCTCCCTCCTCTCCAGCCACTGATGCAGGGGCTTGCTCCCGCACTTCAACTCCATGGAAGGCCAACCACGCTACTCGCCTGCCTCCATCCATCCAGCAGCAGAACCTGCGTCCACGCTCCCAACGGCACTCCGATGTGGTGCCTCTTGCCCATCGGCTCACACCAAGATATGTGCCGACTCACCTCTTCACCTGGAACCACCCATCCTTGTCAGCCAAGCGGACCCTATTGGACCCTTCTCGTGTCACATACAACCGTGGTACCACTCTTGACCACGTCCAGCAGTTCCTAGACCCTGCTCCTGATAAAGTGTCTTGCAATATTCTGCCAGTATTGAGGCCTGCTGCCCCTGCTAATACTGATGCGCCTGTTTCAATGACTGCTGCCCCAGGTAAAAGTGTTGCGCCCTGTACCTTGGTGCCTGCTTATATGACTGCTGCCCCTGCTAATACTGATGCGCCTTGTACTTTGTGGCGTGTCTCTATGACTGCTACCCCAGGTAAAAGTGTTGCGCCCTGTACCTTGATGCCTGCTTATATGACTGCTGCCCCTGCTAATACTGATGCACCCTGTACTCTGTTGCCTGTTTCCATGACTGCTGCCCCTGGTATTAGTGCTGCCCCTTGCCCTGTACCGCCAACTCGCACTGTGACAACTCCTGCCACCACCGACCACACCCTGCAACCTAAGGATACCACATTATACTGTGCCTTAGTTAACGCACGGTCCCTGCCGGCGCACCCTCTCGATATTCACGACCTTATCACCTCTAATAAACTTGACCTACTCTTCATTAGTGAAACCTGGCTAAACGATACATCTAGCCCTGCCCTCTCACTTGCCATCCCGGAAGGGTATTCCATCCATAGACAAGATCGCTCCACTCATAGAGGTGGGGGGGTGGCTGTCATTGCCAAGGAGAATCTACAATTCAGAAGGATTCAAGCAGACTTGGGTCAGAGCTCTGATTACCTCCTGCTCAAACTCCAGCTCTCAGCCACCTGTACCATTGCTTTCCATGCGGTCTACCGCCCGCCTGGGCCGAGCACTGACTTCCAGGAAGCCCTAATTCACTCGCTCTCAGACAATCTAAAAAGCTCATCTAAAGTTATCCTCCTAGGTGACTTTAACCTCGGTCTCAATGACTCTAAGGACTCCCACGCCACTGCCCTCAATAAAGCTCTCTCCAACCTTGGGTTCTCCCAATCTATCTCCAGGCCTACCCACTCTAAAGGGCGGACGCTAGATTGGGTTGCCCACCACAACTGCACCCTTGAGGTCAAAGACATCTCCCCTATCCCTTGGTCTGACCACCATTGCATTAAATTTGACATCACCACATCAAAAGGGCTGCATAGGCCAGCGTCTTCGCTCCCTGCCGCACTCACCAAAAGCTCTCGGCAGCTCACAAAGGAGAACCTTACTAAACATCTCCTCGTACCTGCACTATCTCCGCCCTTCTCTAATGATCCATCAGTACTTGCTAAAGACTTCAAAAGGATCATCACCAAGGCCGTGGACACTGTAGCCCCTCTTACCCTCAAAAAAGCAAAAAAGGTCAAACATACCAATGCCTGGTTCACCCAGGAGCTCTCACAGCTACGTCAAAAAATAAGAGCTGCATTCTCTGCCTGGAAGAATAACCCCAAAGACACCACCAAAGCCGCTTTTAAGGCCCTATCCACTGAATACAAAATCTCCATAATCAAGGCTAAGGCGTCTTCCTTCAACGCCAGGATTTCAGAAGCCAAATCAGGGACCAAAGAAATCTTCTCCATCTTTAGAGAGCTTGAGACCCCTGCGTCCCCCCCTTCTACTCTCCTAAAAGATGAAGCCTGGTGCAACAAAATTCAATCCGCCATGCTGGATAAATTGGACACTCTACACGCCAAGATCCTTTCACACCAAAAAGCCCTCAACAACCTTCTAGCCAAACACATTGGCTCCCCTGCTCCACTAGCTGACACCAGCCAAGCCCCTCTGTTTGAGTTCAAGGACATGACTGAAACCGAAGTCGCTGCCCTCCTTAGATCCATCAAGCCCTCCAATTGTAAAGGGGACGTCTGCCCAGCCCAGGTGATCAAGGACTGTGCCCCTGCCCTTGTCCCCCTCATCACTGCCTTCATTAATGCTTCATTCAAGTCTGGCCATGTTCCAGCTGAGCTCAAGGAAGCATGGGTTCGTCTGCTTATCAAAAAACCCTCCTTAGACCCTTCGGTCCCAGGGAATTATAGACCCATTACCACTGTCCCATTTTTACTAAAAATCTTGGACAAAGCAGCTTACCTGCAAGTTCAAAAATTCCTCGAAGAAAACCATCTTCTTGGTCTTCGGCAGTCAGGCTTCAGGCCAAGACATGGCACCGAAACGGCACTTCTTGACCTCAAAAACCAGATGGACGACCTCAGAGATGCAGGCAAACCTGCTCTACTCCTCCTTTTGGGCCTATCAGCTGCATTCGATCTGGTGGATCACAAGACCCTATGCCACCATCTTGCCACCGCAGCCAACTTCTCCCCGACTGCCTGCAACTGGATAACCTCCTTCCTGCAGGACAGAGCAATGAAGGTCTTCTCCGACTCTTCCTGCGCTGACCCGAGCATCATCCAATGTGGCGTCCCACAGGGATCATGCATCGCCCCTACCCTCTACAACCTCTTCACGAGGCCGCTGTTCAAGATCCTTGACGCCCTGGGCATCTCTTACACGAACTATGCTGATGACACTCAGGTGCTTATCCCCCTCTCCAGGGACTACCTGTCTGACCTGAACACGCTCAACTCCATTTACACCACGATCCAATCCTGGATGGCAGAAAACTGGTTATGCCTCAACAGCGAGAAAACCGAGCTTCTGCTGATTGGCTCCCCATCCACCCTGGGCAAGCTGGACAAGCAATACAACTCCTTCACCATAGATAACATTCCTATCCCTGTCTCCCAAACAGTCAAGACCTTGGGTGTCTACCTGGACCCGAACTTGAACATGAACAGGCAGGTCAATGCCATTGCATCCTCCTCAGCCTACTACTCCAAACTGCTCAACGCAATCAGACCGTACCTCTCCCAACAGAATTGCCTAACTATCGCCAGGGCAATCATTGGCTCAAGAGTGGACTATTGCAACGCCCTTCTAATAGGGACGTCAGGAAAAAACCTAGCTAAACTCCAACTAGTCCAAAACAATGCCCTAAGGGTCGCCACTGGACTATCACGCAGGGACCACATCTCTGACCTCAGGCGTCAGGTCCATTGGCTCCCAGTCAAGGAAAGAATCCTGTTCAAAACCCTTGCCCTCACGCACAGATTTCTTCACGATCAGGCCCCTATATATCTCGTCCAGAGATTTTCTAAACCCTGTGCTTCCAGGCCCTCCAGAGCGGCCTATTCCAATTTACTAACTGTGCCAAAAACCCGCAGAGTGCGTGCTGGTGGCACAAGCTTTCCCACCATGGCATCCACCCTCTGGAACTCCCTTCCACCGCACATCAGACGACTCGACTCTCACACTGCCTTTCGCAAGGCCATCAAGACTAGTCTCTTCAAATAATGTGCCTGTTTTTTGTTTCGCTACCCTGGACCTATGTATCTGTAACTCTGTATGTATATTCTAAGAACTCCTCTGGGGTGGCTTTTTTGTAACCCTTAATCAAGCCTTCCTATGTACCACTTATCAGCGCCTCTATGCCTCAGGGCTGCAGTGCGCTTTACAAATGTAAAAAAAAAAAAAAAAAAGTTAAAGATTTTGAAGAACACAGCAGCATTTCAAAACCGGAGTCTATCAGCTAGAGGAGCATAGGCAGCAGATGTTTAGGTAAGTGGGTGGCAAGTCAATTGGACCTTTTTTTTTAGCTCACAACTTTGCAACCTGACATTTTCATGTACTGCATTTTGTTTCATTTGATCAAATATCAATTGCATGTGGCACAAACTATGTGCACAAACAACATAAATCAAGCGTGCCTAAAAACAGGTGAATTACATAAAACAGATATTAAAACATCAAAACTTTCTTGCAGAGCAGAATTCCATGGCAAGGGAACTGGGGTGAGTTGCATGCAAATGTTTTCAACAAATCAATTTCCAACAGATTTTTTAAGCGCATTTATCAGAGACAACAAGCTGAGCCATGCACGATATATGACCTATACTGAACTGTACATGGTCAGATCTTTGGACTTTGGACCAGCCCTACACTGTGCAGTCTATTGTGCTATAGTCATCTTCATAATGATGCCTAGCATGTGCATGAAAAACAAGGCTGAGCATTATTTGTACGAACTCAAAAGCAAGGGGGAAAAACAGACATGTGCATATTTTTCTTCTACATTGGACCGAGTGGCAAAAAGCACTTTCGAATTGTTTACGGGGTAAAGCGTACCCCTGCAGACTTTTCTATGAAACAGGCCGATGCCATAATATTAAGATACCAAGTTACATAGTTTGTGCCACATGCAATTGATATTTGATCAAATGAAACAAAATGCAGCACATGAAAATGTCAGGTTGCAAAGTTATGAGCTGACGTTGTTAGCGTCAAATATTATCATGTAGTGTTGTGATACTCTAAATCCTGTTACCTCGCCAGCTCTCCCATAAGATGAATTAAAAGTAATGTTTTTATGGACCAAATAGCAAAGGCAATAATGCAGTCCCTTGTACTTATCTTTAATGATGTTCTATGCTCAGGACCCATCTTATAAAAGTGCAGAAAAAATGTGTAGGGTTGCTCACTACAAGTGGGGAGTAACACTAAGACTTAAGATCAGCCATGGTTGCATATTGTAGAACGGTTTAGTATGTGTGTCCTGTCCCATTGGCGAGAGTGAGGAAGCCCAAAAGAAGAAAAAAAAGCCTCTATTTAGCTACCTGGATTTACTTACAAACATTACAGCCAGAGTTTATTAATGTTGCCTCCCTGTTAAAGAGAAATATGTTAATAATAGTATGTTAGTGATGGTGTGTATTTTTAGCAAATAACCAGAGGCATTTGCCAGATACTGCAGTGAACATTGTTAAAAATGCATAGAGGAGTTTTTACCCTGGTTTGGCCTGCCTTATACTATATGGAGCAATGTATAAATTGTTAAATGCCGGTTTTGTATGTTCTCTTCCTAAGGTAGCCATGGGCCGCCCAGCTACCAAAACATGTGTTCTATCCACTGTTAACCAACTACTGTACGAGTTACTTAAAACACTTGTTTATTCTCTGCAAACAGGTTCTAAAATATCATTGGAAGGGGACAGGACACGGCATCCAGGCTGGTTAATGGATTTGTGAGTATCAGGACTGCAGCCCAGTTGGGGAAAAAAAGGCATCGCAGGCACTGCTCACCTCTCAGACGGCAGAAAAAAATAACAAATATTGTGGCTACTAGTTTTGGATGCACACTGTAGTGCTTAAAAGCAAGCTCCATCCTTCGTCTACCCGCACCATTGCCTGATCTATCCGGTACTAGAAAGGTTGAAACATTTGACATTTTGCATCATTGCTGTTCTTCAAAAGACATTTTTGGATCAACAGAGGAATGTCAATATCCAGGATGCAGTAAGCGGATCTGCAAATGGCAAAAAGGAATTCCTTCCCCTATGGAACAACTATCGAATGGGCAAGACCACTATTAAAGACTAACTAGGGTGAATGGTATTTGTGAGAGATTAAATGGACTCCTTAAAGAAAGGATAGTGAAGATCAAGATAACTTTGAAGAAGGGATGGCTACATTACCTATCCCTTGCTCTGTTTGCCCTGAGAAACCAGCCTGGCTCAGATCACCATCTGACTCCTCGTGAGTTGGTGACTGGGCAGCGCATGAGAATACCCCTTTCTCCTCCCACTCGAGTAGAAACTGATGCCCACAGTGTAGCAAAAACATTAGGTGGTGAGATGCATGATTATTTAACAAATATGACCACTAGTGTTTCTTTCATTTCTCAACAGATCAAAAATCAGATGCAAGGGTCGAAGAAGATTGAAGAAGACAGTCAAATAGTTGATCCCAGTGACTTGCTAAAACAGCCTAGTATGTACCCATGTGACTAAGTGCTTTTATGGAGCTTTGTACGCACTTGGAATAAGCCCCGTTTTGAGTGCTGTACCAATTAGAGGGGGTCATTCCCACTGCAGAGAAGATCGAAGGAAGGAGAGCCTTGATGCATCTAAATGATGCAAAGTTGTACAAAGGAGAAACCCTGAACCCCCCTGCACCCGTTGACAGTGAAGCAAGAGAAGAAGATTCACGGATGATGACAAGATCGGCCACCAAGAGCCAAAACAAAGACTTATAGAAATAAAGACAATTTGAACTTTAAAAAAATCCCAAGTCCAAAAGGGAATAAATGAATAAACTTTGCAGCAGTTCCAGAACTGTTCAAGATAGGCTAAAGAGACAGTGCGTTGCTGATGAATTACAAAGAAGAAGAGCACACAACACTTTATGTTGACTATAACAATAACGTTGCACACATTCTTGTTACTGTTTTCACTTACATACTGCAATCTTAACCAGCCTTAGTAAGACGACACATTGATATTGTTACATTTTGGGGAAATCCTAAAAACAGTCCTATTATTTTCAGGATCATCATTGCAATCATTTTACAATATATATTATAAAAGAATGTGGTTGTTATAAAGAGTAACAAGAATTATACATTAATAAAAAAGAATGGGAATTTTCAAATTATAAGAGACACACTGCCAGTAAGAAGATCGATACGTTTATTTGGAATAATTCTTGTAACCTCATTCTGTACAATGATTTTTCTTTTCTTCCTTATTACCATGGCATTTTGCCAAATAATGCTCCATAATACAGATAATGTGTTTAGCAATGAGACATCTATCTTTATCCCTAATAAAAGTGCGAGTAATATTTTCCCTGATATTTCTAAACAAATGATCTGATTTAAGAGCAATGCTGAAGAAGGTCATGAGGAAATCAATGCATATTGTGATAATTCAGCCCATTTAAAGAATAACATGTGGTATCAGCACATGAATGATGTGGGGAGGAAAACGTCAGATGAGAGCTGCTATGTGTGTTCTCTCATCCCTTATGCCATGAGCACAGCCAGAACATCAATTGCAAGAGAAATACCTGTACATGATGCAAAGTGTCTCAGCCATCTAGCAGTGTGCACAACAAGAGGATAATTTGAAAGCAGATGGGCAACCCTATGATGAGGGTCAAGAAAGACATTTCCATATGAAGATGAATACATAGAAACACAGAAAATGGAAAAAGACTGAGACTGGAAAAGTAGAACCTTTAAGTACACACTCAGTGGTATGACTGGAGACCAAATAAGGATTGTTGAACAAAATAGACTGGGTTGTGCAGATGCATGGGAAAAGCCAGGATTTCCAGGATGCTGGGAGAGACCTCAGCTATTACTATATGGACGAGTAGAAACCAGCACAGTCTGGGAAGACGGAATGCTAGCATGTAGTGAACATTCATTGAGGACAGCACCAGTACAAACAGTGAATGATGAATGTCTGAAAGAATGGGCCAAGTATTCCTAATTATTAACATGGGTCAAAAATGAAGCAGGACCTGTATCCATACTGCCAATGAAGAATGCCACATTGTGTTTCAGGAACAAGGGTTTAACCAAAGTTGGAGAAAATATAGAATGCAAGCAAATCATTGATGTACCAGGCATGAATGGAGGAACTGCTGTGCTAAAGGTGGACCACTATTGGACCTGTGAATCCAGAGCTTATATGCAGCTGGCTAAACATTGCGGAGCAATATACTCTATAGTTATCATGCCTATTCCTGCATTGGTGATGCCCCAAAGTGATCTCCATATCGACGACTTTCCAAAAATAGATGCACACCAAAGAAAGAAGAGGTCGCTTAACCTCATCCAACAGAAGAGAGAGAACTATTTCTAAGTAGAATTGAATAGAAGCCTATCATGACATTCCAGCTCAGCATAAACTGTTCAGTAGAACAGCAATAAACACAACAATAAAAGGATGTAATATAATTAGAGAAGAATTGAGGGCCATCAGACTCAAGACCCTCCAGAACAGGTATGTCCTGGACCTGATTACAGCAATGGAAGGGTGTGTGTATGCCAAGATCAGGCCTTCTTGCTGTAGATACATACCTACCCACGATGGAGAACATGGAACCCTGACAGCGCTAATAACTATGCTGTCAACCCTGCATACGAAAATGGAGGAAGAAGGAGATGAGACCAAAGATGACAACTGGTTCTCGTCCCTGTTCTCGTGGGTTCCAATCTGACTGGTAAATGCATTTAAGCTGCTTGGAGCAATACTAGTGTTAGTATTGCAAGGATTCTGTGTTGTAAGAATAATCACAGGACAGTGCAAGAAGACAGCAAAGAAAACTATTGGGATGAAGATAATGATCGATGTAAATGCTGTGACTGATGAGCACACACAGACTGAAAGTACCACCCGTGAGCACTTGAAAGGAAGTATCCTGGCACCCTCATAAGAACGATGTGGGATACTGGGTAGTCTGTCAATCGACTAGAGAGTGTTGCCATGTGACCTGGAGTGTGGATGGCACATAACAAATGCAGGTGACCTGAATGGGGGGTGACAAAGATATGTATTCCGAAGAAACCAAAGTGTGAAGAAAGGGTGAAGAAGATTGAGGAGGTGGTCGAGGGAATGACCGGAGGGGGGAAGGAGAGAGGCAGATGTACATGTCATCTCCAGTGCCTGGCCCCTCACCTCCATCATACTGGTAGAATATCAGGAAGACACTGTTATTGGCACCAGGTATCATCCCAATACCGCATCGACGATATGAGAGATGTTATGCACTCAGACAACTGTATCGAATGTACCCTGACACTGTCATGGTGGAAGGATCTCTGCATACACCATTTGGCATAGAAGAGCTGTAAGTGAAATCAGACAAGAGTAAAGTGACATCACAAAGAGAAGACACAAGGACACACTAAAACGATATGTGAATATTTAAAGAATGAAGATGTAACTGCAAAAACAAAGTTCAAATACAAAGAAATCATATACGCTGAGTAGATAACTGAGAGGAAAATGTGTAGATGTATATATGCAGAAACACAATGTAGATGAGACATATAGAAGCTTGTTGCAGTAGAAAATATAACACAGCTAAAGCAGCCATGATAAAAAGATGTATGTCGACTCTGTATAAATAGTAAGCAAGAAGCCTTGAGGCGAGAGACTGCGACTGCAGAGCTGACAGGTGCTAGAAAACAACTTTGTGCAAGGAACAAAGAGTGCTTGTTTGGCTTATGATCAAGGATGCTACACCAAGGGGTACCTGCAAGGCATAAGAGGAGTCGAAGAGGAAAAGTGACATAGGCACAATGTATTTCTCTTAGATTAAGTAAAGGAGTGAACATTTGCAAGTACCAAGTATTGAACAATCAAAGATGCAGAAAGCATATGCAACACGAAGCAACCAAGTCTCCAGAGACCAAGAGGAGTAATAGCACACACTATAATTGAATCTAATGGCACTAAATAAAAGGTCAGGATGGACAAAATCATGGTTTCACATTTGGTGTAAGACCAAAAAACAAGGCCTATTCACTAAGCTCCAGACGAAGATGGCGATGTACCTTCACTCCCTTAAACATCCCGAGGAAGAGAACAGTCAGCAAGGTCAACTAGAAAGAAGAAGCCTTGGCTTAGGGCCTAACCGATGAGAGATGGTAGGCTAATTGGCCAAGTGGGCAGTGGTCTGACGTTGCTCTCCATACCTGGGTTTCATTTTGCTTAGGTGCTGCTAACGAGCTGAATGTCCAAGGTTGGGAAAGAATGCCAACCAATCATGAGGGCCTATGTAGCAATGCATCATACATTGTTGCAGAAGCCAATCCACTGCTCTTATTCTACTATTAATCTTTATTGTATATAGTTAGAGGTAGTTGAAGGCGTGCCTACCAGATAAGGGGCAGCCAATTATGTTACTAACTCCTAAAATATTGGTATATATGTTGCCTTAACCAATCCATCCTTTCAATAGGATTTTACTGTTTGCCACGTAGGATGACATCATAGCTGACATACATTGCGGTATATAGCGTTTGTGTAATTGATATGTAGTTCAGAGCAAGTAAGCTGTAATCTGTTTGTTAATCAGGTTTCTCTACTTTATTTGAACTGATAATAAAGAAGTATTTTGCCATATTCTTTGAGTCTGAAGGTTATGTGGGGCTGAGATTACTGGTAATTTCATCCAGCACTTGGAACGCTCGAGGTGCTTCTGCACAATCTTATCCTCACTGCTGTACACCAATTTGTTAGGACTGGATTTCTATACTCTGGCCTGGTGGACAGATGTATAGGAGGTCAACCTAGTTAGTGAACATGGACAACTTGGGGAGCTGTAGTCAAACCAATCAAGGTAGCATGGAGAGTGGTCAAGAGCAAGTCTCCGGAAGAGAATGAGCCTAGTAAAGGGTCCACAATGAATTCACAAGGGGAGCAGTTAACGATTACAATTAGACAAGTAATTTAAAAAACAGTATATTTATTTATGACCAAGCAAACACTGTAAAAATGACTATAAGTAGGTAGTAATATCACACAAGCTAATAAAATACATATATACAGTACCAGGCAGTATAATAAAACCACAATACCCCACCCCACAATACTGAAAGGAATGGTATGGATGGATTTGTAATGGCAATCCACAACAGTGGCATGACACAAAGTTTGGGGGCCCCACTGCGAGCCATGCTAAGCCCCCCCCCCCCCCCCCATCTCGGCAACAAATCACAGGTCGCGCCATACTCTGGGCAGCCCTAGATTACCACGCTTGTGCAATATAAACGAATGTGCTGCTGCAGGGGTATGCAACACACTACACTAAGAGAAATATATAAATATGAGTCTAAATGCATTATACAGCACACTTTCTGAGAGAAACTGGCTAAAAGGCCGGAGTGTTTGCAATTGTTTTGTAGGATAACACCAATCTAAAAATCCAATACATGCAAGTCACCAACAGTGCACAGGAACATTAATGCTTTAATTAATATAATGCATTGCTATTAAAAATGCCATTCCACAGTGAAAACATGTCCAACATATTACAGCAAAACATGCCAGGCCACATTTAGACATACCTAGACTGGTTGAACCACAATGCCTATCACAGATGCCCAGAAAAAAATAGAACGCTGCAGTAAATGCCAGTCTAGCCAGGTAATTACACTTAGCAGGATTGCTTAATCAGAGATGCCCATTTAAAAAAAAGTCAAGCCAAACTAAGAAATTACTAGACTGGCTGCACCAAAATGCTGCGCCAAAATGCCTCTCTTGCCACTATTACCACATAGCAAGCCTGCTTAGCCTGGACATGGATGACCATTATGATTTATCGCACAAATCCCCATCCCACCCCACCTCTACACAACCCCTCTGCCTCCCAACCCTTCCCCAACCCCCAAAATCAGCAATCAAATTACAGTTCTTGTCTAATTGAAATGAGGGAAAATATGAAAGATGTTTTGTTGAGATTACGGATAAGTTATACTGGGAAACAGAAGTAAGGATATGATATTGTGAACCATGTGAGAAATATGGAAATCTTACATTAGGATCAAATATTTTAACAGTAAGAAGGACGTCTCGTATGCAGGCGTTTGAGGATGTCAAGCGAATCTGCAAAATTGTAAACTGATACCTAAACCTGTTTATTTTTTATGAATTGGTGAGATATGAATGTATCATTGGAAGCCAAAATGTGTTTCTCAACTGTTGTAAAAGTTTGTTGACAAACTAAAAACAACTAATAATAAAAAATAAAAAGAATCAGCTTCTCAGCCCGGAATTACTTCCACGTCCCTTTTCCTTGTCCAAGTGCTTATGTATGAGGCTCCTTGCCTCATACGTAAGTAATGGGATGAGGAAGAGTGGGACTAGGCGTAATGAAGATTACAAGTAACTAAGCCAGGCATTACCTCCATGTCCCTCTATCTCATCCCAGTACTTGTGAATGAGTCAAAGTGCATCATACACAAGTACGGGGACGAGGAAGAATAGGGCTATGAGTAATGACGACAACCAATAAGTAAACAAGGGATTAAACACAAGTAGTGGCGCAACACCATTGAGCTGGCTGGGTTTCAGCCTTCCTCCCCCTCACAACCCCCCTTGACATTTTGGGCTATGTTGACTCGACCTGGCTGACTTACAGAGCCTTGCCAAACACAACAGGACAGAGATGTTAATCGGCACCTGTGTTTCGCTGTTAACAAAGGCCCACCAATTACTAACGAAAAGTATTTCACTGTTAGTAACTGCATTTGAATGCATAATTCTTTAGGCAATTGACATCTTGATGGGGGTTTAGTACTTGCATGCCAGGGAAGTGATTGGAAGGGTAGAGAGGGAACAGGAGACTGCTTATTCTCACAGCAGTCCATAGGTGGGTGCTTTCAGATTTAAAGGAGAGAGTTAACTGCTTGTAACATTGAAGCTGAACTAGAATAGTCTCATTAGAATGCATAAAGAAGTTAGATGTCCCACACAAAAAAGTTTGCCCCTCCCCCACTGCCCATGAACTTAGCACCGCTCCCAACATTTTAGCACCCTGCCCCCTTTCCACCAAAATATAGATTTGGTTGCGTGCCTGAACACAAGCACACACACCATTCAAACTACACACACATATGCACACTCAGCCACCCATACATTTAAGTGTGTACCCTTTCACCATACTGGCACACCCAGGCAGCCACCCATACATTTAAGTGTGTACCCTTTCACCATACTGGCACACCCAGGCAGCCACCCATACATTTAAGTGTGTACCCTTTCACCATACTGGCACACACACCCATGCAGACACCCATACATTTAAGTGTGTACCCTTTCACCATACTGGCACACGCAGGCAGCCACCCATACATTTAAGTGTGTACCCTTTCACCATACTGGCACACCCAGGCAGCCACCCATACATTTAAGTGTGTACCCTTTCACCATACTGGCACACACACCCATGCAGACACCCATACATTTAAGTGTGTACCCTTTCACCATACTGGCACACCCAGGCAGCCACCCATACATTTAAGTGTGTACCCTTTCACCATACAGGCACACCCAGGCAGCCACCCATACATTTAAGTGTGCACCCTTTCGCCATACACTCGACATGCACACCCAGCCACCCATACATTTAATTGTGCATCCTTTCACCATACACTCACACACGCACACGTCATGGGGTTGAAGGGAACCCTATTACTTAAAAAAGAAATGGTTTATTTTTTAAGTCACTCTGATAGAAATGATTTCTGTTAAGGGCCGACCCATAATGGAAATAATTTCTTTATGAAGGTGGAGTGACTTCAAAAAGAAACCGTTTCTTTTTGAAGTCATAGAGAACCCCCACCCCATGACTTGGAGGCCTCCAGCCTAGAGGCTTCCATGTCATGGGGTGGGGGGAGCCTTCGGACATCAAAAAGAAATTGTTTATTTTTGTAGCCACTCTGCCTTCATAAAGAAATCATTTATGTTATTTATGTTACGCTGTAACAGAAACAATTTCTTTATGAAGGCAGAGGACATGTGGTGGTGCCCCCCACCCTCCGCACTGCAGAGAGGGAGGGGGGCCCCTCTACGTCAGTGATCCACAAGAATAACAACCCATACTTTATATTTCCAACCCTAAGTTGACTGTGGCCTTGTGTCCTGAAAGTTGACAAAGTTCCAGGTAATTTTTTAAGGCGGTGAAAGGTTAGGAGGAGGGTCTTGTGGATGGGAAAACAGTGCCAGGAGTCTGGTAAGTGCCTATTCTAGTGCATGAAACTGTCCCCAGCTTTTGGAGTGCTTGTGCGAACAAGTAAGGGCAAAGCCAATCTATTGTAAAAGTTTTAGGAGTTAAGGAGGGGGAGATAGGCATTCAGGTAAGTACAACTGTAACTCACTCCCATACTCCTGGTTCTCTTGGGACTTGGTAGCTCTTCAGAGGGTCGTCAGTGGTCACGTTTCCCAACATTTCTACCGGACCTTCGGGCCCAGGAATTATAGGTTCGAGTGAGTCCACGGTCAGCCACAGATGCTGGTGCAACGTGTTCCAGTTGAAGAATGAAGCTCGCTTGGGTGCAGGCCTCCTCTCAGCACACGACTGGATGCAGGAAAGCAGTTTCTGGTTTATAAGGAGCGCCTGGTTAATGTCTTGCTCCATCCAGGTATATATACTATAAAATAACACAATTGAGCAAGGTCATGGTGGTCCAACTAGTGACTCAAACTTGCTGCTTCTGACATAAAAAACTGAATCTGGACTGACACTATTTGTTGATTTAAACACTGCTATTTCTATGTAGTTAGTCTGCCAACTCGCCTTTGCATTGTACTACTTTCAGACTTAAACACACCCCAGAACAGCCTGGGTGAAAATCACCAGCTTGTTTTCCTCGTTTGACGCATGCAAGTGCCCTGGTATTGTGGATACTGTGCACAACATTTGCAAATCAGCAAATACATGTCTTAAAAGCTCTTTCGACAGATGTTCACTGGATGTCCAACCCCAGTCCTCGAGGGTCGGAATCCTGAACGTTTCAGGACATCCCACATTAATATTCATGAGATAAATGTGCGTACAATGATTCTAAATGTAGCAAATTCTCCCTCATGAATATTAATGAGGGGTATCCTGAAAACCTGTCAGGATTCCGGCCCTTGTCACCAGGCTTTATTTAAGCAATACGACCCGAGCGGCGGGGGCATTACCAAATCAGGTAATGCCCCCTTGGTGAGGGTCATATTGCTATTAGTACCCCGGCCCGCAATATCTGTGTGACCGGGGCACTAAAAGCATTTTTTTCTGTCCCGAAACGCTGCAGCGTTTCGGGACAGGAAAAAAAAAAGAAACGACCAAGAAAATGGCCACTGGAAAGGGAAAACGGAGTCCGTTTTTCCTTTCCATGGTGGCCATCGGGAGCAGACGCACTGGGAACACAAGTGTATAGGGAATAGAGAAAAAAAGCCTTACCTGAGTCACTGGCGGGGGGCGAAGGCAGTCTCTCAGCCACGGGGAGGCTCGGAGCGGGGATGGCCCTGATTCCAGCCTCCTCATTGGCTGAGGGGGTGCCACGCCCCCCACCGAGGACAAGGTGGCTTGAATCCTGGCCGAGAATCGAAGGATTCCCGGCCGGGTAAGGACCCGGCGAGAGTCAATCAGAATGAGTGTTGCATTCTGCTTGACTCTCGCCGGGTACTAATAGTCTTTCTTTTTAGCAGACAGAATTTTTTGCAAATGCTCCCAGGGGTTCTTGTATTGTAGATTGCTCCATGTGCAAAAGAGTTCTTAGTATTTATTTATTTATTGGTCATTTGTAAGGCGCCTATACAACAAATGATGTTTCAAGGCGCCACAAGACAAAAAGAGGGGAGGACAAGGGAGAAAGACACAATAACGGTCCTACTAGGCCTTGTGACATGCGCATTATGCAAGTGCAGAGCAAGACGTGCAAGGGAAAACTAGAGGGGTGAAGTGCAGGTCTGCAACCAATGAATTGCTAAGTAGGGAAGGGAATGGTGAGGAGGAAGTGCAGTTGTAACAGGAGGCTATGGGGCAAGTGCCATCGAAGCAGGTATGCACAATGAAGGGGGAGGAAGGAGTTTAGGGAGGTTGAAGGAGGCAAGGGGGCAAATGTCATGAAGCGCAGGTAAGCAGAGGGAGGGGGGGACTGGCAGCAGAGGGCCTGGGATCCTGTAATACTCAGGGGAAACCAAGAGGCCAGTCATAGAGGAGGAAGGAGGGGTTAGCAGGGAAGGGGGAGAGAGAAGGAGGACGAGCAAAGGAAGGTCTTGAGCAGCTTCCGGAACTTAACTTAAGGAGATCTGGCTGAAGCCTGAGAGGGGCATGGAGGCCATTCCAAAGGGAAGCTCTTGCAGAGGAGAGGCATCTGTCCCTTACTCTTTGTTTGGAGAAGCGATCGACTCACAGAGAGTTGGAGCTAGAGGACCGAAGGGCTCTAAAAGGGGTGTAATTAGGGAGAGAGAGAAGGATGTAGCGGGGTCCCAGGCCCTAGAAAGCCTTGTGGATGATGCAGAGGGTCTTGAATTTGTTCCTAAGAGCCAGTGGAGAGACATTAGGGCTGGAGAGATGCAGTCCCTGGGCTTGAGGCCAAGGATAACTCTTGCAGTCCTATTCTGGATTAGTTGAAGTGGATGTAGGAAGGCAGAAGGAAGATTAAGAAAGAGGCTGTTACAGTAGTCAAGCATAGGAAGGACCAGAGCTCTGGAGACATTGGTCCTCATTACGAGGCTGGTGGCCGCGGAATGAACCGTGCCGGTAAGGGACCGGCACCATTCATTCTGGGCCGCCACATTACGAGGTCTGAAGCGGGTCCCGCTCTCTGGACGCCTGGCCAGACCAGACGTGCAGAGCGGGACCCGCTAGGAGTACAGGATGCTAACAACGGGCCCGTCATTAACGGGCCCATTGTTAGCATCCTCCCCATTCCCATTGAGCCCTATGGGGGCTCAAATAGGAATGGGGACGTACCGGGTCCGGGTCCCACGAAAGGGAATTACCGGGCCCTCCAAGGTCGGAATGGCCCGGTAAGTCCCGTTTGGCGGGACCCGGACCTGAGTTTGGGGGTAGCCATACCACCAAAAACGGCATGGCTACCTCCAAACTCGTAATGAGGCCCATTGAGTTTCTGGGGATAGCTAAGGAAAGGGAGAATACCTCAGAGGAGGTGTAGCTGATAGTGGGACTTCTTGTCAAGGTCCGCGTTGTGAGCAGAGAAGGAGAGAAAGGAATCACAGATGACACCAAGGTTTTTTGCTTCACAGGTGGGTGAGAAGAGGGGGCCTAAAGAGAACGACCAGAGCAGGGGTCCCAGTAGTCTTACTGGCATTAAGGCACAGATCATTGGCAGCACACCGGGACTGAATTACAGTCAGACAGTCAGGGATGAGCCGGGAGGAGGAGGAGGAAGGGGAGGGTAGCTTGATGGAGAGCACTGTGTCATCGGCATAACACTGGAAGTGAGGGGAAAAAGATGAGATCAGATGGGCAAAGGGGATAAGGTAGATATTGAAGAGCCACTGTGAGAGGATAGAGCCTTGAGGGATGCCGCAGTTGGAGTGAGTGATAGGAGAGAGAAAAGGGCCCAGTTGAACTTAGGAGGGTCTGTTGGAGAGGAAGGAGGTCAGCCAGGCCAGGCCCGTGATGCCAAGGGTGTAATGGAGTCAATTTATCAGGGTGGCATGATTGACTGTGTCAAAGGTAGAGGAAAAATCAACGAGGATAAGAACAGAAAGAGAGTTAGAGTTAAGGTTAGAAAGCAGGTCTTAACAGGTGTTCAGTAGAGCAGTTTCCATGCCTCTGGCAACTCTGAAGCTAGACTGATGGTCGCAAAGACAGCCGACAGAGTCAGAATGTTGAGTCAGCTGGGAGATGGCAAGCTTCTCAATGAGTTTACCAAAGAAAGGGGAAATAGAGCTCGGGCGATAGTTAGCAGGACAGGAGGAGTCAGAGGAGAACTTTTTAAGAAGAGGGTGCACAAGGGAGTGCTTGAGGGGTTGAGGGAAGGATCCTGCAGCAAAGGAGTGGTTACAGAAATCAGCTAAGGCTTTCACATGGTAGGCAATATTGTCCTTGATAGGTCTAGAGGAGCAGGAGAGCACCTCTTTGGAGGAGACTTTCATGGAGAGGACTGCTCTGGAGACCTCATCCGGTGCAATGGGAGAGAAGGAGGAGAGAGGTAGAAAATGGGGGATGGGAGTTAAGACATGCATGGCACCTGGGGAGTACATGGGAGGGGGAAAGAGGCGAGTGAGGACAGAATGTCCTGGGTTTTGGAGAGGAAATGAGCAGCTAGAGAGGTATAGGGGAACTGGCGTGGAAGGGGAGAAATAGAGACTGCAGAGGGATTGGCAAGTTCCTTGCAGATTTTGAACAACTCACTAGACTTGTTAGAGGCCCCAGAGATGAAGGCTTGGATGTGAGCCCTCTCCTTAGAGCAAATGGAAAATATGTTTTGCCTTTGGAGCAGGCGACAGGCCAGTTTGTCAGAGGATGCGTCTGACTCCTGCCACTTAGGTTCAGCCACTCTGCATTTGCCTTTCAGAGAGGCTACGTCTGAGTCGTACCAAGTGTTACGCTTGGTGGCAGGCTTCATTCAGATCCTCATGACAGGGGCAAGGATATCAAGGCTGTTAGTGATAGAGCAGTGAAGATTAGCAAGGACAGAGTCAGTGTGGGTGTGCAAGGGGGGGGGTGAATGTGGTAGCAAACAGTGGTGGACTGGGAACCAAAATAACCCCTGGAAATAATTTCCGAAGTGGCCCCTTATTACACATGTTCAGCAAGCCCAACCCTTTTCCTGTGGGAACATTTGGAAATAAAATAGGTCACCACACAAATGAGGCCCATGGTGTGGAGGCCTACCTGGAAAGCTCCAAAGTTCCCTCTAGATCAGTCGAGCCCTGGTAGCAAAGGCTGCTGCTGACACTCGCTTCATCGGCTGAATGACAGAGAAGGAGACAGGCAGGGACGGGAGAGGCAATGTAGGGGGACCCGAGGGATCAAGATGAGAAGACAGGAGGAAGTAGTCAGACCAGGAGAGAGGAGTAGTAAGAAGTTTGGAAATAGAAATGTCATAGGAGATGACAGCATCCAGGGTATGTCCGGAAGTACGAGTAGGGCCGGAGGGATGGATGGTGAGGGAACGAGCATTGCAGAGGCTGCGACAGCGACTAGCGGCAACCTCAGAAGAGTCTGGGTGAATGTTGAAATTGCCAAGGAGTAGAAATTTGAGGTAGAGGCAAGAAGGGAAGAGGTGAGGTCAGACCACTCTGAGAGGAAGATGGTGACCGGGCCAGGTGTCCTGTGGACGATGGGCAGTCAACGAGAGGGTTGGAGAGATGCTGAGCCTCCAGACGAGGCACTCACAGGAGGAGTAGGACTGAGTGGGAATGATAGTGCCAGGGATCCCGTCAGGGAAGATCAAGGCCACTCCACTATTAGACCGGGAAGGTCTGAGCTTGGAGAGGATCTTGAAGCCCTCAGGAAGCAGTATGACAAAAGCAGTGACAGAGCTGGCAGAGAAGCACGTCTCAGTGAGGGCGAGAAAATTGAGGTCAAAGTCTTCGAGGAGGAGACAGATATCAGAAGCATGTCTGACGGCATAGCGAGAGTTTAGGGCTGCAAGGTCGCCCAGGTTACCACCTTTGAAAGACCTCCGAGGGGGGTACGGGGACATGGTACAACCATCGGAGGTGGGGAAGGGGAAGAGGGGGTCGACTAAAACATAAGGCAAACTGGCCAAAAAGAAGGAAAGCTTAAGCAAAATAAACGCGGTAGATTGACAGCAGTATTCCACGTTTCTTATTTTTTCGGCTGTCATTCTTTTTGGCCAGTCGAGGGTACACGGAGTCCCCCCACTCCTCCAGCTAAAGGGAGAAACATTGGAGGTGGTCTTTGAAGTCATGAATTAAAGCCGACCTGAGAGATTGAACCACCTGCCATCAGCTTTGTAGGCTGGACACTTCACCACTGCACTATATCACCTAATGAAAAGCAAAAAACAACTAAAGGTGAAATGTCCAATTTTGGTATTGTAAGTTCCAGGGATAACCTTTGTATTGGTTCTTGGAGTGTAAAACATGCACACATTTAAACGTTTTCAAAAACACTATTTGAAGAAAATATCCTCTCTTGGTTTTGTGCGTATTGATTTTATGGCGGGCGTATGCCGTTCGTCCTATGCAATTAGGGTAGTTATGAATAGCCAATGCAATGTAATTTATTGCATTCCACTGTAAAGTGCAAACTGCAAACGTGTTTCTAATGACAGCTACAAACAACCGAGCTTACCTTTTTGACGTGTGGGGGGAGCCCTGGTCCAAATGGGCAGGGTCTTGTGTGACTGTGGGCGGGGCATACATCTCAGGGTTTTGATTTGAAATGTAGGCAGGTATGTGCACATTATAGAATGAAAGGCTAACACCCTGCAGTCAGCGAATGGGAAATACTGCCCACAAGAATGTGTGTGTCTAATCCTGGGCCTACACTCAATTTCTATCCTGGCTGGTGCAGAAATAGGGGATACCATTTTCAAAACTGACTTGCAGAGGGGGCTTTGGGGTGTATTTCCCTACTGCAGTTTCCCTGTGAGACAGTCCCTGCATAGGCGCCAACATTATTTATTCCAATCTGTAGGTGCTTATCTAGTTTGAGTTTTTTCCTTGATTTCTGGTACTTTTTTAATGGGAAAAGCATAACTACAAGTCCCAGAATGCAAAGAAAGAAACCTGGATTGGATAAAAACCTACAGATTGGAATGGATAATGATGTTGGCAACTATGTTCCTGTTCCTTTTCAGTTTCCTCCTTTATCGAGCATTGTGAGCAGTAAAGCACATAGCAGCCATCCCTCTCCCCAGCCCCCTTGCTCTCAGATTGTGGAAAAGATGGCGGCCATGCTCCTCAGCACTTGAAAGTGCGGGTCTCGCCGTACTGAATGTGAAGTTCTCGCGATTAGCGCAGACACGGATGACTCAATCTACGGCGTCACAAAAGGCAGTTAGTACACAGCAGAGCAAGGCACAGGGTGTGCAATTGGAAAAGCAAATATTTGGGATCGGATTAGCAAGGTATTTGCTGCCACAAAGCCAGGGTTGCGCAAAACGATTTCTATTGATTTTATTTTGTTTGAGGGTTTTAATAATGCACGTGCAGCATCCATTGCCAAGCAGGGGAGGGATAGGCAATGTGTGGTTTGGTGCATACGTGCCTGTTAGCATCTAGAACTCGACAGTGGGTTAATAAAACTCAGTGACAAGCAGGGGCGTTGCTAAGGGGGCTATAGCCCCTGATCTTTTGGTTGTAGCCCCTGATAGAATCTCAGGAGCTACAGCCAAAAGACTAGCTAGCCCCCAGTCCCAACAGTTCCAACATCAGCGTAGCCCCGGGTCTTTTCCAGACATAGCAACTCCCCTGGTGACAAGGGAGGTGCTGTAAAATTGATATGTCTGGCTGTTCTCTACTGCAAATATATCGACTCTCTTTCTCTATATATATATTACTGCACTATAATATACACAGCCCGCAGTAGCGGCCGTGTATTTATGGTTAAGTTGCTAAACTCCTAGGAAGAGCACTTTTTCGGCGGCTTATAACTTTGCTCCCCCTGGAGGAATACTCACCAAACTTTGCAAAAAAAGTATATGGTTGGCACTGAACTTTTTCGCCAAGTTGGGTGAGGCTTTGTGCGGGGGGGGGAAGCGAAGTTATAGGGGGGTCAAAACAATTTTTTTCTCCATAGACTGAAATGGGAAAAAAACTGCACGGCTACAGGCCGAACGGCTGGACGGACTTTCACCAAATTTGTGACAGGAGAGGGGGCTTGGGGCAGAAAGCGTGCTTTTGTGTGTTTGGTGGAAATCTGACCGGTACTTTTGTTGCAAAGAACTGAAATGCACGTCCCAAAGAATTAGTGATATCTGGGTCCGCTCTGCTGGCCCATTTCCGTGTCCGCTCTGCGGACAGAAGTGTCATTGGCTCATAGTACGGCATGCTGTCGGAGAAGTTTGGGGCTGGTGGTTGGCTGGAGGGAAGCGTGGTGTGTGTCAACATTTTTTGGGAAAGCCGTCATGGTGTATCGATGGCGGAAGGGTCTGGAAAATGTACCGTACGAAATGGAATGTGTTGCCGGCAATAAGGGAGGGACCAGGTGGGGGAGTGAGAAGTGGTTCATGTGACATATGTAAGCAAGTACTTTGTGTGGTGATTGGAGGCAGCTGACGTAACGGCCCCATACCTTCTGCCGTGACCTGTTTGCAGCAACCTCTTTTCGTGGTGAGTGGTGGCAGGTCAATTGCAGAAGGGGAGTGAATTGCACATAATATATAGTTGGGTACATGGTGGCATGCATAGGTGATTAAAGGTGCGGTGGGTCTGTGGAAGGATTACACTATTTGGTGCATGGGCAAAGGCCATAGGCCCTAGGGTGTAGGGCATGCACTCAAGGGCTTAGGGTTGCAACATACCCACCGCAGGAATGCATGTTTCACTCTGCATTCAGTACAGGGTGGTGCTTGCATAGTGTGATGTGCGCAGATTGCTTGCAGTAGGGCCAGTGTTGCAAACAGAATGTGGGTAGGTTGGCAGTGACACAGTGCTTTGTGAATGGAAGTGGGTACGCTCATAGTAAGTGAAAGAAAGTGCACAGGGATGCAGGAGAGAGTATTGTCTTTGTACATTATGCATAGGTGCATGGCAGTGCTCAGGTTGGGTAGGAGTGCTGGTGGCAGTGGTGTGTATGGGGAAGGTCATAGTTGGTGACATGGCGACATGCATGGTGGAATTACGTTGCTGTGGGTGTGTTCAAAGCCTATGCTGTGTGCAGATTTGTTGGAGTAGGCCCAATGTTGTGAAAATGTTGTGGTTAGTGACACAATAGTTTGTGAATAGCTGTGGGTAGGGGCGGTGGAGGCTATGGTGTGTTTGTGGATTCTCGTAATTGCAACCTGTTTTCGTGAATGGGTGGTTTATGGTGTGGGGGAGTTAGGGTGAAGTACCACTACCTACGTATGTTAGGTTTGGGCATAATGTTAGCTGGCCACATGGGCGTTATGTGAACTGTTGCGATTTGTTTCTGCATACCGCCATGGCGCTGTACAGGTTGGGTAGGGGTGCTGGTGGCAGTGGTGTATATGTGGATTGTCGTAGTTGCTGACATGGTGGCATTACGTTGCTGTTGGTGTGTTCAAGGCCTAGACTATTGGGTGCATGGCCGAAGGCAATAGGCCGTAGGCCATGCACTCAAGAGCCTAGGCCTTGAGGACACCCACGTCAGTAATGCATTTTTGAATGTGCATCAGTTAGAGGGTGCTGACATGTAAGGAATGGTTGGAGAGCACTTTTCAACTGTTATAGGCCAGTATTGCAAACAGAATGTGGGTAGGTTGGCAGTGACACAATACTTTGTGAATGGAAGTGGGTACGCTCATAGTATGTGATTGAAAGTGCACACGGATGCAGGAGAGTTTTGTTTTTACATTATGGTAACTATTGCAATTTGTTGCTGCATGGCTCCATGGCGGTGCACTGTGGTTGGAGATGATGCAGTGAAATGTCATGCAGTGTGGATACTGGGTGCAGTGTTTGCATACTGTCAGTATGGTAGAGGGTATGGTTGAAGGGCAGCTTATATGTGCTTGGATAGTGTGCTGTGTGCACAATGCTTGCAATATGGGCAATGCTGTAAACATTTTGTGGTTAAGTTGGCAGTGAGACAATACCTTCTGAGTGGAACTGGGTAAGACAATAGTATGTGAATGAAAGGGCGTAGGGGTGCCGGAGACAGTGTAATGTTTATACATTATGGTCATTGTTGCATGTAACGCTGTGCATGTCCATTGTAGTGTGGAGGTTGGTTAGGAGGGCTGGTGCCAGTGCTGCGTATGTGTATAGTGGTAGTTGATGACATGCTGACATGCATGATTGCATTACGGTGCAGGGATTGTGTGCAAGGAGCACACCCACTGGAGCAATGCAGGTTGGACAGTGCATGAGGCACAGGGTGGTGATCTTTGGAGAATGGGTGTGGAGCACATTGTCGATTTGCTATAGTACCACAAGTGAGATGCAAAGCGTGTATTGTGCATTCCAAGGTTGTGGTGATAGTTGCAACATGCTACAGTATTTGGTGTGCGGCAGGAGAGGGTGGAGTGCAAACTTGTGCAGTGTGGCAACAGGGTGCAGTGTGTACGTAATGTGAGTATGGAAGTGGGTATGGTTGGGTATGGTTGAAGTGCAGCTTATATGTGGTTGGTTACTCTGCTGTGTGCAGATTTATTGAAGTAGGCCCAATATTGTGAATCTGTTGTGCATAGGTTGCCAGTGACACAATACTTTGTGAATGGCTGTGCGTAGGGGGGTAAAGGCTGTGGTATGTTTGTGGATTCTGCTAAGTGTGACACGTTTTCGTGAATGGGTGTTTTATGGTGTGGGGGAGTTGGGTAGAAGTGCCGCTATGTATGTTACGTTTGTGCATAATGTTAGGTGACCACATGGTCACTTGCTTGGATGTATGGTGTTGTTGT
Source organism: Ambystoma mexicanum (assembly GCF_040938575.1). Classification (NCBI taxonomy): domain Eukaryota; kingdom Metazoa; phylum Chordata; class Amphibia; order Caudata; family Ambystomatidae; genus Ambystoma; species Ambystoma mexicanum. The sequence goes on from NC_090932.1 coordinate 92,606,533, forward strand.
GGGTGTGGAAAGTGCTGCAATGTTGTATGCATGGCCAAAGGTGTGCTGGGTGCGTTTTAGGATCTTTGTGGATGCTGCAATTGTGCATTCCTTAGCAGAAATGAACGTTGACTTTGTCGTGCTGCACTATGGAAGTCTACATTTGGATTAGATGTCATGTGGACGATTAATCCGTCACCTGAAGAGGTTGCTGACCGCAGTGATGCGTATTTTTCCTACTGCCAAGGTCGTTTTCTCATGCATAACACCAAGAGGAGAATGGGTCCATGATGGTGTCATTTGTCCCCAGCCAGAGGTCGGAAGGTGTACTATAAACAGAATTATGTGTGAGTTTATGCAGACTGCTGGCATGTTCTCCACCCACTATGAGAGCATGAGGTCGCAAAATACACAGTGGTTCCGTAGAAATTGCATTTATTTGAGCGCCATTGGCAATGCCGTTTTCTTTTATACTGTGCAAGAAGCATTGACCAGAATGTGGTAAAAATGTGACGAGAGGCAAACAGAAACGTATATAAAGAGAAAATACAAAATAAGTTTCTTGCATGCATGTCAAAATAAACACAACGAAAAAAAAACTTTATACATCTACGATGGAAGACTGAATCCCTACCCAGTTTGATATTGCTTACCCCCTCATTATCAGAAAAAGGTAGTGCATTACGCAGTACTTTCAGGATTACACATGCCACATCCAGGGTGGCTATGTGGATGTATGCGGACGGAGAAATCGTGCATACTTTCATTGAACTTTGTAGTGGATGTGCTTTTGGAATGGCACAACATTTGTACTGTACATGTGTAACAGCACATTTCAAGTGTTGTACAGGAGTGACAGTATTGGATGATGGCGGCTTCAATGCGATTAGTGGATGTGTGTGTGCCTATTTACGCGTACCCCAATGAAGTAGAGCTGCATAGAAGATAGTACAAAGGGAAAAAGGACTACACCAGCTTTACAGGGGTGTGGCCCTCACGCTACTTTGGGAGGCATACGTGCCAAAATCTTCCCTTTACACCACCTTGCCCAATTGCCATGGCAGTGTGGGGATTAGCCAATCAGGTAGTGGGGGTGTGGTTGACAGGAAGGGGAGGTGAAACTGTTGTACATTATACTCTGCGTACTGAGCGTGGCTGATCTGGCAAAACGCATTGTGTTGACTGTAGGTGATCCCATTGTCATAAATCTGCACAACTGTGCCCTGCAAAGACACTTTGATGGCTATTTTGGTTTGGAAGGAGTGGACACGTCATGGAGCGCTGTGTATGAGTGCAATTTCGCCGATATACATGCACTTTGCAAAGACCTTGCCACTTTTCCAGTAGTAGATATTATCATCATCCATTACGGCGGTATTCATATGGGTTACCTGCTGTGCTTAGATTTGTTCTATAGACTGAGGAGATTGGTATGTTGTGAGAACGCTTTTTCTCACTGCCAAGGTGCTTTTCTCATCCATAATACCATGAAGAGTATGGCCTACTGCTCATGGATGTTGTTCCAACCCACATGCAGGAAGGTTTCTCATCAACAGAAGCATGTACACTTTTTTGTCTGCTTGTGGAATGTTCTTCTGAAACAATGACCTCATTAGCTGTGGAAATGCAGAGTTTTTCCAAGAAAATGGCATTTTGTTGTCACTCATTGGCAATGCAGTCTTGTTTGCTCGTCTACAGGATGCAGTGAAGAGTTTACTGTACTAATGTGAGCAGAAGAACACACAAAAGCTAATAAAACAACTGGCTCTTTTAAGAGTCCACCTTTACCACAAACTCCCCTACCCTGGTTGCAAGTTATTTCCCCATGCCCGCACGCAGCTATGGGATGTATTGACCCACTCTGCTATACTATGCAGCCTCACTCTGCTATCTATGGTGGAAGAAACAGTAAAATGGCAGCAAAAACCTTTGTGCGTGCCAAAACCTCCAAAACCGTGTTTTTCAACACACAAAAAGATGGCTGCACAACCTGTCACCCATGGTGCATGTGTGCTGGGACAGAGAACATGCTGCAGAAAAAGTGCCAGTGGGCTCCATGACAAGAAACCTAGAGTGCAGAGGGAAAAGCAGCACTTTTGAAGTGAAACTCCAAAATCCACTGTAAATGACATTCACTATGCAAGTGAAACTCCAAAATGTCTGTACATAACAACACTCAAAATCTTGCCTCGCGCTAAAATCCATTTAACCTAAGGAAGCACTGTGAATGTACAAAGTCCTGAAAGGTTAAGAGCAAAACCCCCTCAGCAACACTGGATTGCCTGTGAATGACAGTTCCTGTCAATTGGGCTCTCCTGATTGAACTTTAAAGTTATTTAAACTAAAAGTCTGCCGGATTAGCAAATATAAAAGGATTGTTGATGAAAGAAACAAAGATTTCAGTTTTTGATTCCACAGGTTTAAATCTAAGAAAGTAATTTATCTATGTCATTTGATGGAACAAGTTTGTTTTCTGCTCAATTTTAAGTCAAGAAATTAAGAATAAATTAGGCTGGCTGGGCTGCAAGAAGTGGAAAAACAGGTTTCCCCCAAGGGGAGGGCATTCCTCTCAGCAGATACTCACTGACATATGATAATCGTGGGTTAGGACAGACTTTTGTCTGCAGCCAGAGACTGAACAATGGCAGATTCTCCAGGCCAGGAAAGGGATGTGTGAAGAGGTCATAAACTTGGCTTGCAGAAGGTTCCCAAAGGTGGGGGCTACTCCTTGAGCTCCAGGGAGAGACAAAAGGTGGACCATTTGCTGCTAAGAACATGAAATGAACAATTTTTAGAGACTCATAACTTGTTATCAGAAGTGGTGAAAAATATCAAAAGGCCAGATTTATTAGTCTAATTTTTGGCACTACATTTCAAAATGTAGTGGAACTGTGTAGCATATTCTGAACAGGAATGGCGATATATGTGATTTTATGGGAACTGTATTTATGTAAGAATTGTTAAACTTTACCCACACATCCCTATGATAAACACACATATTTGTAGAAATTTGGAGAAAGTTTGAAAAATGTTTTGATGGAGAAATGGACAATATTCTGCAGAAAGGTGATACAAGATCTCACAGCTGCAGGATTTTCATGAACAGATACCACATAAAATATGGAATCCTTGTGTGTGATTTGTGTAGAGGTTACAAATGTATAAATATGTATTTAGGACAACATTCAAATTTAAAACTAGTGGCTAGGGGAGGTTTCTAAGGATTGTAAAAACCAAACCATAAACTTGACATCACCTGTGTTTGAGCCAATCACTCAGATGCAAGGCAGAGAGGAGGCTCTGATCCAATCCCGGTCCACAGGGGTGAGTTTAGTTAAGCCGGCCCATACACCCATTCTTGTGATGTTATTTGAAAGGATAAATAGAGACGGCTGACAACACATAGGGAATCACTCTTCTGATTCCAGCGAAGCACTCTGATCCAGCAGTCAACATCCAGCATTCAACATCCTTCCAGATCTAGATGCTAAGGACCAGGCCAAGCAGTAACTGAACCATTGTCAGCAAGGCCTCAATCCTCAACTTATCCTTACAACCCAGTGAAGGGCTGTGGTGTGAGAAAGAATCCTGAAACTAGCATCCTGGAACTATCTGTCTTGCTGCCATAATGCTTGCCTGATGAACTCGCCATCCCGCTGATTTGAAATACCCAGAAACAAGAAGGGCAGATCCTGTGCAGTTCTGGTGACCGGCCTAGCTGATCCAGTCCCGCGCCTGATGGGCTGTCTTTCCTTGATAGATCCAATCCATTGACCAGAACCGTGACTGTCCAAAATCTGAAAATCCCAGTGGATTGTGAGTATTAATAGGACGCTAGAGAACTATTGTATACCTTGCATTATCTTGTTCCATTCTGATCTCTGAACTATCCCTACGTTCTCAGCCAGTAACAGTGTCAAAAATCTTTAGTGCTATCTTATTCTGTCTAGTTGCTAAAGCGTCATTTTCATAGTCCTCTTTATTTGTGTAACTCTGATCCATGAATCCCACTTTGAGTGTTTGGACTAGTGCCGCCGGGGAAGGTGATGGGGATCTATTACTGAAGTCATGAATCAGTCTCAGAGCTTACTTCATCCCGACTTGGTTGCCTAGCCTGAACGCTCTAGCCTTGAATGGAAGCATAAGCCATATTTTCTGATTCTAAACTGAAGTCTGTGTCCAAATTTGTGTCTTTATTTTCGAAAAGCATCTCTCACTTAAACCTCTATAACTCCCTCAGTTTTTAAGATAGAAGCCAAATGCCAACTCCCACTTGTACCTAACATCCATTATATCAAAAATTACATAAGTAAAAGTTTGCCGAGAATTGATATTTTGAAAAGTTTTACACGTGTGAATTCCCTTTAAATTATTTCCCACTTGGCCTTTGATATCCCAACTGTTTCCTTTTGATTAAATCATTGCTTGTGTTTGCTTGCATCTGTTCAAAGTGGCTCCCATGAGAATTTATAATAATTTACACATTTTTTAACATATTTTGTGTTTTTGGCCAGCCAATTTCAAAGCCATTCTAACAGTTGAAAAGTCAGATCCGTTTTTCTCTTGTGTTTAATGGGGGAAGGTGGGAGTGATATTCTGTTTGGTCTGCATTATTCCTGAATACCTGCTCTCTCCTAACATCTATTTAAATTGCCTATTGGTGGGTTGAGGGGTGTTGCAAGAGGAACTCAGAAGTATTATTTTCTTTGCTGCATTCTTTTTGTGTTCATTACTTCATTCCTAGTGCATTAAAGAAATTATTCATTGTTCCTGTCACCCCATTGGTGATTGTTGTTACCTATTAAAAATATGTTGTGATTTTAAATTCTAAATAAATAAACAAATAAATACCTTTACAACTAGCCTGATTCCAGGTTCAGTGTAACCTGAGGGGTATTTTGAGGAGGGTGTGATATGAGTGGTATATCATTCAGAATATTAAACTTATAGATACAAATAAATAAGGGTTTCATTTGCACACTACATGCTGGGCAAGACTTGGGTGTGTGCCTGATTGAAATCACTTACACAGCACGAAAGCCACATCCGGGGATTTTGTGAGTGGCGGCCACGAAAATGGAACTGTGGGGATTGTCCAATCACATGCTTAGGGTGTGCGGCAATGGGAAGAGGGACTCCTGCTACACTCGGGCCAGGCTCTCGACGTAGTTGGGGACCCGCACGTGCCACATTCAGCGCTTCTCGCCATGCTGGCCTATGGAAATTGGACTGCAGCGATTGTCCTATGAGCTGGTGCTCAGGGTGTGCGTCACAGGAAAGCGCGCCAAGAGGAAGAAGGACTCCTCCTGCTGTACTGGGGCGCTGCCCACACGGCACTTGGAAAAAGGCATGTGCCACATTCTGTGCTTCTCAGCATGCTGGCCAATGGAAATGGGATTATGGCCTTTGGCCAATCAGGTGCTCAGGGTGTACGTCACAGGAAAGAGGACCAATAGGGAGAAGGAGGAGTCCTGCTTCACCGGGGCGTGGCCCTCGCGGTCATTGGAAAAAGGCACATGACACATTTTGCGCTTCTCACCATGGTGGCCAATGGGAATGGGACTATGGATTTTGGCCAATCAAATGCTCTGGGTGTGCGTCACAGGAAAGGGAGGCAATCACTTTCCCCATTACTTTGTGTACTGCGGCTGGCAAACATGGCAAGACCCACAGTTTTCGTCGTGGATGATGGCTTTGTAGAAGATCTGTGCATGTATGCCCTCCAAGAAGACTTGTCTGGCAATTTCGGTTTGGAGGGAGTGGACGCTTTGTGGTGTAGTGTCGAAGTGTGCTGTTTTGGCAGACTGCTTGTAGAATGTCGACGCATGGCCTCTTCGGCAACTGTACACGTTGTGATCGTACACTTTGGAGCCTTCTTTATGGGTTACACGCCTTGTGCCCGTGTGTTAGGTCAACTGAAGATTATGATGAAAGCAGTGCAGCGCATTTTTCTCATGTATACCCCCCCTCATGTATACCCCTGAGAATAGTGCGGAAGTATTCGAATGATTCCTGTCGCCAGCCAGAGGTCGGAAGGGGTCTCATCAGCAGAAGCATGTGTGACTTCTTGAGTGCTGCTGGGATGTTCTCCTGTGAGAATGAGAACATTGGTTCACAATACATACACCTTTTCAAGGCAAATGGCGTGTCTTCGTCGCACAGTGGAAATGAAATGTTGTTTAACAATCTGTGACCTGACATTGAAAACACACATTTACATATGAAAACCGCAAACAAAGTGTTTCTAGGGAACCACTTTTAAAATAAAACAAAACCCCCCCAAAAAAACCACCAAAGGTTCTTTTAAAGCCACCACAACTAACAACTACCGCTCCCCTGGTTGAAAGGTATTTCCCACTCCTGGGGCGTGCCCAGCAGTAAAAGTCTGCAACTATCGCGATAGTTGCAGGGTGGCACGTGTTACATCCGCCCCTTTTGCAGATGACGGCCATAGAAATGGGCCTGCAGAGGGTACGGGATTGGGCAATAACATTTGTGGTTGTGGTGTGTATGGACAGACGGTGCTACACAGTGTATTTGTCAACAGAAATGCAGAGGGTGCGGTTATGGCTGTGCGTTTCACGAGGCACAGCTTGCAGGCTTTAGGGGATTTCAACATCCATTCAGTGAAAGTGAATGGAAAACACTGTGCAGTGGCTACTCATTTTGCAATCTATCATGTGCATGTGTAGGGCTATGGAGTAGGTACAATGAAGTGCCAGATTTTGGTTTCTCTGTGTGACATTTTGGTGACACGCAATCATGCCAATATTATTGTTGTTCATTGGGCAGGGAAAATTGCACAGCATATTACACAACCTTGAGTGCCATTTGCGATGAAGGAGGCACTTGCCCAGTTCATGAATTGGTTTCTGATCTCTTTCATAAGTTTCTATCGCATTATGCAACCACCGATGTGGCAGCGTGTTATGATTAAACCACGATATGTCCCAAGTATTCACAGGGAAGAAACATAAAACCACTTACCTGGGCTTGAGGAATGGGAGAGACTGCCTGGTGTTTCTGTGAGCTCCGTGTAGCCTCTTGATGTAATAGAAATCCCCATGAGAGCCCCCCGATGGGCCAGCACTGGGCTTGACTGTCCGGAAGCTCCCAGGGAAACCCTTGTGGGGAATAAAACCCTTGGAAGAGCTGCTAGTGTACTTTGTCTTCCTGAGTTGACCAGGCGTGGAAGGCTGGTCTGTTTATATTTCTGGCAGGTTTAAAGATTTGGCTCCGGAACTGAACTGTCACTAAGTAGAGAAGAGGATATATAAAGTTAATGCTAGTAGCCTACCTGAATAGAAGGGAATCGTAAGCTAGGGCACTAGGATCTTACCACACGTGAGCATAGAGAATGCGGCTTGGTAAGGAATTTCCCTTAGGATGAGCAGAATGTAGAATTGCACTGAAGGAACAGAAAAAGACAGAGAAACCAGATGAAGGATAAGATGGTTTGCCTGAAGTGTTCCAGAGAAGGGACCTAGCTGTAAGAAAAGAGTCTCTGTGAAGACGGGTCTCTAATAACTGCAAGGCGGCTGTGAAGATTATGAAGGAGAGAGAGATATCACCTGAAAGATCCTTTCAAGAATACGCAAACCGTGCATTCAATGGGCGGGGCTTATGCGCACCCTGGCATCGTCTGCCTGAGAGGGAGTCCTGTCTTGAAGCTGAGAGAGACCCAGCTGATTTCTAGGTAGCAAGAGAAGAGACAGGAAGATGAAGTGAAAGCACAAGAAAGGCACAAGTAGAATAGGGAAATATTGCAGTCCTAACGAACAAACTTACGAAGCGTCTCCTGGCTCCTATGAGAGTAGCAACGCTTCTTCCCTCTGGTGTTGCTGGGCAATAAGCGAGTGAACAGGAGGTGATCAGAGAGGCTTTCAGAGCCTCCTTGGGATGAACAACTATACTGCGCATTACGATATTGTTAGATGCCAAAGCGGCGGCCATGTTGGAATCAGGAACAACTAGACTGCACAGGAAGTTATTGTTCAGTGTTGAAGCGGCGGCCATGTTGGAATTAGGCCGGGATGGGAAATCTGTGTTGATGACCATCACAGTATGCACCCTTTTAGGTCTGTTCCCTCCCGGTTTGGTCGGGTGTTTCAGATGGAAACCGTTCACCCGTCGAGTTGCATGAATTGCAGTTTCAGGTTCCCAGGTGCGATCAGCAGGGAAATACCCTTTCCAATCAACTAAATACTGTAAACGACCCCGGTGGTACCGGGAGTCACAGATTCCCTTGACTTTGTATTCTTGTCCTGAGGAATACAGTGCCGGTGGAGGACGAACTGAGACCACCGGATGAAAAGTACTTAGATTATCAGGTTTTAGGTGTGATACGTGAAACACAGGATGGATACGTGCCCAGGAGATAGGAAGCTGAAATCTGAAGGCAGCTGTACCAACTGTTGAAATGACCTGTAAAGGACCAAAGATTCGAGGGAAGAGTTTTGATGGCACCAAATGTCGTGGAAGGAACCGAGAGGACAGCCATACCCAGTGCCCTGCTTTGATCACAGGTGCTGGAGTTCTATGACGATCTGCAAAATGCTTCCTCTTTGCTTGTGAACAGTGCAGTGCAGCCAATGCTGAGCGATGACCCTGATGTATCGGATGCATTAAACAGTCTATGTCCATAAATTTGGTTTCAGATCTCTTCATTGTGTGAAATGATGTAGGATTAAAACCATACGTACAATGGAAAGGAGTTGTGAGTTATTGTATGCAAATTCGGCCATTGATAGTAATTCTTTCCAGTTGTCCTGGGTTGCTGATACGTAACTCCAGAGGTAGCCATCCAGTGTTTGATTAAGCCTTTCGGTTTGGCCATTTGATTGGGGGTGATAACCCGAACTGAGAGCCCGAGAAATCCCAAGGTGTGTACAGACGAGTTTCCAATATCGCAAAGTATATTGTGACCCCCTGTCAGAGATAATAGTTTCGGGTAAGCCATGTAGGGTGAAGATGTTACTGATAAAGATGCAAGCCATTTGTGCAGCCGATGGTATTGCAACCAGATGGAGCAAGTGAGCCCTCTCGGTTAGTGTGTCAATAGTAACCATTATGGTGGAACAGCCCCTGACGGTGGAAGGTATGTTTGTTTGTTTGTTTGTTTTATTATTTATACTGCACACCAGACCTGAAGGTATTAGGGGGCAGAAGAAGGAAAAGAGGATTGTTCAGCTTAGGTTACATTGCTGTGCATTACAATACAATATATTAATAAACAGTGTTGGCAAAAGTCATACAAAAAAACAAATGGTAGCAGGAAACATCAAGCAACAATTATGTACAATATATACAATTAAATGCAGTAGTGAACAGTAGTGTGGCAGTGTGGTAGGGGTCAAATGTCATGCTCCTTAATCCATTGGATGAGGTTAGATCTGAAGCGTAGGTAGGGCATGTCTTCTCTTAAAGAGGGTTGGAGTGAGTTCCAGTTTTGGGCAGCTTTGACCGGGAAGCTACTAACACCAGTCTTCATACGTTTGAATCTAGGCACTTGAAGTAGGTTAGCAGTAGCTGTTCTGGAGGGGTGGTTGGAGGATTGTCTATGGAATCTGGAAGTAAGGTACTGGGGGGCGGCCATGTGTAAACATTTATGAGTTAGGGAGGCTGATTTAAGGAGAATTTTATCTTTGGTGGAGAGCCAGTTATTGGATCTTCTAAAGTCTGATATGTGGGCTTTCTTGGGAATGGTAAGGGCTGCTCTCAAAGCATTATTTTGTAGGATCTGGATCTCGTTGGTAATGTATTTATTGCAGCCTAAGTATAGGGTGTTGCAATAATCCAATTTAGATAAAACCAAGGCCCTTGCTAGAGTAATGCAGTTGTTAGGTGTAAGGAATGGCTTAGCTGCTCTAATTAACTTACACGTGTAGGAAATGGCTGAGACCAAAGAGTTTACTTGTTTTTTGAAGGTGAGAGTGGAGTCTAGGTAGAAACCAAGAGTTTTCACTTCCTTTGGTAATGGGATGTTGTTGTGGTCTATGGTGAAATTTGAATATAAGTGGCCTAGTTTATTGAGGTTAGCCGTGGTGACCAGAATGAGGAGTTCCGTTTTGTCATCATTCAGGCATAGTCCATGAGAGGCCATCCATGCCTGGATGATGAGATATACTCTGTTCACAAAGGCCAAATCCTTGTCGTAATCTCCCGTCAACGGGATGAGGATCTGTGAATTGTCTGCATGATTAGTGTAGGTGATATCCAGTCCATCTAGATCATCAAAAAGGGGCTTCGTGAAGATTTTGTACAGAGTGGGCGAAACACAAGAGCCCTGAGGCACACCGCAAGTGATAGGAAAAGGGTCTGCGGCTGCTGAAGGTGCAAAGACCTGCATAGTTCTATTATCTAAGAAGGATTGAATCCAACCTATGGCTTCTTGTGAGAAGTGGGTGGCTGAGTCTAAGTGGTGACAGAGAGTCTTGTGATCGACCAAGTCAAACGCCACTGAAAGGTCAAGCAGCAGAAGTAATGCTGTGTTACCGTTGTCTCTCAGGGTGTCTATTTGTGCTTTAAGGTCAATCAATGCCGTTTCCGTTCCATGTTGCGGTCTAAAACCTGACTGACGTACTCCTAGGAGGTGGTTGCATTCCAGATATTGTTGAATTTGGAGGTACGCTACCTTGTCCAGAATTTTAAGCAGGAATGGCACTGTCGTAATAGGGCGATAATTAGTGGGAATGGACGGGTCAAGTGTTTGTTTTTTTAGAAGTGGGAGGACCCACGACTATTTCAAGTTGTTGGGAATGGTACCGGTGAAGAATGAAGCATTTATGAGTTTTGTTATGAATGGGGAAAGGTCCCTTGCAGCATCCTTTATGATTTGTGCAGGGCAGGGATGCCCGTGGCAGTTAGACGGTTTGAGAGTTAAGATGACTTTTTCAACTTCTAGAGTGGATACTTTCTTAAAGTTGAAAAGGGGTTTAGGTAATTTGGAAGGGGTGAGGGGTGACGTGTCCAAGGGCACAGGGGCCGTGATATTGTTAGAGTTGGAGGCGAGGAGGAGGGATTCTTTTTTGTTGTTGATTTTGGCCCGCAGGGTCGTTATTTTATTAGCTAGGACACTCTGAATGCTGGTGCACCAGGTTTTGTCATTAAGGCAGGTGTCAGGCTTGGATAGCTGTTTCCAATTCTTTAAGGATTATGAATAGTTCTTTTGTATTGGAGTTAGCTTGAGTGATGCGCAAATTGTAGGAGTCTTGTTTAGCAAGGATTATTTCTTTTTTGTATAGGGAGGCTAGTTTTGAGAGGTTATTTTTGTTAGTCTCAGAGGGGTTTAATCTCCATATCTTTTCAAATTTGCGTTTCTCAAGTCTAATGGCTTTTAGGTGGGGAGAGAACCATGAGTTAACATGTTTTCTCTGTTTGCATTTTCTGATTTTCAAGGGTGCTATGGTATCCAAAGCGGTTAACATTGCCTTATTGTACTCTTCAACCAAGGTAAGTGGGTCTGCAGAGTCAGGGAGGGGGTTTACGGTGGGGATGATCAGTGGAATTAGTTTGTCAGCTGTAATGTTCTTTTTATTCCTGGTAGAAATAGCAGGAGCTATACTAATGGCATGATGGGGGCTGTGACTTCAAAGGAGAAAGAGATCAGGTGGTGGTCAGACCAGGGCAGGGTGTTATGGCATTGATGGACGTTTCACAATGGTGTTCCGCTATCCAATCAAGGGTTCTGCCCTTAGAGTGAGTGACGCCTGTTACCTTTTTGGGTGAAGCCTAATTCCTCAATGGAGTCGCTGATCTGTGTGGCGTTAGGATCTGAGGGGTCTTTGTAACCAAGATTAAAATCTCCTAGGAGAAGACTTGGTGATGTATTTTTGAGGTTATCCGAGAGGATATTGGTAATATCTTCTTCAAAGGATCCTAGAGGGACTGGAGGTCTGTATATAAGGTGGATAGATATGGTTTGAGTGGTTGAGATAGTTAGTTTGGCGGTCAGGAGTTCGCAAGTGTCTACCTTTAGTGGAGGAGTAAGTCTCAGTGCTAGGCTAGTTTTTGCAATCATGGCTCCACTATAAAGTCTGTTGATATTATCTGCCAGGGGCGAGAAGGTAATGGCATCTTTACCAATTCCCCAAGGGGAGCTTGTCGAGGTTCTTTGGTCTGTAAACAGACAGGGCATGATCTGACGTATTCCTTAACATCCTTCCGTACCATAGGCCACCAAAAGAAACGTGAGATCAGTTCGAGAGTTGAAAGAAACCCATGGTGTCCAGCTGTTTTTGAGGTGTGACACATGTTTAGAACTTCTTTTTGGAGGGAACGAGTGGGAATGGATGCTCTATTTCCATGAAAGTAGCAATCATCTTCCTTGATCAATGCCATCTTATCTGCACGTGAAAGATGATTCTTTATGGTGTATTTGGATTGTGTTTTAAGTCGTGTCAGAAAATCCGGTGTTGTGTATAGTCCCATAGCCATCTGAGGAAAGATGGGTTCTGACTTGAAGAGTTCATTAGGGAGGTGTTCCTTGCGAGACAGAGCATCCGCTTTCGAATTCTCCCTTCCGGGAATAAATGAGAATGTAATCCTGTATGGTGAAAAGAAATGAGCCCAGCGAGCTTGACGGCTGTTACAGGTCTGTGCATATTGTAGAATTCTGAGGTTGTGGTGATCAGTCCCGACTTCTACTGGATGTTTATCTCTTAGGAGTAAATGACGCCATTCTTCAAAGGCTCACTTGATGGCTAGGAGCTCCTTTTCTAGAACAGCGTAATTAACTCCGCTGGAGCAAGTGTCTTGGAAAGATAGGCTACTGGGCGTTCTTGGTTGGAGTTGTCCAGTTGGAGTAGAACTGCCCCGAGGGCATATGGTGATGCATCGGTTTCAACAATGAATCTGCGGGTATGGTCTGGAGTAAACAGAATAGGAGCTGAGGTAAACAACTCTTTGAGTCTGTTGAATGCTTGATCTGTGAGTGGAGACCATGTAAACTTAATTCCCTTTTTAAGGAGATTTGTCAAAGGCTGTGTAAGTCTAGAGAATTCAGGAATAAACCTCCGATAGAAGTTGGCGAATCCAACAAAACGCTGGATATCTTTGCCTGAAGTGGGAGTGGGCCAATTCTGGACTGCGGACACCTTTTCAGGATCCATTGCTATTCCCTTGGCCGAGAGAACATACCATAGGTAGGTAACCTGAGTTTGGTGGAAGGAACACTTTTCTAACTTGCAATATAAATGATTTTGTTGAAGCCGTCTTAATACCTCTGCCACATGTTTTAGATGTTCTTTGATATTGAAAGAAAAGATCAAGATGTCGTCTAAATAAACCACCATATTGTGAAGCAGCAGATCGGCAAAGATGTGATCCATGAACCTTTTGAAAATTGCTGGGGCGTTAGATAATCCAAAAGGCATCACTCTATATTGGAAATGACCAAACAGGGTTCTAAATGCCGTTTCCACTGATCACCAGGCTTTATTCGGATGAGGTGGTAAGCTCCTTTTAGATCCAACTTAGTATATATGTTGGCCCCTTTGACGGCTTCCAGAATGTCGGCTATTAATGGCATTGGGTATTTGTCCGGGACTGTGATTTTGTTCAGACCACGGAAGTCAATGCATGGACGAAGTTCAGCCGTGTTTCTCACAAAGAATAGAGAAGCGGCTGCAGGTGAGGTGGATTCTGATAAGGCCGTGTTTTAAATTGGTTCTAAGATATTCACGGAGGACCTCTTTTTCGTTGTCTGACAAAATATACATTCGTCCAAACAGCAAGGGTTGATCCGGAACTATCTCAATCGAACAATCATCCCTCCGGTGAGGTGGTAATTGGGTGTATTCAGAGGTTGAAAACACTTCCTGGTATTTATGATAGATTTCGGGGAGACCAGTAACATGATTAATAGAAGTTATCCCCCGATGGTTCATTGGAGCTGGGGCCGAGTCTACCATCACCTTTTGTTGATCTTTAACACAATGTGTAACACAGTATTCAGATCCCAGAAAAAAGGATCCCGCTGTCCAATTAATGTAAGGATTGTGTTTTTTCTTTAACCTAAGATAACCGGATGATGGGCTGCCCGAATAATGTCCAACGTGAGAATCTCCTGATGAGAAGAAATGGCCACTAAGATTGGACTGGTTTGGTCCTTCATGGGTCCAGAAACCAAGGGACAACCGTCTACACTTTCCACTGGAATAAATTCCAATTTAGCAGATCGGGGAATACCATGGGAGGCGGCCCATTGGTCATCAATGAAATTACCAGAGGCTCTGCTATCCACTAGTGCTGGTACGTTCTGAAGTATTTGGTTCCCAATAGAGAAGGAGATGATGAGTACTACCATGTGGGTGTTAGTTTGGCTAGTGCAGAAAGAGGAGTATGATGTTTGTGAGGAACCTTGTTCAGGCAGTGGTTCCTGTACTGTGGTTCCCCTTATGGCCGGGCGCTGGCGTTTCCTGAATGCCTTGGTGGTGTAATCGGGCAATTCTGAACGGTGTGAGTATTGGCACCACAGTACATACGCAAACCCAAGATTCTCCTACGATTCCGTTCCTCAGGGGTTAAGGGACCTCGGCCTGTTGCACCTAATTGCATTGGTTCATCAGTGGTTTGTGGACGGGATAAAGAAGGTGCAAATGATGTTCTTGGTGTCCTTCCTCTTCTTCTCTCTGTTGACCTTTCCTTCATACGGTAATCTATTTGCATTACCAATTCAATGAATTCAGTAAGTGTTGTGGGATGTGGTACCCTGGATACCTCGTCTTTAAGGTCTTCTGACAAACCCCTTCTGAATAAGGTGACATGGGCATCGTCCGACCAAGTGGTCTCATTTGCCATCTGTTTGAATTTTGTAATGTAGGTTAGTATGTCTAAATTTCCTTGCCTGAAGTCTAGTAGATGTTCTTGTGAAGCCACTCGGATCTCTTGTCGGCCAAACATTGTGCGGATACTATTGCAAAATGCTGTATGAGAGTCTTAAATAGGGTTATTGTTGGTGATTAATGGAGTGGCCCAAGCCAGTGCTGGTCCAGTCATTTGTGACACCATATATCCCACACGATCTCTATCGGTATGGAAATGTGCTGCTTTAAATGTAAATTGTACAGCACAGGAATCCAAAAATTCCTTGCCTTTATGTGGGTTGCCATCGAACTGACCTCCAGGTAAAGGGCCGACGAGGGGCTGCTGCCTGTTACGCAGTCTGTTGTTGGAGCGGTTTTAAGGAGGAATTCTCCTGTTTCAGCTGTTGTACCTCGCTGGTTAGGGACTGAACTGCAGCAATCAGCTGCTCTATTTGTTGTTGCTGCTGCTCCATGCTTTGTGATGATTTTATGCCTCCGCCCCAGAACACTTAGGATAAGTAATAGAAACGGGCGTTGCTATCTGTTATGATTAAACCACAATTTGTCCCATGTATGCACAGGGAAGAAACATAAAACCACTTACCTGGGCTTGAGGAATGGGAGAGACTGCCTGGTGTTTCTGGGAGTTCCGTGTAGCTTCTTGATGTAATAGAAATCCCCCTGAAAACTCCTGATGTGCCGGTACTGGGCTTGACCGTCGGGAAGCTCCCAGGGAAACCCTTGTGGGGAATAAAACCCTTGGAAGAGCTGCTAGTGTACGTTGTCTTCCTGAGTTGACCAGGCGTGGAAGGCTGGTCTGTTTATATTTCTGGCAGGTTTAAAGATTCGGCTCCGGAACTAAACTGTCACTAAGTAGAGAAGGGGATATGTAAGGTTAATCTTAGTAGCCTACCTGAATAGAAGGGAATCATAAGCTAGGGCACTAGGATCTTACCAAACGTGAGCATAGAGAATGCGGCTTGGTAAAGAATTTCCCTTAGGATGAGCAGAATATAGAATTGCACTGAAGGAACAGAAAAAGACAGAGAAACCAGTTATAGAAAAATTAAATCCTAATCAAATGGTGGGAGTAATTGCTGCGAGGAAAACCTACCCTTCTACTTTGGAACCTTTTTTTGCCAGCCTTGAAGGATAAGATGGTTTGCCTGAAGTGTTCCAGAGAAGGGACCTAGCTGTAAAAAAAAGAGTCTCTGTGAAGACGGGTCTCTTATAACTGCAAGGCGGCTGTGAAGATTATGGAGACAGAGATATCACCTGAAAGATCCTTGCAAGAATACGCGAACCGTGCATTCAATGGGCAGGGCTTACGCGCACCCTGGCGTCGTCCGCCCGAGAGGGAGTCCTGTCCTGAAGCTGAGAGAGACCCAGCTGATTTCTAGGTAACAAGAGAAGAGACAGGAAGATGAAGTGAAAGCACAAGAAAGGCACAAGTAGAATAAGGAAATATCGCAGTCCTAACGAACGAACTTACGAAGCGTCTGCTGGCTCCTATGAGAATAGCAACGCGTCTTCCCCCTAACATTTCTGGGCAATAAGCGAGTGAACAGGAAGTGATCAGAGAGGCTTGCAGAGCCTCCTGGGGATGAACAACTATACTGCACATTACAATATTGTTAGATGCCAAAGCGGCGGCCATGTTAGAATCAGGAACAACTAGACTGCACAGGAAGTTATTGTTAAGTGTTGAAGCGGCGGCCATGTTGGAATTAGGCCGGGATGGGAAATCCGTGTTGATGACACACAGCGTCATTTTCTATTTGGTATTTGAATGGAGACAGCGAGGTACATTGCAAAGAAGAGTATTTGTGCCTTTGTTCGACATGTGCCAATGGCATACTTTGCCCATGGGACTATGACGTTTCACAGCATGAATACTTTCCCCCAGCTATAACCTTCATCTTACTATGCCAGCCATCCCGATTTTTGCACACCCCATCTAAATTGCCTTGGTGCCCTTCTTGAAAGTAGTGATTTTTTTTGTAGTTAGTGTTGCGCTGTGACTCTCTTGAAAACGCTCTGCAACACGTAAAAAAAAACTCTTTGTACAACGACCCCCTTTTTAACCATTCAACTACCATGTTTACCACACTGCCACGCCTCCCGCCCTGCATGCGTGCATTGGCAATTCCGTTGTTGATCTGTGAAAGGTGCTTTCTTTATTTACCCTTTTCCCTTTCACAGTTCATTTTCATTTATTATGGTGTTCTCACACGCGCCACAGAAGGAAAGGCAGGAATTTCCGGTACAGAAGGGGCTGGAGCTGCCTGTATACTATAGGGGACGTGCTGGGAGAAAGAATTATTGGGTGGCCCTCACCTACATAGGCACCAGTCATTGTAATGATCCGTAAGGATCACTGTCACGCACTTCCAAGTACCTTCCCTCTGTACAGTAGCGCGTTGCAGTACATGCACAATACAATGCCCTTTGCCGGGTAAGGGTCTGTAGTGTGGCATATGGTTTGAAAAGGTTGTTGTACAGCTCTGCTGCCCTACAGGAGTGCCTTTTTGTTCCCTGCAGCAGATGTGGGAAATGCTGTACATGAAAGCACCGTACGTAGTTGTTAGAAGGGCGGTATCCTGCCCACTGGTCCCTTGTGCTTTCATGTTAGTTGTCGTAACATGCAGTACAGACACTTTATGCTATTTCATTAGTCTTAGGGGTGGCATTCATGGATATGCATACATTGTGGAATACAAGAATGTTCACAAGAACACGAAACACAGCTTTATTACGTGCAGCAGGAAGTCATTTATTCTGTGTGACGCATGCAGTTACAGTGCTTTTCTAACCACCACTAAGGTTGTTCGCGCTCTGCTGTTTCCTTACTTAACTTTACATGCACTAGTATGTGCGTGAGGAAGGTGCACCAGCTTTGCCATTTTGCAGACTTACTACAAACTGTCCCACCTACAGTTACATGTTTTCTTCAACTGTACGACCGGCAGGCGACCTTTTGATACTTTCCGTCACACTGCTGAGTGCAGACACAGTGTATCTGTTTCACGGGTCATGGCAAGGCAAGCAGCAGATAAATCAAAATAATGCAACATTTACCAGGCCCGGGTGACACTGCAGGTTGTTGTTCCTTGTTTACTAGTGGCTGTTATACAGTTAGGAGTACTTTAGCCACACATTGGTAGGTTTGCAGAGCCACCTACGAAGTTGGCAAAAGTACTTTAAATGCGGTAGCCTACACCATGAATCCCTAGGGCTGGCGACAGGGGCAGTGTTACCAGCATACAGTGGATGAGCTATGCATGGGTCTAGTTGTGGAACTGAAATACGTGCGCTTCTACTACTTAAAAGTGCATTCGAAGATGCGCCCATGTGGCCACTAATGGAGTCCTATGGATACTTGCAGTGTGATTGCACATACGCCAACCAGGTGCAGTGTCCCTAGGAAACGTCCATATTGCTCACTTGTAGTCATCTCGGCCAGTACTGTGCGGCACAGATTTATCATGCCCTGTTACCACACAAAAAGAGAGTCTCCTGACACACTAAACAACATTTACTATGTACATCTGTAATTGGTACGATACACCAACACTATTCGGAAAAGTAAGGGGTAGCGCAAATGGATACATACACCAGACAATTTGACCTTTCCACACGTTTATCATGAGGGCAGCCAAGGAATCAGTAACAAACCGTTGTTAACGGGACGTTACAGTTATGTTGCCGTACAAAATACCTATCCTCTTTACAGAAAACACTATGCTAAAGCAACGTTCTGCTTACAGTGCCCTACTAAAAACCTATGAAATTCACTAACTAAAACACTGTTAACGGGACGTTATGGTTAAGTTGTACTAGCAAAAACAAATGAAATTCTATGGAAAAACATTGTTACAGTGACGTTATGGTTACAGGTAAGACCGAAGGAAAGAAACGAAATTCGACAGTTATGGTAATCTAAGCAACCATAACTCGTGCCACCAGTGTGCACTGCAAGGACTAACACCCATGACATCAAAGATGCCATCACAAATCTCATTTATGATATCACTGATGACATCACATGTGTGGCTCCCTCTGTTTTGTTCACTATCATAAGTAGGGCAAGTGCTTTTCTTCACTAACAGTCAGGAACAAACAATTCGAAAGGTTACATATTTGTGTACGGAACTCTTCTCATATGTTCTTACACTACTTTCCTTAAGGTTCACTCACATCTTATGATACATATACATATAGGGGAAGAGGAAAGCGTAAAACACAGGACTGGTTTCTGTGTATGAAGATAATCAGTTATGTTATGAACAGTTTCTGGTAATACTGCTCCTTTTTAGCTTACTTTAGTTCCCTTGCATGTGGTCATGTTTGTATGCATTGTGGTGTCTTTATGGTTTCTGTGCAGTACTTCAATTATGTAGTTATAAAGGCAATGGTAGCTACTTCTTACATGTTTCACAGTACCCGACACTGTAAAACGAATGCATTCATAATTTCACTATGTAACATGGAAAGATTTTGAAGGTTACACTTCCCTGAGACATGGTGCAGACAATGGCTATGTTTGCACACGAGTTCCTTCATGTACAGTGAAGAAGTATGTAATACGATGGTGTGTACAGCAATGCATTCGACCATGACCTATTTTTCTCATGATCATTCTTCCAATAATCTTTGATAGTTTTCTGCCTCCATTACAATAAAAATCCCTTGTGGAGGCTTCCTATTAAAACTAAATGCACATGTGATGTCATCAGTGATGTCATGAATGAGATTTGTGATGGCATCTTTGATGTCATGGGCGTTATTCATTGCAGTGCACACTGGTGGCACAAGTTATAGTTGCTTAGCTTACCTGTAACCATAACATCCCTGTAACAACGTTTTCCCATAGAATTTAAAAGTTTTTTGCTAGTGCAACTTAACCATAACGTCCCTTTAACAATGTTTTTGTTAGTGATATATATATATATATATATATATATATATATATATATATATATATATATATATATATTACATAGCCACGGTAGTGGCTGTTTAGTTATGGTTAAGTTGCTATTTCCATAGGAAGAGCACTATTTGGGCAGCTTATAACTCCGCTCCCCTTGGACGAATCCTCACCAAACCTTGCAAAAAAAGTATATGAATTATTTTGCAAAGTTTGGTGATGTTTGGTCCAGGGGGGGCAAAGTTATAGGGGGGTCCCAAAACATATTTTTTTGCCATAGACTGAATGGGGGAAAACTTTGCGCATGGCTACAGGCCAAACCGCTGGACGGATTTGCACCAAATCTGCGGCAGGGGCAGGAGCTTGGTCTCGAAAGCATGCTTTTGTAGATTTTATGACAATCTGTCCAGTAGTTTCCTTAAAAACGATCAAAAAGTATGTCTCTAAAATTTAGTGATATCTATGTCCGCTCCGCGGTCACACTTCCCTGTTCGCTCCGTGGAGAAGATTTCAATTGGCTATTCCGTGGCCTGCTGCCCGTGACCATGTTGCACTTTCACCGATTGGTTGTGCCACAGCGTGAAGTGCATCATAATCTTTCGATACGTCCGCCATGTTTACTTCGTTTTCTGTTGTACGCGGACATCGCCGCTAACATACATAAACGAAGAAGACACCAATGCACTTGTTACACTTATGGAACACTGTTTCAAAAGGTGAGCATTAATGAGATGTGTCAGTAGAAAGTAAAACATTGGTGTATTCTTGTTACCACTGTCATACGGTACAGTGGGACTTGCTACTCATTGTACGAAATGAACTTACTGCGTCTATGTTACAATACATAAACAACATTACTGCGGTCAGACTGGCGTCCTACAGTTTGAAATCTAAGCCAGCTAGCTGCACTATTTCGTACACACAGCACTTCTGCACGTGTATGGGAGTAGCGGTTCTCATGAATAGCTGCTGATATGTTGTTTCAAAATGAGAATGGATTTGCATTTGGAGTGAAGGTTACTTGATTTTCTCTTTTCAATACGAGCTCAGTACGGCCACATATTTGTAGGCACCCATAAGGGTCACTTGTTTTTTAACGTTGAGCTATAGGGAAAAAGCAGAAAGAATGCAGGGAGTAACAGTTTGAAAAATATATCGTTTGATAAGGTTATGCTTCAAAAACTTTTGTAACGAACATGAAATATCAGTTCCCGAAGAGGCACTCTTCCAAATACACTACTGTCTGACTGTACTGAACACAATGGAGGCAGTCCACATCATGTAAGTTTATTTTTGATGCCTGTATACCGAACTGGCATTACATTTTTAATTTCCAAAAGAAAACATTTATTTTTGCTAAAGAATTACAAGGTGTCTGGGACGTTGACATTTTTTTTCCCATTATGGACATTGCATATTGTCGCCGTTTGTAGGGTGCCACTACATTTCCCCAAATTAAATCAATATTTAGTAAAAATGGTATGTGTTACAACTTTGTTTTGTGCAGAGGTTGCGTATTGATACACGTTTTATTTCCCCTTTCACCGCTCAGGTACTTCCAAACAAAAACGTTATTATTAATAAAGATGTTCGAGCTTTCTGTGCCGTTGAATTTCTTTTTCACATTATGGAGATTGCACACTGTCGCCGTCCATAGGGTCCCACTACGTTTCCTCCTATTGAAATCATTTTTACTGAAAATGTTACGTATTACAACTTTGGTTTGTCCAAAGGTTGCATATTGATACATGTTTTATTTCCCCTTTCCCTCTCAGCTACTTCCTTCCCTATTGTGATTGTCACAGATTGCAGCTGCCGAGTGACGGCTTTTTTAACCGTCAAATGCAACTGTTGGTCACCGGTTGTCTGTGTGTCATAATTCAGTCGGATGACCGTGTCGGACCTCTATGTCCTTACGCTGCTGTCGCCATAAGGAGTAACATTCCATCCTTTCTGGTGGTGTAGATCACAGTGATTGACGTCGTCCTGCATCATCAATGTGCGAGGAAAATGACTACTGTGCCGTCAATGGTTACTTTCTGTGTGGGAAAACAACAACATGGCCATTACCATTAACATTTTCATTGTCGACCAAAGAGAGAAACTTACTACTTCGACCAAAGAGAGAAACTTACTACTTCTATGGAAATGTGAATAGGGCGATCATTTCGCACAGTTTATTGTGAAACAAACCTACTTTACTAATTGCATAGGGTGATGATTTCGTTTAGTTTAATTTTGAAATAAAACTATTTTACTAATTCTTAAATGTTAGTGTTTTCTTTACAAATGTACTCTCCTATTTCAAAATGTGGCGTGCTACGTTGCAGGTCGTAATGTGTTCTTTTGTAGGTGATGCATCACGGCGCGTAAGTCCTTATGGGCGCATTTGTTTACGCTGCCAAGGAACGTTATGGAGAAAGGTATTGCATACCACTTGCTTTGGCTACGGGAGGGTCAGGCCCATCTCATATGCTTTAGTGCCATCAGGCCAATTTCTGTCACCGTCAGGCCAATTTCTGTCACCCAGATGCCCCAATAACCAACATTAGTTCAGAATGATTAGTATCTTTCTAAAAGAGGAACAATGAGGTAAGGTGCACTGAAAGTGTTTGCTGTACAGAAATGTTTGTAAAAAAATACATGGTTACACCCTCCCAATACACATATCTTCACACCTTTCGACCTGTGCTCCTTACAAAATTAAGTGTCGAAAGGTGAGTGGTAATGGTGTTGCTTGCAGTATTTCTGACGTGATTGCACTTGCCATCACAGAGTTTGTTGGGATTTTGTGCAGATGTAAGAAGACTACTCCTTTGCGTTTTCTACACATATGTTTTGATATTTAACAAGTGTAATCATGTACATAACAAATCAACGATCCAGCTTCTGTCTCTGAGGGGTAGGCTCTATGTATGGTTAGTGGCCACAATGTCGGGGATGTGGCTACTGGCCATTACTGGAAGGGACACACCATTGCATTGAAGTCGCCATGTCCACCAGGGACTGGCTTTCTGGTAAAGGTCTTGCTCATAACGACACATTTCTCAAGGAACAAATTTGTGGTGCTGCCATCACGGTCACACGGTTTCATTTTTGCTTTCTGCAGGCCAGCTTTTAACAAATGTGTGCTTGCTAAAGTGTTCAGCTACTAGGATTTCACAGCAGGTTGTCATGTTTCCAGTGCAGACGCTTACACACAAGAACACATAAAAGTGCCATTAAAGCACAGGTCTCGTGTTTGGATTTGGTTTTCTTTGGAATATTTCATTATAAATTGTTGGGCTTAAAAGGTGGGCACCTTTTATACTTTGCTAGTGTAGTTATAGGAAACTCTCCTCTCAGATTATTTATTTGTATGTGTATATATATATTACCATGTTTTTGCTACTGCCTACATACGTAGTGGTCATTATCTTGTAATGTCACTTCCTGTGATTATAAGCTGGTCAGATAGCACAGCGAGTAGAGCACTCGCTTTGACATCCGTGCAGAGTCAACACCCGTCTTCCTTTTCTATGGTGGCCATCTTGGAAAAGGATTTGTTTTCTTCAGTCGGGAACGCCGGAGGCGTTCCGGTTGAAGACAAAAAATCCTCTTTTTTGATACCACGGGTTACTGCTGTAAAATCTCGATTCCTAATGGCATTCATCCCCCATTTTGTGCGAGGAATGGGGGTTAATGATCCAGAGACGTCGGTATGCACTCTTGCTTCTATTGTGCTGCAAACTTGCCCTGTGGAGTTCTGCGCCGGAAATCTTGCAGTTACAACTTCCTACAAGAATATACAATGTACTTCCGCACTATCAACCAGTCACACATGTTATTGTGAAGTGTGTATGAGTTTTTGAACACGCTCCCATGCTGTGCGCCAGCATATGATAATGTGAAATTCTTCGGAAGGTGGGCAGTTACTTCAAATGTTCCTTTACAGTAGTATGCTTATGTGTTACTATTAGAACCCTGATAAATGCAGTAGAAACATTTTGTTAAAGTAATGTTATGATTCAATTACACTACTAAAAACCTATGGAATTTAGTGAAAAAAACTTTGCTAAAGGGACGTTATCGTTACGTTGCCCTACTAAAAACATGTAAAATTCACTATAAAAAAAACTTTAAGGGGACGTTATGATTAAGTTGACCTACCAAAAACCTGTGCACTTCACTAAAAAAACTTTTCCAGCCTGCCATTACGGTGCACATTACAACCTAAAAACCCCTGAAATTTGCCAGTTATGGCTAAGCACCCACTCCTGCCATTAGCACTGTGCACTGCTACCACTATCCCCCAGAACATGAAGGATGCCATTACAAATGTCATTGATGACACCACTGACGACATGACATGTTTCGCCCCTTTGTTTTTCTTCACTTCCATATATATATATGTACATTCAGTGAAAAAACAGTGTTACTGTGCCGTTATAGTTCACAGTAAAACCGAAAAATAATTGACAATCCCTAAATATGGGACGCTAAACAATCGTAACTCGCACCACCTACGTGTATTGCTAAGACTAACACCCAGAACATCAAAGATGACATCAGAAATGTCATTTTTGACATCACTGATGACATCACATGTGCTCTTAATTTTCATGCAGAGTCTCCACAAGGGATTGTCATTATAATATTGGCAGCAAATTGTCAGAGATTATTGCAGAACTATCTTATGCTAAAAAGTTAATTACCTAATCCATTGGTCAACAATTCAATTTCAACACTTACTTCTTTCCTTGCATGAACGACCTCATAGCGTCAACTACACATTGTCTACAGCATGTGCTATAGAGTTGCAATATTCTAAATCTTCGAATCTTAGCTACTCAATTGATATAACCTTTCATTACAGAATTGTTCCATACTGTGAAACATAAGCATCTATGCATGCTTACCTTTCTGTACAATTTCACTATTAAACACAAACAACAAAGAGACCACAATGCATACAAATATAAGCATATACAGGGAATGCAAAGTAAGCGAACAAACATGCAGTATTACCACGAACTGTTCATACCCAACCTCATTACCTTCATGCACAGTAAAAATTCTTATATCTCAGGATTTCTTCTTCTGCTATGTTTACGTTTGCTATCATGTAAATGTCCCCTAAGGAAAGTATTGTAAGAACATATGACAAGGGTTGGGACTACAAATATAGCCATTTTTACTTTTTCACTTACTGACTGACTGTGAAGAAATGCACCTGCCTTAGATATGTCAGTGAACAACAATAGAGGCAGCTATACATGTGATGTCATCAGTGATGTCATCAATGACATTTCTGATGTCATCTTTGATGTTCTGAGTGTTAGTCTTAGCAATGCACGTAGGTGGTGCGAGTTATGGTTGTTTAGCGCTGAGAATCAAGTTCCATAGGAATTGTCTCTAATAACGTTTGAATCGCATGACGGATTTGGCTGATATTTAAAATGCACCTTCTGGCGCTAACGCTCCAAAAACGATTTTGGAGCCTCATATCACCTACGATGCATTGGTGGAGAAAGCCACACTGCCCCTGTCCTGCAGCACCAAGGTGGCATAGTGGGAAGGAACTCACTCAGTGAGATTTCGGTTGCATTGGGATGCCACTGCTGAGGGAAGTTCAGAGTCCTAGGGCCGCAGAGCACTACCAGGACGCTAATGGTACATTATGTTAAAGGTTCTTATACCGCGCACTGTCGCCACCTGCGTAGTCCCATGGCGCTCTGGTGGATCTGTAAAGCAAGAGTATAAAGGGGGGTTGCCAGGTCACTCAAGATGCTGGCAATATACATGGTAAGTGAGAGGAGATCAATACAGACACATCCACACATCTTTCTAACACATACACCATTGACGTTGTCACATAACATTCACAGGCAGCTTTAGGAGTGTGGTGTGTGATGATCTGGTTATTAATGAAAAATCCCACCTATTCATGAACAATAACTCGAACCACAAAATATGTTGTATTTAACAATATATATTTTGTTTTCATTCATATATACCACTTAATGCACACTGGTTTATTTACAATGGTATAAACAAACACAAGTCAGAAATACAATTATATATAATCCATAAAATATGACACATAGGACTCATAAGATAAACGCGCAGTTGCATCTAGACCAATCAGCCCCATCTCCCTCCCTTGATGGTACTGCTGTTTCCCTCTCCTTCACCCTCTCTTTTTGGAGGAACAGCCACAGAGCAAAAAGGGCCAATTATTTCTTAGTCAGAGATGATCATGAAAATGTGTTCATTTTTTGTTTTTGTATCGGTCACTGTGCTTCTTTTGCTTGTATTGCTACCAGTTCCATGTTATCTCTATAACTCCCTTTCTGGGCAAGCTCCTGGAGAAACTGGCCATCTCCCAGCTTAATCTCCATGCTGAATCTGTCTTCATGACCATCAGTCTGGTTTCAGAGCTGCCAGAAGCACGGAAACTGCTCTCCTGAACATCCTTGAGAACCTGCTCTTGAACCTTCACTCTAACACTCCATGTGTTCTCATTCTGCTTGATCCCTCTTCTGCCTTTGATACTGTCAACCATACCATCCTGCTCAACCGTCTCCGTGATAACCTGGGTATCACTGGTCAGGCTCTGGCGTGGCTGACTTCTTTCCTCTCCAATCGACCCTCCCAGGTCCAACTGGGGTCTTTCCTCTCTGACATCTTTTCTCTACCTGTGGTGTCCCCAAGGGATCTAACCTCTCTCCCTGGCTTTTCAACCAGTATCTGGCACTTCTCGCCCACCGCATCGCCGCTCTCTGCCCAACTTTCAGTGCTAAGCGGATGATACCCAGCTCATTTTCAGGCTACCCTCTGCCTCCTCTATTCCTTCTCTCATCTCTGACTGTCTATCTGCAATCCAGGAATGGTGTGCCGCCAACGACCTCTGCCTTAATGCCAGTAAGACTGAGATCCTACTCATCGACACACCCACTCCCTCCTTCCCTGTAGCTCTCTGGCTGGCCTCTCTTGGCCCCCTTCCTGCTCCTACCTGCAAGGCAAAAAACCTCGGGGTCATCTTCGACTCCACACTTTCCTTCTCTCCTCACATATCCGACGTCTCTAAGAAGTCACACTACCAGCTACACCTCCTCAGAGGTATCCTTCCTTTCCTCTCCTTCCCCCAGAAGCTCACTGTCTCTAGAGCCCAGGTTCTCTCAAAGCTGGACTACTGTAACAGCCTCTATCTAAATCTGCCTGCCTCTACCCTCCGCCCCTTGCAACTCATCCAGAACAGGACTGCGAGACTTGTCCTTGGCCTCAAGCCCAGGGACCGTATTTCTCCAGGACTGAAATCACTACACTGGCTCCTAGTGACTGCGAGGATCAAGTTCAAAACTCTCTGCATTGTCCACAAGGTCTTCTGGGGCCTTGGGCTAAAATACCTTCAACTCTCTCTTCCTAAATATCTTCCTTCTCGAGCTCTTCGTTCATCCGCCTCCAACTCCCTCAAGGTCAGCCGCTTCTCCAAACAACGAGTTGGGGGCAGATCTCTCTCCGCTGCAGGGGCCTCCCTCTGGAACAGCCCTCCTGCCTCCCTGAAACTTGAGGAGAACCACCTCTGGTTCCGGAAGCACCTCAAAACCTTCCTCTTTGCCTCCGCTTTCTCTCCCACTCTCCCCTGCTAAAATTACTGAAACTGCACTGAATCTGCAACTGGGCCACTCACCGTTCTCGGTCCTTGGCCCAGCCACTTTCCCCTGCACTGCCTCCCTGGCAACCCCTGCGCTACGGGACTGTGTCTGTATCCCTACAGCCCCCCTTCCCAGCACTTTTCTGCACTTACCTTGCACTTGCCATCTGCTGGCCCTTGGTATTTATCCTGTATGCTATTAACCTGTTGTGATGTTGTTTATTAAGAAATGTTGCTGCATGGCAAGCATGCCATGGAATGTTATGAATATCAGGTTCTATGCTTGGGTCTGATGGAACCTGCAGGTGTCAAGGAGGTTCTTAAGGTTCTACAGTTGTCAGTTGGAGCTTCTTGTTTGAAGCAGAAGGGTCCTCAGCGTGTGGGGGGTCTTTTCATCCTGTTACTTAAATAAAGATCTTATATGAAGACTTACCTGAGTCCTATTCGTCTTCGTAACATAACCCTGTACTGCACTTTCCCCTCTCCCTTTCCCCCTTGCACTTTTCCCTTCCCCTCTACCCTTGCACTTGCGCGACCTGAATGACACCTGGCCTAGTAGGATCGTTGTCTGTCTCCCCTTGTTCCCCCCCCTGCCTCGTCGCGCCTTGAAACACTTGCGTATAGGCGCGTTATAAATGCCATATCATATCATATCTCTACGTGTATTGCACACAGCAAAATGATTCCGTCTTTTCTGAGACATTTTAAAATGTAGCAGGGGTTTTAGTCGATGCAGAGCACTGAAGTTCTCTCCACGTCACTGGAAGAAGCTGTCACAGTTAAGGACCTGTAGTGACTTCACGTGTGCAAGGAAAGGTCTTTCTGTGTGAAGGATGCTTCTGGAAAATGGCTACCAGTTCTGAGACTGAATAATATGTGTGTACACTTAATAAGGTTGATAATGGTTGAGAGATAAGGAAATGTTTGATTTCAAGATATTTAACAATCATTTCAGAGCTTCTCCCAGGTTGATGGAAGAGATCAAAAGGTGGGAGTGGGGGAAGAGCAAAAGCAGGGAGTGGACAGGAGGAGATTTGTTCACAAATTAGAGTGAAAGGTGTGGTTAAAGAAGATGATCCAGGTGGAGGAGCATTTTAGAGGGGGAGAAGGGCAAATATACACAGATTAGGGCCCCAATAAAGGTTGTCAGATCCAATTACTCATTTTTCTATTACCATGCCTGCTGTAACACTTTAGACTCTACTTAGAACAAGGGTTGATGAAGCCAACAGTTTGGGCTCCTCTTTAAGCATTTTATCGGCATTGACATTGTAACTCTAGGCACTAATGCTAATTACCAGTTATTTCCATCATGAGCCCAGAGAGTACCACAATTTGACAAGTATTAGCATGACGTGCTCTTGTACACACACCATGTACCATATATTGCTACCCTATATCCCTGACTGGCCATGTGAGGAGTGAAGAGGATTTCAGGCTGTAGGCTCCTTGGGCTACCTTCCTCCTGCATCATGCCCATTGCCTGCAGCTTGCAAGGCCCACCACACCTCCTGGGATTTGGTGGTCCACATGTAGGTCCTGCTGGCCTGAGGCATCATCAAGGAAGGCTCCATGCCTTCTCAATAATGGCCGCTGCCATTAGTTCCACTGCAGTGTTATTTTTGTATTGTATTGTTTATTTATATAGCGCCTATACACATTAGAGTGTTTCAAAGCGCTGCTTTCGACCTGCCTGCCTACACTGCAGCTGATTGGACACTTTCCATCTCATTTGGTCCAATCCGGGAGAGCCAGCAGGCTAATTCGGTTCCCCACTAAGGTCCACACCAAGGCCGTTGTCCTTGTCTGGCATGTGCGGTCCTGACCGGAGTACCATGCCGGTGACCCCCCGTTCATGCTCTTCTTTGCTTTCCTGTGTTGCTGCTCCAGATTGCATCCAGTCTGCCTTCTGTTCCGGAGGGGAGGAATTCACTGACGGGCCCATAGGTCAGCGCTCACCCTCTAGAACTTGTAAGACAAGATAGCTGCACCTTGAGAGGACAAGGGGTGCAGGATTCACTTACTCCAACACAACTCAATAATGTGGACTCAGTAAGTTGGCAAAGGGAAGTCTTTTTAATGACAAGTACATCAAACAGAGAAACAAATAGAAATCAGCAGCATTGCGATCACCTGTCTCGCTCCGACTTCCTCGAACTTCAGTCTAACAGTCATTGTTTTTTTTTTTTTACTTTTGTTTATTGGCATAAAGGTTGAGACAGGCACAGCACAAATTACATAGCAATTAGCTAACAACATAACCGCACAATTGGCAGCACACCATGGCTGAAATGAACATCTCAAATTGATGGCGATTGATATCTCAGAGAGGCGTCAATAAGCACAAAAAAAAAACAAAAAAACAAAAAAAAACAATAGGGTAAGTTACACTTCACATGGCGTGTCGGGCTGTACTGGTAGGGGAGTTGAACTTGATTCCATTTCGTCTCTATTATTCAAGTAGCTACAGAATTCCGACCAAACATTTTTGGGACGTGATGTTGAAGGCAGGGATACAATGTATTCTTCTTCGCACATTTGTGTCCAGGTAAGGGCTTTCAGCCACATCATAAAAGTGGGGGGATTGCGGCGCTTCCAGCATTGCAATATACATCTTTTGGCCACAATGACACTTACATTTAAGAATTTTGACATTTTCCTTACATTCTCCCCCTCCCAAGCACCAAACAACAGGGCAAGTGGCTCCATATTCACCGGGGAACCAACTATCTGGGAGAGCGTATCTGTCACAGCCACCCAGAACGTGTTGAGAGCGGGGCAAGACCAGAGCATGTGTATGTGATCTGCTTCGCACGATTTGCATTTAGGGCACACAGGAGTCGAGGTACCTGTAAATGACGCCACTCTGTACGGTGTATAATAGAGCCTGTTGAGGAGCTTCAATTGTATGCAGCGGAATCTAGCGCTAAGGGAGACCCTGCGCGTGTGTGTACACATTGTGCCCAAAAGATCGTCTGTAATTTCCGTTCCAAGTTCCCTAGCCCAAGCTTTGCGTGGTTTGAGAGACTTATCCGCAGTTTTATTCAGCTGCATTTTGTACAGATTGGATATTATACCTTTGGAGCCCCCGGAATTTGCTATATATTGTATTTCAGGAGAGTCTGGGGGTTCAATTGGGTATGAGGGCCACATAGCTCGTACTGCAGCTCTAAGCCTGTAATACTGCAGCATCTCAAGAAAAGAATTGGAGTGTTCCGGGCGCCATGTTTGAGGGGTGTAAATGCACCATCATGGAAGAGGTCAGCAAGGGCACGATAGCCCAGATTTTCCCAGTAGTGTACGAGATGTTGGTCATGTGTGGGGGGGGAGTCCGGGAAACTGCCACAGAGGAAGCCACTTATAGTATGGGCGTTGTTCCTGGTCAGAGCCTAGGATGCTTCTCCAAGCCCTGAGCGTGGTGGCCACTGGGTCTGCCTGAGCGTCTGTTTGGAATGCGCGGTGCAATAGCAGGGTCATGATATTAGTCCCCCCTCCCGCCAGTTTCTCAAGTTTTACATGTATGGGTGGATTCCGGAACGTGTACCAATGGGAGGCGTGTTGGGCCTGTGCTGCATTCCAGTACAAGCGGAGGTCTGGGGCTGTGAAACCCCCTTTATCATAGGGCAGCGTCATATGTTGCCACTTCTTGCGGACCGAACCTGGATGCCAGAGGAATTGTGTGCACTCCGAGTGGAGCCTCTTAAAGTATTGTATCCCGGGCCAGATCGGTACGTTAACAAAGACATACAGGAGCTTGGGGACCACTACCATCTTTATTAGAGAGAGTCTGCCCGCCAGGGATAGGGGTAAATTGTGCCATTTGGAGAACCTGGAGAAGACAAGTTGAGCCGCTGCCTCGTAATTGTCTGTCAAAAGGGAGGACTTGGCTAGCGATATCTGTACTCCGAGATACCTAACCGCACCCGGGGACCAGCGTAGGGGGTACTCACGAGACGGTTGTTGAGTTGCCACAGAGTTGCCTATTTTGGTAATATCACGGATGATCGGGTCCAGATATGTGGAGGGGTTTCTGAAATACAGGAGCACGTCATCTGCGTATAGTGAGATGATTTCTGGTGCGTCCAGTAATCAAATGCCTTTATTGCTGTGCCGTCTTCTTACGTGGTCAGCCATGGGTTCGTTAGCAAGCGCAAAAAGGAGGGGAGAGAATGGGCATCCCTGATGAGTGCCCTATGTAGCGTGAGGGGAGAGGAGGGAACAGAGTTTACAAGAATCCTAGCTAGTGGATCCGTGTATAAAGGTTTTATGTAAGAGGTCATATTTGGACCCACTCCCATTTTCTCCAGCACAGCTCACAAATATTGCCATGAGACCATATCAAAAGCCTTTTGGGCATCCAGTGTTACCGCGTTTGGGTCAATTCTGGACATCACATTAAACAGGCGGCGGATGTTAAGCGCCGTGGATCGACCAGGGATGAAACCACACTGTCTGCATGGATCATGTGGGACATGAAAGGAAGAAACCTGTTTGCGATTATCTTAGCAAAGATTTTCATGTCTGTATTAATAAGGGATAGGGGCCTGTAGGACCCACATTCATCCGGGGGTTTTCCAGGCTTGGGGAGAACTGTTATTAAGGCTTCCGTTAGGGAAGGGGGAGGCTGTTCAAACGAAGTGATTCGGCCCAGACCCCGTGTAGAACAGGCGCCAATATAGACACATGTTCCTGGTAGAACTCAGAAGTGAGCCCATCCGGCCCAGGCGCCTTGTTTTTGGGAAGGTCTGATATTACCTGAACGATCTCCTCCAGGGTAAACAAAGCGTCTAACCGCTCCCAGGTGTCCTGGGAGATAAGGGTCATAGGAATGCTCTCCAGCAGGTCGTCTAGGTCCTGGGCTGAGTGTTCAGGTTGGGGACCATATAGATTGGCGTAAAAGCTAGTGAATGTGTCTAGTATGGACTGATCTGACCAGTGTCTCACTCCGCTCCCGTCTCTAATGCTATCAATGCGGGACTTGCCAGTCTCCGCATGCACCAGCCTGGCCAGGGTTCTACCCGGTCTGTCCCCCTCCCCATATTTACGGGCAGCAACAGGGCGAGCATAGTATTGCACCTCACTCATGGCATGTGACTCAAACCTTTCCAGCTCAGATCTGATCGCAGCTAGGGTTGCTGGGGACGGAGTGGATAGGTACTCCTGTTCAAGTACTTTAAGTTTAGTTTCAGAGTTGGTTAGGGCTTGCCTTATAGCTTTCAGGACTCCAGCTTCCCTAGAGATGCACATCCCTCTGATGTAAACCTTAAAGGCCTCCCACCTAATCCCTTTGGGTGTGTCGGTTGCATTGTTCTTTTCAAAGAATGTGGTTATATCCGCTAGGATCTCGGCTTTGAAGACAATGTCAGATAGGGCGGTAGATTTGAAGCGCCAGGCGGGTCGCAACGGCATTGTATCGCCGAGTTGGATCTGTAGGAGCACGGGGGAATGATCAGATAGCGTGCGTGCAAGGATCGTGACACCTGAGACCTTACCCACCAGTTTGCCAGACAAGAGGAACAAATCTATTCTTGAGGAACTGTCATGTACAGTTGAATAAAAAGTGTAGTCCCTTTCATGGGGGTGGAGCGCTCTCCATACATCATGTAAATTGAGAGAGTCCATGTGCATGAGGAGACGTTTAGCCGCTCGTGATGTGGCTCTGCGAGTGGTCGTTGTCCTGTCTAGTACATTGTCCAGTATCAGGTTCATGTCCCCCCCCATATTATAGGGACGTCTATATATCTCATGAGTATGGCAGTCACATCGTCAATAAACTCGGGGGAGTCAGTATTGGGCGCGTATACGTTGACCAGTAAGCATTCTTCGTGAGCCAAGGTGCAATGTAGGATCACATATCTGCCTTCTGTGTCGATGTGGGATGAGCGGAGAGTGAAATAGACTGACTTATGGATAAGGGTCAGGACTCCCCTAGCTTGGGTGGAGTATTGGGTGTAGTATCTATTAAGACCCCAAGTATGTGCAATGTTCGATGATAGGTGTTTAAGGGCATGTGTCTCCTGTAGTAGGAGTACCTTGACCCCATGCCTTTGTGCGTAGGCTGCGATCCTACGAGACTTCGTGAAATTTGTCAGGCCCCAAACATTCCATGACATCATCTTAATTGCCATATAGGCAGCTTACGGGACATCCCAAACAAAGGATCTGCCTCTGATAAACGCCATGAGTGCTGCTCCAGCACAATAGTGCCACCCTTTGGAACCGGTCTCAACCCCTATGCCATTTTGAATATAACCTGCCCCAACTTTCCAACCCCCCGCCCTCACCGCCCTGTCCCAACTAGCGGTGTGTGGATACCCACCCTTAGAGTGAACTATTGCGTGCCATCCCCAACTCGGCAATGCTTGGGAAAACGCCCAATCGGGGCAAAAACACAAACATTTAGACTCTACAGGAATTGCAGCTGCAGTGGGAGCCACCGCTGCTGTTCCGCCCACCAGAAGTGATACACATTTCGATAAAACAACATGAACTGAAGATCGGCTAATGCAAGTGAGGTTACAAAGCAAGGATACATGTATTGAAGGGTATCAAGACAGAATCACAAGAGAAGAGCGAGCGTCCGGTTCTAATCGTTGTTCATCGGTACCTCGGGAGGATCTGCTAGTGGGATCTGCGCCTCGATGAACTTAACAGCCTCGTCCGGGACCGTGAAGAAGAAGAGCTTGTTACGATGGGTGAATTTAAGGCGTGCGGGGAAAAGCATTGCATACTCGATCTTCCTATCCCGTAGCATTTTCTTCACCCCAGTGAATCTGCGTCTCTCCATCTGCACCCCTACTGAAAAATCAGGGAAGATCCTGATTATTTGCGAATCCAGCCTTAATTCCCCTTTCTCCCTGGCCAATCGGAGTATGTGATCCCTGTCCTTGTAGCTGAGCAGTTTTGCTATTATAGGTCTAGGAAAATCCCCCGGCCGCGGCCGAGGTGCCAAGGGGCGATGAGCTCTTTCAACCGTGAAGAATGGCGAAAGATCAGGGTCATCCAGGAGGTCTTTGATGAGTTTTTCAACCACCAGCTCCATGCGCCCTTTGAGTGCAGATTCAGGAACCCCAATTATGCGAATGTTATTCCTTCGCGACCTCGATTCGAGGTCATCGCATTTAGCTTTGACCTGTTTCATGTCTCGACAAGCTCTGACACAGTGTTTTGTCGAACGTGCACATTGTACTCCGTGGTGCCAGTCCTCTGCTCCACTTCGGTAATCCTGGCCCCGTGTTGGTCAAGCTTAGCCCTTAATGAAGCCACATTCGCAGTGATGTCATCTAGCTTTTCATGAAAGGCTGCAAAGTTTTTGGCCATGGATTCTATCATAGCGGCCAAGTCCGGTTGCGGGGGGTCTGGCAGGAGGTCGCCCTCCTCCTGAGCTGTAGCGGACGACGCCTTGTCTTCCTTGGGCGTCGCCTTGGCGAACTTGTCCATAGCCCCCACCTTGCCAGCGCCACACGCTCTGCTAGACATTGCTCTGGGTAAGAATCACAGCTGACTCGGTGAGGTAGGTGTTGGAGGAGGGCGGGGCCCTGCAGCCAGATAGATAGGAGAACAGTGGCGACAGTCCGCTAAAAGGGGTTGGCATGCAACACAGCGTTGATGAGGAAGCAGCAGCTGCCAGCACCCAGCCCGACGGCCCGTACAGCTCCGAGCCCCACCGAGGCCCCGCCGTGGCCAAAGCCGTCGCAGAGGGAGCAGGCCAGGGGAAGGACCCGAGGGAACGGCGTGAGCAGTGACACTTGGGTATGGTTGGTCTCGCCAGGCAATATGCCCCTAGCGAGGCCGGTAGAGTTCCTCCCTGGTGTATTCGGGTGACACCGTCCTCCTCCGCAAGCGTTAGGAAAGAAGTTGCCTCCCCTGTCTTTAATACCCTGAGATTTACAGGTGTGTGGTGCGAGCGCTCTGGCAAGCGAGAGCATGTAGCCGCCAAGACGGCTAAGGAGTGACACTAAATCCAGTTCCCGCACGAGAGGCGCCGGCCACACAAATCTCACTGGCAAAGAATATTAGGAGGAGGCAGAGCAGGCTTATATGCAGGCAGTGACACTGGGTAAAGGCAGGTAGAGGGGAGGGAAGAGGCCCCCTTAGGATGAGGCAGTGCTAGAAGTCCCATCCAGGAGCACCCACCTCTCAGCCGTGTAGGGTGGCTAATCTGCGTGCTGCCAGCGTAGATCAGTCCATGCAAATAGCGAGGGCGCCACCACCGGAATCCAGACCCGCTCCAAGCCCAGGAGGCCGCAGTTTCCCCA
The DNA here is from genome assembly GCF_040938575.1 of Ambystoma mexicanum. Lineage (NCBI taxonomy): Eukaryota > Metazoa > Chordata > Amphibia > Caudata > Ambystomatidae > Ambystoma > Ambystoma mexicanum. The sequence goes on from NC_090932.1 coordinate 92,642,140, forward strand.
GGTCAGCGTGTGATTGCCCCTCTCCTTTGCAGTGTCCGTCAGCTCAACGCAGGAGTTCACAGGGAGCAGCGTCAGCCGGGCCCCGGCAGGCCAGGAAGCCCAGATCCATTCACTCAGGTGGCCGCGGGGGGACAGCTCCATGAACCGCGGCCGCAACAGATCTTGTGGCGAGTTCGTGAGGCAAGAAGGTCCCGCCCGCCCGCAGGTCCAAGGGCCGGCGAGAGCGTCAGCCGCGGCTCGGAGCTCCGCTTCGGCGAGCCCCAATGTCACAGGCGAGGGGGCCGCACGCTCGCGTACATGAGCGCTGGTCCCTCAGCCCGGCCGCCGCACTCAGGAGCAGGCTGCCACCCCGCACAGCCAATCGGCCTCTGACCAGGAGCTCCGGGGAGGCCAGGGGCACGTCTGTGGCCAAAGCGCCGGATGTCGTTGGCTTGCGCTCCAGGCCGCGGAGACAAGGAGGGCTCCCACGCGAAGCGGTGGGCAGCAGGCAGAGGGCAGGTGACAGCGCCCGGGACACCAGCACTGCCGCGCCCCCAGGAGGGGGAACACCCGCGTCAAGAGCGGACTCGCAGGAAGGGAGGCAACAGCGGGCCCAGGTGCCCAATACTCAGGATGCAGGCTGCGTTTTCACTCCAAATTCCGGCCACAGCAGCAGAAGAGCCCCAGCAGCAGAATTGTGGCACCAGCTTGGGAGAGTGATGCGGATTAGCGTCGATACAGTGGACAATCTGGTGGGCGAGAACGGAGCTCCCAGACTAGGCAGCCATCTTCCTTGGCTGCTCAACAGCGCCCCCCGAACAGTCATTGTTATAGGCAAAACTCGTCATCACTGATGTCTAATTCTATAAAAAATCATCATGCAATATAATTGGTTAGGAAAGGTAACTTAAGTATAGGTGTTATATCTGTATATGATAATAGGGCATGCAGATTGGATAACTGTTAACAGGTGAACGTCTACGCCCATCCCTCTACATCACGCATGATAGACGTAACTACAACTATGACGTCTTATTGGTTACAGTATCTATAGGACTCCAGATAACTTGGTCCATTGTGATTGGACAGGTTACACCCCAAGACATAAATCCCCGTTTTAATTAGCAGCATGCAGAATGGACAACCATGTGCCTGGTGTCCCAAGTTTCACCCTGCCTCCCTTCCATCAATCATTGCTTTAGGGCAATGTGTCAATTAGTTGGCTAAGGATGGCCTCAAAACTGTAGTCTCTTATCGGGAAAAGTTATGGCATCCTCGGGTCCTGGATGACATCAGGCGGTGGTACTTCTTTGCGCCTGGCTGGTCACGTGTTAGTTCACCATGAATCTGCTTCAGTTTCTAGCTTTTAGTGCATTTAATTCTGTTTCAGACTCGCCACCTGCATGGGCCCCCCTTATCTTGACCTTCATGAGGCAGGCTGGTATGCTCTGAAGTTTGAGTCTTGTTAGCTGACACTCTCCTCCCTTTCTCTGGTTGACCTCGATTTCCTAGGCATGAGCCGCTCTTTGTTGAGTTTCGATTCCGCTCCTTCTCTTACCTTTGGCTGGGTTACGAAACTTGGCCCGTCAGGCCTCTGGCAGCCTGGGTACATTTCTGCTTTTACAAAATGGAGTCGCACTTGTGTAATGTGCCTTATTGAGGTAGATATATGGTTGGCGCTTGCCGCTCTATCTTCTACTAAGCATTGCAAGTAGTATCGATTTCTTAGCATCTTGCGTTTCAAGCCTATTTACACACGTTAAACAGGTCCGTTGCTTCCATCTTGTCTCATAGCACCATTTCCTTACGTTTTAACATTGTCTCTTCTCTGTGTCCATTACATTTATTTTCGTAGTTACTCGCACTGGCGTATTATCTTTGATAGCTGCTTTTGTTCATTAACGAGTCTGTTCGGGCCCTTGTGTCATTTCCACTGGCCTTCCATTAAGGCTTTTGGGGTCTCTTCGTGGACCGTATGTAGGTTCTCCTCATTTCGTATCAGTGGCTGGTACGGCTTTCTGATAGGGTACCGTGCTGCCCAGGGTTGTCTGGTTATGGGCGCTTCAACAGGTATGGATCTTCTAATGTATACTGGGCAGAGTCCCTGTGCAGCTCTTTGTAGGTTAATTTGCTCTTCATACGTCACATACCTTGGTGAGTATGCTCCTGATACCTCAAATTGAGGGGAAGGGGTGCAGGCCATGTCTGGGACCTCCTCTACACTCCCCCCTCTGGTTGGTTCATCGACCACTTCTGCAACCTCCTTTGCATTTATTTCTTTTGATTCTTCGGTGTTATGTTCATTGTCTTCAGGGTTCGTACATGATGGTGCGAATGTGTGAGCCTTTGGAGTCCATGGGCCTTATTACGACCCAGGCGGTAACCATGGCACTAGTAGCACCATGGTTGCCGCCGGTATTTTACCAATTCCGCCATGGTGAATGGTGGAATTACCGCCCCATTCCAAAGTTGGCGGGGCGGTAATTCCCCATTCACCATTGGCCCTTCCCCATTCCCATATTTGCCCCCATAGGGTGCAATGGAAATGGGGAAGGCGGTAGTTACGGTACCGCAAATTGTGGTACCGTAATTACCTCCAAGGTCCCTTTGTGGGTCCAATCCTTAATGGCTGGTAAAACCAGCCGTTAAGGTAGGGACCCGCAAAGGGACCTCGTAATTAGGCGGTAAGGGGTTAACGGCGCCGCCACCTTTTACGGCGCCGTTAACCCCTTACCGCCTGGGTCGTAATGAGGCCCCATATTTTTATCACTCCCTTCAAACTCCCTACTGTTTTCACATGTTCTTCTTTGTTCCATGTCATTAGCTGACATTGTCCATTTGGACTGCAGTAGATCCATTTTCCTTCATACCTTCTTTGTTTCTTAGGGTATGTGAACCTTGTTCCTTCTGGCGCAAATTCGCTGGCTTTCACAAAGTCTCTTATTTCTTCATCAGTCAGGTCTCTGGGCTTCCACCCTGGCTCAACATCAACCCTTATTTTCATCCCTATGGCTTTCTTCACCGTTTTCTGGCACTGTGTAATGATTATCTTGATAACACAGAATCCTAGCAATACCATTGCTAGTAGAGCTCCCCGAAACTTGAATATATCTGCCATCCATTGTGGGACCCATGAGAATAGGTCTCCAAACCAGCTGTCATCGTCCACTTCATCACTTTCATCGATCATCTGGTTTTTCAGGTTTGTCAACATGCTTATGGCCTCTGTTACGGTTCCGTTTTCTTCATCGTGTGATGGTACAAATGTGCAACATGATTCTTCGATTTTTTCACAAACACCTCCATCCATTGCAGTGATCATGTCAAGCACATATCTGTTTTGGAGGGTCATCAGTCTGATTGCTCTCAGCTTTTCTTTGATCGCGTTGAATCCTTTTATAGTGGTATTGATGGTCTGCAATAACTCCCATCTGGTTATCTGCAACCATTTAGCATTCACTCCAACTTGGATGTGGGGCAGGAGTAGTGTTGTGAATACTATTGAGGTGAGGCTGAACAGCCTGTGTACGTACGGGATTGCATGGAATGCCTCTTCTGATTTGGGAGAAAAGTAATTTTCCCTCTTTATCCTGGATACCAGTTCCACAGATCTCCTTCTTCTTAGATGAGCATCTGATTTCGGGAAACTATCCAACTTCAGGTCATTCTTAGGGATCACTAGCACGGGAACGTGGACGTTCACTAGTGTGCATATTCCTCCCCAGTTTTTCGGCAGCCTTATGTATGCCTTGGATCCACACGCCCAGTAATGGTCCATGATAACTGCAGTTCCTTGTGTCATTCCTGGAGCTTCAAAGATTCTTCTGCAGTTTACATTCTCTCCCATCTTCCTTGTGCCATTACTTCTGAAGCATAGTTTCGGGCTATCCAGTGGTACTATTTGCAGGGGTCCTCCTCTATCTTCGACCCATGTTAGCAGTTTTACCAACCTAGGCCACAGAGGTTTGCACAGTTTTTGAGAGTTTTCTATTGCTTCTCTGCAGGCTCCAAGGACCATCCAAGCTCGGCAGATCACTACTCCTTCTTCCCATCCATTTGGGGAAACCACTGTTTCCCAGATCTGCATTTGGCCTCTGTTCTTCGAGATTTGTGCCTCTTCTGCAGTTTTTCCATGGATATTCAGTCTCGGGTTAACTTCCCATCTTATCCCTGATCCTTTGATGCCAGGGTTCTCATACCTGATCAAATGATTTCTGGTGTGCGCTCGGTTTCTTGTTTAATGTCCTGGACGTAGCCATCTTCATCCGGGTAATCCTTTTCGTTGGCCCATATCAACAAGGCGTCTTTTCCCATAAATTGTGCTCTGGTGTTACACATTGCTACGTGTGACATACATTGTGCTGTAGGGACATCAATTTCTACAGCCACGAAGATCTTGGATTTTCCCATGCTGTATAGTAGGAGAGCACAGACAAAGCGTTCTCCTTCTGATTGTCTTCGTCCTACTTCCTTCATGTGCTGGTACCATATGTTGTTTCCGAGATGGGCTGTGCTGTCCAGGTAATCATTGAGTTCATTGTTATCTTTATGTGGGCTTCTCTTGATTCTCAGTGTTCTTCTGTAGTTTGCTATGACTATGTCTCTAAATGTATCTGTGCTGCTTTTCCTCTCTGTGTGTCTCAGTGGAGCAGGCTGCCTCGACCGCATCGCTGTGATAGGAGAAGGTTTTGTGTTTCTTTTCCTTCCCTTTTGTATTTTGTCATAGACTTCCTCTAACTGCCATTGGCTCCCCAGCCTCCCAACGCGTGGCCGTGTTGTAGGCCTGAGGCTTGTTCGTTGCGTTGGAGCAGGTGTGCTTGCTGTTATAGTCTTTATAGTCCTGCCGTTCAGCTCCTCGTGCAGTTTCTTTGCTCTGACTATGAAAGGGAACAAATAGTCTATCAGCATTTGTGTTTTCTCTGTGAATTCCTTCGTGGCCACTTCTGTTCTTTTGAGGGATTTTGTTATGCCCTCTGTCTCTAGTGTTTCACTTGGCTCCTCTTGGGTACTTCCACTGTTTTCTGGAACTGATTGTTCGGCAGGCAGTCTCCCCTTCTCTGCTGCCTTCGTTGGAGGCCCTGTAGCCATTGACACTTGCCCTTGTCTGTGTGCATCCTCTGTGTGGGTGCGTGCAGTGGTCAGTGCAGCATTTTCATTCATTCCGTGCTGACCTGTCTCCAGCTTTTCTCTTCATTTGTTACCTCAAATGTGTCTAAATCATTGCTCATTATATTTAAATTTAGTTTGTTAGTTTTATCATCAGGTTTTCTTGGGACTGGAATGACCAAATATGGTCTGGGTGCATTCGTAGGCCCCAGATGTTCATTATCTGGTGGGTGCACTGAGATTGGGACACTTCGTGCTCCAATAAAGAAAGCAGTTCTGATTGTTAATGACAGAAAAACAATAATAATAACAATACACATACACATAATCGTTCGGAACGACAATTTGCAGCATTTTCTTCCAGGGAAGTGGGGGCGCCCTTCTGTTGGGGGCAAAACCAAGTTACTCTTCTGGGCCACCATTCGAATGAGTTCATAGTCAGTTATTTATTCCTTCTCTTGCTCTGGTCTTGTAGTTCGAGAGTTAATTACTATTAAAGTGACGAGTGCTTCTCCAAATGTCCCCCCTCATGTGAGTGACGACGGTAGTCTCTGGGTTCTCAGTACAGTTCCTGTGCTAGACTATGGAAAAGGGTTAGGCTAGCAACTTTGGTACATCACATTCATTATGCATATCTATACTAGGTGAGGTCCCAGTGCTCTCTTCGAATTTGCTTTGGTCCTGAGGACGTGCTGGAACTTGCTCAGTGCGAAAAAATGAAAAGATGGAACTGCTAAAAATCATGCAAAATAGAACGTTGTAAAAATAAAAACAACAAAAAAATCAATAAAATAAAAGTGAACATGTGAAAAAATAGGAAAAAAGGAAGAAAAAGGAAAAATAACATGGTGAAGTTCTTGTGTCTGCTCCTTTTGCTCGGTCTCTTAGCGACAAGTTGAAGAACAGTGTCTCTCTCCTCGATCTGCTTCACGGTGGAAGGATGACGAAAAGGATAATAAGAAAAATAGAAGAAAAAATAAAAATAAACTAGGAACAGGATGTCCTAATCCTCGTTTCTGCTCTTCTCAATCTGTCCTCGGCGGAAGAATGAAGAACTGTGTCTTTGTCTCCTTGATTTGTCCCCGGCGGAAAGTCTCACTGGAATCTCCTTAAGAATTCCCGCTGGAAGTTGGACAGCTCCACTTGGAGCATTATACCATGGAGAAGTGTGCCCATGTGTGGGGCGTTGGCCGGATCTCTAAGGAAGGTGATGACGTCAACATCTGCAGGCCTTCCTACCATCTCTGGATAGTCTGTGACTAATCTAAACAGGACGTTCTGTGCCACCCGGGTGTCCTCTGGTGATAGGGACATTTGCCCTGTTTGGCTGTGTCCTGATCACAAGCTTTTCTTTTGATTCGCAGTCTTTGCACCTTCTCGTTGCGTGGATTACCACCAAATGATTTCATTTAGTCCACAGCTGACTCAGTTGAGCTAGGTTTCTTGGATTTCTGATATAAGAGCGTGTATCAGTTGTTATCCCGACGAGCCCTGGGCATTTCTCTTTGGAAGAACATTAAACGTGAGTTCATCAATGTCTATTGGCGGTGGAAGCATTTGTGTCCTTCTCAATATGCTCTGGTAACTCAGCGAAGACCTCTGCGATGACGGTCAGCAGCCGCCTGATTACTTTTTTGTTGGCTGGATCTTGAATAAAGTCTGTGACACTGGCTCCTCTCCCTATGAATGATGGGTATGATAACACTACAAGTTGGAAATAGGTTAGCACATCCCACTTGAGATTTCTGCTGGAATGTACCATAAATTCTGTGAACAAGGTCTCGATACAGATTGCTTCAGGATACCGTGTTACACTCTCAGGCAATGGGCCTCATTACGAGTGCGCCGACCCAAACTTAACGCCACTGGTAAAACCATACCGGCGTCATTTCCGTGACTCTGCAATCACGACCCACGGACCCGGAAAAACCACCACCACAAACCGCCGCCGCGGAGTTAAGGGATCCGTAGAATGCGACGGCGGTGAAACCACCCAGTTACTGGCAACACGAAACACCATGGGCATCATGAGTACCACAGACATGGAAATAGCGCAACACAAATGGCGGAAAAACCATGGGCACGGAGGCAGTATCGATGCCACCGCGAACATGACATTAAACAGTACCAGGTGAGGTGAATCAGGCCACAGGTGCCCCAAATAAGGTCAGCCGGACCCAGCAGGTCACTGGGAGGCTACAAAAGGGCCACACCCAGGCCAACTCCAAACACAACAATGCAGCCAGCAGCAGCAGCATTGAGACTGGGACTATTGAACCTACAGGCAGCAGTGCACATGGTGGCAGCAATGGTGCAGAGGAGGATGAGGCGGACGCGGAGGAGGCGCAGGCGTCAGTTAGCAAACTCTGCACCCATGCCAAACCCAATTGCGCAGCCGGCACGACCACGCAGGCAGCCTGCAATATCCCGCATCAGGGCCTCACCCTGGAACCTGACCCCAGGACAGATCCACATATTATACCGGCTGGACCATCCAACAGTCATGTACATCACTGCCATGATTGAGGACGACATCTCGACCGCAATCCCCCCCTCCTGAAGGTGGTGTCAGTACTGCATTTCCTAGGCACCAGAACTTATCAGCACACAGTTGGTGAGCTGGACGGGCTCTCACAATCCTGTTTTTCAAAAATATTGGGACAGGTACTGGACGCTATGCTGCGCCATGTGTTGGAACACATCGCCCTACCCCGTACACTTGCAGAGGTCAAGTGTTCCATGCCATTGCAGCCATGCCAAATTGCATAGGTGCATTAGAATGCACCCACATAGAGCTGACAGTAGCACGTGCAATGGAGATGGTGTACCTCAATAGGAAACAGTACCACTCACTGAATGTACAGATAGTATGTGATGCTGGACTGCTGATTACACGTTGCTCCGCATGTTTTCCAGGGTCAACACATGACTCAATGGTCCTGCGGAATTCCACATTGCCATGCTACATGGAACGCTACACTGGACAAAGCACATGGCTATTGGGTGAGTACAACTGCCAATGCACAGGCCCTGTGGAAGTGTGTTGAGTGCCCAGGCCAATGACCTGTGTAAGTGGGCTGCTACAACTGCACATGCATCACCCCCTGGCCCATGTAATGGACGGTCAGCATAACCCACACATCACATATCTACACATGACCGGTTGCCAAAGTACACACCCTGCCTAAGGAGACATACGACCAAAGCTACCAACAGGCCATACAAGTTGATCCACTCAATCCAGCCACCCACACTTAGGACCACTTCCCCCCCAAAGCACATGACGGCTGCACATGAGACATCCTGCAACAGCCAAATCATCACAGGCCATGGAATGACTCCCCCATGTGTGCTTGTCATTGCACAGTGCCTTACTTACCAACCACTATCGTGTATAAGGTCCACTTCATATGCACAGCAAGTAATAGTGCAATGTCCAATGCCACCATCTACAACAATTACCCATGGATGGCAATCACCCGCCCTTCCGACCACGGATAGGCCCATATGGATGAATGTATGATGGCACAATATTGCATTGCATATGATCGTGAGATGAACCACAAACACTGACATGTCCCACACATTTACATCCCATGTAGGTGAGGCTGGATATGCACTCACGCCATGGCTGATGACACCTGTACGGAGGCCAAGGAACAGGCATGAGGAGGCGTACAACAGGGCACACGTCCGCACACGTGGCATGATTGAGAGGACATTTGACCTACTGAAGGCCAGGTTCCGCTGCTTGAGCAGATCTGGAGATTCACTGCTCTACAACCCAGTGAAGACGGGTAAAATAGTGCTTGTGTGTGCCATGCTGCACAATCTGTGCTTGCGCAGGAACATTCCGCTGCCCCCAGACGCAGAAGATGAAGATGGGGATGGAGATGGGGATGGCAATAGGGATGGGGATGGGGTGGCACCACAACCTCCCAGGGGTGCGCAAGATGGCCAACAAGCACGGGATGCACTCATTTGCATTTACTTTTGAGAGACTGCACATTGACAGCAAAGCATGGATATGACGATGCCAGTGAATAAATGATTTTTGTCTGCTAATGAAATGACAGATGTCCACTCATTATGGTAGTTTTCAAAGGTTTTGTATTATCAATTAAACAGGGAAGAAAGTGCATTGGGTAGGGAAGCTGTACACCCATGCCCACCCACCACCCAAACCACCCAAACGTTCCCACCCCCAACCAGGCCCCGAACAACTAACCCCCTAATGGGCAACCCCCACCACCACCACCACCCAAACGTTCCCACCCCTCCAACACCCATGGTGTCCCCAAATGTCATGTTGACTGGCATCCCCACATGCCACTATTTGCGGGGGTGCTTGTGCGCAGGTGTGTCTTTGCTGGCAGATCCAGTCAACCGATTTGAACGCCTCCTTGGGCTGCCAGTGGCAGAGCTGGATGGGGTGGTGCTGGCTGAGGTGATTGTCGGTGTCACTATGCGCAAGCGTCCTTGAAACGCTTGCTGGGCTACTAACATTGACTCGGCAATGCTGGACTGCACACTGTTCCCTTCCCTGACATGGCGTGCCAGGGTGAGAATTGTGGCTGCAAATCGTCCAATCGACCTGGTGAGCCGACGCACCGACGTGGCATTGCTCTCCCGCTGCAGCCTGGCCTCCTCCCGCTGCAGCCTGGCCTCCTCCCGCTGATGCATGGCCTCCTCACGCTGCAGCCTGGCCTCCTCTAGCTGTCTTTCCACCAGCTGCGTCAGAGTGGCCAGTTGTTGCCCGATGTGCTGCAATCGTGTACCGAGCTTGGCCATGGATGGAGTTGGGGAGCGCATGGGGCTGTGCAGTTCTGGGAGGCTGAACTGTAGGCCATCCATGTTGTCCCCCTCACCCTGTTGTACTGCTTCGGCCTGCATGGCCGGGGCACTCCCATCACTTGATGCAGCCTCCTCAGCTGTGCAGATGGGTTGCAAATCATCATCCGGGGCCAGGTTGGGTGGCTGCATGGGGATGGTGTCATTTGCTGGTGTGCCTGCTGCAGCCGGTGTGCCTGATGTTGCCAGTGTGCCTGGTTCTGCCGGTGCCTGTGTGCCAGAGCAGCTCGCATCATTCTCCTGGACATGAGTGCTGCGTTGTGCGCCTGCAGGTGGCCGCTGCGTAGCCTCTTGTCCGTCATCGCTGTCACTTGTCACGACTGTGGGGATACAGAGGGCATGCGGTTAGTTGTGTGGTGTTACGTAATATGTCCATCACATGCATCAAACATCACAATCCATGTCCACTTGCAATTCAACACTTTTGACTATTGATACACACATGTGTGTGTCTCTGCTTCCAGGCAGGCACGCACTGTGTGAATTTCGAGGGGTCGCGCTTTGGGGATGTGATACTCGTCGTTTGGCCAGTCGGTGGGTCCATTGGGTCACTCCTGCCCTGTTTGGGGGGGGGGGGCATTGAGAGTGGGTTCATTGGGTCACTCCTGCCCCGTTTGGGGGGGGGGGCATTGGGAGTGGGTCCATTGGGTCACACGTATGGCTTTGCACTTACCAGCATCTGCAGGTGGGCTCACTCCTGCCTCTGCCTCTATTATGCCGTGGATGCCTTCGAGGTGCATGACCCTACTGCAGCGCTCCTCCCACGATTGCAGCTTCAGAGGGGATGCAGGGCCTCCACCAGTACCAGTGCTGTGTTGGTGATGTGCTGTGATGAGGTTGCGCACCCGGAGCCTGAGGTCATCCCACCTCTTGTGGCACTCCTTCACTGAGCGTGTGGTCACGCCAACCGCTGTGCACTTGCGTACTCCCTCTGCCCACACCTCCTTGCGGCATTGCTGAGTAGTGCACCGCTGATCTGAACTAAAGAGCATTTCAGCATGCTCAACAATGTGCTCCACCAGTACTGTGAGCTCAGCCTCACTGAAGCGCTGCTTTCTCTGTCTGCGTGCTGGTATCCTGGATGCCATGATGGTGTTGGATGGTTTGTCAGTCTCAGGGAGGTGATCTGACTGTGGTGTCTGAGGATGGCAGTGGATTGTGCTTTATATAATGTCCGCCTCTCTGTTTCTGTTTTTTTCCCCGCGGTCATGGTATTTCCGCTTCCGGTGTTTCTGTTTCGGCGGGGGCAGACACGGTTTTAGTGCCGTTTTCTGTGGTGCTAAGTCTGCGCGCGTAGGTGTTTACATGACGGCAGTGACTCCATTTCCGCCTCGGTGGGTTGCACGCGACCCACGTGCCGTAATCTTCCCTTCTTTCCGCAACCTTGCGGTCGCGGAAGCGGAGTCACCTTCGACACGGAATCGCTGCATTCCAGCAAAGCGGACCCGTAATGAGGCCCAATGTCTTATTTGCAATCTATCAGAGTCTTGATTCTTTGTACTACTTGGGCATGACGTGCTTTCACAAGTTCATTTTATCAATGTTGTTGTGGCTTTGGATGTGCTTCTCTTTACCTTGCAACTGGAATGTACAGAGTGTTTGTTATGTCCTTATCCCCCTTTGCTTGGGGAACCTGTCCAGTTTGATGCCACAACTTGCATCCGGGTTCTTTGTCTTGGTTTTCCTGCTCATGCGTCCTTCTTCCTTGCCATGGATCTTGTCTGCACGTGCTGAGGTTCTTCCCCGACGTCTGTGGTTTCTTCGCAGTTTGATGCAGCAGGAGGGCTCTCCCCTACATACGGTTTAATGTAATTTATGAAGATCCATGCCCTTCTGCCCTGGAGCATGACGGCGGAGGGGGTGCAGTCCTCTACGATGAAAGGGCCATCGTCCCACGTCTTCCTGGTAAAGTTCTTCACAAGCACGCTGTCACCAGGGAAGACGAGGGGCGCATGTACACCTTGCTCGGTGTCTGCTTCAGCACTTCCTGCTGTGTTGCGTGCTGCGCCGTCCACTTTTCGCCATCGCTGCAGCTGGCCTGTAATGACAGAGGCACTGAATGTCATACAGCTTAGGTAGTCCTGCATCTCTGTTCCCAGAACCTCCCTAGTCGGCTAGCTCTATCTCGGGGGGTAAGAGGGGTCCTCATCCTTCTGCCTGTAACTATCTCGTGCGGCGTGAGATGATGGTCGGAGCCGGGTTGGTTCCGAGGTGCATACAATGCCAATGGTAGACAATGCAGCCATCCCTTCTTTAGTGTGAGCTTCAACTTGGCTATCCTCTCCTTAAGCAAGCCGTTGATCCGTTCACATATCCTATTCCCCTCAGAATGATACGCCGACAAGAACTTGTGCTTTATACAAGCTAATCTGTTCGAAAACTGAATTTACAAAGTGAGTCCCGTTATCTGATCTCATTACTTCGCACCCCCCATCTAGGGAACACTTCCCTCACTAGGAACTTGGCAGCACAGGTAGTGTCTGGGTGTGTACAGGGACCTGCTTCTATCCATCTAGAGAATGGACACACCACCACAATTAAATACCTGTACCCATTGCACACTTGAATCATGTCGAAGTAGTCGACGTGCACGTGCTGGAATGGCCCATTTGGTCTGGGGATGATCCCTCTCACTACTTTCAATGTGTGCCCAGCGGTGAATTGCTGGCAGATTATGCAGTTCACCATAAAAAAATGCAACATGCTCTGCTAAATTCGGTGTGAACCAGTCTTCTGCGAGCGTTGCAGCCAGGTTTTCTTTTGACATGTGAATAGGGTAATGCAGTTGCTCTAACGCTACTTTTAGAAGGGCGACAGGCATTACTGGTTTACCAGTGCTGTCTTGCCTCCACAACCCGTCAGAGGGGTTTAAAGAACACCCTCGACGCTTCCACAAATTTTCCTCCTCCTGAGGTGCCTCCCCCTGGAGCTCCATTAGCTGAGTCTGCCCCATATTGCTATAGGCTTCTGGCATGGCTCGCGCTCCCATCATCTGCTCATGGGTATGTGCCACCTCCACGCCCATGATTGTTTCATTCTTGGATGCCATGTGCTTGGCTTCCGTGTCTGCTTCATGATTTCCATGTGACACGAAATCCGTCCCCTTGGTATGAGCGGCGCATTTCACGACCGCTATGCCCACTAGGAGCAGTAGTGCTTTTATTAGCCTGTCCAGTAAGGCTGCATGTTGCACTGGCGTGCCGTCTGCTCAGAGGCAGTCCCTCCTTTTCCAGCGCGCTAGACCTACATGTACTGTGGACGTCACATAGGCTGAGTCACTGTACACAGCTACTTCCTGTGGTGAGTATCAGTGCCAGCAGCTCTGCAGCTTGCGCAGAATAGTGAGAGGATATTCACGCACTGACGAGTACTCGAAACTCTCCATTCGCTAGGTGTTTTACCATGGCCATGCCTGTATACCTGTGTCTGTCTTCTTGGTCGACTCTCGAAGAACCGTCAATGGACACGATTTCGCCACCTGCCAGGGCATTTTACTTTACCCTGGGGATCTCATCATAGAATTCCTCATAATTCGCACAGTCATGTATAGGTTCTCCTTCTGCGACTGGCTCAGCTATAAATGTAGCAGGGTTCACAGTTTTACATCGAACTGTTTTGATCGATGGGTTAGAGCTAATCACCTCATAGGCGAATGCTCTCTGAGATGTCAGTATGCCCTTTGGCTTCTCTAGTATGGCGAACAGCGAATGTTCAACATACAATGTCATGGAGCACCCCATCACGATGGATGACGCCTTTTCGATAGCGAATGCGGCAGCAGCTAGATTTTGTTTGCATGGGAAGTGGCCCTTCATGACCGGGTCCAAACTCCTGCTGTAATATGTTAGGGGATTGTACCCCAGCGAGGTTCGCTGCGTGAGCACTGGCGTCATAAAATTGCCATCGGTATGTGTGAACAGGTAGAATTCCTCTGCATAATTAGGCATCCTGAGAACTGGGGCCTTACAAATTGCCCCCTTGAGTTCTGCAAACCCTTTCTCCATTGCCTCAGTCCATTCAATTTCTCCTTTTGTTGCCTGGGCTTTCTTCAAAGTCTGAAGCAAGGGCTTGGTATACGAGCTGTAGTCAAAGACCCATGCTCTGACATAATTGCACAGGCCTAAGAAGCTCTGCATTTGTTTTATCGTGCGCAGCTTGGCTGTGTTCATGATAGCTTCAGCCCTTTCTGGGGTTACCTTTTTTCCCTCATGAGAGATTAGTTGCCCTATGTACAAGACCTCCTGTTGACAGGACTGCAACTTTTCCTTATCAACCTTATATCCCTTCTCAGCCAGTATAGTCAATAGCTGGACAGAGTCGCACCTGCAGATTAGAATGTCATCTACATACTGCAAAACAACACTGTCCACCGCAATATTGCTCAGGTCCATTTGCAGGACTCTGTTGAAAATAGACGGCGACTCGCAATACCCCTGTGGTAACCTCGTACTTTTCAGGCGCATTTGTCTGAAAGTGAATGACGTCAGGTCTTGTGAGTCACGGTGCAGAGGAATTGAGAAAAACGCGTTTTTCAAATCGATCACCGTGAAATATTTTGCCTCAGTGGGTATGTTACACAGTATTGTGGATGGATTAGGGACTAGAGGGAACTCGGCTTCAACAACATCGTTTAATGCTCTTAAATCTTGGATTAAACGCCAGGACCCTCCCTTTGATTTTTTGACAGGGTAAATCACTGTATTAGAGGGTGATTCTGACGTTTCTAGGATGCCCTGCTCCATCATGGCGGAAATTGTCTTCACGATCCCTTCATCTGCCTCTCTGGACATGGGATATTGTCGCGCTTGTGGTAAAATTGCCTCTGGTTTCAGATTAATTTTTACTTCACCTGCCCCCTTCAGGAGACCTACATCATAGGGCCCTGTAGTCCATACTGCGGTAGGCACTTGGGCCATGTCGTCATCAAAGTATTCTGGACGTACCAGCACCAACATCATTCTCTGTGGCACCTCCCGTTTGATCATTTTGACCCAAAATTTGAGACTTACTTCCACTCTTGTCTCCTCTAGGTCAGGGTGCTCTTCGAACAGATCGTCATCGGTGACGTCAGTCACTCGATACCCTTCTTCGATGGCGATAATCGCACACCATTGTCTGGCTTCGTCATCATATCCTTCGACCAATACCACTTTCCCTTGCACCTGCGGCAGATTGTATCATTAAGGGAAATACTTGTCCCTCCTCTTCGTGCATGGGCATTCTTGGTCTGAACAGAAACTCATTAGGGGTTCTCATAGTTTTGTCTGCGAGGCCTGGCAGTCCCGTCATAAGCACCCGCACGCCATATGCGAAGACTTCTGGCTCTAATGGTATAGCTCTCATGGCTATATGTCCTGAGTATGCTCGGATCATTTCGCACACGTTTGAATAATGCATTCCTGGAGTGGAGCACACTATGCCATTCTCAGTAAACAAGATGGTCATGTTTAATTTAGTTATCAGGTTTCGGCCCAGAATATTTACTGGGGTCTGACGTGAATATAATAAGGGTACATTTATTTTGCGCTCTCCCACTGAGACTGGGAGTGCGTCTGTAAAGGGAACTCTACTATGGGCTCCAGTGAAACTCTGAGTATGTATAGCACTGCCGGACAAGATAAATTTGCCCTCTCGTGCATCCGTGTCAACTAAGAAGGAATATTCTTTACCCCCTATGACGACATTCACCCTAGGTTCCCTGTTAGGGTCGGGTGTCACTGATAGGATAGAGCACATCAGAGTCCCCCGTGAGCTCTCCTATTTCATATATAAGTTCGGCCCACTGTATACTTGTTGATTTCCCCCAGCCCCAGGGTTAACTCCCCCTCCAGAGTTAGTGCCCAGTGACATTTGCGGTGGTGCCTGCTGGGATTATCCCTGTGGCATGTTCCCCATGTTCGGTGGTTGAACCTCTTGCTGTGCACCTTGCTGCACGCCTGACGCCTGCTGCTGTACGGTGTAATTTTGTGCACTGCCCTGTTGCGGAACGGCAGGCTGATTCACCATGCCTGCCCCCGTCCCTTGGCTATTTTGCCACATGCCTTGACTTCTGCACATGCGCGCCACGTGTCCTGTCATTCCACACAGCCAACACACTGGGGGTGGTCGGGCCATCTGTCCATCTGGCGTAGCCGGACTGCCCATCTGCGCGTTCTGAAAGCCACCTTGAATATTCTGAAAACCTCCTTGGTTACCTCGAAAGACTCCTTGACTACTCTGCCATCCTCTTCCTCCAAAACCCCTTCCTCTTGGGTAAAATCCTGCGTTACCCTGATTATTCTTCAATGGGTTGGTCGCTTGTTGTGCGCTTGGTTCGGCTGGGCTGATGAGCATGGCTCCCTCGAGAGCATACTTCGAGAGCTTCTTTTGCACCAGCTTCGCCTCCTCGCCCTTACGAGTTGCCTCCTTTTTCCAATTCTTTTCTTGCAATAATCTACTGTAATGTGCAATTGTCAACTGTATTTCAGCCCATGGTTATGCTTCTACTCCTACCAATTTTTTGAGCTGCTTCTGCACTGGTTCAGGCAACCCCTGGCATAATATGTGGTAGAATACAGGGATAGATTTCGTCCAAGACTCATGGTTTCGAGCACCCACGCGTCTTGAACATTCTGTATATAAATCAACAGATCCTCTGACTCTTTGATTTATTTTCCGAGTCATTATAGCGCCCATATCAGAAGTGTCTGGATATGGCATTCGCAGTGCTTTCCACACTGCTGCCCTGCAGTTATTAAATGGCGCCCCCATCATGGGAGGTGTTAGTTAGGGTTACCCTAGGATAGCCTGCCCGTTTCCATACATCATCTGCTCTTTCACCAAGTATGGCAATTAGGAGGCCCTTAATGTCCCCTATGGCTAAGGTGACTCCCCCCGTCATTTTCTCCAACTCATGTATCTACTTTCCGGCTCCCGATGTCAGCATTGGAAGCTTAGTTTTAAGGTTCTCTCGGTCCATGTGTGGCCATGGAATATATTGTGGTCTTGCTCCCCCCTTTTCTAGCAACGGGAATTAGAATGCACAGTCCTCCTTCTCTTTCCCCATAGCTCTCCGGTCTATCAACGGGGTGGCATTCCCGCCTTGCTGTCTACCTGGCAATGCCCTTATTCTGTCTGTATAGGCTGGTGCTGACGCCTCCCTCTGACCATGGGGTGTTTCTTCATGTCGGCTGGACTGTCCAGCAGACTTTGGTGTCCTACTTGTGGACTCGTTAGCATCTGACCATCGTACCCCTCGGTTCCCTGGGAGCAGTTTTCCGCACCGTCTCCCTTCCTCGTATGCCTCATCCTCCGTTTCCCCACCGGAGTCAGATCCTGAATACTCCCAGTTTACACAACTCCTTGCATCATCTTCGTTCTGCCCAATCTCCAGCCTGTCTAGGGACAGTCCCCTGCTCCCACTACTTCGGGTGACATCCTCTGTGTCATATAGCTGAGTGCTCTCTAAGCGCTCATCTTCCCTTCCCCCTTGGGAAATTAGTTCCAGCCCCATCTCGTCATAGATTTTATCAATCGTTTCCCCGATGCTTCTGTGTCAAAGTCATCTTCAATATTTGTCCCGCTTGTACCTAGTACCGCATCGCTTGCAGGAAAGAATTCTTCTACGTCTTCCCATTCTACTGTAGGATTGGGTTTAATCACTTCCCGCTCCAAACATTCTAGATCTCGTTCCCTCTGTCTGCACTTGCGTTCCATTTCCTCAGCTATTTCCTTTCGATCTTCGCTTCTTCTCTAGCCTATCTACTTCCCTCATCCGTTCATTTCTACGTTACTTGGCCCTTCTACTTTCCTCATCTTCCCGCTTTTTTACTTTCCTTTCGTGCACTCTCCTTTCTTCCTCTAACCTTAGCATGTTCTGCCTGTACTTTTCATAGGCTGTGTATTGTGTGCGACTGAGTGGTATTCCTTGCTCTTCGCGATATAGTTGTTCTCGCCTTAGCCTGTCTTTCTTTCTTGTCCTTTCATCCCTTACTCCCATCCCTTTTGCTCTCTCTCTCTTTTGCTTCTCATCAGACTTCTCCCTTGGCCTCAAATCATCACTTCTTTTTCCATCCAACTTCAGTAATATCTGACCTCCCAACCATTTGTCTTTCGCGGATGCTATCTCATCAACTCTACCTTCACTTCCTTTACGTTTATTTCCCTCTTTCTCCTTATCTGGTGGTGCACAACTCCATGCCCAATCTTTCCCTTCATCTTCGCATCTCTCTTTGTCCCTTGAGACCGCAGAGGCGATATTGTTTTCCTGTTCTTTTCCCTTATTATCGTCACTACTGTACGTAGGCGACTCATATGTGGGGTTGCTATACCTTGCGGCTGCCTTAAGTTCTCTTAGTGGGTAAAGCCCCTCTGTTTTACTCCCTTCAATGACTGGCTCAGGCGGGACCGGTGGCACGGGAGGCGTCTCATCACCCTCCGTACATACATTTAGTATACAGTCTGTGGGTGGTTCTTCCACCTTCGTTTCTTCAAACATCTTCCACAATTCTAGAACAGCAAGACGTTTCTCTAGCTTCTTGCCTGTATATGTGGCATGTAGGAAGGTCGTCATATGCTGTAAGGTGGCTTTAGAGAGTGACTT
The DNA here is from genome assembly GCF_040938575.1 of Ambystoma mexicanum. Lineage (NCBI taxonomy): Eukaryota > Metazoa > Chordata > Amphibia > Caudata > Ambystomatidae > Ambystoma > Ambystoma mexicanum. The sequence continues at coordinate 92,660,657 of NC_090932.1, forward strand.
GTTCTGGGGCCATGGCATAAACATCTTATTGGCGGTACCCTTGACCCACTCCATGCTGTATTTCTTTAGTTTTGGTGCATGCTTGGGCAGTTGCATGCACAAATGCGCAAGCGGGGTAACTTCCTCCATTTTTAATTTTGTCACTAACAGTATTTATACAGTTCTTTAACCTTTCAATGGTATGAGCGTGCACCACATACGCAAGCTCCAATCCAATCTTTTCCCGCCAAAATTTATACCAACAATTTACTCAAAACCCATCAATTCAATGGCGATTCCCTCTTAGTTACAGAATCGCGTAAAGCCAAAATGCATTTCAAACAATCATTAATACAATTATTTTACATTTGACATACAACAAGACACGTATTACAGACACTTGACAGACTAGACGAACACCAGCTGGACATATGTATACCTGCCTTCTAATCAATACCCCGACATGGGATGTAAACAAACCCCTTTGATGCCGTCTTTAATCGTTACCGTAGCCTAATCGTCCCCCCACTGTGGGCCCTGAGTTCACGTTTCTTCTAACCGCTGTTTTAAAGCGCAGGAATAAGGCGAATCCTTACGTTTTTTTCTCAGGTGCCCCCCTGGTAATCCTTAGGTTTTTATCTCAAGTGCCCCCCTGGTAATCCTTATGTTTTTATCTCAGGTGCCCCCCTGGTAATCCTTACGTTTTATCTCTGGTGTCCCCCCGGTATCCACTCTTTATTTCTTATGCTTGAGTCATTACCCCTTATATATATACATACAGTCTTCTCTACATCTAACTACTTTATTTTTTCTCTGCCACCCTCCGTTACCTTTCCCTTACTTACTCTAATGCCTACAAGACATTTGCTAAAGTAACGAGTTTATTGTTTCACTCACCGCTCGCATCTTTTCCTCTCTGGAACTTCGGGCTCACCGCCCCTTCCTCTTCCAGCTTTTAAGGTTTTCGTCCGATTGGCTGCCCGTGGGAATGAGAAGGGTTATGCTTGGAAAGGCGGGTTCCTTCAGACCCACTGCAGATTTTTGAAATTTTACTCTCTCATTGTCCACGGGGAGCTTCTCAGTCTACTCAGCCGGAATGGTGAAAGGACTCATGATCCTGCCGAAGGCCCGGAGTTACTTTGTGCCGTTGGTCTAAGGTGTCTTAGTATTATATAATCAGTAATTAATGGCCGAAACCGTCCTCACGCTACCAAGTGTTCCGGAGGGGAGGAATTCACTGACGGGCCCATAGGTCAGCGCTCACCCTCTAGAACTTGTAAGACAAGATAGCTGCACCTTGAGAGGACAGGGGGTGCAGGATTCACTTACTCCAACATGACTCGATAATGAGGACTCAGTAAGTTGGCAAATGGAAGTCCGTTTAATGACAAGTACATCAGAGAAACAAATGGAAATCAGCATTGTGATGACCTGTCTCGCTCCGACTTCCTCGAACTTCAGTCGAACAGTCATTTTTATAGGCAAAACTCGTCATCACTGATGTCTAATTCTATAAAAAATCATCATGCAATATAATTGGTTAGGAAAGGTAACTTAAGTATAGGTGTTATATCTGTATATGATAATAGGGCATGCGGATTGGATAACTCTTATCGGGTGGGTGTCTAGGCCCATCCCTCTACATCACGCGTGATAGACGTCACTACAACTATGACGTCTTATTGGTTACAGTATCAATAGGACTCCAGATAACTTGGTCCATTGTGATTGGGCAGATTACACCCCTAGACATAAATCCCCGTTTTAATTAGTAGCATGCAGAATGGACACCCATGTGCCATGTCCCAAGTTTCACCCTGCCTCCCTTCCATCAATCAGTGTTTTAGGGTGATGTGTCAATTAGTTGGCTAAGGATGGCCTCAAAACTGTAGTCTCTTATCAGGAAAAGTTATGGCATCCTCGGGTCCTGGATGACATCAGGCGGTGGTACTTCTTCGCGCCTGGCTGGTCACGTGTTAGTTCACCATGAATCTGCTTCAATTTCCAGCTTTTAGTGCATTTAATTCTGTTTCAGCCTCCCACTTGCATGGGCCCCCCTTATCTTGACCTTCATGAGGCAGGCTGGTATGCTCTGAAGTTTGAGTCTTGTTAGCTGACGCTCTCCTCCCTTTCTCTGGTTGACCTCGATTTCCTAGGCATGAGCCGCTCTTTGTTGAGTTTCGATTCCGCTCCTTCTCTTGCCTTTGGCTGGGTTACGAAACTTGGCCTGTCAGGCCTCTGGCAGCCTGGGTACATTTATGCTTTTACAAAATGGAGTCGCACTTGTATAATGTGCCTTACTGAGGTAGATATATGGTTGGCGCTTGCTGCTCTATCTTCTACTAAGCATTGCAAGCAGTATCGATTTCTTAGCATCTTGCGTTTCAAGCTTATTTACACACGTTTAACAGGTCGGTTGCCTCCATCTTGTCTCGTTGCACCGTTTCCTTACGTTTTAACATTGTCTCTTCTCTGTGTCCATTACATTTATTTTCGTAGTTACTCGCACTGGCGTGTTATCTTTGATAGCTGCTTTTGTTCATTCACGAGTCTGTTCAGGCCCTTGTGTCATTTCCACTGGCCTTCCGTTAAGGCTTTTGGGGTATCTTCGTGGACCGTATGTAGGTACTCCTCATTTCGTATCAGCGGCTGGTACGGCTGTCTGATAGGGTACCGTGCTGCCCAGGGTTGTCTGGTTATCGGCGCTTCAACAGGTATGGATCTTCTAATGTATACTGGGCAGAGTCTCAGTGCAGCTCTTTGTAGGTTCATTTGCTCTTCATACGTCACATACCTTGGCGAGTACGCTCCTGATACCTCGAAATGAGGGGAAGGGGTGCAGGCCATGTCTGGGACCTCCTCTACACTTCATTGGCCGTTCACAGCATTTCCACCTCTTCTTCTACAAGGTAAGCATTGCCAGCCTCTCTCTTACTTGGCTGCATGCCTCATATCCCTTTACGTCCTCCTACCTGCCCGCCCAACAGTTCCTACAGCCTCTATTTGATAGTCCTATGTCCATGTTATTTTTTTCCCCCTGCTTGTCCATTGTTTTCCTCTCCTTGCCTTCTTACCATCCTCCTGGCTCTGCTGCTTGCCACTCTCCTTGTCTTGAGCCGGCTTCCCCCCTTCCCATGTGTTTCCCCATAAGTACTTCCTGTGCCCCCTGCATCATTCAGATGCCTCCACCTGTTCTGCCTCACTCGTCCGCGCCCCCCTCCTTATGTTCCTCTCTCCGCCGGGTGCTGCCTTCCCCCTGTTGCTTCTTCCGAATGCTGCCTCCCTGTTTAACTTGGCCCTGCCCACTCTCCTTCTCCTGTTGCTTCCACATGAGGCGATCAGTAACCACTGTAACCTCTGGCTTATCCCTTCTCGCCCCCTGTGCTGTGCTCGGCCTCCAATCCTCGTCTGCAAGGTCTTCCAGTGCTATGCTTTTGGCCTACCTGATAACACTGTTTGACTTGATACCTTGCTGTGTTGTGCATTTGGACCTACCTGCAACCACCGACTGACTTTGATACCTCACTGTGTTGAGCACTGACCTACCTGCAACCACCGACTGACTTTGATGCCTTGATGTGTTGTGCACTGAGCTACCTGCAACCACCGATTGACTTTTATGCCTTGATCTGTTGTGCACTGAGCTACCTGCAACCACTGATTGACTTTTATACCTTGCCGTGTTGTGCACTGAGCTACCTGCAACCACCGATTGACTTTGATGCCTTGATGTGTTGTGCTACGGTACTACTTACCTGTATCTGCAGAGCTGATGTAGCCCCTCTTACCATGAGGCAAGGCTTTTCCAGTCTGAAGTCAATGTTCCCTGATTCGTCTTAACTGCTTGTCCGCATGCATGATGTAACCTCTCTTCCTCGAGACAAGGTTTTTCCAGGTTGCAGTCACTCATACCTGCTTCCCATAATTGCATGTTTGGTTTTTAACTCCATGCAGTTTACCTACTTGTTCCAGCACTTATTAACTTTCTTTTTTTTACCTTCCCATCCTGCACTTCCCTTCCTCCCCCTCCCCCTCCCCCTCTTTCATGTCTAGCCCTTGCCCGATCCAAATCATCTCACAACCTAGTCATAATGTTTTGGTTTTTATCCTATCCCTTCTATCCCCCTCCTGCACTTCCCCTGCTCCCCCTCCCCTCTTGCTATACCACGTGCACGTTCCGAATGTTTCAAGACCTTTTAAGAATGTTTTTGTTTTTCTTTTATACCTTCGGCCTCTACCCTTCCCCCACCTTGTCTTGATGCGCCTTGAAACACAATTTTGCTATATAGTGCGCATTACAAATAACCAATACATTTTAAAAAATTAAATAAAATAAATATACCAGGTAATGACATCAAAAGCCCCGGCACTCACCATTCCAAGATGTTTTTATCAAAATCTAAGGTTCTCATACCATTGCCAGCTATTGCCTTTGAAACACAAGGTCCTTGCTCCATTACCATTCAATGGCCAGGTACTCACTCCATTGTCAAGGCTATGCGCAATTAGTAAAGCAGTGCCAGTCTCCATTATTCCCAATTAGGAGGCAGAATCAGATGCCATGATATCTAGTTAGCATAGCAGTGCTAGATTCCATTACGCCCATTACTGACATCAATAGCAGGGTCCATTATGCACTCTTAGCCCAGAAACACAAGATACCAATATGCCAAGCTAGCACAGTGATGCCACATTCCATTATTTGTAGTTATCGCCGTAAGATAAGATACCATTATGAACCCCAGCACAGTAAGCCAAGATTTCTTTATGCCCAGATAGCACTGCACAGACATTCTGTAGGGGGGCTGTGTGTGTGTGTGTGTGTGTGTGTGGTGCAGTGGGATGTATATGTGCAGTGCTGTGGCACCTGTGATGAATCTGGAGGTTTCGTCCCTTCTTCCTTGGGGGGAGCCACCCTCTTTGAGGCTAGGGAGGTGATCCTGCTAAGCAAAACCCTCCCTAGGGGCAGGGACGTCATTTCACAAAAATGCCAGGGATAGTGGAAGTGACATAACATGACCCTTCACCTCTGATGACATCACTGGAAGTGATTTAATTTGACCCCACCCCAAAGGGACATCACGGGAAGTGATGGAACATGAAATTTCACCCCTTGACAAAACAGGAAGTGGCATCACATAGCATTGTCCCTGAGTATACAAAGAATATGGTTACGATATCAATGTAATGTGATAGACAATTAATACATAAATTGATCATCATATGTATCATTAATATCAGTGTGTATAGGCCCATATTACCAAATTACTGTGAATGCAAGCAGATAATACCAAATGATAATGATGTGTTATTATCGAGCACTTGCGCTTAAGCACTTTATAAAGAACACATGTACATACAATATCACCCAACCTGTGTTGGTACTCATAAAGTTGAAAGGCTGAGTTGGCCTTGCCAGGATTCAACCCTGCAACCTGTAGATCACACACACATTGCAGCAGCGAACTCTCAAACCACTGACCTATCATACAGCTATAGATATTTTACCGGCTATAGTAAAATGAGCAATTATGTGTCTGGATGTTCTCAAAGTCAGAAAGCAAATTACACTCTATAGTGGATACCCTATATGGGTAAGCCCTCTATGGTCTTACCTCTCTGTACTTCTCCTCCCTTCTCTCTTTCTATTCTCATTCTCGTTCTGCAGATTTCTTCCTTCTCTCTACTCCACCTCCCCCCTGTGCCCCCTCCAGTTTCTGCTCCTTCCAACTTCTTGCTCCTTTACACTGGAACCGCCTTCCTCTTCTTCCTGTGTCCATCACCTCCTATCCCTTATTTTGCACTTCTCTAAAATCCTATCTCTTCCACTCTCCCCCCAGCACCAATTGTTTCCTCTCTCACCAACTAACCCACCTCCATCCTCTCCTCCTACCTTCTGTCCCTCTATTAGTACGTAGCCTCATCATAAATGTAAATTGTTCGTTGTATTGTTTTCTGGTTTAGATTAATTGTTAACTATTGCTTGTTGTATTCACTTGTTCCTCTTGTAAAGCGATTTGGATTAAGGCGCTATATAAATTAAAATAAATACAAAATACAAATAAATACAAATACAAATACTATTAAACTGGTAACTAAGATTTAACAGCAGGTCAGTTCCTCTACAGGTCTGGTGCAAAGTTGGCCACATGTCAAGCCACCGTGGATCTACTTTTCAGTCTTCAGAGGTTGGCAAAATACATACCATTGGGAGGGTTCATAACTCTGTATTAGAGAATTTAGAGTAGCGATGGGAAAGCAGCACACTCACACAGCATCCTGTACTCTGGGCACTCGTTACCTCATATATGCAAACAAACATCCTGAACAGCATGCCATGGAGATAGGAAAGATAGACACATTACAACAAAGCATTCATTGTGGCACAATTAAATCAAGGGCCACTTTATGTGCTATGGTGAAACATTTCTAAACTGTAAACAAGCTTTTAGGCAGAAGGACTTTGTTAAGTGACCAAAGACACACTTTGGAATGTCTTGCGATGATCGTAACAGAAACAACGGCAGAAAAAAACATTCTATAACTCCAACTTGCAAAAAACAAAATACATAGGGCCTCATTACAACCCTGGCAAAATGGGTTTAACGGCGCCGGTAGAGCTGCCGGTGCCGTTAAACCCATTCCGCCCTATTAGGAGGACCCCTTGCAGGACCCGCGAGGGGTCCAGGGAGCTAACAACGGGCCCGTTATTAACGTGACCGTTGTTAGCTCCCTCCCCATTCCCATTGAGCCCTATGGGGGCTCAAATGGGAATGGGGATGGTCCGGGTCCCCTGAATGGGGAAATACCGGGCCCTCCAAAGTCAGAATGGCCCGGTATTTCCCCATTCAGGGACCACGGACCCGGACCCGAGTTTGGAGGCAGCCATGCCCTTATTAAGGGCATGTCCTTATTAAGGGCATGGCTGCCTCCAAACTCATAATGAGGCCCATAGTCCGAAATGGATGCTTATTCTACTCTAAATGCTTTTTGGACGTTTTTGTCTGCATTGTGAATTTAAGGTATTTAAGAACAGACTAAATCAGTGACTCGCCCCCTGAAGTGTGCCTGAAATAAACCTTTCATGAGTCTATCATTGTATAGAATTCCAGAAAGACAAATGATTTGTTATTCCTGTTCTTTCTTATTTAGGGTCACTGCTCAAAGTGTTACACTTGTAGAACCCCCTGTTTGTTATTTTATTTTTTTAAAGAGGCCTGATCAAGACAGCCAGCCATTCAGAAACATAGAGTGACATGGTGCTTGCCACAGCCCAGGAGCTTCAATTAAAAAATAAAATAAAAGAACATCTTTAAAAAAAAATGTTTTAGGGGTGGCAAAGGAGACCACAGGGGTAGCAAGGGAAACCTCAGGGGTCGTAGGTGCAACCTCTGGTGACACCCAAATTACGTCCCTGCCTAGAGGTTTGGGAAAGCGAGACCTCAGTGGAAGTGACTCCCTGCCAGTGAACAGGGACTTCCATTCCGGTAAAGAACTCCCTACAACTGAGATATTGGGCTCGATCACAAGTTGGGCAGTATCCCGGCCGTAATTGTGCCGGGATACCGCCCAAGGCAATTTGTATTACTGCTACTCGGTCCGATGCAATATGCGTTGGATCACAAGTAGTGGTAAGGCGGTAAATCCCCATTCCCCATTGGGTCCATTGGACCGAATGCCCCATTGGATCAATGGGGATGGGGGTGCAATGAGTGCCGAAAATGACCTTACCGCCGGTGCATTTACCTCCTGCCAAGCGCTGGAGGTGAATGAGTCCAGGTAGGACCATACTCACGATTGGGTGGAGCAGTAAAAGCAGCGGTAATAGCACTATCGCCGCATTTTACAACTCTGCCCAGCTCATGATGAGGCCTATTGTCTGCATATATGGAAATACCAGAAGTAGATCAGTCACACACAAAAACCAAGAGAAAGATCTATTGAGAGAGCATACGCATACCCCTACAAACCAAGTGAGAAAGTGGGAACAAGAGAAAGAAGGGAGCCAGGATGGCCCTGTCAAGCAAGTAAGAAATCATCCCAAGGGGAACCCAAAATCAAGGCAGTCTGGAACCTCATTGGGAGTGACCCCCGTAGTTGACAGAGGAGGGTTAAGGATATAATAACCCTACATCTACGATCACTGAGAGAAATGACTGTTTCTGGGACTTGAGAGTTTTTTTTGTATACCTGTAGAAGACCGGTTTCTTTATTTGGAACTCTGGCAAGATGGACACAAACTGATTAAGTCAGGAAAACAGTATTTTTATAGAATAACTGAGGGATTTGGGACTAGGAAAGATTCTCGGAAAGACTGAGGAATGGCAGAATACTGAGGGCAACCTCTATTGCCCACTTTCCCTTTTGAGTTGTTTTCTAAGCGGTAGGGCCAGTTTAGAAGTTAGGTTTTGGACAGAGGACATGATTTATTATTTTGACTGATTTTGACGAGCACTCTCAGCGTAAGTGTGTTAGCCAGCGCACTACCCTATTTTTGATAGGGTACGCAAGGTGTTTTTTTTAAGTTAAATGTCTTCTGGTCTGAGTCTTCAGGTATGCCACACACTGAGTGCACTGCATGGTGATATGTGTGTGTGTGCAGTGCAGTTCTGAGGGTGGTGTGTGCACAGTGCCTCCAGGTGGTGAGTGTGCCGTACTGTGCATTGTCTCTGTGCAGTACTAGGGGCGGGGGGTGTGTGTGTGTGTGTGCGTGTGTGCCTGTGTGTGTGTGTGCCTGTGTGTGTGCCTGTGTGTGTGTGTTAGTGTTACAGCAGTGCTGGAGTGCTGTGTGCGAAATACTGGGACAGTTTGTGTATGCAATGCTGGGGCAGTATATGTGTACAGTTCTGGGGACAATGTGTGTGGCGGTGAGATATGAGGGTCAGTTATGTATGAGCCCTGGGGCCCATTTCAAATGAAAGAAATGGAAGGGCCTGAGCTCTGGGGTGCGTGGGGAAGTCAGCAGGCAGCAGCTCTCCTTCCTCCAGGAGAAAGCAAGTAGGTCCAGTAGGAAATGTCACCAAGAAGTAGCTTCTCCGGGTTGGGTACTGGCTAGCTCCTTAGGCTGAAAAGCAGGTCCAGTTTGGGGAACAGCATCTCGGCATTGTTCAGGTGGAGCGAAGGAAACATTTTGCTCAAGCCTCTGTCTTTTATCTGTCCTTTCATTCTGTACTTGAGATGCAGTTGTGTTGTGATTTGTGCACAAAAGATTGTCCCTTTAAACTAGCCCTCCAAACCCAAATGGTTAGGAAACGTCACCCCTCTTCTCTATGGAGCAAACACATTGCTGTTCAGGCACCCAGCAGGAGCTGCTAATGCAGCTCCCTCTTTATTAACATGTGACGGTTTTGTATCCTGCTTGTACAAATGCATGTTTCCTCTCCAACCCATCACATAGAGAAAATAACCAGTGTGTGTTTAGCAGGAGAGCAATTCTCGCCTTGCTAAGTCTAAATAAAGCAATCATGTGGCACTCCAAAGATGTGTGGGCGGGCAAGGAGGGGTTAAAAGGCTCATATTGGCTTTTAATATGTTACAAACTGACAGCCATTGTATTTGTATTTTAATACCTTTTAACTCTGAATCATAGAGAGAAAATATTACTTTGTGGGCTTAACACTTTTCAGCAGTGCCTGGTAACTTTGAACTGTGCAAAAAACTCCATGAATGTTGAATCTGGCCACAAATCTTTTCACTATCGTTGAAAATATGCTCTGCAGCGTGTCCTTGATTTCTCAGATTTGCCCCGCAGGGGTGCAACCGCATCCAGCTGTGCACCCACTCACCCCCTTTACCAGGACTCTGACCTGAATGGGCAATTCAAAGCAAGGAAAGCACCGCCTGTTTACATTTTGAGCATGGCAAGTTTCTAAAATGACGGCCAGTCTTCATAACTGGAAAAATAAACAGCTCTCTTTTCACTTGCTCAAAATTATGGGTGGATAATTCATGTTGTATCCTCTCTGCTTAAAATTATGAGGTGAATGCATCACACCTGCCACCCCCCACCCCTATTTCCTACGCCCATGCGAGGACCTCTCTCATTGGCTTTTTACACCGATTTGGCGCTCTTTCTTTCTCTCTCTTTCTCTCTTTCAATATCCTTATCTTTTCCTCTCCATCCTCTGCTTTTGTGGGAGAGACTTGCTGAATGCACTTCCCCCTACCATGAAGGCATCCTGGGATGCAAGCGGAGGATGGGCTAAGCAGGGGAGAGGAGCTGTAGCTCTCCATGGAAACTTGCAGTATATTAGTAATCATTTGAGAACTGGGTTGATAGATAAGGAGCCTTGGTAGCCTTTGGAAAGGATTATATGAGAGGAGTACTGGGGCTGTATATGTATAGGGTGACCAGATTTTCAAAATTAAAAACGGGGATGAGCCACCAACATAAAAGTAGGACTACAATTTGTTAGTGGCTGGAAACATAAAAGTAGGACTAGACATAAGTAACTTGTGGGGACAGGATAGGACAGAGGATTTACTCTCGTGTTTAATTTCATAACGTTAGAATACATAACTTGGAATGCTAAACAAGATCAACTGATTTAGAAACACGATTTCCCTAATGCCATGAAAGAGTGAATGCATTATATTGAATTCAAAATATGCCAGTGAATGACTTTTTTTCTCATTATTCGGGGAGAAGTGCAGGAAGAAAGCCACTCAGAGTGGTAATCCAGCGTGGCAGTTCTTGTCAGGGTTTCATGTGGGGGAGGGGTGGTTTCTGCAGAGCCCCTGCACTTTATCTTCGCTGTCTGCTCATCTCCCCATATACACGACTTGCTCTCCATTGGCTAGGACATGCTAGATGTTGGTGATAGCAGTGCAATCACAGAAAGAACACAAATCTATTTAAGGGGGTGATTTATGGTTACATGTAAAATGAAAGCAGCTGTGATGGAAGCATCCCATGAAGTGGGGTTCAGACTGGTATTTGGAGACTTACTTTGTCATTGCGCATCTTCTCCAGAAATGTGGCTATGACACGGAGGGTGAATTGACAGTATGGGGGGAACTAAGGGGAATGTGGATCGGCTCTGCTAGTGCTGACAGATCGTGTAGTGGACCAGGGGACAAGGCTGTAGGGTGTACAACTTTGTTATTTTCTGGTTTTTGTGAAATATGAGTGTTCTTGCATATTGTAACAAATGCACAGGTGCTACATCACTACCAACCAATCAGTGACCACAGCACACAATTAAACATTGCCTTGGTGTTCACAAAAGAAATAGATCTTTGTTTTTAATCTGAGCATGACCCTTTTCAAGAATGAATGATATTTTGAGAGACAAATTAGTGTATACTAAAGTAGGACATTATTTAATTGTACCAATATTTGTAAACTGGCTCTTTTACAGTGTAATGATCTGTCCCAGTTTATTGTGTTGTCAATGCGGTCACTGTTTTCATAATGAGAATGCTACATCTGACTCACTGAACAAAACCGATTGAAAAGGGAAAAGAGGACAAATAGCTCCAACACGTGTTCCTCATAAAATCAATGACGATATTGACAACATAATGATGACTACAGATCCTTGACATATATGTCAGTGCTAAAAGGGTTGCATGCTTGAATCTCAAAGTGCATAGTGCACGTTGTGCCAAGTGCTCGTGTTTGGTGGCCGACCGCGTGGACTCTGCGGCGTGATGGATAAAATGCCAGCACGTTCTTTTTCACCGCCTGCGCCCGGGTCCGCGTCGGATCAATCTCCCGACTTGTCGCCACTGTTGCATGTTGCCAGATTGCCGGCTCTAGCCCCATGAGCCCTTGTAGCCTCCAAGCACACACAGAGACGTGCTTGCTGTCCGGGCTCCATGGTCGCTCTGATGCAGCCGTGGAACTCCCCGTTTATTCCAGGCATACGTGGTAGAGTTACGTCACTGCATCGCGTGTGTGTGCCTTTAAAGGGGCAGTCACCACAGATGGGTGAATCGGGTGGGGGCAAGTAGGAGGGTTGCAGGACTTTCCTTAGCATGCCAGAGAAGAAGGGGCGGGGGAATGAAGGGAAGGACACAGTGGAGATTGCCAATGTGCGCAGCAGCGCAATAGGAAACATGACTCGGGAAGTGGCATTGGTAGAACTATCCCATCCGGTGTTACACAAGGTGGGGAAAAAAGGTACATTCACGGCACGGGAAAGGTGCATTGGGCAAAAAGATTTTCAAAAAGACCATCCAGGATTCTATCACATATCCTCCACTATTATCACTCAGGTACAACCCTGTGCTGTGCAAAGTGCTCTCCCTACTTCTATGATCAGGTAAGTTCCCTTAGAACCCCATTAAAGTGGTGCTCTGCAAGGTTAAGATGGTGTTAAGTTGAAAGGTGCCCATTTTTTCCCGCAATTTTTGGAAGATGTCCAGCCTGGTTCCACTGACCATCCAGCCAACCCATAGAGGGTAAGAAATGTTTAGTTGTGGTGCATTTGGCACCATACAAGGTACACTTGCAGTGCATGCACCACTGATGCAGGTTTTGCCTCTATGCCCCTCTGGCCATGTTTAAGATTTAGAATGACTGTTGTACTAGTGCAGCTGGCTGTGGGAGATCGTTGCTGGCTTTAGATGAGGGCTCACCGTCGGTTTGCCGCAAAAACTCATTATAGTGAGCCATACCGTATTCTACAGCTCTGCCGAGGCAAGAGAATAGCTGTGGAGGCTGGTAAATTTTTTAACTCGAGGGGCGTAAATATATGTCCCAGATATGCCACAGCGAACATGCACAGTGAGAGATCCTGCACCAATAAAGGGGGGTTTGGGCGGGTTTTCCCCCAAGAATTCTTTTAAAATAATAGGTCAAAATGTTGCATTTTAGAGCATACTTTTTAGAAAAATTGCGTAAAAGCCAAACAGTTTGCAGTTAGTTTTGTAGGCTAACTCCTGAAAAAATCCAATGGATGCAAGTCATCAACAGTGCACAGGAGCATTTCTCCAACACATTTTCATGATGCCTTTGCGCACAATATGTGCCAGTATAAAACATTTTCACACTGGCTGTCCCCATACATTTGTATGCTGACTGCACCATTATACCCTAGTACTCCCATATAGGAACATACTCGTGGTTGCTTTACGCATAATGGCAGCAATGATACTTTAAGAAAACATGTCCATGTTTGTTCTGCCAATATATGGCATTAGCCCCACATAAGAACATACTCCAGTTGGCTTCACCATTAAAAATGCATGCCAAAGTATGAAGACATGTCCAAACTGGCTGAAATAAAATGCCAATCAAGCTACATAATAACACTTATCCTGCTTGCTTTATCAAAGATACCAATACAAAATGTCATGTTGCAATAAGAAATGGCTATACTGGTTGCATAAAAGTGACAGTCTTGCTTGATAATAACACTTATCATGCTTGCTTTACCAAAGATGCTCAATAGAAAATGTCATAACGCAATACGAAATGACTGAACTGGCAGCATTGAAATGCCAGTCTAGTGACATAAACTTATGCTTGTTTTTACCAAAGATTCCTAATAGAAAATATCATGCCACAGTAAGAACAATACCACTGATCATACTTGCTTTATCAAAGATACCCAATACAAAATGTCATGTCTCCAGTAAGAAATGGCTAGACTGATTGCAAACAAAATGCCAGTCTTGCTTCGTAATAACACTTACCATGCTTGCTTTACCAAAGATGCCCAATACAAAATGTCATACCACAGTATGAAATGGCTAGACTGGCTGCATTGAAATGCCAGTCTATCTACATAAAATCACTTATCATGCTTGCTTTAGCAAAGATGCCCAATACAACATTTCATGCCACAGAAAGAATAATACCACTGATCATGCTTGCATTATCAAAGCTGCCCTATATAAAATGTCATACCACAATACGAAATGGCTAGACTGGCTGCATTAAAATTCAAGTCTAGCTACATAATAACACTTATAATGCTTGCTTTATCAGCCATGGCCAGTACAAAACACCATGCCTGCTCCATGGTGCAACAGCGCCTTGCACTCAGACATAATCACATTATTGATGAATGTGATTGTGTGATTGTGAGGCACTGGGGGTACAGTCATGGCATTTCTATAGGGCAAAGATACAAAGGACAAACTGCCATGCTCGCCCCCTGAGGCCCTGATCACCTCACAGGCACACATTAATTGTGTGTGGAAAGTTCTGGGGGCACCAGCCATCATACTTTTTACTGGGCATCTATCAAATGCCCATTAATAAATGCCATTTCTTCCACCATTGCCCTGCAGCACCTCACATGCACAGATAATCAATTGTGTGTACATGCGAGGCGCTGGGGGGCCTTAGTGGTCAGGCTTGACATTGCATGTGAGGCGGTAGGAATCCCAGCAGACCAGGCTGGCATTCTTTACTGGGCATACCCAGTAATAAATGCCATGCCTGCCCCCTGGGCCCCAGTGCCTCACATACACGCAATAAATGTGATTGTGTGTATGCGAGGCACTGGGGGGCACTGGGGTCAGCATGTTTTTTTACTGGACATCTATCTTAGATGCCCAGTAAATAAAATGACACGCCTGTCCCCTGGGTCCTGAGCTCCTCACACATGCACACAATCAATGTGGTTATGTGTATATGCTAGGCACTGATGGTCCAGGGGGCAGGGATGATATTTTGTATTGGACAGCTATCATAGATGTCCAGTAGAGAAATACCATGCCTGTCCCCTGGGCCTCACAGCACCAAACACATGCATACAATCAACATGATTATGTGTGTATGCGAGCTGCTGGGGTGCCCAGTGGGCAGGTATGGTATTTTTGACCACACATCGGTGATGGATGTCCAGTAAAAAAATGCCATCCCTGTCCACTGGGGCCCACAACGCCAAACACAAACACTATCAAAGTGCTTATGTGTGTATTCAAGGAGCTGGGGGGCGAAGGGGGAAGGTATGGTATTTTTTTTACTAGACATCTATCATAGATGTCCAGTAAAAGAATACCATCCCTGTCCCCTGGGCCCCACAGCACTTCAGACGGAGAGTTGATTTTGGCCAGTGGGGAGGGGGATTGTGCAACAAAGGCATTATTAAAAATGCCTTTGTTGTACAAACTCCCTACCCCCACTCGCGAACATCAGCACACCAACACCCCAAACAGGCACTTACACAACATACACACAACAAGCACTCTCTGTCTCATTCACAGGAACATTCATCATGCACTCACTCATAACACAAGCACACACGCATTCATACACATATTTAAATAATAATGAACATACAAACGCACACATTTAGACAACATACACACAGCAAGCACACTCTCATTCACACCAGCATCATACATTCATTCACCTAACAACACAAGCATGCACGCATCCATACACATAATTTAAATTTAAAAAAAAAACATGAACATAAACATACTTACCTTCTGCCGTGGGTCTTTCCTCCCCAGCGCTCAGGCCCCTGCTAGCATGAACAGGAATCAGGAAGCTTCCTGGTTTCTGCACATGCGTGCAGGAGCGAGAGCGTGGGTGACGATACGCCCCACTCCAGTCTGCTCTGTCAGTATGTGCCAGGAGGTGCAGGAGACCCCCTTGCACATACAGACATGCAGTTCCCCAGCCAGCATTTCCAATGAGCCATGCAAGGCTGGGGAAGCAAAACGCCCCCAGCCGTGCATGGCTTATTGAGCATGCGCGGCCGGTGAACTGTAACTGTCAAAGGGAAACAGTGTTTGCCTTTGACAGTTAAGAGCACTCCCTCAGCTGAAAAAAACAGCTGAGGGATTGCTTGTATTTCACTGGGCTGGCTCCTTTCTCTTTACTGTATGCTAGTTTGTGTGTCAGGGCATGGCGCATAGGACTGGATCCTCTGACTGCACCCCACGATACTCTGCTTTTAGTTGTGGGATCAATTCGTACTGTGCAACCATTGGCTCACCCAATTCTTTTGACTACAATGCAGATCCTCTTTGACATAACTGTTGTTACATTTCCCATCTGCCCACAAGTAAGTGATGTGCTAATTCTGCAACTGTTCACCAGTTTCTTTTGACTACAACTCCCATTGTCCCAAAACAGCACAGGCAATGGGGAGAGACGATGGAAGTTGTAGTCTGAAAAATTTGGAGCGATGCAGTAGACTCTGCCCTGCAGTAACCTGCCAGCATAGGAATGTGCCCCCTGCTGTTTAGTAATGTTAAATGGCATCCGCTTGTTTGATTTCCCATCTGTGGGTGATGTGATAAGAAATGCCTTTCTTCTGCAGCGATCGGGGGAGGACTCCTGGGAGTTTTAGCCCAAATATCTCGAGAGCTTTGACTACTCTTCCCATCAGCCCTAACCAGCATAGTCAATGAGGAGGGATGCTGGGGCTTGTGGAAGTCGCAGGTTATAGACCCTGCACTACAGACACGTTTCTTGGTAAGCAAGGACAGCAAAGCATTGTCCCCACTGATGCTTAGCAATGTTTAAAAATGTCAAGTGACGGGACCTTTTTTTATTTTCCTCTTTGCCAATAAGCCACACTTGTGGGATCCGGCCAGAGTCAGCGCTGGGGATTGAAAAAAACAAAACAAAACGCCTGCGAGCGAACTGTAACTTCCTCCGGTGTCCCCGTGCAAAGGGTCACAAAAGGAAGTTACAGTCCTCTGCCACGACCTAGTTTGTTTATTTATTTATGCAATGTTTGTCGGATATCTGTATCCGACAAATATTGCATAAATAAATAAATATACAGCTATCAACAAACATTGAATGAATAAATAAATACCCCTATTAACATTGAAACTACCGCACACGATGCAGGCACCCAACTGCTTTCAGAGGGGAGCTGCAGGAGCTGTGCTGGGTGGGGTTTAAGTCATAGAAAACGTTGCTTATGGCGAACAGAAATCATCCTGTTTGAAAAGTACCCAAGGGGGAGGTTTTTCTTTTTATAAAATGAGGTGCAAATTGTGCATTTTAAAGAATATTTACTCAGCAACACTGGTCAAAACTATTATCCACACAATGAAGTAACTCGTCGCCAGTGGCATGGAAGTGGTTTAAAGTGGAATTGATATACAGTTTGCAAAAGAAGCAGCATGAAAGAAATAGCGCTGTTTTAAACTATTATTTTGGACATTTCCTTTGATCGACGTCAACTGCCAGCTCCGCCACCCCAATCTCTGCCCCCACCCAGGCCCTTGTGGGATCCCCCACCAATTATTTTCCATTTCCACCACTGATCCGCTGTGACCAGGCAGTGCATATAGCTAGGATGGTGAATGAGGGAGGATTCGTGTGAGTTTTAGTCCAGAACATCTGGAGAGCCGCTGGTTCCCAGAATATTTTGACAACAACCTTCATGGGCCCTACCCAGCATAGTGAATGCGGAGAGATGATGGGAGTTGTTGGCTCGAGACCTGCAGGCGGCAGACTCCGCCCTTCTCTTGCTATATGCATGCCAGCATAGCCATGTGCCCCCTGATGTTTAGTGATGTTTAGTAATGTTGACTGAATTCACACTTATTTGATCTCCAGCAAGTATAGTGCTCACAAGGGCAGAAATCTGAACTAAATACAACAGTTTCTCGTGTTCTTCTTTATTTGAAAAAAAATTAATCCAGCAGGAAGGCACAAATAAATCCATGAATAAAAGAGTCTCTATTAACTGGGAATGCCCAGCTGGTAGTGGGGAGGGAGTTTTCTATTTTGTGTGGGAGAGCTGTGGTGTGTTGGTCTGAGGTGGAGGAGTAGGCCATTCGCATGTCGAACATGCGAAGGGACGGCCGCAGGTGAGTAGGGGTGCAACGGTGGCCTCGCAGAGCATTTAGACAAATTGGTTAACACTGGGGGTCATTAAGAGATCGCCGGTAGTACTTGCAGTTTACCAGTAATCTCGGCTTACTGTTTCCGCCGCCCAATATCCCGGTATTACCACAATATTACAGGTGGAGGAGTAACTCGGAACCACTGAATCACCAGCAATGCTTTTAATGGTGCCGGTGTTTCAGTGAATTACCTGCTGGTAGGTGCCTGAACTCCAGCAGGTCAGGCCTGCCAGTAGTACACTGCCCCTACTGGCAGACTCAGAGCATGCCGGTCTGGAAAAGGAGTCGGTAAAGGCACCTTTTTCCAGACCGGCATACTCCTAATGAGCCCCATTGTCGTTAATGTGCTCGGTGTGATCCCCAGGAATCTTGCTTGCACAAAGGGCAGCATAGTTATGTGGTCCTCGGATTAAGGGCAAGGGATAGCTTGTTGGCCGACCCATCAAAGTTGATTTTTTTAATAACAATCTTGATACTATTCAAATGTGGCCAGATGTTTGAACAAAATGTGGACCATTTCACTGTGGGAATATTCACAGATTATAACGATGACCTGGTCATCGTACACGGGAGTGGTTCGATATGGGTAGTCAGGCAATGGTGCACCGGTGCTCCTCTCCCTTTGAACTATGGAGCAGCAACAAGAGTTCCTTGCTACCTTGGGAAGTAGCCAAATAAAGGGGTTCTAATGATGTTTGTGGATAATGGGGTGTTGATGTACAGTACACACGGTTGTGGAGGTGCGGAGAAAGCTG
Organism: Ambystoma mexicanum; assembly: GCF_040938575.1. Classification (NCBI taxonomy): domain Eukaryota; kingdom Metazoa; phylum Chordata; class Amphibia; order Caudata; family Ambystomatidae; genus Ambystoma; species Ambystoma mexicanum. The sequence goes on from NC_090932.1 coordinate 92,679,166, forward strand.
CCACGGGTGATGCTATCAGGGGGATACGTTAATATCTGACCACCCGGAGGTGGGGTCGGTCTGCCCAGCGAACGGCCACAGCAAGCTCGGGCATGTAAACTTTAAACCAAAAAAGGGGGGTTGTTGCTGTGCCAGAGGAGAAGGACTAGGTTAATTTATTAAGATAACCACTCAATGTCAACCTCTGTCAGTCCAGAAATTAAGTTTGTATTCTGGAGTGAATTTATTTACAATTTAGTTGAAATCTATCGCATTCAAACCTAATGACAAAGAGAGCGAAACGACACAAAGAAGAGAATATTAAATCATTCTGTATTCAATTTGGTAAACGGAGTATATAAACATGTGTATTGTAATAAACCAAAAACAACATCAAACATTCAAAGACATATTTGTGATAAATGAAATATATTGTTGACATACAATGATTTTGTGTTAATAAAGCAAATGTCATAGATTGATACAAAAACAATACAGACCTTAGTGTGTGTTACTCAAAGGAAGCACAGAGGGAGATCAGGGGGAGAGGAAGGGGGGAAAGGGTTTGGAAAAACGGCCGGGGGAAGCAGGGGGATACGTGTCATAAGCGTTTTTATTAAGGGAGCTACAGGCTGGTCAGGTATGCAGGGTATGAAGGAGAAGAGGAGGCCACTGGGATGATTGGTGAAGGCATGGAGGGGGCAGCTCTCCTAGGAACACTGGCAGCAGCAGTTGGCACTGCCGGGGGGCAAATCATGGAATGCTGATACAGGACGTCATGCCATGCATTCTGAGACCGCACACACCAACTGATACCTTACACATAGCAGAGTGCTTGGCCAGGGATGAGCAGACTTGGTTGAGCACAGACCCAGTGTTTAATTGTAGCCTTTATATACTGTTAATGGTTCAGAGATTGGCTGGGGCCAAGTTTTTTTTTATAGGCTATTAAATTATTTCAGCTAATCCTTTCTGCCTCTTGAAGCTAGGTGCATCATTCTGTAGAGGTGGAATCAGGTACCGCCATCAAAAGCCCTGCCCCCATGTTGCCTGTACGTTGGGAACCGGAAATGGCGACACATGCAGTTCCAGTAAGAATGCCAATATTGCAAAGAACCTTTGAGACAAGGTATCCATTAAGAAAACCCTATATAAATGCACAAAGAAATGGTGCCTGTCTGGGTGGAGTGCCAGAAGAGGTGTGCGTTTGAACACGGAAGGAGACTGAGGACATCATGCAAAGTAAGAAATGACGCACCCAGAAAAGATTAACGAGGTGAAAGAACATAAACAATCTCTAAGAGCTAAAGTAAAGATGGTAAAGATGAGCAACATTTCGGGCTCGAGATGAAGATGCTCGTGCTACAGAAACGTTGAAGAATATGTAAATCAGTTTACATTTGTGGAGATGCAGCCAGGCAAGTATGGAAAAGTAATCATAAGGCTGGCTACGTAGTGAATAGTTTTCTGGCGATGCGCCAATGTATACATATAGGAATGTACAGAACCTGGCTATTCCACAATGCACTTTAGCAAGGCTTGAAAACCCCATGGTTGGAATGAATTTGAGTGTGTGGTGCAGTTGGAAATTACCGATGGCAAGGTGAATTTCGAGAAAGGCTTGGCTGGCCAAGCACCAAGAAGACGAGGCCACAGTGAGTTGGGCGCCTGTTAAAAAGGCTACAAAGAACAAACTCCTGTTTGAAGCAGAATGAAAAAACACTGAAGGCGTCAAGAGTACAACTAATAGAATTAAATGCAGCGAAAGGCTCAAAAAAGTGGTCTCTAGTCACATGGGTGAAATCAAAATAGCTTGGGTCAAGCTACACCAAAACCAGAGGACAGAACGATGCCACACTCCCTTTATTTCACAGGCGCAAGAAGCTTCTGCAAGGCCGAGTTCAAAGCGTTAATTGACTGGCAGACTGTGGGAGTGATGAGATGTTGGACTAATGGGTAGGAGGCAAGACCACGCCAAACCTCCATTCACCTGGAATGGTAGCCTGTGTGCTATTCCAGAAGGATATAAGAGTGTCAAACCAATTATAGAGGGCCAGGTAATAAAGAGCCCTATAATTTGTGTAACCAATTAATCGTCTTGTATTTAGTGACAATGATGGTGACCATTTATTTGGGATGGGTTTAGTTGCCCACCTGACTTAAGATACCCAATCATAACCTCCGGCTATATAGAATGTATATTTAGATGTTCCCTGAAAGCCAACCACTGTTACTCATACGTTTTTGTAGTTTGCCACGCAGTATGACGTCAGCAATGACAAGATTTTGTTATAAAAGAATCATTTTTTATGAAATGTGTTGAGATCGTGCTGTGCGACGTTGGATAATGTCCGTTGTACTCCCTGTTTTAGATAATTGATAATAAAACAGAACACAGTTTTGCCAACTTCCTGAGTCGTTTTGATTATTGATGTTTGAGGAACCTCTGCATCCCCATCTGCCTCTGAGTACTGCTACCTCACCTTAAAGGACTCTAGGTCTATGAGTTCAATTCCTTAGGTCTTAACGGGCGCCAGGGCTACGGGAAGGTGCACAAATGTGTGCTGAAGTGAAAGAGGGGGGTTTGGGGCAGTGGAATAAGATGGGCAGTCTGTCCAGTAAACACTGCAATCTCAAGTTTTCTGTATCTCCTTCCCCTTACCAGGTATTGCTCTAGGTCTGAGCTCATAGGACAGCTTTATGCCAGAACTAACTTATGATTGTAGGGCAAGAGCAGGTATGCAGTATTTATCTGTGTTTAGGAGCTGCGCGTTCAGAGATAGGAAGGTGCTGTCATGAATTATCACATGCACAAGCAGTGGTCTCCTGGAGCCATGAAAAAATGGACTAACCATGAACATCAATTTGCACTACAAAAGAGGAATTATGGTGGAGTCTGCAGAGGCGGCTGTATGGAAGGGCAAAAGGGGCTTGCAACACAGTCCACCACCTGAGGGGGTGCACCAAACGTGTGCCAGAATCAAAGACAATAGTGCCCATTATTTACAAAACATGGCAGGATGTTTTATGGTGTACTGCTAGAGCTCTAAACATTGTGCCTGAATGTTGCTCACAACTACATTCTGTTCTCATCAATAAATCCTGTATAGCTATCTGCATTCACTGTGGAACATAGAGTGGGCCTGATTCTCGCTTTTTGAGGGGCGCAAGAGATGAAAAGCGCTAACGTACCACATAATTTGTGCCGAAATAAGGTGCACCCAAATCGACAATGGGCCTCTGAAGATGTACATCTTAGATGCTCACACTCAAATGCCCCTTTTCACTCCATTTGCTCATTTGCACTTTTTTGCATTTCAATGCCATGCCAAAACCACAAATGGGATATACTTTCAAATATGCAAAAATTAAAGATCTTCCATTGCTCCTGTGTGGAATAGGTGCAGGGGAAGGCCCAATTCACAAAAGGTACATGTTTGAACCGTTCATGCATTTTCTTGCAAGTGGGAGAGCAGATGCGTTAACAGCTTCTCTTTCACTAAGATTTCAATCCTTCACAGAGTGACGCAGGTGCGCAGGAGATGCTGCCAGGTTATACGTAGCATGCATCGCTACATCTACGCTTCTGTGTCTACAAGACCCGAGCTTCGGACCCTCTGTGGCAAAGCCCTTGCAGGACAAGGCCACAGTGTTGAGCGATGCAGGTGCGCAGGAGACGGTGCCTGATTTTACATAGCACGCTTCCGTGCCTATAAAAACCAAGGTTCTGAACCCTCTGCAACAAATCCCTCGCAGGACAAGGCCACGGTGTTGTGAGACGCAGGTGCACAGGAGATGTTGCCTGATTATACATAGCACACATCGCTACGTCCACGCTTACGTGGCTATAAGAATCAAGGTTCGGACCGTCTGCGGCAAAGCCCTCACGGTGTTGAGCGATGCAGGTGTTTGGCGTTGATGGGTGGCAGTGCAGATTGTGAGTGCGGACAACCTCACCCTCCTGTCTGCGGCCGGAAGGTAAGAAGGTGTGGGGAGAGTTAGCTTTGCTATACACTCCACGCAACCTCCTATGACCTTGTGCCCTTTATCCCTCTTACATACGCGTTGCTGCACCTGCAACTGGTCCACGCACCCCCCACGCACTCACATCTCTGCTTCATACATGCTCCCCCTCAACTTCAGGCCACATGCACCCCCCCGCAACTTCAGACAGTGTGCGTTCCCTAGTGACGTGACCGCGTGCACCCTGTTTCTCTAGCCGCGTGTGCTTCTTCGCATCATAGGTCACTATTCCTCTCCCTTGCTAATGTCCCTGACTGCTCCGCGCACTGGTCACCTGGCTACCCTTGGAACTCGAGTCCAGGCTCCTGCATGTCCAGTTGCCCTTGCACTGCCTCTGGGCTCCCCCAGCACTTAATGGTCTGTACCTTCAACCCTACAGTGCCTTCTCTCTGCACTTATGAGCCACCTGCGGCCTGCACTTATTGAGTTACCTGGACTTCTTCCCCCCTCGCACTTGCATGATCTGAATGACACAAGGCCGAGTAAGATCGTTGTTTTGTCCTCCCTTTGTTTCCCCCCTCCTTGTCTTTTCACGCCTAGACACACTTGTCTACAGGCTCGTTTTAAATGCCATATCATATCATATCAAGGATACACATGCATTTGTATTTTTGACTGTATTTCACAGTGAGAGGAGGGGCTGTGACTCTGAAATATGCTGCAAGCACTCACTCGCTGGGAGCCTGTAATGCATTTGGGTTGCGAGCACGCCCGGACGCTAATGTAGTTAAGCAAGCTGCGCAGCGCATCTTTGCGCTACAGGTCTGCCACCTCTGAAATGCGCAAATCACATTTGAGAATAAGGTAGGCTGCACATTTCTGAAATGAGTGCAAATGAAAAAAAAAGCATCCTCTGCGATTTTTTTCCTATGGTATCAAATTTCTGAATCTGCCCCGGTTTGTCTGTTCACTATAGCACAACTCCTGTAGCATTCCGACTCTTTTTGTTTCTTCGCTGACTAATTTCAACACAGCTTGAAACAATAGCTCTCTTCGAATCTCAGTCTATGTCAGCATCCATGCACCTTTCTGGTAGCTTCTCGTTCATATCCTCTATCACTTCTAAGCAATGGAAATTGTGCCTTTCCCTATTGCCTCCAATCTTCCTGTATGCTTGAGCATTTTACATTCTGCTGACATGAGTGCCCTGCTTATGCTAGGGCATGTGCACCGTTTTCCTAAGACTACTTATCTGTGCCCTGCATCTAAAACTGCACCCTCGTCGTGGCTGCTATTTTTTAGATTTGCCTACGAAGTGGCACTTTAAAAGCCAAAATGATTGCATTGGAGTACAGCAAGAAAGGAGATGAGATTTGAGTAGGGATACACAGCCTGTGCTTGTTGTTTGGAATTTTGCCTGCCCATCGACTGCCCTTGGCCATGCTAATCCTTATGGCCATTCCCACGCCCTACCAACTCCTCCTCCCCCCCAAAAAACATCCTCCTGGGATCACTTCGAGCTAGCTTTTTTAAGCAGTACCATCAGGTTTGAGCCTGCCAGTGTTCTTTCTGAACAGACCTTTGCCAGTTAGTGTCTTCATTGCAGTTGTGAAGGTGTTACTGGTGCAATAAACATGTCTTACTGAGTGCGCCTTCAGCCACCTATTTAGAAATAGTGAGCATCTGCTCGCACTGAATGCCAGTTATAAAACAAGCATTGGCAAAGGCAATAGTTTTGGCTTCTGTATAGTAATTAGATAGGCATTTTCCAGGGCCAGCTATAATAAGCCCAGGTACTCTCACCATTTTCCAGCTGGTGCCATCATGGCAGTGTGTGACGAAGGCCTATCTCATGCCTACAAAAAACCCAAAACTGTTGACTTTGCTAATGTTTGTTAAAATGCGACCTGTACCCTCCTTTGTCGTGGACAGCTAACGTTGCCCTTGAAATGACACTTGTTTATTATTCTGATTCCAGCCAATCTGAAGAGGGGAAGGGCACTGGAAGGGAGTACCCGTGCATATTTTGATTGCAGGGCAGCATATCAAGCTGTGAGTTAAGGGGGCACAACCAAAGATTCTGGGTCCGTTCATTTTACTGGTTCGGGGCAGGGGTGAGGAGGGCGATCCCAATGGCATTTCTGCCCCAGGCCCCAAAACTACTGTAAATGACCCTGGGAGGGTGCTGCTTTACTGAAGCGAAGTAGGCTTCTCTGGTGTGTACCCCAATATTTACACTTTTATGATTTCTGGGCTTTTTCTCAAAGAATGAGCATGGATACTTTTGAAGCTTGCCCAAAAGCTATGCAAAAACATATGCTTTACCCATGTGGGCTTCTTTTGGTTCCCTGGTCATTGCCTGCCTTCTTTTACCAACCAGGCCCTCTATGTGCGCCAGCTTGCCCTTGTATTACTATTAATGGCCCATGCAGTCTGCATATATCCGGCCTTCTCTTGAAACACCGGCCCGGCGTGGTCTCCAACTTTACACTCACCTCTTTAGTATCCTTTCCCCATTTTGTCTCCAAGTGCCCTGCTCTCTAGTGGGACGTATGCCCTTCGTGGTGTCCGTCTTTGCCCAGGCCTCCTCACTGCCATTTCTCCCATGTGTGTGTGCGTGTTCTCTCTTCTTGCGACCGGAGGGCCCTTCAGGGTCTCCACTATGTGCGATGTTGCGGGAAAGCTCTTCTGTCTAAAGCCTGATGCTGTAAAGTGCAGTCTGTGGAATTTAGGGGATCACTCTGCTGTCTGAACCTAGAGTCTGTGTGAGTCAGGTTTGTGCTGTGGTGGCTCATGACATGGCAGTCTCGCTGCAAGGAAACACCGAAGCAAGAGGAGACCAACCATAAACTAAATGAAAACACCATTGGCGACTTAGGACACTGTGCCTCGTTATGAATTGTGCCGTATTTCCGACACAAGCAGGCTCATTATAAGTTTGCTGCTCCGGAAATAAGGTGCTGGCAATAACGTATACCGACACCTTTCCGGACCGCCCAACTCCAAGTCTGCCAGTAGGAGCTCTGATCCAGCGCCAAGCCTGACCTGCGGGTAGATCAGGCCCCTGCCAGCGGATAAATGCCTGAATCACCAGCACTGTTACTAATGGTGACAGCGATTCAGGCAGCCCCCATCCCATGGTGTCCGTGAAATGGGAGTTATCGGCATCTCCTCCGCCCGTGATATCCCAGTAACACAGGGATATCGGGTGGTGGAGACAGCATGGTAGTTCCCAGGTATCCCACCGGAATTACCGGCCAGATACCGGGTAACTCATAATGAGCCCCAAAATCTCTACCTTTACTATCACTCAGTCTCGATGTATTTCGAATGGGGTAACGGCGGTGTTACATCCCCATATTTGCAGTCATAGGACCTCTTGGGGATTGGGTTTATTTACAGCTGGCGGTCATTTTCCCTGTGGCAAATCCTCCCATTTTTGGAGATAAAAATGAAAGATTTATCTCCAACTATATTCTGGAAGTAAGTCTTCCACTTAACCTCCAAAGTTGGAATTCGGTGGTCTGGGAAAATGGCAGTAAGGTGGCGGTAAATCCATTACCATCACTATGCCACCATTTTCCCTCATAAAGTGACCAATTATGCCTGGAGAAGAGAGTGTTTTCAAATCAATCATTGAGGAGTCAAACATACTGTGGGTTCACAAGAGTACAGAAGACATGTAGAGTGTGTATATCTCACTCGAAAACTAAAATTAAGAACTTGTGTAAGTGTGGGCGTACAAGACTCTGTCAATGCAAAGTATTTGAAACATGAGCGATTCCAGGTGTGCATACAATTACATCTCCTCTATAAAACCCTGGCACCCAATGAATAAACAGAAATCAAAGTACCAAAGTTCCACCCAATTGAATACCCATTCTCCTGGTACATCCCTGATAAACACCTGACTCGAATGAATGTAGTCACCCAAACAGCTGGCACTGAATGAACGGAACAGTCACAGGCAGCATTAATCTCCGGAGAAGTAAATATTTGAGTTTCAATTAACACTTGGGTGATATGTTAGGTCTGCATGAGTAGCTGCAAACGGAAGGGACTAAAGTTTTAATCCATTGAAAACAATTGTAACACAGTGAAGGCGATTCCTTTTTTAGTTAAGTCCAAACAATTTAGCACAGGAAATAATGATGAGGCAATGAAACAAAAAGGAGCATTCCAGGAGGCACGTGTGGTGCCTTTAGATGAAGCAATGTGGGATGAAGCACGCCCAGCTGTACATTCTAAGGATACTCCCAGAAACCAAAGAACTCTATAACCACGAATAAAGTCACAGGATTCCAAGGTGGCTTTTCTACGGAAAGTAGGCGGTAACTATAACTGCTTGCTATATACATGGGCGCACCCGCCAATCCCAAACGCCTGCTGCCATGCTTTTTGCCTTGCCTACTTTAGCTTGTTTTCTATTTAAATTTATTTTTTCCTCTCCTTCTATGGCTTTCTTTTTTTTTATTCCTGTGCAATTTTACTGGCTTTCCCTTCTCCCTACATTTTCTTTTCTCTATTTTTAATTCCTGAAATATGTCTTTCTCAATGGAATCTCTCTTTCTCCCTTTCCTCTCTGCCTTGCTGTTGCTCACTTTTTGCTGGCACTGTTCCTGGTTCCGTATTTCATTCAACAGTCTCGCCATTTGACCTTTCTGGTGTGTTTCACCACTAAGCCCCGGGTGCCCAGGTTGAAAAGAAGTCTTCTTGCCAAACAAACAGCCCTGGTAGTCAAGCACCCTCTTTCCCAACCAATCAATGGGTGCTGGCAGTCCCTGGCTGTTGGCTGCTTTGCAACGGGCATTGTGACATCACAACTCAACCGCAGGACTGTATCACATTTCAGAAGTGATGGCATTTCTTTTTTTATAACATGCGCGGACTGATGTCACGCTTGGATTGCAAAATATGGGTACAAATATCCTCAACTATGTTTATTATTTATTTAAAGCACAAGGGAGATATGAGCACAGACAATTTAACGTTTAAGTGCAGGCTTTAGGAGCACATCAACAATACGAGGGATTCTCTACAGCCCCCTACACATTCGGGCAACTTTAGAGCACACTAGTCATATTTTCCCAACCTGTACTAATGCTTCCACCAGCATCGTCCAGTAGTTCCTCAGACAGGACACGGTACAGTGTTACAGACTCAAATCATTGGCATATGAAAATAAATGTATACGTTATCCACATGGCTTTCACATGAGCGCCTGGAGAGTGCCCCTGGGGGTAGCCGTGTGCGGTACAAGTCAACATAACATAGCATGTATTAAGTGTAGGGTGGGGCTTTTGATAGCCAGGTCAAATTCATATTTCTGAAATATGACCAACAACAAAACAGTCAGCAATCGCGAACGGTTGGTCCCTTGATTAGGATAAAGCATATTGCGGGTCACAAGCTTCAAGGACAATGTAGGGGGGCCCTCTTCGGCGCTTGTCATCCAACTCCAGCATGTATATTCCTTTAAACATGCTAAGGGCGTGTGTTCTTGTCCTAACTTACATAGGAAATCATTAAAGCCCCGTCCAGTCTCGAGTCTGAAGAGATTAAGGGGGTCATTGTAAAAATTGCATGCAGAAGAGCACCAACTTTAGCACTTCGGTGCTGTCGTGTCCTCGGGATCCAGCTTCAGACGTCCATGAGGCGGAGTGGGCAATGAACGAGTAACGGCGAGGCTCGCTTTTACCATTCCATTTTTCCACTCTGCCTCATGGAAAAGTAAACGCTGCTTGCAAATAACAAAAAACATAATACTTATAAGGTTCCATGTGATAGTGTCCCTGCAAAAAGGCTGTGTGGCAAAAAAGTCGCTGCAAAAGGGCTGTGGTTTGTGGAGACATTATCACTGTGAACCTGCGGCGACACCCCCGCAACCTGTGTTTTTAAAAACCCTTTTTCCCTCCGAAGGTGAGCGGGGGACAACCCTGCTCCTCTCACAAATGGTCCCCATACATAATGTCGTCATAGCCTTTTCCCGGCAACTATATGTATGGCGAGCATATGTGGGGGGTAATATTTAAGCAATATGTCCCGACCAGTGGGGGCATTACCGTCTCAGGTAATGCCCCGGGGCCCATGGTTATAGGCCCTGGGGCATTACCGGAGTCGGGAATGTGCCCCGCCGCGAGGGGGATATAGCTATTAGCTATATATAGCTATTATTACCCCGGCCCGAAAGATCTGCATGACCGGGGCACAAAAATTATTTTTTTCTGTCCCGAAAAGATGCACCAAGAAAATGGGCACCCGGAAAGGGAAAACATAGTCCGTTTCTCCTTTCCATGGCGGCCATCGGGAACTGTTCCCAGCGCGTCCGTTCCCAAAAGACGACAGAGAAGAAGGTAAGTGAGGTTGGGAGGGTGGCAGAAGGGAAGAAGGGGGAAAAAAAGAAGAAAAAAAAATGTACCTGGGTCCCCGGTGGGGGATGATGGAAGCCTCCAGCCGTGTGGCGGCTCGGAGCGGGGATGCCCCCGCTTCGAGTCTCCACACGGCTGGACACTGCCATCGTCCCCCACCAGGGACAAGCAGGCATAAGGTAAGTGGGGGTGGGAGGGCAAAAAAAAAAAATACCTGAATCCCCAGCGGGGGACGAAGGCGGCCTCCAGCTGTGTGGAGGCTCGGAGCGTGGATGGCCCCGCTTCGAACCTCCTCATTGGCTGATGGGCTGCCATGCCCCCCGCCGGGGACCAAGGCATGGAATCCAGGGAATCCCAGCCGGGTAATGCCTCGACGAGGGCCAATCAGAATGGTCCTTTCATTCTGATTGCGCCCTCGCCGGGTACTAATACAGGATACAATTTATAACACATAATTCCAGTCTGTACTCGCATACGTAGTCACTTAGCTTGTTGGGCGGCCTCACAGCCATTCTCAGGTGATATCGACTGTGCTGCCAGCGGATCAAGCTTAGGGGAGGGCTAGTTGGCTGCGGTTCGCCCGATCGCTGTTTTAGGATACCACCTGTGTCAGATTCAAGGGTTCTGTGCTCCCCCCCACCTTCGTAAGGGTTCCCCCCATTACAGGGGCTGTTGTCCTGATGCCAGCTTCCCTCTTGGCCGTGATCCCTTGTCATTTGTTAATTCTCTGTCCTGTCACTGTCTGTTCTTGAATCGCTGCTTTCCCTCTGCAGTGATCTGGGGACTTGTCTGAACCACGAGGCATTCCGGGTGAGTATTCTCCCATTCTGGCTGGCTGTGACCATTGTTCCCCTTCGGCGTATCACTGTCCAGGGCTTGGTCTCAAAGGTACTCACCAGCTTTGTTCTTGATTGATTACTGAGGACCAACACTTGGTCTCCCACTTTGATGAGCGACTTCTTGGCTCGTCGCTTGCGACTCATGTGTTCATTCCTCCTCATCCTCTTCTCACGTTTTTTCCGCTTGTCTATCAACCACGTCCTGTTGTTGTGATGTGGTATGGAGGACCGTAGGATGCCTTGGAACATAACGTCTGCTCGGGGTGTGTTCGTTGACACATGGGGTGTCAGGCGGTAGTTACAGAGGAATCTGAATTGCTCTAGTTTCCATGGGGCTGATTGGTTCTTTGCGATCCTCAGGTCCTTGTTGAAAGTTCTCATGAATCGTTTGACGTGTTAGTTTGCCTGTGGCCATCTTGGTGTAATGAGGTGGTGTGTGATCTGAAGGTCCTCCATGCATTTGGCGAATTCCGCTCCTTGGAAAGGTGGTCCGTTGTTGTTTTTAGTCGCTTTGACAGTCTGTGGGTTGCAACTGTTTATTCCAGTGCTGGTATGACAACTTCTGCTGCCATGGAGCAAACTACTTCAACTTCTGGGTAGCAGGAATGTTTGTCAATGGCTAGTAAGAGATAGGTTCCCTCTTTACCTATGCACAAGTTGGTGCACACCATCTTCCAGGGCGATGTGCCTCTTGGGGCATTCCGTATGGGTTTGTGCCTTGGTGGGGGTCCGGTGTATAGGCAGGGAAGGCAGGTCATGCTGGCCTCCTCCACCTTGGAGTCGATGTGGTACCCAGTCTCTGATTCTTGCTTTTGTCCTCAGCATCCCTTGATGGCTCTTGTGTGCCAGTGCTATCATTATCTGCTGTAGCGATGGTGGGATCACGATGCGCACTCCTCTTAAGATGAGGCCTTCCTCTGTGATTGATAGTTCATGGCGAAGCGTAAATATGCCCGTGAAAAATTCTCTAACTTCCACTGTTCGTTTGTGGTTGTGTTGGAGAAATGTGTTCCATGCACTTCCTAGAATGGCATTATTCGTCAGGGTGCAGCATTCCTCGTTCGTGGCTTTTGATGAGCTACAGTATGCTTACTGCCTTGGGGTTTGCCGTCTCCACCACAGAGCACAATGTTCTTCTGTCTCATGTGATTCTGCGATTTCAGTGTCTGTGGCAGCTCGCAGGTGTCTCGACGGGAAGTCTGCTGGGTTATCAGTTCCAGGTTTGTATATAAGGTCAAAATCATATTGTTGGAGTGGCCACTTGCCTTCTCTTACTGGAGGGTGTGGCTCTGAGCCTGTGAAGAGGGGGATCAGTGGATTGTGGTCTGTAAATCTCTTGAACTTCCGCCTGTATAGATAAAAGTGGAAATCCCTGCACCCCCAGAGGACGGTGATGCTTCCTTTTCAATGTGGGCGTAGCATTGTTCCATGAGGGTGATTGATCTGGATGCGTATGCCACGGGCCATGTGTCTCCTGCCGGGGTGGTCTGCACTAGTACTGCCCCCAGTCCTACAAGGCATGCGTCCACATGCAGCTCTGTCTGTAGGATGATGTTGTAGTTGGCCATTGTAGTGCTGGTTGACAAAGCCTCTTTGATGTTGTCGAAGGCGTCATGGCATTTTGCATCCCAGTCCCATTTTGCACCTGCTTTAGTTAGGGCTTGCAACGGCTCGGACAGGGTAGCCATGTTGTTTATAAAACTCCTGCAGTAGGTGGCCATTCCAAGGAAGCTGCGGATTCCTGTGGGTGTCGTGGGGGTTTTTGCTTCCTTGATGTCAGCCACCTTCGCAGTTCCGCCGATACGCCTCGACTGTTGAAAATATATCCAAAGAATGTGAGTTTTTCCATGAGAAGCTTGCACTTGTCTCTGTGCATGGTTAGGCTGGCCTGTTCCAGCCCGTCAAGGTCTGCTGCCAGCCGAACCATGTGTTCCTCCTTGTTTTTGGCATGCATGAGGATGTAGTCACTGACATTTAGGACCCCTGGATGGTCTTGCAGGACAGTGTTTATCGTTTGTTGAAAAACCTCAGCTGCGGATGATATTCCAAAATGTAGGCGTACAACCTCAGCCCATGGTGCGTTGAAAAGGTGGTGATGTACCTTGAGTCTATGTGTACCTTTAAGTCAATCTTGGACCCTGTAAGGTCTACAATGATCTTGTCGAGGGTTGGTGTGATATGCCTCTCCCGCACAATGGCTGCGTTGGGGAGGCGCATGTCGATGCAGATTCTGTTCTTATCTGGCTGTTTCGGTTTCTTAGTAACTACCATAGGGGAGACTCATGGCTTTGGTCTGGTCACTTCCGTGATGATCCCTGCTGTTTCTAATTCATGCAGTTCCTTAATGACCAGGTCCCTCATGCAGAAAGGGGTCCGCTGATGTCGTACTCTCTGAGGTTGTATTATCGGGTCGACGTGCAGTTTGATCACTATGCCTTTTAGACATCCGATTCCTTCAAACAGTTTGGGATGTTGGGCTAGGAGATCTTAGATTTTGCTGTCGCTTAATATATCACAGATGAATTTAATCAGGCCCATGTCTTCTGCAGAGTCCCAGCTGAGCAAGCATTTGATCCCTGCATCCTCCATGTAAATATTCAAGTGTATCGTCTGCCCTGTCGTTCTCCTGAGTGTCGTACGGAACCGTCCGACTACAGGAAGTGGCTTCTGGCTCCCATACGCATAGAGCTAGCTTCAATTCTGGTTGGGGATTCATTGTGTGTAGGGTTCTGAGGAGCATCGTGTTTACCGAGGCTTCGGTATCATTTGTCATTGTTACCTCCTGCCCTCCCACCATGATGTTGCTAGGGCCTCCTTTTCTTCCTCCTGTCTTTCTGGTCTTCCCGCACCAGCACTGAGATTATGTGCACCTTCCCCTTCTTTTTCCTGGTCTGGTGAGCCGTGATGGGGACCATCGTCTGGTTGTCTTCGCCTTCTGATTCTGCTGATGAGGAGTCATTTTATGCCTCGACCTGGTGTGCTTGACCTTGTTTCCTGTCTCTTGGGGGTCGGATTTCCTGCAGGGCTGTGCTGGCCAATCGGGTTGCTAGCGGATAGGCAGACCTCTGTGAAGTGGTCCATGCAGCCACATGTGGTGCCCTGTGCGCGGCAGTTGCGTTTTCCATGCTGTTGTCCACCACACCATCTGCAGTTGTTAGGTCCAGGTATGCGATATCGCCATCCCGGTGCACCAGTAGAGCTCTGGTCTTCCCCTTGTGGTGGATGCCGATCAGTGACCGCTGTTACCGATAGGGTAGGAGGTATTTGTAGCCTTTGGAGTGTGGTACTCATGTGTGCGGCTGGGGCATGTGAGAGTTCCCTCTATCTGCCGTATTCTAGGAAGTGAGATAAAGGAATTCCTTTTTCGCTCAGTATGATCCTCTGTAATTGTTCAGATGACATCCCACTTATGATTTGCTGTCTGATTTCCTTTTCTACATTGTCAAATTCACATGACAGGCCGAGTCGCCGTAGGCGAGTGTGGTATGAATCAAGTGCCTCTGCCTCTTCTTGCACTGTCGTGCAGAAGTTGAAAATCCAGTGTTCTGAACAGTGCCGGTGCTCCTACGGGTGTGTAGGCAGGAGCGGGACCAGGCCGTGATGTGCGCCAGTTCACAGCACAGTGAAAATACGGCCGACTTGTGCTTGACTTGGACTATGACTGCCGTCCTTTCGCAGCCGGCTCTGCAGCATTTATTTGCGTCACCACGCAAATGTGGTGACGTGAACATAAGAGCCAGCATTCCACCAGGAGGGTGAAGGGTGGAGGAAACTTCCCAGAAGTTCCACTGGTCTCCTTCAGACAACCAAAAACTCTGCAACAAATGACTAAGAAATGCAGGCCGACCAACCTCAAACCAGGAGCCTAGATACCCCCTTCCCACAAAATATACAAAACATGTGCGCCAAGTGACCTCATTCACGGACCACCTCACTATCAGATGAAAGGCCCCTCAAGAACCTGAGCGCATTCACCCACAGTAAGCTTATTTGATCAAGTGAGGCAACTCCTCCACACATTCGTTTGATCTCATCAGAATGCAACAGCAGTGCTGGTGATCATGTGACTTTTTGGCTTACTGCACAAAAACCCAGACTCATTTAAAAGTGGAAAAGGTCGCTTTAATGTGACAGGCCCAAGCTTACAATTGATGCTTACCTGGCTCCATGGCCTTACAGACTAACGAAATATTGAAACCACCAATTAACTAATTACACATTTTCATTTCCCCCAACAATTAAATAATTAAATAAAGCCATTTCCTCCCTAAATGTCCCTTGGACCCTATCATCTCCTTACCCCTTTCCCAGGCGTCCCGCTTTCTCCCTTGGGCCATGCCCCTCCAGGATCAATACCTGTTCCCCCGGGGTGGCCCGCTTGTGCAAACAGCACCACCCCCTCCTTTCCCGTGTCATTCCCCCATTGTGCTTCCCTCCCCCCACATCAAAAGGGGCCATGCCCCCGGAGCCCAGACCGACTTCAATCCCCTCTGTACTCCCCTCTACACCAATCTCCCCCTTCCTATGACCTGCAGCCAGACTGACCTGCCACATCAGCAACATAAGTTTTACATCACAACTTCTCAACTGCCCCGACCTGTCACACAAAACTACCAGCCAGTCGCCCCTTAACCTACCAAAAAACTCCCTCACAAACCGCCTGGGACGTAAAAAAAACCCAACCAACCAACCTCCCATGGTCCTCCCCCCACCTTTTATAAACCAAACCCCAAACCTAAACCACAATCGCCAAGTCCAACCGTCGCCTGCCTCCCGAACCTTCCCTGCCCCCTTAAATACCCCAGTGGGGCGCTCTGCCCCCACGGCCACTCGCTGGCCGTGTGCAGCGCCAAAAACCTCCCCGGGGGGAAACGCTTCGCGTTCCCCCGGATCCCCCCTTTTACGTTTTCAGGTCATGTGATTCAGCTACAGAATGCGGCTCTGCCTCATGGTGATTTCCCTCCATCTACTTTTCCGACCTCATTCCATTTGAATGAGCTCATTCACCAAAATGTCCCGCTGGGGCCTAACCCATTCATCCACTGCAAGCTTAAGGCACCCCTTAACTCACCAATCTACAGTCACATGACCCCCCAGACCAGAAAGCCAACCGCAACTTTGCTGAATGTGTGACTCAACACAATTTTGAATCATGTGCCTTCTCCTTCTTAATAAAATGTTTGCCCTGGTGCATGGAGCTACGTTTTCACTGAGACAGGGGCACCTCCTCTTCTGAAGTGCTCCCCTCAGTAGGACCAAGGGCCAGAAACCCTGCTGCTTACGTTGAAGGCAAACCTATTATCATTAAGGGACGCGAGGATAACTCAGGGGCAAAGCGTTTGTCTTGAGTGACACAGGTACGAATCCCAGTCCATGCTTAGAGACTTGTCTCGGGTATTAAGCGCGTTATAAAAGATTCATGAGTTCATTTCACCTGCAGTCAGGGGTCGAGTACGCCCACCCCTCATGAAACAACCCTAGACAGACCAAGTTGAAGACCATCACCCTAGAAACCTGGACCAATACCCTTATACACTCTCAATGCCACTTTCTATGAATTCAACACCATCCTTTGATCCACCTTGAAGACAATAAAAAGGAGGGAGGCACTAACATGGATTCTACGCATCACCAAGACCGCCCTGGCATCTTCCCTGATGCACTGAAGACTGGCCACAGCCTCGCAATCCTAGAGATGCCCAGCTGGCCACACTCTGCCCAGGAAAACTGTGGCGCTACAGCTGCGAAAATGAATTTCTGAGCACAGCACCCTAAGTGATTGCCTATCGGGGCATCCACCCAAGGGTGCTACCATCTATGTTGCTGAGTGTATCTGTGTTTGACCTCATGATCACAGGTTCGAATACCGGCAGGTCGGCTCAGCCTATCATCCTTCGGATGTCGATAAAATGAGTACCATTAAGTTGGCTAACAATATACATCTGATATCTGTCAAAAGCGGCAAGATGCCCACGTGCGCTCTACAAATGCACCTGTTTTGTTATGTTATGCTGACAACGCTCTACTCCATGGCCAAAGGCGACCCCCGCCTTCTCGTTCTACGCAGCAGCATGGACACTGTCCACCACAAAGCTCTCCTCAAGATACTGACCCCTTGAATGGGGTGAAATGAAGCTCTGCTGCGCCCCTTCACTTTCTACCTCACTAAAAGAGAGCTGTTCATCCAGTTAGGAGCCAAGAGGTGGTTCTGTCACCCTGTACACGGCATGATCCCACAGAGATCCACTCTGTCACCAGCCATCCACAAGCTCATTGGATGAACTCCTGGCTGACATTAAGATATACCCCAATGCTGACGATACACAGCAGGACAGCTGTATCGTGGACATCCACTCCCTTTATGTCTGCCTTCCCTCATACAGGGTTGGAGGTCAAGGCTTACTCAAATCCCC
This sequence comes from Ambystoma mexicanum, assembly GCF_040938575.1. Taxonomy (NCBI): domain Eukaryota; kingdom Metazoa; phylum Chordata; class Amphibia; order Caudata; family Ambystomatidae; genus Ambystoma; species Ambystoma mexicanum. The sequence continues at coordinate 92,696,728 of NC_090932.1, forward strand.
TCCACCCCCCAAAATAAATTGAAGACATGGTTCATTCTCCCATGAAACCACAACAAGCTGGTCCAGGGGTGGCGGGATGGAAAGCAGTTCGATGGTTTCCCTCTACTGGCTGCTCAAAGGGCCAAACCATTAGGATCCACTTGGGGGGCAACCTTTTCTTAAAGACCCACATCCCAAGACAACACCACGAGCCTAGTAGCAGCTCAGCCTTCTGCACAAGATATAACCATGCATCCCAGCCGTGGACTTCAGAAACCCCGAATAGGAGGCTTTGTCCTCTGCCTCCTGCTTTGTGGTAACGCCCCTCTCCTCGCAGGTGGACTCTGCTGCAAGCTGCCGAGACAGCCAGAGCCCATCTCATTACAGGAGTAAAGTAGTATGACCACAGTCCGCTCATCCACAAGGGTTTGCACAGGCTGCCCCTCCACATAGCATGCTTCACCTACATGGCAGTGACAAGCAAGGCACCCTCCCGAGCACCTGGGAACGACAATACGACACAAGAAACTACAGCATAGTCAGGCTGGAAAACGCACACTTCAAGAAAGGGATAGGGTCTCATGCAATGCACCAGTGCAGTGGAACAACATATCAATGCACATCAGGACAGATCCCACCCGCATTCCATTCAGGACAGAGCTGAGAACTCTACTCTTCAAAGAACATCTTACCAGCCATGTATCTCAGGGCCCACTCAGACGCCCTACCTCTCCTTGCCACTATCCATAACTCTGCCTCTTAATCAATATACCACACTGCCCCCTATTGTAGAGATCTGAGTTGCTGTCAGGCTTGGCTGGTTCTATATAAGCCTGCTATCTAACTACTGTGAGGAGGTCCTCTGCATGGTTCTGGTGTCTGCCAACGTGGTGGCTCAGGGGCGCAGGTGCCACCAACAGCTAGTAAAGTGTGGGCCCGGGGGTGTTATTTATAACATGCATGTAACGCCCAGCCCAGGGGTATTACGACGTTGGTACTGGCAATTGGCAAGTATAGTTACAGACAGGTTTAGATATATTTATTAAACAACCAGGTTTGTAACCGTTTGTTTTAAGGTTCTGTAGGACTGTTCATTTCTCATAGACGGTGGTAAAGAGTTCCAGAGGGTGGGGCTGTGACACAGAAACTGACGCCGCCTGCTCTCTTTCTTCCATATCGAGGAATGCCTAGAGTGCTGCTGGAGGCTGATCCTAGTGAGCACACATGTTGTTTCGTGGGGATGATGTTGTTGAGGTAATCGGGGGCATCTTTGTATATGCAGCAGTGTGCAATAGTCAGGGTTTTAAAGTCAATCCAAGCTTTAATGGGCAGCCAATGAATTTCTCGTTTGGTTGCAGGGGTGTGATTAGATCGGTTTATGCCCAGCGCAGCGCATAATGCTTCCTTCTGGAGCAGTTTAGTCAGGCTGGTGGTGCCCATGAGTAGAACGTTGCAATCGTCTAACTTGCTTAAGATGAGAGCTCTGGCAGGAGTGAGGCAGTTCTTGGGGGAGAGAAATTGTCTGCTTACGAATATGAGTTTGGAGGTATGGGTTGTGGATGACACAAGCCCATTGATATGTCTGCTCGTGGATACCTCGGCTTCAAGGTGCACACCCAGTGTTCACCATCAATGCCAAAGGAGGAGAATGAAGTATCAAGGTTTCTTAGCTGAAAGGGTGAGCCTACCATGACCAGCTCTGTTTTGGTATCGTTGAGACAGAAATTGTGGGAGGCCATCCAGTTTTGTAAGCTACGCTATGTTCTGATTATGGTCAGCGAGTCACAGGTGCGGTTGCCAGAGATGGGAATTAGTTTTTGCGTGTCGTCTGCAAAGTTAGTGTAGATGATTCCAAGGGAGTCAAGCAGATCGAAGAGTGGCTTACTATAAGTGTTATAGAGGGTGCAGGAAAGGCATGAGCCTTGGGGGACACCAAGAGGTGCTAAAATGGGATCAGCAGCAGCCTCGCTGATGATGCCTCTTGAGGTGCGGTTGCTAAGTAAAGATTTAATCCAGTTTGTGGCCTCAGCTGAAAAGTGGAAGTGAGCGCTGAGGTGCTGGCAGTGGGTGACATGATCAATGAGGTCAACGAGGAGGAGAACGGCTAGATTCCCAGAGTCTCGGATGTTATCTATTTCGATCTTTAAGTCGAGTAGCGCTGTTTCAGTACTATGTTTCGGTCTGAAACCAGATTGTCTAGTACCTAACAGGTGATGTTGTTCTAGGTAAATTTGAACATGCGAGTAGGCTATCCGGTCTAGAATTTTAAGTAAGAAAGGGCTCATGGTGATGGGGGTGTAGTTAATGGGGATGGAAGGGTCAAAAGAGGGTTTCTTTAAAAGTAGGGTGACCCACAGAGATTTTATATTGGTGTGGAATTCATGGGACATAAGAGGCATTCACAAAATCTGTGATGATAGGTGTCAGTGCGGGAGCACAGAGTTTGACTACATGCACTGGACAGGTATCACCCTTACAGTTGGAGGGTTTTAGGGTGAGTATGGTTTCTAGAACTTGCCCCTGTGTGACAGCTGCAAACAAGAAAGTGGGGTGGAGGGGATCTTTCCGCGAGTGAGTACCCTGGAATCATGAGGTTGGGGGCTTTGGTGGCAAGGAGAGCTTTTTTGTCGTGGTTTTTCCTCTTTATAGGTCGATTTGGTCAGAGAGAGCAGCTTGAATGGTGGAGCACCAGGTTTTGTCAGTCGGGATTGGGCTGTTTTATGGGTGGGGTTTTCTAGCTCTCTAAGGATGGTAAAGAGTTCTTTGGTGTTAGATCCTGCCTTAGAGATTCTAACATCATAAGAGTTTGCTTTGAGAGCAACAGCTGCTTTCCTGTAGGATTTTGCTGCCTTGGCAAGATTTTCGTGGTTGTTGGGGGTGGGTGTCTGCAGCAGAGAGCTCTTTTTTTCTCTGTAAGGTGACCGGTTCCTCTGAGAACCAGATATTCATGGGTTTGTGGAGCGTGGGTATTTTCACTTTAGGAGGAGCATGCTGGTCCATGGTGAGGAGGAGGCTCTGATGGTAGCAATTTGCTAGGTATTATGGGCTCAAGTTGCTAGTCACGGAGTGGGCAGTGAGCAGGGTGATGAGAGTGGGCTTGAGCGTATCATGGGTCAGCTTATGCATGTTTGTGGACTAGAACTGGTAGCCCAGGAGGTGAGACTCTGTTTGCAGGTTTAGCGAGTTAGAGTCTGAACTCTATGAGGGAGTGATTGGTCCACAGAGCCGTTGTGACTGAGGTGATGGATATGGTAGCGTTAGTAGTATGGATCCAATCCAAAGTGTGTTCTTTGACGTGGGTGGGGGAGGAGACCCGTTGGGAGAAGTTCATGTCAATTAATGCTTGCGTAACAGCAAAGGCTATTGTGTCAGTCGGGTCATTGAATCCGAGGTTGAGGTCATCCATGAGGATGCATTTGTTAGTGGGTTTGATCAGCGGGATCATTAAGAGTGGAATCTCTAGGTCAGGTTGATGGGAAATTAGGCTGGTGGTATATGAGGAGCAAATTGAAGGTGGACTCTGGGTCCGTAGTAAGTTTGTGGAGTATTATTTCGTAGTATCTGGTCATTGCATCGACAACCAAAGCATTGACAGCCATACCATCAAAAAAAAAGCATCTAAAAAAAGCATCTAATGCATTTTTTTTAGATGGCAAAGGGTTTAGTTTAATAAAAATGGGTTTTAAAGGTTTAAAAAAGGGGCATTGGGAGGGCCCCCATTAAAAAATGTTTTAAAAAAATGCATTAGATGCTTTTTTTAGATGGTATGGCATTAGATGCTTTGGCTGTCGATGGAATAACTTAAACCATATTGCGTAGTCCGGAATGGGCAGGACGGGAATGGATCTGATTTGGAGGGATAGTTAGCAATGAGAGTGATGCCACCTCCTGGGGTGTTGGTGGGATCAGCTCTGTGGATGGTGTAGTTGGGGGAGAGGCTAGGGAGAGCATTGGGCCTGAGGCACTGTGAAGCCAGGATTCAGTAATAGCCAGGATTTCCAGGTGGTGGTCGATGATCATCTCATGAAACTCAATGGCGTGAGGACCCATGAGCGTGCATTTACTAATGCACAGTTAGGTTCAGGCATCAATTTGTCAGGTGAACTGTAAATTACACCATCAGAGGAGTGGTGGGAGTCCCTGGTGGGTAAGGTGAGTGGAATGGGGGTTGGGCGGTACGGGAGCTGAGTCTGGAGCATCTGTGCTCTCCTAAATTGGAAATAGAGAAGGTGGGCAGAGGTGTAGGTTAGAGCGCCATTCTAGTTCTTAGTTTATGGAGTCTCTGGTCTCACTGGCATGGGTAGAAACAGACCTTGGTTAGAATGGGTGAGACATTGTGATTCCTTGGATGTTTGGTTGAGTGAGGGCTGTTTAGAAAAAGGTTAGGTCGGGTTGTAGGGAATGAGCTAAGTACCACCACCTCAACCCAACCATCTCGCCCACAGCAGCTGTATTTTGGATGCTGGAGTGTGAAAAACATGCGGTACCAGTGAAAATACCGATACCTAGGAGAATCTGGGAGGCAGGGTACCCATTGAGGAAACCATAAATGTATACGAGACAATACGATGGTCGTCTGAATGAAATCCCGGAAGAAACAGGACAGTTGAATGACAAAGATGAATGGTGACGTCATGCAGAGCAAAACTGACATCTAGAGAAGAGATGCAGAGACTAGAGAATGCAGACAATTCTGTTGGGGAGAAGCTGGAACCCCCCCCCAGGGCAGTGGGGGGCCAGCAGCCATACCCTCGCCAGCTATGGGAGGCCCCAACACCTCCCATATGGCCCCCAGAAATGCAACAGAGTCCCAAGCAGGCAGCAGCATGTTTCAAACTGCATTTATTTCTGGGAAGCAAAAAAGAAAAAAAACACACAGAGCATCGTGCACATCGCGAGTTACGGCACCGTCTCCCCCGGGGCTGGCTTGCAAGCCAGCTTTGTAATCACACTGCAGGCTGACCTCACAGAATTGGATCAGCTCCCAGAAACCTATCTCCTCCTGCTATTGGCTGCTAAGTGGTAGGTTACCTATGTAGCCCTTATAGTGAGACTGACAATTGGATATTAACCTTTTGCGTCAGTGGGTTGATTTAGCTGTGCCAGCCCCCATTATCTAATTCTACCTTGTTGCAATATGACCTTGTTCCCATAACTTTTTAGCTGAACAAGCAGTTCGCACCTGGGCTCTGGGCGCTGGGCTGCGCCATTCTTGTTACAATTTATGTTTCAAATGTTGTGCGAGTCCTTGAGAAAATGTCTTTCTTTCCCGGAAAGAAAAAAAAAAGCACACTGGGTTGCCGTGATTTATTCGCATTTGTGGCAGTCTTATCTTGAATGTGTGGCCTTGGCAGTTCGGGGGTTTTGCGAGGAATGTTTGTCTGCAGAAAGCAATTTTATCTTGAATGTGCGGCCTTGGCAGGTCGGATGTTTTGCGAGGAACATTGCTGAAGGCTCCCACAGCCAGTGTTCAGTGAGTGAAATGAACTTGGCTGTAATTTTCCTGAAACATGGCTTTACACTGTGCATTTAGACCATGTTAATTCATATAGGCATTTGCAAGCCTTTAAACAGGGATTTTTGTGTTTGTAGATTCTGATATTGCAGCATTGATTCTAATGTAGCATGGAAGTTGCACTGTTGGTGAAGTGGGTGTGTTTCAGCATATTTGTCACCCATGGGTGCGCTGGGGCCTGGTTCAAATGATAAGTGCGCTCCTTGTTCTTCCTGCTGTTCTTCTATATATGCGCTTGGGGTGAGGGGGCATGGGTTTGGTCTCGATTTTCCCTCTTCAGTCCCCCCTCTGGTCGACTTTGTCGACCACACCACCAAGCAACATTCACCTCCTTCCGGTCTGCATATCTTTGTCAATTCCTTGAAGTGTCCATAATTTTCTGCATTGTTGTTGATGAACAGTACATATAGGAGTGTTCTCCTTCTGTGTTCCACCACACTCACTTCCCTTCGTACTTCCTCTGATCACAGGGAGTGGCCACCTTTATTACTGCTGGAACCATGTTGCACACCGCTATCTTAGTCCGGCTCTTCCTTTCACCATGTCTCTTATTTGCATTCCGATGTCTTCTTCTGTTGTTCTTTTACACCTTGCAATGTATCTCTATCTTGCACAATGATGCTGTGCTCGGTACTAGTCCTTCCGTTATCACCTTCAATCAACCAGGCAGTCATGATGTCATCCATTACCATGCAAGCACTAGCTAGTTCTTTGCTTTCTCTTTTCAGATGCATTTTTTGCTGATCATTCTTTGGTATGCTGGTACTTCACCCAATCATTCTTCTGTCTCGCTCGAGAAGTAATTCCCCCCCTCTTTTTACTTCTCTGTCTGTTTCTCTTCTTCCGTTGTTTTCCATCTTGGTGAATGTGTCACTCTTCACATCTTCCTTGGTCATCACCAACAAGGGCATGCTGATGCGCACCAATGAACACTCTCCTCCCCAATTCAGTGGTAGTTTCTCTTGATCTTTAGATGCATGTGCTCAATAGTAGTCCATAAGCAGTGATGTTCCTGCTCTCATCTCGCAACTTCTCTCAACCTTCTTGCATCCAGCATGATTGTCCACTTCTTGTCACTGTTGTGCTGGTAACATAACGTTGGTACCTTAACAGTATACGTCCTTCTTCATTCTCCACCCAAGTGACCATCTTTGCTCTTTTCTCTCACTCCGTTAGGCACTTATCATATTTTTGTCTCTTTTATTTTATTTTTCTTCTCTCTTTTTGTTTTTCTTTCTTCTTTTATTATTTATTTATTAATTTTTTTTCTTTATTTTTTTTTCTCTTGCAGCTTGCTCACTTGTGCATTTGCTCGTTGTTTCTTCTCTCTCTGGTCACTTTCCACATACAGTTGTTCTCCAATTAGCTGCTTTATGTAATCATCTTTCATAGGGGATTACCCCCTTTTTTTATTTTTTTTTTTTTTTTCAATCTCAATGTTGCTGTCTTCCCTTGCAATCTTCTTCGCACCTTGTCATACATGGGCGTCGTGCTCTGCTGTAGTAATTTCTGTTGTAATCAATTCTCTTCCGGCATATGTTAAAGAACAGTCAGGACAGCTCTCTCCAGTGGTGTCCCTACCAATTTTGTACATGTGTTCATGTTGTTGGTCACTTCTGCTATGTGTGTTATGTGTATGTTTTACTCCCTTTGTGTCTGCCCTTAACTCTCCTTACTTTAGCAGCAGCTTTTCCTTACCCACTGACGCCGTAACTCTTCCTGCTTAGGTTAGGGAATGTTAGCAGGGGATACAGCGGTAATGCTCACTATTACAAATAATTTTCAAATTACCACCCCCATTATTTCGTTCATCATTAATAGTCCCATCGTGAAGGTAAAAGTCCTTATTTGCTTGCCCATAACCACTTACGCTGCTGGGTCCTTGCAGCTGATGAGATGATAAAGTTGCCCGCCTGAAAATCGCAAGAAAGGCGTTAATACGTTAGTACTTGTTAGTAACCTCAAGCTCCGCGAACTAAACAATCACTAAGGGCAAAAATCAAACCTCCCCCTGGACATTTCGTGTTTTCAAAATTTCTCAATATGGGTAGGGAAAATCTTGGGTTGTTTATTCAATGGAAGCAAGGAAATATGCTTCAGGGAAACATGCTCTAAGGGGTCTGAGGTTCTTGATAGGGTGGGCAATTGAGTGGGGAATGCTTCACGATGTTTTAATCAGTAGGCCTCACAATTTCTAATGGAAGATATCATTAAGGACATTTCCTACACATTTCTAACAGCATACATACGCAACAACCTGCATGTGCGGGGAAAAGAGAAGAAACAAAACAGTGTTACAGCTGTAGGTGCAAAAAATGTAATATGAAACTCAATTAAACTTTGGAAATGCGTGTGTCGGTCCCTATTCTAGTTGCTAGTGTGCGTTGGACCATAGGATGGCCATGTTTCCCTAACTCGGGAGTGTTCGTGCTATTTTGCAGTTCATGAAAATCTCTTGCGTTGGCCCTGTTGATCGTTGCTCCCTCGTTGCCAGGGTGGCCACCGCTGTGTAGGGCTTGACGCCTTACACTTCTAACAAAGTCTGTCTGGAGGGGAAAATGTCCCACTGTAGTCCATAGCCATTGGGTGTTGGTTGTCCGTTGTCTTCAGGCCTGCCCTGGGACCTTTATATCTGGCGAGAAATGAAATGGAAGCGCTTGAGACCTGAGAATTTACATATTCTTCAATTTCTTGACCTAACCTCTCTGCACTACTCTCACACTATTCAGTGTCCTAGTGGGAGGAGCCAATGGTACACCTATGCACCATCCTGTCACCACCTGGTGGCGTTCAATGGCGGTCTGACTGTAAATTATTACACAATTCGGAATGTACCCAGAAAATGGGTAGGCACTTAATTTATGTGAAGATACTCATTACACACTTGGATCATATATATGCAATTTGGGTGCTAGTGTACAAATGGGCCTTTGGATCTTTATATTTACTGTGCTTTTGTTGTAAGCTATTTATAGTGCGTGCCTTTGTCCCGTGGGGCATCAGGCACTGACAAGCTAAATAGGGAAACATCAGGGTGGTAAATTTGTCATATAGGGTGGCTGTGTTTCTAAATTAAGTGTACCATGTTACTTAGTTAAGATAATCGCAGGGTTTTTAAATCCTTTTTTTTTTCTATGGCTCCTCTCTCACTTCTCAGGGCGTGCCTCGCAGTGAACTGCAGGCACTTTAAGCTGGTACTAATGAAATCCGCTACCAATTATTCGCTACCTGTCTCTCCCCCCTCTTTTGTATTTATTTAGTTATTTATTTATTTATTTCCTCTTTTCTTTCAAACCCAACCCTCACAATTTACTCCGATTCTCTCTATCCCACCCCATGTCCACTTTTTAAACCCTACCTACTCTGTTAATTACTCATTTAGTCTAGTATTTTATTACTCCACTACTGTAATTACTGTTACATTTAAACAATATATTTCTCCCCCCAATATCTGCTCTCAAATTTTAATACAACCATCATTCTCCAGTTCGTGCAGCAATGACCTCTTTCCCTATGTGTGTTGGCTAATGCATTTGTGCCAGTGCTATTTTCAAAAGCGCTAGTGGCATTACCACTTGCACTGTCATTTTGTCGCCAAATTAATTCTGTTGGGAACATGGATCATCCACCCCTTACCCCTATTTCTCTCCTCCTGTGGTGAACTGTCAATGAAATGTAGGCCTCCCCCCTCAAGTGCACCTTCTTCCACCTTGTGTGTCTCATTTAATTGTTCTGTGTTAATCGTGTATTCATGAGCCGATGTCTCCTTACTGAAAGATGTGTGCTCAAAATGTAGCTAAATGTACTCTCTTGTGATGCGCTATCATTATGCACCCCCCTCTGTACCGTGCACCCCCATTATGCTTAAACAATCTTCCTTACTTTCAACATGTGTATGTCTGGTGTTTAACAAGTTATGGATTTCTCTGTTAATAAGGTGGTCATATCCACATTGCTCATGATGTCACAAATCTCTCTTCCCTAATGCATGGCCTAGTCGCCCCACTGTCACCCAGAAAAGAAAATGTTTTGATACCTATCACCACCCCTATGCAATTGTCCTCTGCATTATTGAGTGTGCGTGAGTGTGTGTGTCGGCGCGCGTCTCGCCCGCTCTGTCGGGGAGGTGGAGCATGAGTGTGTGTGGCAGAGTGAGTCAAATCAAGTTTGTCTTGGGCTGTCCTATTAGCGGTATAATGTCAATCTATGTCCTTTGAAAGGTTTGTTCCCCATCAGGAAGACCCCACCCAGTCATGTAACCGGTACCATTGCTATTGTGTCAGTGTTCTGTATGGGTGCTGGCTGCTGTGCAGTGCCCCTGTGTTGTGATTCTAGTCAGTCCTGGGACAGTGGTGCTGTCATTTGTTGTGTCTGTACATGTAGTGGTAACAGTACCTGCGTTGGTGCTTGTGGTGTCTGCTGAAATGATCCCATCCTGCCCCATGTATCCTCCCCACATGGGCGGTGCATATTGTGGTGATTGTTGACACTACTATTGTGATTCTTGTGCGTGTGTGTTGAGGCTGTTTTTAACTGCCCCTCCCATTGCATACTTTAATAATTTATTTTGTGCCTACTTATCCTCATCTGCCTTTCTCTGCCCCTGTGTCATCAAATATTACACTCCCGGAGGTTCAGAAGGGTGAGTCCCCTCTTCCCTCTGCTCGCGCTGGTTCAGCATCAGCTGACCCCTCGCATCTTCCCTTTCCTTCGTGCACACAGTTGAACTGTAGCCATGTGCTTTTAAAGCTATTCCCGTGTAAGTGCTGTGTATGTGTGTCCTTAGCGATTGCTGCACGCTTCTGGAGAAGCCGCCTATGAGCAGCCATGGTCTTTTTTAATTTACCTTCAGTACTTTTGAATCTTTGCACACTATGTTTTACTGACTTATTTCGGCATGGAAGCTGTGTGCTACACAACAGGTGAAGAGGAATCGTTTCTGTATTGTGTGATACATTTTACCTCTATTCAATTCGAAAATTTCGATAGTCTGCTGTTCAGGGAGCAAAAGTTAGAAGATAATTGAACATTTTTCAACTTCTGTGAGCCTTCTTGGCTCCGCACCTTAGCCAGTGCACTCCACGTGCAGCCCATCTTCACCAAACCATTGCCTTCTCCGGCACACCCCCACAATCTTGCGCATGTGTCTTTCACACACCGCCTCTGGGTCACCTATTCTCCAAATCCAAAACCACACCACTATCTCCTCACCATCAAAACTTTGTGTCCTATGCATCAATCTGAAGGTGACGTCACCAAACTAAAAACACAGTGCAAATGAACAGACAAATGTGCATACACAGAACAATAACCCATTTCTCCCAACCCCACAAAAATCCCAAAATAAAACCCCACAATCCCCACAGCTGTCTTCCTGTCTCAACTGGAACAAGGTAAACCACAATAAAACTCTTATAATTGGACTGCACACGCTGCGTCGCCTAACGTGTGATACGCTCCTCACCAGGGGACCTTAACCAGCCAACTATCATCCACTCACTGAACTAAACGCTCAATTAGCAGGGAACCTCATCTACTCATTGATCTATAACGTCAATTCATAGGAAATCCAGACCCCGTACATGAAATCACCATCCAGACCAATCAGCGCAGCACTCCTGTTCTATATGTAGGGAGTCACTACCCCACCCAATAGGCTCAAAAACACAAGAAGGGACCACTGCCACCGCCCCAGTCCCAACTACAATTCACGTGCCGATCACCACCAATGCGCTGAATTTTGCGACAATGTACAATCACCCACCACCCAATTTACAATGGCTCCCCCATTTTCTACCTAAACAAAAGAACTTAACATTTCTGCAACATACTGATCAACAATGCATCATAATACTTTAAACATTTCCCCCCCTCAAAGCCCATGTTGCTAGTTGACTTACATTTACCTATGCTGCACTGGCAGTTGCTCTGCTGCTGGACACCCCCTCAAGGCGCTTCACCGGACCCCTTCTCTTGCAGGGCTCTCACCTGCCCTCAAGCGGGGTATTTCCAAGTGGCCCCCGAAGCCTTTAGCCGGTTACGCGTTTTCCGGTGGTCTTCAGGTGCAGGCGAGGGTCCCACAGCTTCCTTGAGTCGGCGGCAGGGAGCTCAGTTCAACGCAGGGCTTGCGCAGGCAGTGCTCATTTACCCATGTTACAATGAGCAATGAGCCTCACAGAGGGCACCAACTTGTTGGGGAGAAGCTGGACCCCCCCCCAGGGCAGTGGGGGGCCAGCAGCCATACCCTCGCCAGCTATGGGAGGCCCCAACACCTCCCATATGGACCCCAGAAATGCAACAGAGTCCCAAGCAGGCAGCAGCATGTTTCAAACTGCATTTATTTCTGGGCAGCAAAAAAGAAAAAAAACACACAGAGCATCGTGCACATCGCGAGTTCAGGCGCCGTCTCCCCCGGGGCTGGCTTGCAAGCCAGCTTTGTAATCACACTGCAGGCTGACCTCACAGAATTGGATCAGCTCCCAGAAACCTATCTCCTCCTGCTATTGGCTGCTAAGTTGTAGGTTACCTATGTAGCCCTTATAGTGAGACTGACAATTGGATATTAACCTTTTGCGTCAGTGGGTTGATTTAGCTGTGCCAGCCCCCATTATCTAATTCTATCTTGTTGCAATATGACCTTGTTCCCATAACTTTTTAGCTGAACAAGCAGTTCGCACCTGGGCTCTGGGCGCTGGGCTGCGCCATTCTTGTTACAATTTATGTTTCAAATGTTGTGGGAGTCCTTGAGAAAATGTCTTTCTTTCCCGGAAAGAAAAAAAAAAGCACACTGGGTTGCCGTGATTTATTCGCATTTGTGGCAGTCTTATCTTGAATGTGTGGCCTTGGCAGTTCGGGGGTTTTGCGTGGAATGTTTGTCTGCAGAAAGCAATTTTATCTTGAATGTGCGGCCTTGGCAGGTCGGATGTTTTGCGAGGAACATTGCTGAAGGCTCCCGCAGCCAGTGTTCAGTGAGTGAAATGAACTTGGCTGTAATTTTCCTGAAACATGGCTTTACACTGTGCATTTAGACCATGTTAATTCATATAGGCATTTGCAAGCCTTTAAACAGGGATTTTTGTGTTTGTAGATTCTGATATTGCAGCATTGATTCTAATGTAGCATGGAAGTTGCACTGTTGGTGAAGTGGGTGTGTTTCAGCATATTTGTCACCCATGGGTGCGCTGGGGCCTGGTTCAAATGATAAGTGCGCTCCTTGTTTTTCCTGCTGTTCTTCTGTATATGCGCTTGGGGTGAGGGGGCATGGGTTTGGTCTCGATTTTCCCTCTTCAATTCTATAAGGCATCAAGAAAGTATCGAGATAAATGACATCTTGGGATCAAGATGAAGAAGCTTATACTGTAAACATAATGAAGAGATTAAGCTATTTTTACTTACATGTGTACACATGCAAAGAAACGCAAGCACATGAAGTATTCTTAAAGGCTAGCTTTTGTAGTGAATACATTGCAGCATGCGTCAACATGTACATTCATATATATATTACATGGCCACATTAGTGGCCATGTAGTTATGGTTAAGTTGCTGTTTCCATAGGAAGAGCACTTTTTGGGTGGCTTATAACTTCGCTCTCCCTGGACGGATCCTCACCAAACTTTGCAAAAAAAGTATTTGGGTCACTCTGAATTTTTTTGCAAAGTTTGGTGAGGATTCGTCCAGGGGGGGCAAAGTTATAGGGGGGTCCCAAAACTTTTTTTTTTCCCATAGACTGAATGGGAAAAAAATTTTGCTCGTGCCTACAGCCCAAACCGCTGGACGGATTTCCACCAAATTTGGACCAGGAGCAACGGCTTGGTCCCGAAAGTGAGCTTTTGCAAATTTGGTGAAAATCCGTCCAGTAGTTTTCTTTAAAATGACCAAAAAGTAGGTCAAAATAAATTAGTGATATCTGTGTTCGGTTCGCGGACACACTTCCCTGTTCGCTCCGCGGACAGTGTCCTGATTGGCCAATCGTCTTGCGTGATGTTCGCGGACATGCAACGTGTTCGCTGATTGGACGGCGTGGAGCGTGAAGCGCGTCAGATTTTTCGGTAGCGCCCGCCATCTTGGACAGCGCGGTGAAACTTTGTTCAAATTGTGTATTTTGTAGAGTGTGTTGGTGTGTAGGAGTGTTTGGGGAGGCTGGGAGTGTATGAGATAGGATGAAATTTGTGTTTTTTATGTGTTAGACGTTCTTTTTGTGTTCGATTTGTTTGCGGACATCACGGGTGTTCTGAAATGTTCTGAATAAACTGACTGGGGGGTGTTCTAAGGACTCAATATGTGTCCGTTTTGTTCGCAAGCAAAGTGAAACTGTTCTAAGAACACTCGCAGTGTCCGGGGAGTGTTCGTAGGGGGTGTCCTGAGGACGCTGTCCGTATTGTTCTCTGTCGAGTTGAATGTGTCCTAAGAACACTCACGATGTCCTGAAATGTTCGCAAATAAACAAGATGGTGGTGTTCTGAAGACGCTTCTAAGAACACTCGCGGTGTCCGGGGAGTGTTCGTAGGGGATGTCCTGAGGACGCTGTCCGTATTGTTCTCTGTCAAGTTGAATGTGTTCTAAGAACACCTGCGGTGTCCTGAAATGTTCGCAAATAAACAAAATGGGGGTGTTCTGAAGACGTTTTTGAGAACACTCCCGGTGTCCTGGAATGTTCGTAGGGGGTGTCCTTAGGACGCTGTCCGTATTGTTCGTTGTTAAGTTAAAAGTGTTCTAAGAACTATCGCGTTGTTCTGAAATGTTTGTAGGGGGTGTCCTGAAAACGGTGTCCGTATTGTTCGCTGGCAAGTTCAAAGTGTTCTAAGAACACTCACATTGTTCGCGGACATTAAAAGTTTCCCATAGATCATAGTTGAAATGTTTGACTCTATGGATGTGATATGCTGCGGTGGTTGTTGCCAGGGCATAGAGTCTTGGGTGCATGGCCATTTGGCCATGCACCCAAGACTCTATGCCCTGGCAACAACCACCGCAGCATATCACATTCATATTTGCTTATAACTTTGGGTGAAAAACAAATGTATAAGGAACAAAGGTATTAGATACTATGGATGTGATATGCTGCTATGGTTGTCCTTATTATTGTATACTTACTGTTTGGTCTAGTAATGGGAGTCCATGTTTTTCTTCTTCATTTCTGTGATAAAAGAAAATAGCATGTTAGTATTAGTATTTTGTAATGACTTATTACATTGTATAAGCAATATACTTTTATTTTTTTTCGACCCTCATATTTAGTAGAGTACAAATCAGAGTACTGTGCAATTTGCTCAGTTTCTGTATTTGTTGCTAAAATCATTGGGTCTGTGGGAGAAAAAAAAATCCATGTTGGATTAAAAAAAAAAACTTTTTCTGTTATGCTACAGTTTATTTGTTTGTTTGTTTTCAGTGTTCACTTTTTGTTTCTGGCTACTGCTTTATACTTTGCTTTGTTGTATTTTTTTTGGAGCAGTAACAGATTCTTCATTTGTTTTGATATTATAAAATATTGGAGCAGTTAGATACCAATTGGCGTATTCTAACTGTCTATTTTTTTAATATATTTTAGTGGTTTTGATTTATCTATTTGGATATTGTAAAATTTTGGGACAGTTAGATACCAATTGGCGTATTCTAACTGTGTATTCTTTGGCCTAATTTAGTGGTATTCATTTATCTGATTAGTTGTTGTAGAATCTTTGAGCTGTTAGATAGCTTTTGGAGTATTCTAACAGTTTATATTATTTTAACACAAATTTATAATTTTGGGACAGTTAGATACCAATTGGCGTATTCTAACTGTGTATTTTTTGGTCTAATTTAGTGGTATTCATTTATCTGATTAGTTGTTATAGAACCTTTGAGCAGTTAGATAGCTTTTGGAGTATTCTAATAGTTTATATTTTTTTAACACAAATTTACTTAAAGGTTTAAATACAGTTTATTGATCAAATTTTGGTTTTAAGAACATCAAATAAGCATTTCTAAGATTTGCTGGTAATCTCTGCTTTAGAGTAATGGTACTATCATTACATTCAAACCATCCACATTTCTTTTTTATATATGCAGTGTAGTGCCCTGAATTGGTTGTGGCTCCTGCGTGGTAGATTATACCTATTGTTGTGAAGGTTTTCTTACCAAGTGATATTTGACCATGTGTGAATCCAGTCAGCTTGCAGTTGGTTTTGGTACCATCTGCATTGTAACGTAGAAGCATTAGTATTACGTATTTACTATGTGTTTGTATTACTAACGTGGAGCGATTATCTGAATTGCAGGTAGAGCATAATCTACCATGGTTTGCATTTTGTACAAGTTGCTGAAATGGAATGGATTCACAATTTGGTATTGATATATATATGAAGCGTTCATTTGGGATTTCTTCTTGTGTCACATTGTTGCAGAGAGTGCATGTATGTTTCCACATGTATGAAATCTGAAAGATTTCATTTATAGGTATGTTTTTGTTTTCCAGTACTTGTAGAAAGTACATTAGAAATTCTTGTGGATCTTCCTGTGAGTTTATAGTGAATTTCACCATTCCAGCACAGTAGTCCAATTGTCGTCTTATTCCAAAAACACTATGGGGGTAATTCATAGAATTCAGCGCACAAGTGGCGCACGCGGCTGGCGCACAGTGTGCGCGTGCGAATCCCTGCGCCAGCCGCGTGCGCAAGAATCCATTTCCGCGCACAGCGTATTCATGGATTCCAGCCACCAAAACCAGCCGTGGCGCACAGTGGCACAGCGACCCTGCAGCAGCGCCAGTTACGCCCCCAAGAACGCCTCTCGCGCAGGGAAAAGCCATCAATATACCCAATCCAGCGCAAAGGGCTGCGCTAACCCTATACCAGCACAGCAAGCGGGCTACGTGTATCACTGGGGTGCATGGGAAGTACCTCACGCGATTGGCCCCGTGCGAGCAGGGTACGCGTATTTCAGGGGTGCGCGGGAAGTTCCACACGCGATTCCATCATGGTACGTGTATTTCAGGGGTGCGCGGGAATTTCCACACGCGATTGGGCCCGTGCGAGCAGGGTACGCATATCTCAGGGGTGCGCGGGAAGTTCCACACGCGATTCCATCAGGGTACGTGTATTTCGGGGTGCGCGTGAAGTTCCACACGCGATTCCATCAGGGTACGTGTATTTCGGGGTGCGCGTGAAGTTCCACACGCGATATCAGCAGGGTACATGTATTACAGGGTGCAGGGGAAGATACACACGCGATTCCAGCAGGGTACGTGTATTCCAGGGGTGCGCGGGAAGTTCCACACGCGATTCCATCAGGGTACGTGTATTTCAGGGTGCAGGGGAAGTTCCACATGCGATTTCAGCAGGGTACGTGTATTTCAGCGGTGCGCGTGAAGTTACACACGCGATATCAGCAGGGTACCTGTATTTCAGGGTGCAGGGGAAGTTCCACACGCGATTTCAGCAGGGTACGTGTATTTCAGGGGTGCGCGTGAAGTTACACACGCGATATCAGCAGGGTACGTGTATTTCAGGGTGCAGGGGAAGTTCCACACGCGATTTCAGCAGGGTACGTGTATTCCAGGGGTGCGCGTGAAGTTACACACGCGATATCAGCAGGGTACGTGTATTTCAGGGTGCAGGGGAAGTTACACACGCAAAATCAGCAGGGTACGTGTATTCTAGGGGTGCGCGGGAAGTTCCACATGCGATTCCATCAGGGTACGTGTATTTCGGGGTGCGGGGGAAGTTCGACACGTGATTCCATCAGGGTACATGTATTACAGGGGTGCGCGGGGAACACCACACGTGAATTGCACGTGTGGGCCCTCCCAGGTGTTCCCTCTACACCCTCCACAGCACCTGCAGGGGGCTCACACCACAGGGGCCTACCCTGCACATGTCCTGCAGGCACCCAATCCACCATGGCCATGCCCCCCAGCCAACCCACATGTCAACTTGCACTACTGCCCACCAACGCATGTCCCCCTGCACCCCCTGCCACCAGGGGCACCAACCACCAGGCCCCCACCCATGTCTCCCACCACCCCCACCCCCCCAGTCACCAGGGGAAGCCTCCACCAGGCCCCCACCCATGTCTCCCACCACCCCCACCCCCCAGCCTACCAGGGGCAGCCTCCACCAGGCCCCCACCCATGTCTCCCAGCACCCACACCCCCCAGCAGTGCAGGGGCACCCACCACAAGGCCCCCACCCATGTCTCCCAGCACCCCCACCCCCCAGCCACCATGGGCAGCCTCCATAAGGCCCCCACCCATGTCTATCAGCACCCCCACCCCCCAGCACTGTGGGGCACCTGCCAGCAGGCCCCCACCCATGTGAAACTCATGTACCCCTGCACCCCCACCCCCCAGCACTGTGGGGCACCTGCCAGCAGGCCCCACCCATGTCTCCCACCACCCCAAACCCCAGCAGTGCAGGGGCAGCCTCCACCAGGCCCCCACCCATGTCTCCCACCACCCCCACCCCCCACTCCCCAGGGCCAGCCTCCACCAGGCCCCCACCCATGTCTCCCACCACCCCCACCCCCCCAGTCACCAGGGGCAGCCTCCACCAGGCCCCCACCCATGTCTCCCACCACCCACACCCCCCAGCCACGAGGGGCAGCCTCCACCAGGCCCCCACCCATGTCTCCCAGCACCCCCACCCCCCAGCACTGTGGGGCACCTGCCAGCAGGCCCCCACCCATGTGCAACTCATGTACCCCTGCACCCCCACCCCCCAGCACTGTGGGGCACCTGCCAGCAGGCCCCACCCATGTCTCCCACCACCCCCACCCCCCAGCCACCAGGGGCAGCCTCCACCAGGCACCCACCCATGTCTCCCAGCACCCCCACCCCCCAGCACTGTGGGGCACCTGCCAGCAGGCCCCCACCCATGTCCAACTCATGTTCCCCACCACCCCCACCCCCCAGCACTGTGGGGCACCTGCCAGCAGGCCCCACCCATGTCTCCCACCACCCCCACCCCCCAGCAGTGCAGGGGCAGCCTCCACCAGGCCCCCACCCATGTCTCTCACCACCCCCACCCCCCAGGCACCATGGCCAGCCCCCACCAGGCCCCCACCCATGTCTCCCACCACCCCCACCCCCCAGCAGTGCAGGGGCAGCCTCCACCAGGCCCCCACCCATGTCTCCCACCACCCCCACCCCCCAGCAGTGCAGGGGCACCCACCACCAGGCCCCCACCCATGTCTCCCACCACCCCCACCCCCCCAGTCACCAGGGGCAGCCTCCACCAGGCCCCCACCCATGTCTCCCATCACCCCCACCCCCCAGCCACCAGGGGCAGCCTCCACCAGGCCCCCACCCATGTCTCCCAGCACCCCCACCCCCCAGCACTGTGGGGCACCTGCCAGCAGGCCCCCACCCATGTGCAACTCATGTACCCCTGCACCCCCACCCCCCAGCACTGTGGGGCACCTGCCAGCAGGCCCCACCCATGTCTCCCACCACCACCACCCCCCAGCCACCAGGGGCAGCCTCCACCAGGCACCCACCCATGTCTCCCAGCACCCCCACCCCCCCAGCACTGTGGGGCACCTGCCAGCAGGCCCCCACCCATGTGCAACTCATGTTCCCCACCACCCCCACCCCCCAGCACTGTGGGGCACCTGCCAGCAGGCCCCCACCCATGTCCAACTCATGTTCCCCACCACCCCCACCCCCCAGCACTGGGGGGCACCTGCCAGCAGGTCCCCACCCATGTCCAACTCATGTTCCCCACCCCCCCACCCCCCAGCTCTTTGGGGCACCTGCCAGCAGGCCCCCGCCCATGTCCAACTCATGTTCCCCACCACCCCCACCCCCCAGCAGTGCAGGGGCAGCCTCCACCAGGCCCCCACCCATGTCTCCCACCACCCCCACCCCCCAGCAGTGCAGGGGCACCCAGCACCAGGCCCCCACCCATGTCTCCCACCACCCCCACCCCCCAGCCACCAGGGGCACCAACCACCAGGCCCCCACCCATGTCTCCCACCACCCCCACCCCCCCAGTCACCAGGGGCAGCCTCCACCAGGCCCCCACCCATGTCTCCCACCACCCCCACCCCCCAGCCACCAGGGGCAGCCTCCACCAGGCCCCCACCCATGTCTCCCAGCACCCCCACCCCCCAGCACTGTGGGGCACCTGCCAGCAGGCCCCCACCCATGTGCAACTCATGTACCCCTGCACCCCCACCCCCCAGCACTGTGGGGCACCTGCCAGCAGGCCCCACCCATGTCTCCCACCACCCCCACCCCCCAGCCACCAGGGGCAGCCTCCACCAGGCACCCACCCATGTCTCCCAGCACCCCCACCCCCCAGCACTGTGGGGCACCTGCCAGCAGGCCCCCACCCATGTCCACCTCATGTTCCCCACCACCCCCACCCCCCAGCACTGTGGGGCACCTGCCAGCAGGCCCCCTCCCATGTCCAACTCATGTTCCCCACCACCCCCACCCCCCTGCACTGTGGGGCAGCTGCCAGCAGGCCCCCTCCCATGTCCAACTCATGTTCCCCACCACCCCCACCCCCCAGCAGTGCAGGGGCAGCCTCCACCAGGCCCCCACCCATGTCTCCCACCACCCCCACCCCCCAGCAGTGCAGGGGCACCCACCACCAGGCCCCCACCCATGTCTCCCACCACCCCCACGCCCCAGCCACCAGGGGCACCAACCACCAGGCCCCCACCCATGTCTCCCACCACCCCCACCCCCCCAGCCACCAGGGGCAACCTCCACCAGGCCCCCACCCATGTCTCCCACCACCCCCACCCCCCAGCCACCAGGGGCAGCCTCCACCAGGCCCCCACCCATGTCTCCCAGCACCCCCACCCCCCAGCACTGTGGGGCACCTGCCAGCAGGCCCCCACCCATGTGCAACTCATGTACCCCTGCACCCCCACCCCCCAGCACTGTGGGGCACCTGCCAGCAGGCCCCACCCATGTCTCCCACCACCCCCACCCCCAAGCCACCAGGGGCAGCCTCCACCAGGCACCCACCCATGTCTCCCAGCACCCCCACCCCCCAGCACTGTGGGGCACCTGCCAGCAGGCCCCCACCCATGTCCAACTCATGTTCCCCACCACCCCCACCCCCCAGCACTGTGGGGCACCTGCCAGCAGGCCCCTACCCATGTCCAACTCATGTTCCCCACCACCCCCACCCCCCAGCACTGTGGGGCACCTGCCAGCAGGCAGGCCCCCACCCATGTCTCCCACCACCCCCACCCCCCAGCCACCAGGGTCACCAACCACCAGGCCCCCACTCATGTCCCCTATCACCCCCACCCCCCAGCCACCATGGGCAGCCTCTGCCAGGTCCTCACAATCCCCAATCATGTGCGTTATGGTCAGCCTCCACAGCCAAAAAGCCCTACCAAGTAACCCATTCACCCACATGGAAATGGAAATTACATGTTACACCCCCAATGTTCATAAAGCAAATGAACCCATGTCCGTCACACACAATGGTTGCAATTGAATGGGAAAACACCCAACATGACATGCATGAAACCAATGAGATGATACCACACAGTGAAGTATGAAAACAAAATTGTATTAAAAAAAAATAGAATGCAAAAGAAATGAAACAAACTACAATGGCAATTAAAAAAAGATAAGCTGCATGTCCGTTTAAAAAAATAAAAACACCAAATCCTAATCCAAAAAAATGTTGTCCAAAGTCAAATGGAAAATAAAATCAATCCAATGAAGAACTATGTACAAAACTTCCAAGGGTCCATGAGCCCAACTGAACAAAGGAAACCTACAAAAAACCCTAACTAAAATGCAACTATATACAAAAAGTGGAGCAGTGTCCGTCGACTCCAAATCATAAGAACAAACAAAGGAAACCTAAAACTAAAGAACTATATACAAAGGCGGCGGGCAAGTCCAGCGGCTCACTCCGTGGTGTTCCGGGCCAGGGCATCATCGAACTCCTGTTCGATGTCCCGGAGGCGGTCCTGTTCCATGGCCCCGAGGGTCCGCAGGGACGACGCTGTGTCGTAGTTTCTTGTTCATGTGTCCTGTGTAGATGCTAACTTCCAGCGTAGAATCTGCCAGACATATGCCATGTGGTACAGCCTTAGTACTCGATGCAGGGTATCTCACTTGTACTTTGCATGGGTCAGATGTCCCGCAGGGACATGAGTGCCCATTCATGCTCCATGTGCATTGCACGCATGCCCCTATGTGTCCTTGACTGGATAATCACTGTAATATAAGTCCTTGGTTACATACATTGCCTGCCATCTCATCAGCCTTCCCATGTCAACTGTGCCTCAGTCCTGTGTTGCACACATGTTTAGGCTCTGACAATCTGTGTGGCTCACAGGCCTCAGCCTGTTCAATGGCCAATGACTCTGTCCAACTCTTGTTGTGTCTTCTTCACACGTGGGCGGCCTCCGGAGTTTCCATCATGTGTCCTGCCCACTGTCCCAGCATCATTTGCAGTGTTGTAATTTGAATCACATGAAGCTGTTGATGCCAGTCAACACTGCCTGTCAATACACAGGTGTATGGTCAGCCTTTTGATACCATGATAGGCATCCCTGCTTTGGTACTGGGGTGGAGGGGTGCTTGGCTTCTAGACATGGTACACATTGAATGCACAATGCACGTGATGTCTGATTTTGACATTGCACTGCCTTCACATTTCCTGGCACACACCATGTAGTGCTTGTACATGTAGGTAGTGAGTGGCTTACACATTTTCTGCACTGCATAGACCCACTTCCATGGAAACTGCCACCTTTCAACAGGTCTGATCACAGAAGCTATTCAAAGTAGACCCAGCATGCATGCCAGGTCATATGTTGTGTGTCACATGTCTGCCTGATGCCTTTGCTGTCGGTGTGTGTGTGTGTCGTGTGCTTCTGACATGTGTATTGACCTTTTCCTCTCTATTTTTCAGGTGATGACGCAATGGAGGCAGAGGATGGTGTTGTCATGCCAGACACAGGGTTGGTAACGCCACATCAACCCGGCACTAGTGGGGGTCGTGGGGTGGTAGGCCACGAAAACCCCCAAGTGCTGCAGTCCATCTTGTCTCTGGCTGCCTATGAGTCCAGCCTTGATGACGACTCTGACGTCCATGTTGAGTTGGATGACCATCAAGTCCATGTGTCAGGGGTGAGTGATTCTGATGTGGACACTCCTCTGTCTGCGACCCCTGCACTGAGGGATCAGACAGTCTTGGTTCCTCCGCCCGTGGTGGATCGGGACGCAGGGTCACCCTCCACACCAGTCACTGATGTGCCTGGGACATCACGTCGACGGGGGCATGTAGTCGTGCAGCCGCAGGCGGTGCCAACACAGCGAGGACCCCCGGTCCTTGGGTCCCGCAGGGGTCAAGCCCGGCAACGCGGTCGCTGTATACTGAGTGGGAGCAAGACATGACTGCCAATTCCGAACGGCAGGGGGCAGCAATGGAGAACATCGCTGAGAGCATGGAGCGTGTGGCCCGATCTGTGCCCCCCCCTGCTAGGCAGGTGCTTCTCCAGCAGCAGGCGGCACGGTCCACGGCCCGCTTGCTCAGGCTGGGCATGGCGGCCTCAGACAGGGCACGCCAGGCTGAAATGTCGTCTCTGCGTCAAGCAATTGCTGCTCACGCAGAGGCGCACATGGATGCCTTGAGGGAGGAGTATGCTTCCTTCAGCTCCACTCTGGGTGTCCTTATGATGTCCCAGAGGCAGCGGGCAGAGGGGAGGTTTGCACAGCTTGAGTGTACCATCTCGGCTGAGCTACAGGTTTGCCGGGAGGTGCAGCGGTTGTCCAGCCAGGCCTTGCAGGAGGAACTCTGTGTTACAAGCGCTACCTTGCAAGAGGAAGCACGTGTATCACGGGAGGTTCTGCATGCAGACCTACGTCACATCGCCACACAGAACCAGGCTCACCCGTCCGGCAGACTTGCTGCCGACGAGGGGCAAGCTGCGGCTAGGCGTGGCCAGGCTACTGTGCCACGTCCTCCTTTCCAGGATGAGCCAGACTCGGACGACCATCTATCTCCCACATAGGTCGTGCTGTGCAGGCGTTGAGCCCATGGAGGATTTTTTTTTGCCTCCGCATCATCGCATGTGGATGTTGAGCAGCACCCTGTACCTCCCCCCTCCTGGGTGCCTCCCCTCCCCCCCGGGTCGTATGTGGCCATTTTTTCTTTTTCTTTTAGTTTAGTTAGTTAAGTTTCAGTTTGATAGTTAGTTTAAATAGGTAATGTAGGTTTTCCATAGTTAGTGTAATTAGTTAATAGTTGATTTAGTTTAAAATTGCTAGTCTAGTGTGCTTTCATGTGTCGGTGCGGTGCTTTGTGGCTTTTGAAGGCATCCACTGTCTGTTCCAGCTGGGCCCTTCATGGTTGTCTTGTGTATGTGTTTGCTGCTTGGGTTCCTTGACTCACATATGCCACTCCTGCCTCCCTTATCCATGGGCTCGCAAGGATGGTTCGGTGTTACAGCATTTTACACAAGGGCATTGGACTGTCATATCTGTGGCATGTCTGGTGCTGTGTGACTTGTGTTGACACCCCTAGTGGGGATGATTTAGGTGTCATTGTCCACTGTTCAGCTTTTGCTAGATGGGTTGTGTCATGATTAATGTGGACATTGATTGCTATGCATTGTGTAGTATGTTTCATTTCTTTCCTGTACATGTGCTTGTTGCAATTCATGCTGTAGATAGTGTTCCACACTTTGTAGGTGAAAGACGGACTGATGGTGTGATTTGTGATGTGACTCTCTGACATGGTCAAGTAATGAGATGCCTGATGAGACACACACAGATGACTTTGAAGCATTAATCATGTGTTTCATGCCCTTTCTGCAGGGGGATGAGCCTCCAGAGCACCTTTGCCAGCAGACCTGTCCCATTGGACGACGGAATTCTGGACCCGTTTGTTGGTGCCCACATGCACATGTGTGCAGAATCAGAGGCACAGTAATTGCAGACCCACATCCTAGAACTGCTGACATGTTCCAAGGAACTCCAGGCAAGGTGAGCATCACAGGGGGGCCACGACACAGCAAAGCTTGCACCAGGCGAGTTGCACATGCAGGCTTAGTCACAGCACTGAGGGTGAGCTTAGACGAATATTGGTGTTGAAGCACACAATGCAGCTCAGATGTGTTTGTGGACTGATGGCTGCTGATAGTAGGGTTGTCTGGGACACATGCAGGGGCAGTGGCACATACCCTCCGGTACACCAAGGTCCATTGAGGCACTTGTATCAACCATGTAGCCTTCTGAGACATGGAAAGGGGCAGCTCACAGGGACATGCAGCAAGGGACATACTCGGGTGCAGTGCATGTCTTTTCCACGTACTTCATGATAAATGCACTGCCAACTTTGTTTCGGTCATGGTGGTACGCAACTTGCTCTGTAGTCATAGCTTGCTATATGGGTCTGTCTGCTTACCCAGGGAACATTGCATGTTGTGTGAATTGTGACACATTGGTGTTCCATTTGCCACGCACCCAGCAGCGGCTGCCTTACTGCATTGACTGTGTATGACCCGTCACAGGGGTGATGTTATATATGGGTACGAAGCATCAACCACAGATTGTCTGTTTGTAGAGTAGTCTGTTGCTATGGGGCATGTTTGGTGTTGTGTTTTTGTGCAATTGGCACGTACAGGTTGTTGACTGTGTCTCTCTTTGCAGCATTGCAGTGCTCCTGTAACCGGACCTGAGAGTGCCCAGGCAGGAGACCAGCACTCAAAACCAGAGCTAAGTGTCTTGTTGTTTTTCTTACAAACTGCTCTGCTTAGGCTTGCTGGGGAGTGTACTGATGCATGGATGTATGTGTGGTTCAATTTGGTATGTTTTTTTCTCCCTAATCACCCGTGATCCTATGCAATTTTGAAACCTGTACCCTCTACCCGGTGTTCCTGCTTCCCGTGCCTATCCAAGCAACGTTCCCTGACCCTCTTTCCCCACTGGGGTTGCGGATGCCTGTGTAAGCCCCGAACTTGCAGGTGCCAAAACCCTAGAGGGGGTGGTTGGTTCGTACCACTCCTGAGCCTGGACTACAGAAGGCCATGACAATGATGTCCAAGTCTGTTTGGATTGTGTATGTGTTCATGCAGGTTGTACATTTTCGTGCATTCCCTAGTTTCATGTGTCATTCCTCCTCCCCTCTCCTGCCGCTCATTCCAGTCATCCAGTGTGTCAACACCTGTCCCGACTGCATATCCCTGAACCTCCTTCCCCACCAGGGTCTCAGGGGCCTGTGTGAGTTTGACCTTGCAGGCACCCGGGACATGGTGGGGGTGGTTGTTTCGTGACACTCCCGCGCCTGTACAGGGGACCTCTGACAGTACACATCCATTCATGGTGCATCATCCTATGTCATGTACCACACATGTCTCACATCCTGTCGTGACATTGTTTTGCTGTGCTACCTTGGTTGTTGCATCATTGTGGTAGTACTTGGCCTTTGTGAGGTACTGCTACGTCAAGTCATCTACTGGAGGGTGTTTGGGTTCGTTTTTATGCCTTGGATTTTGTGATTTTGGAAATGAGTGTGGATTCTGAGGGTTCAGGCATCTTTTTACACACAAGGTGGGAGATGGTGACGAAGGGTAAAGGTGATCCTGTGGCCAGGTGGAATTGATGTTTGGAGGCTCCATGACCCAGGTGCAGTTGTTCAGTGGGTCATGGTCATTTGTGAGGGAGGGGGGGGGGTTGTTGTTGATAGTTGCCTTGCCCTGCAGTGTGATGGGAACTCTGACATAGTAATGGTGGTATCCCATGTACATGTTGTGTTCTGCTGATCAATGCCTGTTCATGTGTTGTGTTTTCCTTTCAGGTGCAAGGGGATAGTTGTGGTTTGACATGCTGGGGTGTGCACATGGTGGATGTTCACATGTGATGTGTAGGGAACACTGATGGTCACTTGAGTGCACATGCATATGTGGAGTGCATGTCCTTGCAGAACCACACACTTGCACTCTGATGCACTACATGTACTCCCACCCTTGCATATCCACGTGTACACTGTTTGCCTTCTGGTGCCCACTGTGTCCCGGCAGCACATGTTCTGTGACCGATCATGGATCCAGTACATGCCTAATTTGATGTTTGACGTGGCCTGTCACTTAGATGTGATGCTCAGGGTGTGCATCACACACAATGGCTGTTCACTGTGCTGTGCGCTGAGCAGTGTGATGCAGGAGTAGGACACTGCACACATGAGCTGCAGTGTTGATTTTGCAATGCATAATGTGCATGTAGACAGGCATTCATTGTGATGTTACGTCTATGACTGTTGTAATGCATTTGGAAATGACTTATTTTGGGTGGGAGGTTGTTGGTCTGTCATTTCATCTGATTCCGGGTCAGGCAGCAGTGTCCGATGCCACTGTGCATTTAGGACATGGCAAGGTGTACCTTATCGTTACTGCATTGGTGTATGGGTATTGCGTGCCATGTCATGTTGATGTTTGGGAGGGTTTGAGTGACATGACAGTGATGGCCATGGCCTGGTTTGCAGGTGTGTGTGATGCACACCTTGCATGTCCGTGTCATCCGCTTCTCAGAGCAACTATCTGTGGGTGGATTTCTCTCCGCAGCAGGGCCCTCCCCCTGGAACAGACTTCCGGCCTGACTTGAACTTGAGGGGAATCATCTCCAGTTCTGGAAGCACCTCAAGACCTTCCTCTTTGCTTCTGCTTACTGTCTGCCTCTCCCTTGCAGAATTCTCCACTGGAACTGCACAGGAGCTGCAACTGGGCCACTCTCACCGACCTCGGTCCCTGGCCCAGCCACTCTCCACTTGCACTGCCTCCCTGGCAACCCCTGCACTGCAGTACTGTCTCTCTATCCCTACAGCCCTCCCTTCCCAGCACTTGTCTGCACTTACCTTTGCAGTTGCCACCAGGCGACCTATGTATTATTTTTTTGGGCTACTTCCCCTGTACTGGACTCCCCCCCCCACCCTTCCCCTTGCACTTTTCCCATTCCCCCTACCCCTGCACTTGCACGATCCCAATGACACCTGGCCTAGTAGTACCGTTCTCTGTGTTCCCTTGTTCCCCCCCCCCTGCCTCATTGCACCTTGGAATACTTGTGTATGGCCCACATCATGTCATATGTCATATGTGTGCCTTTTGGTCACACAGGATAGCTTGTGTTTAAGGAGCTAGGGATGCAGACGATGTGGCACTTCCATGGCAACTATCTCAGGGTGGTAAGGTTGTGACAGTTGACTGTCTCTTTGTCATCATCGATTGTCACCTGGTATGTGCCAGGCCTGTGTGCACTCCGCAGGGGTGGGAGTTTAGGTGAAAAATGTGGCCACAAGCTGGGTCCGGGCTTCCTCGCCACGTGCCCTGTCCCCTCCCATGGGCAGCGCCTGTGGTTGGGGATGTGGGGGCACCACCATGTCCACCGGGACGCCCTGCCGTGTTGCAACATTGTGCAGGACACATGCTGCACAATGATCCTGCACACTACTGGTGGTGCATAGAGTAGTTGCCCACCAGAGCGGTCAAGGGAGCGGAAACGTGACTTGAGCACTCTGAATGTGCGCTCCACTATGCCCCTGGTTGCAATATGGGCGGTGTTGTATCTTACCTGGGGTGGTGTGGTGGGGTTCCGGATTGGCGTCATCATGTGGTTGCTCAGAGGGTAGGCACTGTCCCCTGGGGAGATGATAATAGTTGAGATTATTAGGGTTTGGATATTTGTCTGTGTGACTTGCATGCATGTGCAAGGGCATTTGTACTGACCTAGGAGCCATGTGTCGCCATGCTGCCCAGCTTCCAGGGCCCAGCTCAGGGCGGACATTCTGTATATGAAACTGTCATGGGTGGAGCCAGGGTAGTTTGCATAGACAGAGGTGATGATTCCCTTTGCATCACATACCACCTGTACATTGATGGAATGCCAGTGCTTGCGGTTTCGGTAGATGTGCTCAATGGCCCTAGGTGGACGTAGGGCCACATGGGTGCAATCTATGGCACCGAGCACTTTGGGGAAGTGTGCCACCCTGAAAAAATCCAGGACAACGGCCTGCCTTTCTGCGGGTGTTCTGGGCATGTATATGTGCCTGCGGACTGAGGGGCGCGCTGTCATGATTGCCAGTACCTGGTGTAGGCAGCGTGACTGCGTGGCCTGTGAGACACCCCCCACTATGGCAGTGGTCCGCTGAAATGACCCAGTGGCCAAAAAATGCAGGACATTGAGCAGCTTCTCCAAGGGGCTCAATGCTTGGGAGCAAAGGGTGGGGGATGTGAGGTCATCTTCCCACTCCCTGACCAGGTCTAGGATGATATGGGGTGGAAACCTATACCTGCCATAGACCTGGTCGTCAGGCATCCCAAAAAGGCTTGTCCGTGGTGCGAAAATACGTGCCCTGGCTATTTTCCTCCTCCTGCGGTGTCCCACGATCAGTGCAGCGACAAATGGGGCATTCATCGTAGCTGTATATACGCGTTTGTTGTTTGCGCGCACTTTTATGCTGTGCGCGGGGACGCTTCCGCCTGCCTTCGTGTGGCAGACGCGTTGACGCCTGTGCACGTCTTTTGCCGTGCGCGTGTTTCCCGTATTCGGATACGGTCAGAGTGTCATCGCGTGTGATCCGAGGGGAGTGTGCGTACACGCAACTGGCCTGGGTACGTGTGTTTCGGGGTGCGCGGGAAGTTCCACACGCGATTAGCCTGGGTACGTGTGTTCCGGGGTGCCGGGAACTTTCACACGCGATTGGTGGAAATCCACGTGTGTTCTGTCATCACGTGCAATGAGGGTAACACCTGCGCGCGTCACATCACAGACGCGTTCACGCGCTAAGGGCCTTTGGTCCAATGAAATCGCATATGCGTGCTGCCGTGCATACGCGCATGGCCCTTTCCTCGTATTACACGCGGACGTGCAGTTTTTCACGCGCGCTGAAATGCGCATGCACATCTGTACGCGTCACGTCACAGGGGCGCTTGCGCTTGAGGGGCCTTCTGTCCAATGAAAATGCGTATGCGTGCAGACGCGCTTACGCGCTAAGGGCCTTTCCTCGAATTACACGCTTACGTGCAGGTTTTTCACGTGCCAAATCACTCCGTATCAAGCTGGCCACGCGTATGCACACGGAAGACCACACTCCTGCCCAGAAGGCCGAACTACTGCCCCCCAGAGCCCCGAGCACGCTCCCACCTGCCATCTGCTGCTACCTGACTGCCTGCTGCCCATGTGCACTGCCATTTGCTGCCTGCACATCAGCCAGGGGTGCTGTTGCTGTGACCACCCCTGCTGGAACCGAAGACTCCCGACTGGGATTCCATCGCTCCACAGCCCAGCCCCAGGACCCAGTTGCCCACCCACTCCTACCTCTGGGGTTGTCATGTCGGGGCAAACACCATCTGTGACCACTGACAACCCCCGGCCAGAGAGGCAGAGGGGCACCAGCTTCAGTGCCACCGAAGTTGGTGTCCTGGTGGAGCAAGTCCTGGGGCAGTATGATGCCCTCTTTGGAAGTTCCCGCGCCGACAAGGAAGGACGGACTCGGATCTGGACTGACATCGTGACTGCCATCAACGCGGAGGGGGTGGCAGTCCGCGACTTACAACATGTCAGGAAGCGCTGGGAGGACTTCAGGTCCAGGACCCTGAACAAGGCCCGGCGCCTCTTGAAGGCAGCGGATGCCAAGGGGCGCCGGGGCCACTTGTCGGAAGAACAGATGAGGGTCCTGGAACGCATATCCCCAGCGCTCCACGTCCAGGTCCTAGAGAATCAGACCCGTCTGGAGTCGAGCGGTGAGTGTACATGCATCCTGATTGTGAGCAGTGCGTGTGGTGATTGTTCGGTAGTGTGCAGGTTGCACATCTGTTTGTATGGGGTCGAGTATGGGTGGGGGTGTACAGGGCCGTGGGGCTGACACATGCGAGGGCTGTAATGTGTGAGACATGGATGGGGCTTGTGTGTGTAGGCTTGCATGCCAAATGCAGTTGTGTGGGCACACATGTTTGGATGAATGTGTATGTAAGTAGACATGTCCGTGATGTCACGCATGTATGTTGTTTTCGGCTGCATGTATCAGCACTGTGTACATGTGCATGTGTGTGTATTTGACAAGGGTGCAATAGTGATGCAACATGGATGCATGTGACAGCGGTATGTGGAAGCCTGATTGGCAGATGTGACATGGATGCCCGTCTGAACAGTGCGACACTTGGCAGAGGTGTACACATGCATGCAAGTGTGGTGGTGTGTGTACATGTGTGGTGCACTTCCTGTGTTGCATGTGATTACTGGCTCACCTTTGGCTGCTCATGCTGTTGTATGTGTATGGATGGTGGTGGCAGTTGCGATATGGCTGTGGTATGGCTCATGTGTGCGAGTTGTAATGACGTGTGTTGGGGATTGTGATGCCATGTCTGAGGTTTGCCAATGCCACTCATGTGCAACTGTCAGGTGTGTATGTGTCCATTGTACAGTGCCCTGATGCCTGTGTTTTGTTTCTCCCTGTCTGCAGCGTCAACTGATGAAGAGGGCGGAGAAGGTGCTGTGGAGCACCGCGGCGGGGATCCCACCGCCAGCCGGAGACGCAATGCCCGGCTCCCCTCCCGTGTTGTCATCTCGTCGGGGAGTGAAGAGTCCGGTGCCGCGTCCCAGGCCGCAGCTGCCGGGGGGAGGTCCAAGAGGCGGAGGTTGGAGTTGGACTCCTCGGCAGCAGAAGGGGCAGCTGGGACCCCACAGGGCCCAACAGGGGAAGATGGCACGGAGTCATCCAGGTTGGTGGGGGGTTTGGTGGAGGAGGAGGCCGTGCAAGCACCAGAGACGGGGTCTGGAGGTGGGGATCCCACTGGTGCTAGTGGTGCAGTGCAGGACCAGGGACAGGAGGCAGCACAGGCCGCCGCGGAGGTGCCTGTGTGCAATCCTGTCCCCGATCCTGTCCCTGCATCATCTTGCACCAGCAGGGATGCCTACGTCCAGACCCGTTTTCAGGCAGGGGATGAGCTCACGTCAACTGGCCTTCCTCTGCCTGCGGACGTGGCTATCCAGGTCCGGGTTGAGCCTGTCCTGGCTGGTGTGGCGTTGCGTCAACGGGCCATGCGAGGTGACCTGCAGTCTTTTCATGGAGAGACTGCACTTCATCTCGAATGGCTCGTTGACCACGTCAGCCTGCTGGGTCAGGTCACCCAGGCCGGATTCCTCCGTCTGATGGGGCTTGCTCCGACCCCCTCCTCAACTGGACCCCCTACGCGCCAGTCGTCCTCTGTGCCATCTTCCCACCCATCAGTCACCTGGGTGCCCTGTGGAGCTGCCTCTGACGGTGCGGCCAGGCTGGTGGAGGAGGCATCCCTGCCACAGTCGGGAGTCGGACGTCCAGCAGGGGTGGCCACATCTACGACTGCACCCCAGCTGGCGGAGGATACGCAGGCAGCAGGAGGCAGTGCACAGGCAGAGGCAGAGCAGCAGCAGCAACATGGTGGGAGCCATGAAGGCTCGGGGCCTTCGACATCGGAGGGGCAGGCATCGGCCGGAGGGCAGGAGGACCCAGGACAGAGAGTGTCTTCCGTGTGGCAGCAGTTGGGCCACGCCATAGATGCGGAGCGGTGGCGGGCGGAAGAGGCGCGGCTCACAATGGTCAGGGCGGAGAACTCCATGCGGAGGGCCCTGAGGCGGGCCAAGTGCCTCGAGGCAATCCGCAGGGGGTTGGAGGAGGACACAGCGTCGTCCCTGCGGACCCTCGGGGCCATGGAACAGGACCGCCTCCGGGACATCGAACAGGAGTTCGATGATGCCCTGGCCCGGAACACCACGGAGTGAGCCGCTGGACTTGCCCGCCGCCTTTGTATATAGTTCTTTAGTTTTAGGTTTCCTTTGTTTGTTCTTATGATTTGGAGTCGACGGACACTGCTCCACTTTTTG
The DNA here is from genome assembly GCF_040938575.1 of Ambystoma mexicanum. Classification (NCBI taxonomy): domain Eukaryota; kingdom Metazoa; phylum Chordata; class Amphibia; order Caudata; family Ambystomatidae; genus Ambystoma; species Ambystoma mexicanum. Next base: position 92,729,034 of record NC_090932.1, read on the forward strand.
TATATAGTTGCATTTTAGTTAGGGTTTTTTGTAGGTTTCCTTTGTTCAGTTGGGCTCATGGACCCTTGGAAGTTTGGTACATAGTTCTTCATTGGATTGATTTTATTTTTCATTTGACTTTGGACAACATATTTTTGGATTAGGATTTGGTGTTTTTATTTTTTTAAACGGACATGCAGCTTATCTTTTTTTAATTGCCATTGTAGTTTGTTTCATTTCTTTTGCATTCTATTTTTTTTAATACAATTTTGTTTTCATACTTCACTGTGTGGTATCATCTCATTGGTTTCATGCATGTCATGTTGGGTGTTTTCCCATTCAATTGCAACCATTGTGTGTGACGGACATGGGGTCATTTGCTTTATGAACATTGGGGGTGTAACATGTAATTTCCATTTCCATGTGGGTGAATGGGTTACTTGGTAGGGCTTTTTGGCTGTGGAGGCTGACCATAACGCACATGATTGGGGATTGTGAGGACCTGGTGGAGGCTGCCCATGGTGGCTGGGGGGTGGGGGTGATAGGGGACATGAGTGGGGTCTGGTGGTTGGTGCCCCTGGTGGCTGGGGGGTGGGGGTGGTGGGAGACATGGGTGGGGGCCTGCTGGCAGGTGCCCCAAAGTGCTGGGGTGTGGGGGTGGTGGGGAACATAGGTTGGACATGGGTGGGGGCCTACTGGCAGGTGCCCCCCAGTGCTGGGGGGTGGGGGTGGTGGGGAACATGAGTTGGACATGGGCGGGGGCCTGCTGGCAGGTGCCCCACAGTGCTGGGGTTGGGGGGGTGGGGAACATGAGTTGGACATGGGCGGGGGCCTGCTGGCAGGTGCCCCCCAGTGCTGGGGGGTGGGGGTGGTGGGGAACATGAGTTGGACATGTTCGGGGGCCTGCTGGCAGGTGCCCCACAGTGCTGGGGGGTGGGGGGGGTGGGGAACATAAGTTGGACATGGGTGGGGGCCTGCTGGCAGGTGCCCCCCAGTGCTGGGGGGTGGGGGTGGTGGGAGACATGAGTTGGACATGGGCGGGGGCCTGCTGGCAGATGCCCCACAGTGCTGGGGGGTGGGGGTGGTGGGGAACATGAGTTGGACATGGGCGGGGGCCTGCTGGCAGGTGCCCCCCAGTGCTGGGGGTGGTGGGGAACATGAGTTGGACATGGGCGGGGGCCTGCTGGCAGGTGCCCCACAGTGCTGGGGGGTGGGGAACATGAGTTGGACATGGGCGGGGGCCTGCTGGCAGGTGCCCCCCAGTGCTGGGGGGTGGGGGGGGGGGACATGAGTTGGACATGGGCGGGGGCCTGCTGGCAGGTGCCCCACAGTGCTGGGGGGTGGGGGTGGTGGGGAACATGAGTTGGACATGGGTGGGGGCCTGCTGGCAGGTGCCCCACAGTGCTGGGGGGTGGGGGTGGTGGGGAACATGAGTTGGACATGGGTGGGGGCCTGCTGGCAGATGCCCCACAGTGCTGGGGGTGCTGGGAGACATGGGTGGGTGCCTGGTGGAGGCTGCCCCTGGTGGCTGGGGGGTGGGGGTGGTGGGAGACATGGGTGGGGCCTGCTGGCAGGTGCCCCACAGTGCTGGGGGGTGGGGGTGCAGTGGTACCTGAGTTGCACATGGGTGGGGGCCTGCTGGCAGGTGCCCCACAGTGCTGGGGGGTGAGGGTGCTGGGAGACATGGGTGGGGGCCTGGTGGAGGCTGCCCCTGGTGGCTGGGGGGTGGGGGTGGTGGGAGACATGGGTGGGGGCCTGGTGGAGGCTGCCCCTGGTGACTGGGGGGGTGGGGGTGGTGGGAGACATGGGTGGGGGCTTGGTGGTTGGTGCTCCTGGTGGCTGGGGGGTGGGGGTGGTGGGAGACATGGGCGGGGGCCTGGTGGTGGGTGCCCCTGCACTGCTGGGGGGTGGGGGTGGTGGGAGTCATGGGTGGGGGCCTGGTGGAGGCTGCCCCTGCACTGCTGGGGGGTGGGGGCCTGGTGGAGGCTGCCCCTGGTGGCTGGGGGGTGGGGGTGGTGGGAGACATGGGTGGGGGCCTGGTGGGGGCTGGCCATGGTGGCTGGGGGGTGGGGGTGGTGGGAGACATGGGTGGGGGCCTGGTGGAGGCTGCACCTGCACTGCTGGGGGGTGGGGGTGGTGGGAGACATGGGTGGGGCCTGCTGGCAGGTGCCCCACAGTGCTGGGGGGTGGGGGTGGTGGGGAACATGAGTTGGACATGGGTGGGGGCCTGCTGGCAGGTGCCCCACAGTGCTGGGGGGTGGGGGTGCTGGGAGACATGGGTGGGGGCCTGGTGGAGGCTGCCCCTGGTGGCTGGGGGGTGGGGGTGGTGGGAGACATGGGTGGGGGCCTGGTGGAGGCTGCCCCTGCACTGCTGGGGGGTGGGGTGGTGGGAGACATGGGTGGGGCCTGCTGGCAGGTGCCCCACAGTGCTGCGGGGTGGGGGTGCAGGGGTACATGAGTTGCACATGGGTGGGGGCCTGCTGGCAGGTGCCCCACAGTGCTGGGGGGTGGGGGTGCTGATAGACATGGGTGGGGGCCTGGTGGAGGCTGCCCCTGGTGGCTGGGGGGTGGGGTGGTGGGAGACATGGGTGGGGGCCTGGTGGTGGGTGCCCCTGCACTGCTGGGGGGTGGTGGGAGACATGGGTGGGGGCCTGGTGGAGGCTGCCCCTGGTGACTGGGGGGGTGGGGGTGGTGGGAGACATGGGTGGGGGCCTGGTGGTTGGTGCCCCTGGTGGCTGGGGGGTGGCGGTGGTGGGAGACATGGATGGGGGCCTGGTGGTGGGTGCCCCTGCACTGCTGGGGGGTGGGGGTGGTGGGAGACATGGGTGGGGGCCTGGTGGAGGCTGCCCCTGGTGGCTGGGGTGTGGGGGTGGTGGGAGACATGGGTGGGGGCCTGGTGGAGGCTGCCCCTGCACTGCTGGGGGGTGGGGGTGGTGGGAGACATGGGTGGGGCCTGCTGGCAGGTGCCCCACAGTGCTGGGGGGTGGGGGTGGTGGGGACATGAGTTGGACATGGGTGGGGGCCTGCTGGCAGGTGCCCCACAGTGCTAGGGGGTGGGGGTGCTGGGAGACATGGGTGGGGGCCTGGTGGAGGCTGCCCCCGGTGGCTGGGGGGTGGGGGTGGTGGGAGACATGGGTGGGGGCCTGGTGGAGGCTGCCCCTGGTGGCTGGGGGGGTGGGGGTGGTGGGAGACATGGGTGGGGGCCTGGTGGAGGCTGGCCCTGGGGAGTGGGGGGTGGGGGTGGTGGGAGACATGGGTGGGGGCCTGGTGGAGGCTGGCCCTGCACTGCTGGGGGGTGGGGTGGTGGGAGACATGGGTGGGGCCTGCTGGCAGGTGCCCCACAGTGCTGGGGGGTGGGGGTGCAGGGGTACATGAGTTGCACATGGGTGGGGGCCTGCTGGCAGGTGCCCCACAGTGCTGGGGGGTGGGGGTGCTGATAGACATGGGTGGGGGCCTGGTGGAGGCGGCTGCCCCTGGTGGCTGGGGGGTGGGGGTGGTGGGAGACATGGGTGGGGGCCTGGTGGTGGGTGCCCCTGCACTGCTGGGGGGTGTGGGTGCTGGGAGACATGGGTGGGGGCCTGGTGGAGGCTGCCCCTGGTAGGCTGGGGGGTGGGGGTGGTGGGAGACATGGGTGGGGGCCTGGTGGAGGCTGCCCCTGGTGACTGGGGGGGTGGGGGTGGTGGGAGACATGGGTGGGGGCCTGGTGGTTGGTGCCCCTGGTGGCAGGGGTTGCAGGGGGACATGCGTTGGTGGGCAGTAGTGCAAGTTGACATGTGGGTTGGCTGGGGGGCATGGCCATGGTGGATGGGGTGCCTGCAGGACATGTGCAGGGTAGGCCCCTGTGGTGTGAGCCACCTGCAGGTGCCGTGGAGGGTGTAGAGGGAACACCTGGGAGGACCCACACGTGCAATTCACGTGTGGTGCTCCCCGCGCACCCCTGTAATAGACGTACCCTGATGGAATCACGTGTCGAACTTCCCCCGCACCCCGAAATACACGTACCCTGATGGAATCGCGTGTGTGACTTCCCCTGCACCCTGAAATACACGTACCCTGCTGATATCGCGTGTGGAACTTCACGCGCACCCTGAAATACACGTACCCTGATGGAATTGCGTGTGGAACTTCACGCGTACCCCGAAATACACGTACCCTGATGGAATCGCGTGTGGGACTTCCCACGCACCCCTGAGATACGCGTACCCTGCTCGCACGGGCCCAATCGCGTGTGGAAATTCCCGCGCACCCCTGAAATACACGTACCCTGATGGAATCGCGTGTGGGACTTCCCACGCACCCCTGAGATACGCGTACCCTGCTCGCACGGGCCCAATCGCGTGTGTAACTTCCCCTGCACCCTGAAATACACGTACCCTGCTGATATCGCGTGTGTAACTTCACGCGCACCCCGAAATACACGTACCCTGATGGAATCGCGTGTGGAACTTCACGCGCACCCCGAAATACACATACCCTGATGGAATCGCGTGTGGGACTTCCCGCGCACCCCTGAGATACGCGTACCCTGCTCGCACGGGCCCAATCGCGTGTGGAAATTCCCGCGCACCCCTGAAATACATGTACCCTGCTGGAATCGCGTGTGTAACTTCCCCTGCACCCTGAAATACACGTACCCTGCTGATATCGCGTGTGGAACTTCACGCGCACCCCGAAATACATGTACCCTGATGGAATCGCGTGTGGAACTTCACGCGCACCCCGAAATACACGTACCCTGATGGAATCGCGTGTGGAACTTCCCGCGCACCCCTGAGATACACGTACCCTGCTCGCACGGGCCCAATCGCGTGTGGAAATTCCCGCGCACCCCTGAAATACACGTACCCTGCTGGAATCGCGTGTGTGACTTCCCCTGCACCCTGAAATACATGTACCCTGCTGATATCGCGTGTGGAACTTCACGCGCACCCCTGAGATACGCGTACCCTGCTCGCACAGGAACTATTGCTGTATGTTGCCACTTTTGTAATGCGCACGGACGCTACCGCCTTCCTTCGTGTGGTGGACGTGTTTGGGCTTGTGCGTGTCTTTCGCTGTGCGTGGCTTTGCCCTATTCGATTCCATGAATACGTGTGGTTCGGGTGCGTGTGGGCGTTCCGTCTGCTTCCCTGCAGTACATCCCCAGTTACGCTCTTGTTTTCGCGAGTTGCTCCCCATTCCACGCGTTACGCCCCGTGTTCCGCCCACTTTCTAGTGTATGCGCAGAGGTTGTGCGCTTTCACTGTGCGCGTCGCGCACGTCTTTCGAGATGTTGCAGTGACGTGTGCGCCATGCACGGGTTTGGCGCACATCCCGGGGAAGACACGCGCAGGGACTTCCATGAATCGTGCGCGTGCGCCTGTTTTTTTCCGCTTGCGCCTGCTTGCGCCTGCTTGCGCGTAGATTTTCGGAGCACGTTTGTTCCATGAATCGGCCCCTACATGTGTTGTCAGGATTGTTTGCTGCATTTCTGTGAAGTACTAACATTTGCAAACACAATCGGTCTGTACTGTGTAAGTAAATGTTGTCAACAATTGGTGGTAATTGAAATAGAATATTCATTGCTACATTTGCACAGCAACTTACACCAACTATATTTGAGAATTTAAATGGTCCAGGTAGTTCTGTATCTAACTGCTTTTTTTGGAGTTTGTCTTCCTTCTTTAAAGAAGTACCTGGTTTACTTTCTCTAATTGATTCTTTTTTGTTTGTGGTACTTGATGAAGTATTAGTTTCTTTTACTCTCTTTGGAGGATTTGCAGTGACGTCCTGTTGCATTTCTGTTTGATTTAGTTTTCTTTTACAACGTTTTAGTTTTTGTGGAACAGAATATGTGTTTAGATGGGGAGTGTATAGTGAGCGAAGTCTATTATATTCTAAAATGCAAGGAATATCAGCATTTACTTGCATCAAAGTTGATTAGAAATAGACCGTCAAGTGTACGTAAGCGTGATAGCGCTACGTAGCTCATGCCTTCTTTAAATATCTATCATTGCTTTGTCTAGGGTACGACCTTGTGATTTATGAATCGTGACTGCGTATGCAAGAGTTAGAGAAAATTGTTCTCTGCGTACATACATATCTTTGAAGAGAAGGAATCTAGCTGTTGAGCGTCCTATCCGTTTTACTTCTGAAAGTTTGTCAAAGAGTATATTGACAAACTGAATTTTGTTGTCACGTGGGTATGTTTGAAAGCCAACAACTGTACCCAGTGCTCCATTAACTAGTCCTTGGTCCACGTCAAGGTTACGTTTAAGCATTACTCTGCAATTTAAGGATAATTTTAACATCTTTTCTAAGCCTGCTGTGTTTGAGATTGATTTTTCTAAATTATTTAGTCTTGTTGTGGCTTGGTCACACATGGGTAGTGTCATACCATGTACATCTAGTTTGTCTGTGGCGCTAATTTCCATCATTGGTTGCATTTCTTTACTTAACATTATTTCATTGAATTTGAGAAAAGCTTGCAAGAGTTGGCATTAAGGCCATACAATTGACATTTTTGTGGGCTAATTGTTCCATAATATCTGTAGCACATGCATTATCGCCATAAAGTGCATTAATGTGCCGGGTTTTCAATGTTGCTTCTGCTTCTTTAGAAAGTATACCAACTCTCAAACTTTTTAAAATATTGGTATAAGTTAGATCTGCAGATTGGCGCATGTTTTCTGTTAATTCTCTGTATTGGAAATGTTGCCAAAGGTTGACATTTCCAATGCTGCCAACAGTTTTACGGCAGAGTTTGTGCCCTAATGTTTTAAAAATAGGTTCACCTTTTACTGGTGTTAATTGAAGCAGATCTCCAAAAACAATAATGTGTTTTCCTGCAAAGAGCTCTTCATAGTCTGTTTTGAGTACTTCTTGTAATCTGAGGTGAATCAAAGCTAACATCAGGTTGGAGACCATGCTCACTTCATCTATTAGTAGCATTTTCATTTGTTTCAATACTCTGTGTAATTCCATTGCAGCTTCTGCAGAAAGTTTGTAATAGTCTAATTTGTTCTGGTGTTCTATTGGTAATAGTAGTAATCGGTGTAATGTAACACCACCTATGTTGTAGGCAGCTAAACCTGTGGGGGCAGTGACAACAGCTGACAGTTTGTTGTTTGTCAATTGTTGAAGGAACTTACTAATGATTTTGATTAGGAATGTTTTGCCAGAACCAGCTTCACCACTGACGTACAGTAGTATAGGTTTATAATTATGGCAGGAACATTCTTTATTTTCATGTTTTACACCATGTGCAATTTGTTTTGTTACTTCTTGAAAAATGCTACTTTGCTCATTGTTTAGTTTTGATTGTAGTATAGTTAAGTCTTCCTTATCTTCATACTGACACATGGTGTTTTCTACTTCTATCATAGCTAATTCTGCCTCATTTGTTATTAGTGGTTCTCCCAGTGGTTCTTGGCTTCCTGTTACAGAAGGTTGACTACTGTCAGGAGTATCCTTATCTAGTTGGGCTTGGAGTTCTTCTTCATGTTGCTGTTCATTGTGCAACATTGTTTTGTACTGTGTAAAGTTTACATCAGTTATAGTGCTTTCATTTTCTTTGAAAGCATCCTCATATGAGTCATAGTTATCTTGTAATTGTTCTTCTTTTCTCCATGGTTTGAAGAGTTGTAGCAGGGACATGTAATATACTTCTTTATGTTGAGGAGTCTTCAATGACAATTTTATATGATTAATTAAATTTGGTTTAGTGAGTTTAACTAAGCTGCCTTCACAGTCTGTCACTCTATATTTACCTTTTTTTTCATCAGGTTTCATATTATTTTTGTATGTGTAGTTTTGGGCTATTTGGTATAGACACATGTTTTCCAAAGTATTACTTCTGTTTGGGTAGTATGTGTCCAATAAATTGTTTTTTAAAATGTCTTGGCTGTTTGGATCATGTTTGGCTATTGTTTCTATATCTTCATATGATTTTAGAACTCTTTTTCTAGATTTAGCTGGACCAAGACTTAGCCATACTATATTTTCAGATTTGCCATACAATGAAGTACCAATTAAACTATCAGCTGCTTCATAAGATCCACATTCTCTATGGGTGAGCATTTTTATGCCCAACCTGTATAATTTCTGAGATACTGTTTTATCTGATGACAGGTCATTCCAGAGGTATTGGAGCTCTGTCTTTTCTGCTTTAGTTAAGTATGCTGTGACATATCGTGCAACTGCAGTAGAATTGTCTGCAATGTACTGCACATCTATGTTTGCATTCCATAAGTGGGCAATGATTGCATTATAATCATTGATATATTTTTCTTCTTCTTTTCTTTTTATGTAATATGTATTTTTAGGTGACTTACCTTTAACACTATGTCTAACTGAAGACATGAGGTTGTTTACTTGACCTGTATTTGTAACTGGTCTAGGGAAACCAAATCGGCATTTGGTGTAGTATTTGCCTTTGTTTTTGTATTTGCGACGACAATATTTTCCACATTTGTGTCTTTGAAATTGTAAAATTTGTGCATGAAGATCACTATTTGTGGCTTCTGGTGGAATTTCCCAAGTGACATATTTTTCAATAAACTGTAAAAGAGTGGCATCACTGTCTTGACCAAATTTAGGAGCATCTTTAATCCATAGAAGCATGTGGATATGTGGTGCTCCTCTGGCTTGGTATTCTTTTCTCCAAAAGAAGTGTTGCACTTCTCCAAGGGGAGGAACAGTTTTATTACAAATAAAATGTAGCATAGCAATGAAGCGATGGTGAAAATATCTTGAAACATTAACAGGATCCAAAGAACAAAGTTCTCCAGGTGTTAGAATATCTATGTTTGTTTTGTTTTTATTTGATATGCGTAGGAAATCATGTAAATCTTCCCATGCATATTCTGCACAACTTAATGTAACAAACCAAGTGGGTGGGCCAAGGTTTCTGATCATACAACGTACATCTCCATGACGTCGAAACCAGTACTCTTTAGTACCATGCATTTTTGCTAATAGATTTGTAATATTTGATTTTAAAACCTCATCCTTTTGTTGCACTTTCTCTAATAATTGTGTAGCTGTCATATTTTGAAAGTGTGATCCTGATTTTAATATGTGTGCAACTCCGTAACATAAAGTTGCTAGTTCACTTTCAAAGAGTAGGTGGAATATGTATTCCACATTTTGTCTAAATCTGGGATCTTCAGAATACATCCGTAATGAGCGGTATTCTGAAGCTGATATTTGAATAGGTCTATCATCATACCTTCCTCCTTTGCCAGTAGGAAAGAGTAGATGAAAAGCACGTGCTTCTATACTTTTTTCCCATATACTGATTGGCGATCCTTTTGTTTGACGCATTTGGTAAGTTTCCAGTACATCTTGTACGGTGTCATTACAGTGCAAAGGATGAATTGTATAATGGTCTAAAGTATTTGATTTTTTAGCAGGATCTATTAGCTCAAATTGACCAGCTTCTTGTGTTTCTTGAATTATTTCAGTTGTATCTTTCAAGTTTTCTTCAATATTAATTTCTTTGTAATATTCATTATTCTCTTTAAGATATTGGAAGGCTTGTCTAACTTTATATAAATCTACCAGCTGTTGCCATTTTTTTTGTCTTTCGTATGTACTCCATTTACTAATATAATTAAAGATTGCTGCATTGGACGTTGCACTCCTAGAGTATGCACATTTTCTTTTAGATTTAATGGTAAATAAACTACTTTTCCACGAATGCCTTTTACCAATTCAGAGGGAGGTAATTTTGCTGTTTTTGGTTGAAGGCGTATTATTGCTTGAAATGGGTGTACTGTTTGAATTATGATGCTCTCATATAAATTAAGTTGTTGTAGAGGTTTTGGTACTGGGTATAATTCCAAATTATTTGTGATAGAACGTGAAGGAGTTTGGTTGTTGTCAAGTTTTGTAGTGCAATAACTGCAAAGTATTAAGGGCTCAGTTATTTCATATTTGTTTTCTGCTACAAGGTAGAGAGCTAATTCAAACCATTTAGAATATTCATTGTCTTCTATTTTGTATGATAGGTCCACAGTTTTTGTGTTACTTTTATAAAAAATTCTACCGCAACATACACATACATGGTTTGGTACTTCAGCTGATGTACTTTTAAATTTTAGTATTTCTTTTTTGTATGTGTTTAGCAAAAGGTTGCCATGTGTAGAATTGTTGCTTAATTGGTTTAAAGCTATTTCATTCTGTAAATGGCTTTCACTTCCAAAATATTTTTTCTGGATATAGTGAATTTCTTCAAGTAGTTCTTTTGCTGTACCATGTAGAAGGATGTTATTTAACTTTGCTAGTGCTAAAGCAGGACTTTCAGCATAGTACAGTTTATAGACTAGATTTCTTATAGTTGAATGATGTGTTGATATCCTTTTGATATCATGGAAAGTGGTTTTACAAGTAGGTCCTGTAATGCAGGCCAATGAATGTCCTTGTAGTCCTGTGTACTTGCGCACTGGACAGGTATCTATATTTTGCAGTAATTTAATTTTGATTTTGTCTTAGCTTTTTACATATTTATTGAGGAATTGGCGTAAAGATTTGAAACATTGTTTGGGAATGTTACACATTGACGTGCATGGCCATTTGTACACTAGACGTTCTGATTCAGTTGAATGGAGGGGTAATTCTAAGTTTTCAGGGCATATTTTTGTAAGAAGTACTTCTTGTTCCATTATCGTATTATTCACTTTTTCATAACCTCGACCACTGCTATGTATGGCAATTGTATTCGTTTGCTTTTGTTTGTACGCTTCTTCATTAAAATATGGTTCTGTGCTTGTAGTGTGATTCCATTCACCTCCGCTGATACTTAAGAAGTTCTTTCTGTTGATATTTCGCTTATTGAAAAGTCTTTTTTGTAATTTAGTTATTAGTTTTGTTAGTGGTTTCATTTTGTTTAACAGTAAAATAAATACATTTCTTTTGAGAAGAATTGCACTGTCCATCAATGCTTCTAAGATTAATTTCCTACGATAGGTTTTAAGCTTTGAACCTGATTTCTCTCCTGTTTTTATAAGATTTTGAAGGACTTTGTGACGGTATATTTTGGCTAGAATACTTTTCTTGGTATGCTTACTTTGCACTATATTAAAATGTGAAGAAGTAGTTTTATCTGTACTGATAGCTGATTTTCTGTTAATTGTTTTTGGTTTGTTTTACATTTTGATAGAGGAAGCGAAGTTGTTGTACTTGAAACTTCTTGTGTTTCACTAAATGATTGTATTAGCTGTTTTGTTTCAACTTTTTTTTACAAATTCTGCTAGAGATGGATGCTTATGTTGGACACCTTTATTTTCATTTGCTCTACTTTTGCGTTGCTTTCTACGGACTTGACTTTTGGTAGGCATTCTTTAGGGTCTGTTGAAAAAAATAAAGAAGATATGGGTTGGGGTGTTCTGGAATGTATGTGTGCTGTGTGCATGAGTGTTTGAGTAAGATGATAAAGATGTATGTAATGGTGTGTGATTGTGCATTGGGAACTAAAACTAGTAGGGATAGGTATTCTTGAATTTATGTGTTACTAAACTGGAGTTCAGATGACAAATGACAAAAAAAAGTAAGCTAGTGGTGTGGAAAAGTACAAATAGTAAATCTAATGTATACAATTAAAACAGTTGTTTGTTCTATAATATGAAAATTGTAGTGGTTCAGTTGGGTAATTTGTGTGTCCAAAAATAGAAATTTGTGGGCCATTCTGGCTGTAAATCGCTGTTTAAGACATGGAAATTTTTGGACAAAATGGTACAAAATCTCTATTTTTAGAAACCGAAATACCTCGTATTAATGTTATAGTATATTTGATTAATAATACAAATATTATGGTGATATTTTACTTACTTTTTTTTAAATTAACAGGTAACGTCTTAGTTTTTCTTTCTTCTTCGAATTCGGCTGCTTCTTTTCAGGAAACTGGTCTTCACTGCAATTGTAAAAGCTTCAAATTAGTAACTTTGTTTGTATATAGCACTGTTTTTAATTTAGATATTGATTTTTTTAATTGAAATCCTCAGTGCCTTCTCTAAAACCATTAAACTAATTTATTTACATAAGATACATTGCATCAGTTCAGTACATATGATATGTTCTTAATGAACAAAATGTATTGAATGTCTAACTGTAGCAAAAAAAAAATATCTTTACTATGTCTTGTGAAATGTATAATATATTAGTGAATACCACTATTTCTGTAAGTAAACTGTTCTAGGTAATAGCGCCTCAATGTCATGTCTAATTTAAAGTAATTAAGTAAATAAATAAATAAAAACAAAAAATATGAAATTGTATAAGTATTTGTATAAAGGTTTAAACATAGATTGTGTTTGCATGCAATTTTGTTTGAATATATGTAGTCCATATATTTTATTTAAAAAATGTTAGTTTAATATGATTTGAGTGTGTGTGTATAAAGAAAGTAAATAGTATAAAGGTTTATAAGTGATAGTTGATTTTAGGAAATTGAAAAAGTACAGTAAATTCATTTTACAGATTTTACAAGGTAAAAGTCTGTTTGAAAATGTGTTCATCTACTATACAGAAAATATGCATACCTGAAGTTTGTGTTCATGCATATGGATATGCATGGAGCTGCAAGTAGAAATCTTGAAGACTTGTACAGTATTTCTGATAGATGCTGCTTGCCAATGATATGACACTTGTACTCAGAGAGATTCAGAGTACATTTGCAGTGCTGAACTATGATGATGCAGTTAGATGTAGAGGTCTTGAATGTGATTGGTGCATGGTCATGTGATTTTTGAGGTACATCCAATGAGGGAATGGCAGAGAGAGCGTAGTGGAAATGGTAGAAGGGCTGTCCATGTTACGATATGTCCGCGGACATGGCGGTAGTTCGCGGACATCGGGAGTTACATCCGAGGATTTTTGGGTTCAGAAGTCATGCAAATGAGAATAAGCACTGAAAGGGATTGGTCAGGAAAGTTTGGTGGGTGTGTTGTGCCAGGAGAGATTTTCTCAGATACTCTTTTTGCTGAGAGAACAAAAGATAGCTATGGCTTTGTGTTTCAGAAAACAGATTGTTTGGATTTTAGGAGATTCGTGGATACATTGGTTGAAGGTGCATGCAGAAAGCTGTGGAGTAGCTGTAGATCTTGGATTCCCACATGTGGAAGGACACTGGCATGGAGTACATGGAATTAAGTGGTTGGACTTGCTACCTCTCTGTGCTACTTTGGAGACAGAGCAACATCCAGACATAATTGTAAATCATTGTGGAGGGAACAGTTTAGGACATGTGACTGGAATTTTTTTGCAATTTGCTATGAAAGAAGGACTTAGGAAGGTTATGGACATGTTTCCTAATTCTCAAGTTATATTTTCACGGATTGCGCAGAGACAAATGTGGCTTCGTTCTTCTTCATTTGGTTCACAAATGGAAAAAGCAAGGCGCAATGTTAATAAGGCTGTTTGTGCCTTTCTAAGAGATTTTGGCATGTCTTCTTTTCACAATGAAAATATTATGTTTTGTAGTACATACATTTTTCGCAGAGATGGAGTCCATCTTACTTATGCTGGCAATCAGATTTTTCTGAGAAATGTACAAAATGCATTGCGACCTTTTTTGGAATTACAACAACGATTTTGAAGTAGATGTTAAGCATTTACAATTTTTGACTTACAAACACCACCCAAAGGCTCTTTTCAGAGCCACCACTTCTTTCCAGAGAAAATTACAATGTTTGTGATGGAGTAGCAACCCAATTTTTTTAATGTTCGCGAACTGTCCGCGGACTTCTAAAAAATACAAAGAGCCCTGCTTCATTTATTTTCACTTCTATTTTTTAACTGGGAAAGGCGGCTCTGAAAAGAGCCTTATTTTTTTTTGATTTTTGTAATTTTGTATTTTTTTTGGTTTTTCAGACACGACACACTAGGAGAGGAGGGTAAAGGAGGGTAAAGGGGGGGACACCAACCACAGGGATAAGAAAGGGCGAGCTGAGAGAGGAAGATGTAGAGTGGGTTTTATTTGGGTAGTGAGCAGGTCTTCTCGTGCTCTGAGACGATAGTCTCAAAAGCACTCCGAAGTTGCTCCCCCCTGCAGAGTACTGTGTCACAGTACATACATACAACTGTGACCCTCGAAAGGTAAGGGTCATCAGCATTCTGTATGGCTTGTGAGGCAGCTTGAGGAAGACGCTGTCCCACAGAGGTGGTCCTTGTGGTGACAGGATCAGAAACAGAGGATGAAGTATAGGAAATCAACCTGCTACGTTCTTCGCAAGGTACAACCCTGCGAATAGCCCCAGAGTGAAATGACCTCAGGTGTCACTTCATAGTAGTGGTCCCAAAGCTGTACTTACCGTGCTTCCCGCGACTGGGTATCATTTTGCACTCATTGCAGGTAACACGGTTCGCACGAGCCTTAGGAACATTACCATAAATGGTAAATAACCACCACACCCAAGACTCACGCCTAGTGCGGGTAGTAGGGTTTTCCTCTACCTCATTCTCATCATCCTCTTCTTCCTCCTCCGCATCCTCACTCCTGTTCCCCTCTTCAGGCCCTTGGGGAGGTGGTGGTGGTGGAGGGGGTGGGGGTAGTGCTGAAGCAGGTGCAGCACCAAGTGGCAGTTCAGCAGCCAAGGATGCCATCTCGATGATGGTGTAGTCTGCAGGTGGCAGCAAAAATCACTGTGTTCTGAAGAATAGCCAGAAACATAATGGGAATAAGCTCTTGGGCGTGGTCTTTTATATGGGTGCTTGTGCGCGGTCCGCGGACATGCGCACTGTCCGCAGACAGATCGAACACAAAAAAAGGATCGGAAAGTTTCAAAAGGTATATAGAAACTCAAGATTGCTATGTGGGACTTGTGCCATGGTGAGATTTTATTGAAAAATATTATGGATTAACTGAAAATGTACTTTTAAATTGTTCGGGGACACGAACAGTGTCCGCATTTCAGGACACACGATGAGCGTGGGCGCGGTCATATGATCCGCTTGCGAACTAGTCCGCGAAGGAAGCGCCTGTCCGCAGGACACCAAGTGCACGGAGATTGGTTAGCGCATGCGCATTGATGTCCTACGGACACTGTTCGGGTTCTGAAGTAATTAAAAGTGCGTCACACGTGAAACGAACATTTCAGGACACCGCGTGTGTTCTTAGAACAGTTTAAACTTGGTAGCGAACAGTAAGGACAGATATAGTGTTCTTCAGGACACGTGTAATTTTGTTTATGTACGAACATTTCAGGACACCAATTGTGTTCTTAGAACAGTTTCAATTGGGTAGCGAACACTACGAACAGGTATAGTGTTCTTCAGGACACCTCCATTTTCGTTTAAGTACGAACATTTCATGACACCAATAGCGTTCTTAGAACAGTTTGAACTTGCTAGCGAACAGTACCGGACAGGTATAGTGTTCTTTAGGACACTTTAATTTTTGTTTGTTTACAAACAATTCAGGACACTGCGTGTATTCTTAGTACAGTTTCATGTTGCTAGCGAACACTACGAACAGTTGTACTGTTGTTCAGGACACATCATTTTCATTTATTTACGAACATTTCAGGACACCAATTGTGTTCTTAGGACAGTTTCAAGTTGATAGCGAACATTACGGACAGATATAGTGTTCTTTAGAACACTTTAATTTTTGTTTCTTTACGAACATTTCAGGACACCATGTGTGTTCTTAGAACAGTTTCAACTTGCTAGCGAACAGTACGAACAGGTGTGGCGTTCTTCAGGACACCTCCATTTTCGTTTATGTACGAACATTTCAGAACACTTGCACTGTCCGCGGACACTTTTATTGTTTTTAAAAAAAAAAACGGAAACTATTCACAATATAATATAAAAATTAAACTTTATTTAACATATAGTAATAATTTATGACAGAGAAGGTGAGGCAGAAACAGAAACAAAAACAGGAGAATTTGGGGTTTCAACATGATTGGTATTAGGTGAAGAAGGGATGGAAGTCTCATCAAAACGTTTTGGATTATGGAGAGGGTTTGGGGATAATTGACTGGGATATGGTGAGGAGGGACAAGTACATGTGGGGCAATGGTACGAGGTTTTTGGTTTGAAATGATTTTCTACAAAAGTTTTTAAATTATTAAAATTAGCCAACAATACATCTATTTTTTTCTTCTATATTGTGAAGACTGTTATCCATAACAGGGTTTTCTGAAGTTTTTTCTATTTTGGTATGCTCTGTACAAAAAAAGAATATATATGTTAAATGTATATAAAAAATAATAAATAAATGGTTTATATTATAAAGTGTTTACCATTAGTTTCACTATCTTGTGACATTTCTTCATGTGGGAAATTGTCCTCTAGCCACTCCAAGAGTACTAGACATTTCTGTGAGAAAAAAAAAAAAAAGATAATATATTTTTTAATCTAATACAGAAAGTTTATAAATATATGAGTAAAATGAAGTACACTTACTATTTCTGGTAAGATAAGTCCTATGTATTCAGTGGGTCTGGTCTTCTCAGTTCTGTTGTGTCTGTGAGGTAATTATGTTGGAAGCCAATTTATCTTCTAGTGGTATATTCCATTTCAGAACATATTGGGCGTCATTACGACCCTGGCGGTAAGGGGTTAACGCCAGCGTTAGCTGCGCCGACCCCTTACCGCCAACTACGAGGTCCCTTAGCGCCATGGCGCTTTTAACACCTGCTTTTAGCAGGTGTTAAAATCCATGGCGCTAAGGGACCATGGAGTTAATTACGCCACCGTAATTTACGGTGGCGTAATTAACGCCTTCCCCACTCCCATTATGCCCTATGGGGCAAAAATGGGAATGGGGAAGGGTAAATGGGGATTGGGGACTTACCGCCCCGCCGACCTCGGAATGGGGCGGTAAGTCCGCCAACCACCATGGCGTAAACGTAGTTTACGCCATGGTGGAAAAGTCACGGCCCAGGCGGTAACTTACCGCCTGGGTCGTAATGAGGCCCATTGTATTTAAATGAATGGTTAGTGTGTTACATATATGGGTTACATTTCTTATGTATTACTATATATAATGTGTTTGTGTGCTCCTTTTTGAATTTGTTAAATGTTCCTATATTATGATATAACAATCAAACATACCCCCCCACCCCCCCCCCCACAGTTTTTAGGTAGTGGTACTGTTCTCCGAACATGTCCGCGAACATTAAATAAGTTCGCGGACATCAAGTTCATAAGAAGAGATCTAGTCAGTTCCATATGATATGTATATAAAGTCAAAGTCATTAGTGTTAAATTGTGCTACTAAAAAACTATGAAATTCAGTGAAAAAACTTTGTTAAAGGGACTTTATGGTTAAGTTGCGCTACTAAAAACCTATGAAATTCAGTGAAAAAAACTTTGTTTAAGGGACGTTATGGTTAAGTTGCACTACTAAAAACCTATGAAATTCAGTGAAAAAACTTTGTTAAAGGGACGTTATGGTTCCAAGTAAAACCGAAAAACCCTTGAAATTCGCCAGTTATGATAAACTAAGCAACCATAACTCGCGCCACCACTGTGCACTGCTAAGACTAACACCCAGGACATCAAAGATGACATCACAAATGTCATTGATGACATCACTGATGACATCACATGTCTGGCTCACTATTTTTTCTTTTGCTGACATATCTAGGCCACATGGTTTTCTTCAGTAACAGTCAGAAACTAAGAATTTTATTTTATTTGTAGACGTATCCTTCTAGTAGGTTCTTACAGTAATTCCCTTAGAGTACAGTCACATCATATGAAACATATACATATGGGAAAACACAAGCTTGAAAGACAGCAATCATTTTTGTGCATAAAGATAATCACTAGACTTATGAGCACTTTCTGATAGTTCTGTTGTTTTTTTTATGGCTGTACTTTCCCTGTATATGGTCATATTTGTATACATTGTACTCACACTACTTTCCTTAGGGTCCAATCACATCAAGTGATACATATACATAGGGTAAATAGCAGCTTTGAAACAGAGCAATAATTTATTTGCATGAAACTAATCAGTTAAGTTATGAATTGTTTCTGCTACTACTTGTGCTTTTTTGCTAACTTCACTTTCCCTGTATATACCCATATTGGTATGTGTTCTTGTGTCTTTGTGTTTTGTCTATAGTAATGCAATTATGTAATACATGGGTTTTATTAGCTACTTATTACATATTTCACAGTACACAAAAATCTATTAAGAAAACAATTATCATTTCATTATTCAACATATTAACATTACGAATATCATACCTTCATCTTGTACGCTGCACACAATGTTATGTTTCTGTATGAGTAGCTTAGTATACTAGATAGAACCCCATAATAGGATGCTATTTATATCAATGCATCGTTCAATGCACTTATTAGGGTATATTTCTTGCAATGATTCTTGACACTTTTTTCGCAACATAATAAGAATCCCTCTACACATATTTCATGAGAAGTACATACACATGTGATGTCATCAGTGATGTCATCAATGACATTTGTGATGTCATCTTTGATGTCCTGGGTGTTAGTCTTAGCAGTGCACGGTGGTGGCGCGAGTTATGGTTGCTTAGCTTACCATAACTGGCGAGTTTCAAGGGTTTTTCGGTTTTACTTGGAACCATAACGTCCCTTTAACAATGTTTTTTCACTGAATTTCATAGGTTTTTAGTAGCACAACTTAACCATAACGTCCCTTTAACAAAGTTTTTTTAGAAGACAAGAAAATTACATGCGAAAACTCAGAAAGGCGAGGTTGGATGAGCCAAGACGCCAAGGCAATATCAGACTGGGGTGAGCTGACATTGGATACAAATCGTGTGAAAGAACGAATCTTCCTGTTCAGAAGGCGTGGACAAAAACAAGAAGACGTCAGAGGTCTATTAAAGAATAGTGTTTTAATACACTGAAAGCTCAATTTCGTGGTCTTTAGTCACGTGGGGAGAAGAAGTTGGATGAGCATGATGGTCACACCTACGCAGAGCGTGCCTTTACTCCCCTGAATTCCACGGAGCAAAGAACATGTTCAAGTCCAAGTTCAAAGACTTAATTGGCAGTGGACTACTGAGGTGATGATGGATGGATATGCTAATTGGTGGGAAGCTATGGTTAAGGCTAGCTCATCAGCACCTGGACTTCCAGCCTGCGTACCACCAACGTAGGTTGGGAAGGGACTGACCGAGGTTGGAAAGTAACCAATGATAGAACCACATGATCAAAGGGCCTATAGTTGTGTGGCCAATTAGACGTTGTATATTTAGTGACGTTCATAGTGACATATTTTTGGGGAAGGGCTTAGTTGCCCCACCTGATGTTAAGAAACAAATAATTTTCTTCCACTGCCCTAACCGAGTATGGATCGTATACTTAGATGATCCTTGTAGAACCTATCACACTCATCATTAGGTTTTTGAAGTTTGCCATGTAGGATGACGATAGTAATACGCAGGTTAAACGTCACCTATGACGATTTTTTACTATAAGAATGTAATTTTTATGAAATGCTTTGAGAAGTCTCGAGAGAGATCATGATGAGGGATATCTGTTGATGTCCGTTGTACTCCATGTTTTAGATAATTGATATTAAAACAGTATCTTTTGCCAACTACCTGAGTTGTTTCTATTATTGATGTCTGAGTAAACTCTTCATCCACCGTCCATCTCTAAGGTATTGCTAACCCATCTCAAAGGGTTGGGAGTAACCCCGGTTCAGGGTGCTCGTAGAACAGTGGGCTAGACTAGTTGTGAGAAGGTTGGCTGTGGTGTTGGATGTGTGAACTGAAGGCCAGGGTGGCTTTGGTGAGGAATTGGTTGGGTAAGCAGTGCCAGTCGAGTTACCTGAAGTGGGAAAGGGTCTCGTGGTTCTCCTGGTGCAGCTTGCTAGTGAGCCAGTCATGCCCATTTTTTGGAAGCTGGTGCTTTACCCAGGGGGCAGTGTGAAGGGTGCTGTAATGCTGGCCAAGGGGCCTGCCAAGAAGCCTGAAGTGGTTTGTGCTGGCTGGTATATGCTAGAATTAGGCAACAGTGGTGTTGGCCTGGTTGGAATTCTGTGAGTTGAGGTTGGCCTTAGATTGCCTGTATGTCTTTGTGCTGGTGCTAAGTGGCAGTGTCATTTGGTGGCCTTGGTGGTGTGTTCCTTGGATGCTGTAGTGATTCATTGGGTGGGGGGTGTAACCAAAAGCATGGAGTATTTAGTGCAGGCATCATTGGGGCCTGGTGAGTTGGTAAACGCGTGCAGTACTTGGAGATTCACAGGCGGTGCAGGTGGACTGTTAGCAGCAGGGCACCATATGGGCAGGGCGTTGTGGGTGCAGGCGCTCAACTGAGTTAGTATTACGTGGAGGATCCTCTGATCACCGCACCTTGTTTCCAGTCCAATGGTCGTGCACAATCACAGTGGCACTTTACAGACCAGTTTTGGGGATCTGGATGCTCCCTAACCCAACAACCAATTAGGATAGACCAAACCTGACCGTCTAGATCTGGCCCAAACCCTCTAGTAAGACATTGCATAACAATATTCTGCAACCCCCCTCCCTATTGAGAGAGTAAAGCACATGATCAAAACCTAGAATAATCAAATTAATTATTTTCTGATAGAAGGTCATCTTTCCAAGATAGCCAGTCTGGCACACTCCTATTTTACACTTTCAAAATACCCCTTTGTGCAAGGGGAAGGGGACAAATAGCACCAAAATGAGAGTTCTTCGCTACTTTGCATAAAATCAAGCAGAATTTTGGGAACATAGGAATGACCATACATCTTTAGATATTTGACAAATATGTCCATGATAAAAAAGATTTGTGTGCATGCAACACTGAGCACACAGAGCACGCTTGCTTGGTTTTCAGAAACATTTTCGCCACACTAACCCTAAAATGAAAGTCTTTGCAACCATGAACCATATATACCGATTCAGACAGCATAACACTTGGGATTAGAAGGGATAATGGTGGAGAAGTAGGGGTTCAGGTTCTGCCTTACTTGTCTTTTCCAGAGATAATGATTCGCTTCCCACACAGAGTGCGCTTTACAGGAATTTAAAAGAAGAGAGTTGTTTGTATGGGCTTGGGGGCATGTATCTACCCCGTCCCAATGCACAGACCTCCTTACAGAATTGTATATAAATACAATTGTACTAGCCCGGTAGAATTGAGCGAACCCTGGGTATAAAGGAAATTAATTAAATGTAAAGCAACGAGTGTAGAAACCTTGATGTAATCATCATCTTTGCTTTGTTATATTTTTATCCTATTCGTTGGAATATTTGGAAGAAGCTGAATAACATGCTGATTGATTAATTGGTCCTCAGATTACGTTCAAATTCTACTATTATTACTGTAGGCTTGTCCTTTTGGACTGGTTAAAAGAGTGATTGTCTATTCTGTTTTTATTATGATATCTTTTGCATTGTGTTATTTTATATGTGTAAAGTTTATGTTTAAACTATAACACATTAAATAAATAAAGTATTTAAATAATGGTGTGCTTAACGTGGGTGAGGCAACCACCGCGATAAAGCGACTCTCAGCGAGCAGGGCTTAATCACCTGCCTTCCCTCTGAGTGCACACATCTTAATCCCTGCTCGTTCCAGCCTGTCAGCCAGTCCCACACATGAAAATATTGTTGCCTTCAAGCTCTATGGCTGGGGCGGTGGTAAGCCACCCAGCTTGCCACACTACCTCCTGCGGTTTCTGGGGTTACACTAGCCCCCTACAGTGGGAGCGGGAACGTTGATTAGTGCGTCAGTGACGCGAGTTGTCCAGTCTGAAGAGTTTACCTTGTCGGGCATACATGCACTGTTCGCAGAGAAACGCCGCCAAGTCAGTGTGTACACGGTTGACGAGGCAACCGCGGCGTGTTCATCTCTTCCCATCGCCTAGTCCTGCACTGAATCCTGGGGTCGTCGGTCCAGAAAGAGGGGCACAGCTTCCTTTGCAGACCTAAAAAGACGCATCCCTTTCAAACGGCAGATAAGTACGTGTGACCCTGGCAGGGAGGGGGTCTCGGTCATCTCGCATCCATTCCCACCCCACTCAGGCCTCGCAAGTGAGGTCCTTTGTTTGTTCAGACTTTGGGGAGCCGGAGCCCGTCTCTGCTGCTAAGGTCCAGCCAACTGGTCTGCCATACTGAGCAAACAGCCACAGCAAACGATGATTGTAATTATCCATTTATAACGTGCTCAATACCCAGAGGTATCAAAGCGCGGACCCGGGATCGAACCTGTGTTGCTCTGTGTCGCCTTGTTTCCAAGGCGAGCGCATTGCCCCTGAGCTATCCTTCCGAAACTACGGTATAAGCTGCCCCATGCCGCCATTACTCTTTGATCCATTCCCTGGCCCAGTAACAACCCTCGTGAAAGCCCCTGATTCACTTGTCTATAATGGCTTGGGATAGCGAGCCGTTACCGACCAAGCCCATCCCCCAACGTGTTGATTAATGCTATATTATTACCCAATTGAATAGTACTCAACTTATTGATCAAGAAAGAATAAAGGGCTGAGTCAGCACTGCTGAGATTCAAACCTGTTTCCCGGCGGGGTGAACACAGATGTCTGAAGTGAGCCCTTGACTTGCTAAGCTATCTCCCCCTGAAGCATAAAAGTCCATTGTACAGTGCCTGGCTTTGAGGATGTTGATTGGAAAGGGCTCTGGCCGGGATGGCCAACCAGGAGTCCCAGCCATGCCCGCCCATGCTTAAATGCTTAGATATGGGCCCCCCTTGCAAACATGTGCCACGGTAACAAATGATAAAAGAAATCGATACAAAATGACATCAAAGATTTGTTCTTCCCGACATAGAAACTCTGGATCTCGCATTAAGAATGCGCAGCAACCCCATACATCCGCACCTCTTGCACCCTCGCATGAAGTGGGTGAAGAACCACCTGGCCAGAAAGCACACCTGCTGAAAACACCTTCCATGCCCCTATCGGAACAGAGCTTGGCACTTTTTTCAAGGTGCCAAACTCGGACCCATAACAACAAGACAACACCAGCATATGAACCCCGTCTTGCCCACTATTTTCCTACTGTTTGGAGAAGACAACCCAAGACTGTGTCGTACCAGGTCAGAGTCTGTAGCCAAGGGATGCTTGACCATGTGGTCCTCACCCTGCTTCCTGGGCCTGCGTTGGAGGCTCCCAGGAGCTCTGCTTGTACTGTGAAGTGGGCTGATGGAGCGCGGAGGCATGTTGCGTGGCTTGCGCCTTCACGAAGGTACGACTGGTCTTCTTTGATCAGTATCAGTCTCCCACTGTGCCTGGAGAACCTGCCAGCAAGACTTTGGGGAGCTCTCCTGAATCTTGGCCACCACCGATACTCACCGTCAGCACCCCAACCTCACAACAAAGAAGAAAAAGCCTGGCCCTGTCAGCCCCCCTGACCCCGGCTTAGGTTCCAGGATCTGGCACACCAACATGCCAGTAGCACTGAGAAACCAGCATCCTGTGTGATTTGCCGCAACGTGCCCATAAGCAGCCATGCTCAGAAGAACCACGGAGGTCGGGAGTTGCCGTCTAATGTGGTTGTGTGGTATTATGTGTTCCAATCGAAGTTCAACTGGTTTAAAGGATTATTTTTCCTAGCCTCATTTTTTTACCACAGAATGGGTGGGGGAGAGCCTCCACTCCTTCCCCATGCTCCCTCTCCCCACGCCAGCCAATATTGCCTGACCCAACCCCATCATCTCCTTTTTGGTGGGGAAAAAAATGGTACAAAAAAATCGGAGGAAAAAAATTCGACCAATTGGGGGTCGACCAAAACTCATAAGCCCAGTTGTGTCACTCAGGGTTTGGTGGTTCTTGTGTTTCAATGAAGTCGTTAGGTAAACTTTCCACCCTTTTCTGCTCATTAGCCATCCCTACTGGAAGACCTTCTCACCACCTAACACTTAAGCCACTTGTGTGCCTCATTTGTTTTTTTTAGTCTGAACTACACCCTGGCATGGTCTCTCTCGCGCAGGGGGTCTGAAACCTGCCGCTCTCCAGATGCTTTGGACTACAACTCCCATGATATCCCACTACTGATTATGCTAGCTAGGGCTGGTGAGACGTGCAGTCCAAAACACCCGGAGAGCCAAAGGTTGAAAACCCCGGCTGTAGAGGAACTGATCTGGAACTCTTTCTGCGCGGCAAGCTGTTGGAGTTACTGGTTTCGTCTCCTTATGCAAACCACACGCTGGACCACTCCGGCATAGCCTAACATTGAGATGCTTTCCCATTATTTGATTGGTCAAGCCAGGTGTCTTCATGCCAGTTTTGGACACTCTTACCCTGAAAACCATTGTGGGCATAGCAGCCATTTTATAACTTTTACCTATTGACCAAATGACTTGTAGCTTCCTTACATAGTTGATCCTCGTGAAGCCAGAAGGTTAAGGGATTACGATTCCCCCGAGGACCATTGTGAATCCCTTTGAATTCCTATGGAGGATAGCTCAGGGGCAACGTGCTCACCTTGGAAGCAAGACGACCCAGAGCTAAAACAGGTTCGATCTCTGGGTCGGGTCCACACTTAGAAACTTCTGGGTATTAAGTGCGTTATAAATAA
Organism: Ambystoma mexicanum; assembly: GCF_040938575.1. Lineage (NCBI taxonomy): Eukaryota > Metazoa > Chordata > Amphibia > Caudata > Ambystomatidae > Ambystoma > Ambystoma mexicanum. The sequence continues at coordinate 92,753,486 of NC_090932.1, forward strand.
CCCATCATATCATACTGCAAACTACAGAAAGACTGTTATTATTCCTCTCCCGATAAGACGATGGGGAGCAACACAGGTTTGTTCCCCGGGTCCACATCTTAGAAATCTCTGGGTAATAAGGGCGTTATAAATAACCTGTCATATCATAACAATCCTTTCCCATGTCCTCAGTATCCTTCTAGGGGCTGGATGTTTAAATGTGAATGATAATAAGTGCACTTGGATGGTAAGTATATATAGTTATACTTACGCTCATCCTCTGCTGGGCATTTCTTATTCGTGTTTGAATGGTAGCATGACTCCCCAGGTACAGAACTGCAGCCACGAGTTACATTAGCAAGGTGAGCGACAGGGCTGCTTTCTCTGGCTTACCCCCATAGTCATGCTAACTGGCCTAATTCTTAAAGTGATTCTGAACATTGGATTTGCAGTGGCATGGAGCGAGCATTAATAGTCATGGTTTTATGGATGCATTTTGGTTGTATGTAGTAATTGTAATGGTGTGTACTAAGCGTTTGTAGTACCATAACTGTTATTTTCACCGTTTGTATTGTATTTGGTTATTTATATAGCGCTCTTTCCCCACTTGCGTGGCCTCAATTTGCTTTTTCCTCGGTTGAACGTCCTTGGTGACCTTAGTCGGTGTGGTTGGAAATTCTACGGAGTTTAGCTTAGGAGATGCATGTGTGCACGTTGCTGTTCTATGACTTGGGTGGCTGGCAAGGCTCGACTAAGCATCCCAGGAGAGGTCAGACACATGGGTGGGTGCTGTTTGGGGTTGGAGATAGATTGCTATTGTCGAGAGAGTCCATGTGAGGCCAACTATGCCAGGTTCCTTTCGGGTGGTGGTCGCTGTATGCTTCTGGCAGAAGTGTTGAGGTCCTTAGGTGTTTCGGTCTGGACAGCTATGCATGCACTAGACCGGATGTGCTTGGCCATAGCCGTATTCTATCGTGCATGGATGCTTGGCCGTGTCTGTGGCCTGTGTCCACACTAGTGGTGTGAAGATGTACGTACCGTAGGCTACAAGGTTGCTCGGCTGGGGCAATATATTTCCAGGTAAAGAATTGCGAGTCCTACACCAATGGGCCTAGCTTTCATGATGTAGCAGGTATCCACATATATTAAACAGAGATGGAGGCTACACCTAGATTTGAGAATCCTGGCAGCACCTCTGTAGTCTTTAATTTTTGTTAGTGTAGGTCATATATGTAGGAATTGTAGTTCTATGTACTGTTTGAGTTTGTGTAGTGTCTGTATGTTAACTTTGATATTCCCACTGTTAGTATACTTTAGTTTGTGTTAGATTATGGAGTATTGTATGAGGACTTCCCCTGTATGTATTTTGCATATGAGTGCATTACTGTATACAGTAACAGCGCATAGTGTAAGATTTGGCGTAAGACGGTGTCACATAGCACGGCATTGCATAAGACCATATGGTGCCAAAAGTGTGTTTCATAATGTACGTGCATATGTGAATTTTTTGCATTTGCACGTTCATGTACAGTTTGTATATAGGATGTAAATGTACTAAGCACTGGGGTAAAATGTACTCAGAAGTGAAAACTTAAAAATAAGTGAGTGTGTTGTACAAGAATCTGGCATAAATGTGTGTGATGTAAGTGTGTGTGCTACACAAGAGGATGTGGTGGAAGGTGTATGAGTGTTTTGCATATTCCATACATGTGTGGTATTTAGGTTACTTATAAGTGTTTTGCATGAAGCTATATACAATTCACCCATTGTACGCGGCTGGTAAATTTATGTGAATTTGTAAGTAAGTTAAGCATATCTTTTCATGTTACAGTGTGAATGTATACTAGTGTATATGTTGAAAATGCGCATGTCTTATGCACTTGCATATGTGTGTGTTTCTGTGTGTGTGTTTATGTGTGTCGCTGTGCAGGGTTTTTAAAGTTCTTACATGTATGGTTTGTACAAGTTTGTGTAACAGTTTGACTGCACACATATGTACGTTTTGTACGAGTATGATTGATTGTGTGTGGGTGTGTGATGTGTATGTATGTGTGCACACATGTGGTATGTGTGTTTCTGTGTGTGTGTCCTAGTGTATAGGACTGTTAAAGGTTGAATATATGGTTTGTGCACATTCATGTAAAGTATGTGGGTGTGCATTTATGAATGCATGCCTGTGTTTGTTTGTGTCTAAGTGTGCATATGTGTGCCTTCACATGTGTCTGTTTGTGTGTGTGCTTTTACATTTATACACATTATTTCTCGGTTGGTCAGGCAGTGCACCCCTGTCACTTCTTCTCAGTGACTGCTTCCAAATGCATGAAGCAGCATCTCCCTTGGTTTCCAAGCCATCTCGATCCGGCCAGTTCCAAACACTCAGGATTCACTTCCTGCTTCTCTGAGTCCACCACCTTTTGTGACGCATTGCTGGGGCTTCCCCAGCTTCTCAGCAAAGTAATTCCTTTGTGTTTGTGACACATTCATCATAGCTACTTTCATCTTCGTCTCAGTACACATACTTGTTATTGCTGCTACGTTCTTGCTCATCACAGTACCTTGTTTTCCTTCTGGCATAACATTACAGTATAAGTATATGTCAGAGGAGTCTGGACAGCTGTTAGTCAGTAGTGCAGTGTTGGACATTGGGGTATAATATGAAGAGGTTCCTTATGGGAAAGGGAGTCCTTATCCCCAAGAGGGGAGTCTCTCCCTGTGAGGTCCCCTGACTGCTACCCCTAGGGGGATTATTGCATAGCGTGCTTCCCTCCACAGCCTCACAGGAAGAGGCTCCCCCTTGGGGGAAGTGACTGAATACCACCATTCGTCACTGTGGGCAGTACACTCATGTGCATTTTGTAGCTATAGTAGAAGGCTAAAGTACTGAGAACCACATTTGCATTGAGTAGGCATAGCAGGAAGCCAAAGTACTGAGAACTCCACATAACTTTGTAGGTGGAGTAAAAGGTCAAATCAGTGAGAAACCTACGTGGAGTTACTAAGCATAGGAGAAGGCCAAAGCACTGAGAACTCACATGCAGTTAACAAGCATAGGAGAAGCCCAAAGCACTGAGAACTCACATGCAGTTAACAAGCATAGGAGAAGGCCAAAGCACTGAGAACTCACATGCAGTTACTAAGCATTGGAGAAGCCCAAAGCACTGAGAACTCACATGCCGTTGCTAAGAATAGGCCAAAGCACTGAGAACTCACATGCAGTTAACAAGCATATGAGAAGCCCAAAGCACTGAGAACTCACATGCAGTTAACAAGCATAGGAGAAGGCCAAAGCACTGAGAACTCACATGCAGTTAACAAGCATAGGAGAAGCCCAACACACTGAGAACTCACATGCAGTTAACAAGCATAGGAGAAGCCCAAAGCACTGAGAACTCACATGCAGTTAACAAGCATATGAGAAGCCCAAAGCACTGAGAACTCACATGCAGTTACTAAGCATAGGAGAAGGCCAAAGCACTGAGAACGCACATGCAGTTACTAAGGATAGGAGAAGCCCAAGCACTGAGAACCCCATGTGCATTTTCAAGGTGCAGGACAAGGCCAAGGCACTGAGAACCCCCACTAGTATTTTGTAGGCATTTGAGAAGGTCAAAGTGCTGAGAACACCACGTGCACTTACTAGGCATAAGAGAATGACAAAGCACTGAGAACTCACATGCAGTTAACAAGCATAGGAGAAGCCCAAAGCACTGAGAACCACATGTGCATTTTACTGAATGGAAGTGGTGAATTAAATTAACATCTCTTAGGGGCTGATTCAGGGAAAAGTGTTCATAGATCCTGCAAAGTCTGCGTGCCGAGAACGACTCTGCGCGGCCCTATGCACAAAGGTTCCAATGCATACTCCGTGTATTCACATATTCAAATGTGCATTTCAACCCGACCCGTGAAGAAAAACAAGCTGCTCGAGGAACACTAACAACACGCCCCCACGCAAACCAAAAATATAGCCATATATCAACCATTCCGCAAACCTCTGCCTACACCACTGTCCCAACATCCAGCACCCCGGCGATACTGCGCAAGGTTGCCCGTAAGTGACGGCTGCATCCAGCCAATCTGCACGAGGTCCCCTGTAAGTAACGGATGTACACCTGCCAATCTGCTTGCAGCCCCACGTAAGTAACGGCTGCACCCCAGTCAATCTGCGCAAGGTCCCCTGTAAGTAACAACTGCACCCCTGTCAATCTGCGCAAGGTCCCACATAAGTAACAGATGCACCCCGGCGAACCTGCGCGAGCTCCCCCGTAAGTAACGGCTGCACCCGAGCCAATCTGCGTGCGGTCCTGCATAAGTAACGGCTGTCCCCCTGCCAATCTGCACGGTGTCCCACTGTTCAAATGGTCTTCCCAGGAGAATGTATACTTCCGTTCCCAAGTACCAGGCAGAGATTGTAAAAGTAAACTCCCTAGCCAGTTATTGAGACCACATGTGAGACTGGATGTACTGCGCCGGGTCCTCAGTAGCTGAAAGGGAAACACAGGGGTTAACAATAACAACAGTATTGTTAGGTATACTCACCTCAGTATACCTACAACCTTATCTTACCTGACACTAGGGAACCCCAAGCTCTGTTGATGCGTCGATGACATGACCGGTTGAAGGGTGGAAACACACCAACCAGGAGCACAGTGACGTAATTCACAAGATTCTTGCTGTGAGCCAGTAGGCACACAATCTGTGCAAAATCAAAAGTCCAGCCCACCCCCAGTTCACCAAGTTTCAGAATAATCCAAGGAGAAGAAGCAACTCCAAAAACCAGTTCACCAGGGTAAAGGGTGATCCAAAGGCAGTCCAGGAAGTAGAGCCAAGTTCACAAAAATTCACAATTCACCCAAAAATCAGCAAGGGTAATCCAAAAAAGCGATTCAGAAGAAAAAGCCAAATCGAAGCCACAGGATCAGCAGGAGCAGAGGGGTAATCCAGGAGCAGTCCAATACACAAGCCAGGGGTCAAAAGCAACCAGAAAAGTCCTAGGAGACGTAGGTGATTCCAAGAACAAGAAACGTACCAAGAAACAAAGTAGCCGCCCATAGGCGCAAGAAAGAATGAATGATGATTCCTTATATAGCGTTGGGCTACATTATTTCCTGATTAGCAGGTCACGTGGCCATAAAAGTCACTTGACGAGTGCTCCGATGCTTCGAGCATGTGACCAATGCCGATGCCGCAGTGCGTCGCTCAGGCGCCATGGCAACCACCATGGAGAACGCGGGATCCCTGGTGCCTTGGGGAAGAGCCGCTGCGTTCTCCCCGTACATTGGAGCCGCCGTGTTGGGGCCTCCATGGATGGGCAGGTAAGTGGCAGGGGTTTGTGACACCCACGTAAGTAATGGATGCACCCCAGCGAACTTATACGAGCTCCCACGTAAGTAACGGCTGCACCCCAGCCAAACTGTGCGAGGTCCCACGTAAGTAACACTGCAACCAAGCCAATCTGCGTGGGGTCCACTGTAAGTAACGGCTGCACCCCTGCCAATCTGTGCGAGGTCCCACGTAAGTAATGGTTGTACCCCTGCAATCCTGTGCAAATTCCCCGTAAGAAACAGCTGCACCCCAGCCAATCTGTGCAAGGTCTCACGTAAGTAATGGCTGAACCCCTGCGATCCTGCATGAGGACCCTGTAAGTAACGGCTGTGCTCCTGCCAATCTGTGTGAGCTTCCCTGTAAGTAACGGCTGCATCCCTGCAATCCTGCTAACCCTCGACTGTACTCCCAATGCACCCAAACTGCTGCCATATATTCCTACTTCAGAGCAGCTCGCTCATGCCCAGACACCACCCACCAGCCCCCCTCATACCCAACAACAACCCCTGGCAGCTCCCTCAACCCATCAGCCCCCCTCACCTCCAACATCTCCCCCAGGCAGTTCCATCAAGCCCACACACCACCCACCAGCCCCCATCACCAGCAACACCACCCCTAGGCAGCCCCTCAGGTCCTCACACCACCCACCAGTCCCCTTAACCTCTGTCACCACCCCTAGGCAGCCCCCTCAAGCCCAGACACCACCCACCAGCTCCCCTTTTACTTTGCTTCACTTTAATCAATGTATAATGCGCACCAGTGACCAGGGGCTTAAGGACGCAGACAGATAACACAGAATAAAATAACATCACATGATAGACACACAAATGTGACAATATGATTCCAGTAGGGGAGCGAAAAAGGAAAGGGGAATCCATAGAGGGAAGGAAGCCAAGGTTATCCGAATAGTAGATTCTTCACCTCACCTCCGACACCACCTCCAGGCAGCCCCTCAGATCCTCACACCACCCACCAGCCCCCCTCACCTCAGACACCACCCCCAGGCACCTCCCCCAAGCCCAGACACCACCCACCAGCCCCCTCACCTCCAACACCACCCTAGCCTGGCCCTGCCACATAACATACCTACCAGTGCAATGTTGACCAACAACTTACCTCAACTCCACTGGCCTGCCCCCAACATGAAGCACACCGACCACATATCCACCCCTAGACTGAACAACTGGGGGCACAGATGCAGAATACATGTCCGTAGCTCATCACCGAACACTCTGGTACATCACAACCAGTGGCACAGCAACAGGACAGCAGAATGTAGCACCAGCTACACTGTGTACGCACCATGTACATGCAACATAGAAAAGCAATGTAATGCAATGTAACGTATCATTGTGCCCATGTGCCATTGCAATGGCCTCAAAGTGTTCTAGGTGAATGACCTAGGAGGACACAAGCCCAAGACATCACTGATAGAACAGATGCACACGCAATGTGTGTGCATTGTAGCATGCAGAAATCACTGAATTAAGGGAGACAGGTAGGAAACCATAGCAGTCAAAGCCCCTGCAACTACCACAAGTTGAACTGCCATGTGTTCGGGTGATGTGAAGCAAGTCTGAGAGTGTGTGAGCCAAGGAGTTGGATGATGTGTACAGCCACATTTAAAAAACTCACATGTGAAGATAACGCTTTTCAGTGGCAGATGTGCAGTATGACATGAGAGCATCCACTGTGTGGTAGCTGATAAGCGTAGGTGAGTTGCCATGCATCGGGAGGGACACACCTACTGATTAACGACTGCACAAGTGATGAGCATATACCATTCATATACAGTTAGGCCTCCAACCCACGTGGAGTCACAGAACAAATGCATACCACGGCCAAAGTAAACCAAATGCAGCACATGAACAAAGAGACACCAACAACTGTGAGATGTAGAAACAGAAATCTGTATTATATTTACAAAATGAAAAATTATTATGTGGAAGGGGAAAATGTCCAAGTACAAAAATGAACAAAAGTCAAAAAAGAAAAACCACACAATTAACTATGTACACAGGCAGCAGGCTCAATTGTCTCTCATCACGACCTCCAGGGCAGAGTCGCATTCATCGTCGTCCACATGGAGGCAGGCCACCGTTCTCTCCTGGATGGCGTGCAGGCTCTCCATCAACATCCACTCCTCCTCCTCCTCCCTGCATAAGCCTCCTCCAGGATGGCAGCCCTCCTCAGTGTCCTTCTCTCCACCACCTCAGCACTTTCCTGAGGTGCCAGCAGTCCCATTGATGCCTGTTCCTGTGTTGTTTTTTCCATGGGCCTGGCACAGTGGCCACCCAGTTTGTAGTGCTGATCTTCTGTGATGCGTGCATTTATCAGATCACAACCAATCCGGGCCGCTAGCTCACAATATTGGACATTTTTATATGATTTTTTTGCTTTCTGCTTCTTTAAATGTTTGTGATTAAATCATGGATGTTTTCTTTTACAACATTTGTTGATGCGGAATAATTGATTCATCCTTGAATTCCTGAATTTGAGTTAAATCATTAGTGTTTATTCTAGATTCACAAACCGCCTCCTTGGCGGACTCTAAGAGTGCGCAAGCGATGGGAGGACCCCAACTTCGGGTTCCTTTTTCACCCTGTCTGTAGTTTCCATGACTTCTACCGGAGGCAAGGACATGCTTGGGCGGTGTGGGCGGGATTGGAGTAGAGGGGGCCATGATGGGAATTGGCAAGGAAGGCTCCTGGAGGATGACCGGGGCAGAGAGGGGGCAGTGGAGGAGGGGGTAGATGAATGTGCCAGCAGACAGAGACCACCTGAGAGCAGCGCACATGCCAGCTGGCACAGGTAGAGGCAACATCGATTTGTGATGCTGTGTGAGATCGGAACAAATAGCTTTCACATCATCATGATTCCTAGCCATCTGTGTTGCAATACCAGCCAGTAGGGCATGCAAAATCTGAAGGGTGACCTCCATGGGCCCAATAAGGGGCTCAGTCTGGGTGGAGGCAACCACAATGGTGCAGCAGATGGATCAGAGACAGGAGGTTGGGCAGCTCCCTCCACAGTGCACTGCACATCCTCTGGTCCCTGGCCCACAGCTGCAGCCTGAACACCTTCCTGTATGCCCCCACCAGACCCCGTGTGCTGGCCTTCATATGCCTCTTCCTCCAATACCACCTCCATCTCCCTGCAAGACTCCAAAGAGCCTTCCTACCTAGATGGCCCCCTTGTCCGCAGCCACTGAGGAGTCCCCCACTACAACAACCTCCTGGAATGTACCCCTAGCAGCTCCTCCCCCTGTTCCTTGCACTCCCCAAGCCAACTCTCCCTCAGATGAGGTGATCTCACTAGGAGCTGGACGTGGTATGCGCTTCAGTCTTTTGGCCCGGTCCCTGCCCTTCTGCTCCACAGCAATGCTTCCGCTCTCTTCATGAGCTGCAGCAACTGTGGAGAATGGGACGAAACACATTAACATCAGTAGTCATCATCAATGCATCACCAAACATTAACATCACTAAATATGAGCATTTTTCAAACAGGAACTGACATACACACAATGCGCACACACATGTACGTGCCCATGCAAACTGCATGTCAACTGCTGCATGAGTGTAGTGTGAAGGCTGAATCGCAGTCATGACACATGCACATGTCAACCAAACACAGAGTTGAGTGGCCACCAATACATCACCAAAAACATGCAACCCACCATATCAATGACCAATCAACACAAGTATGACATGCAGCCATGGGCATGGGAACAGCCCCAGGGCACCTGCCCAAACAAACACCATCACCAACATGCACATGCAACAGCATGACCTGCAAGCAAGCAACACATACCCCCACAAATATATGGGAACAAATTGCACATGTAATGTGGCCCAGCGTACATATATTGCATGTACACCCATATGCTTGTGCTCCAAACCAAATGCAGTGGGATGATACATCACATCCCTGTTCCAGAGACGTCAATGCATCCACTTGACATACTCAGACATCCATGCACATGTGTCACACTCAGCAGATGTGTCTGCATGGATGCACTGTCAGGTGTGCCACACATGCAGTTGTCTATGTTAAGTAAGATCTTCATGTCAATGATAAATCTTCCTGGCCTGTGTCAAACCCAGAACTTTTTGCTGGACTGGTAGATTATTTTTGCTTATACCTCATTGAGTGGGAATATTTTTCTACACTCACAGAGTCATTTACTCTTATTATGGGTGTCATTTTTAAGACTCTCCATAGTGTCTTTTAAAAGTTATCCTCGTTTACAGCTTGTCGGCAATAAGTACCTATTGTTGCTGGGCTGACCTAAGGGCTCCCCTTTTAACTTTCTCTGGCTAATCTTGTGAGAACTACACTACAGTTCTCAGGGGTAGAAAGGATTTTTGGATCCCTTTTAAATTGTATTAACTGAGACCAGCACATCCCCCCCCCCACCTTATGTGGAGTGTTGGGGAGATACTGAGTATCCCCTTTCTCATTTTAAATATAACATGGCTGGTGGCAGTGAAACTTTTTTATTAATTTGGTGCACCTTTACCGTGGGCTGTTTCCACCCATGGGTGCTCATTTTACCAAAATGGCCCCTGTCTTCCTTTTTCACCATTTTAGTGTTCCTTGTCCTTTCTTGTTCCTTCTCCTGATTTTCAGGTTGAGAAATTCCTTTGTGTGATTATTATCTTCGGTGGGAATCCTGTGGACTCCCCACCCAGGCTCCAGAGTGTCTTTGAAGGAGTCCAAAACTCTGCAGCCCTTTGTCTTCCAGCTTGGCTGCAAGAATCCAGTTCAAACTGGAAGGCTGGCTGCCCTGAAAGGATTGCCAACCCCCATGTTTTTTTTGTGCATGGCTGTTTGATTGGCTGGGTTCCTGCATAAAAGTCAGATCCTGCAAGCTGAAGAGGTAGTAGACCATTGGAACCAAAACCGAAGAGGAAGATGAAGAAACCGCAGCTGAGATGATTTCTAGCAAGAGAGGCTGCTGTGTAACCGGAGCCTGCTGTGGCCCTTCCTTCCAATCAATCTGTGAACTCCGAAAATGATGGCTCCAACCCAGAGCCTAGGGAGGCCCACTAGACTCAAGAAGCCCTGCATTTTGAGCCATCCCACGTTGTGCTGTGACCTTGCAGGGCTGCAACATCCCAATACCCTGGGACCTCAAACCATTGTGTGGTGCACGGTCTTCCGAATTCCGAATCTCGTGGAAACTTTGTGGACATCCTGCTGGATATTATGTCTTCTTCTGCGCTCCTGAAAAGGTGCAAAATGCCAGAAGGAAACTCTTGCCTGCAGCCTTCTTCCTTGATCCCTGCTGCAAAATTTCTTCCAAAGTCCTGTCTTCCGTTTTCTTGACAAAGAAATCCATCAACCCGGTTTTTGGCTGCAGATCCTGACGTCTTCCTGCTGCAACTCTTCCTCTGTGCTGAGGTACTGTGTTGGCTGGGTATTTTATGTACCTTAAGCCTTTGTTATTTCGGTATAGCTTTGGGGTGTTCTTGTGATTGGGAGTCCTCTCATCCAGTTCACCCAGGCCCACTGCTGGAATCCTCCTAGGGTGTCTTCTCTGAAGTCCCTGGACCCTAACTAACTTTAAAGTGAAATACTTATTGTTTTAGCAGTCTTCCTTTGGCACTCTGACGATTGCAGAAGCTGAACCCTGTCTCACTCTCCCTAAATCTTTTTTGTAGGCAGCGTAAGGAGCAGCTGACACTGCATGAAGAGGCCAGGAGTCAATTCATCACCTTTGAGCAGGTGCAAGGCGTGGGAGGCCTGGAGAACTATGAGGACACATCTGATGAGTGGCATTTCTTGTGCATCATATGTTCCGCCAATCATGTAAGACCCACCATATATGTTTAGTGGTACATCTGCCTGCAGTTGTAAAACATCCTTGGGTGATGCATGTTTGGTAACGTTTAGACTCATGTCACATGGCCTTCATTCTGGGAGCATCCTGTGTGGTGGACATGTGTGGCACATGCTCGTGTGAGGGTACACATCACTGTCTGCTGGCCTACACAGCAGTGACAGCACATGCATGCAGGGTTTCAATGTCAAGAACATGTCCAATTTGCTAGACCCCATGACATGCAGGAGCAGTTTGCATTGTATGAGATGACAGTGGCCGTTGCCTGACAGTGTCATCCAAAACGACAGTTGGTCACTCACTCATGGCCACTCATCGACTGACGCTTCATATGACAATGTCATGTGAATGGCAATGGCAATTTACAATGCACATTCCTGACTTCTGCTATGCATACAGCAGGGGACTGATGCCAATGTGGAGCCACATACAGGGTGCCGGGAGACCTGGTGTTGACATTGATGTGACACAGCACACATTAACAGCCATATGTGTGGTCACCTTTCTGCCAAACACAGGGAGCCCTACACTGAGAGGTTTGTGATTTTGACAGCGCACACATCTTTGCTGCACACATATCGCTTTGTTCATTGTACATGGACTATGTTCCGCACAATGATGCAATCGGCCTGTCCTGATCAGGGTGCATGATTGAATTAAGGTTGTGATGTTGGGTGGATGTAGTGGATGCCAATGGGGAGAGAATGCATGTATGCCATGTCCCAATGCAACCATGGGAGCACTTTTCAAACATTTGACATTTTACCATCTCAGGCATACAGCATAATTATTGATGGTGCAAAATGATTGTACAGCATAGACCTGAGTATTGACTGCACATCTCAGTTGACATCTTGTTTTGTGTGTCATGTTTTGATGGCAGTAGTATCTGTGGACTTGAGTGGCTGACTGATGCCAAGTGATGGCCCCATAAGCAGTACTTGTCCCTGGGTTGTGTGCTAACATGACATTTGCATGGACCCGCAGTCAATGTGTATGCCACTTTTGTACATCAATGTGTCCACTGACGGCATGGATAGGACCTTGGGGTGGGGAGGGGAGCCTGGCTGCTGCATGTCAGCAAATGACATAGATCCATGGCTTACTGCTCATATTGTGATACGTTACGATGTGAGATGCTTGCATGTCCTGTCATTTTGTGTCTTACTGCACTTTGATGAACATGCACATTTTTTCTGGAGGAACATGACTCAATATATCATTCTCTGCCCACCTGCAGGTGAGGATGCACCAGGTGCAGAGGAGGAGGAGGTTGAAGAGCCGTTGGTACGTCAGACCACCAGTGGAGGCCATCGTGTCATTCGCCATGGAAACCCACTGGTGCTTCAGACCATCATCTGTCGTGCTGCGGCTGCTTCAGACTCTTCTGACTCAGCTGATTTGGATGCTGAACCAGATGTCTTTGCCTCACAGAGGGAGAATGTGAGTGTGTCAACAGGCAGATCAGATGGGGCCATTGAGTCTGCGGCTATGCAGCTGGTTTCACAAGGCCAGTCAGTGGTGGTCCCCATGTCTCCGGTGGTTACGACTGCAAGGCCACACTCCCATGAGTTGGCTTCAGGTTCTGGGGCTGATGTCCAACTGAGGGTTGCTGACCTGCAGCCAATGACGGGGGCACTACAGTCATGGGCATGGTCTCTTGCATGAGGCCACCATGCAGCCCGCACACGTGGTGGATGTGTGCAGGCTGGAGAGACAGTGTGGGAGCAGCAAATGTTGTGTGTGCCATCTGACATGGAAATGTGTTGGACAGAATTGCAGAGGGCATGGAAAAAATGACCAAGAACATGACCCCACAGCTGTCCGAGTAGAGCAACGGCTGCAGGTCATGCAGTCTTCAAGCCACTCCCACAGACTGTGCATGGCGGCCAACATCAAAGGCTGACAGGCTGATCTGTGGTGTCTGCAGCAGTCCCTGCATGCAGATGCTCGGGCAAATAGAGAGGCCCTGAGGCGTGAGATGGAGGCATCTCGTATTTCGCATCGCCAGGAGATGGAGAGCTTAAGGACTGCCCTGCATGATGAACTCTCGGCCGCAAGGACACTGCTCCATGAGGAGATGGATGCCTTGAGGCAGACACTGTCCCCGCAACTTGATGCATCATGAGTGAGTACGCGTACAGACTATGTGGCCATTCGTGAGGAAGTGCATGGAGACCTCACCGACATTAGTGTGCTAGTGCATGCAGCCGTGTCATGGCTGGCCCTGGCCAATGAAAACCAGGTCTTGGCAATACGTGGATTTGATCCACCACCGCAACCACTAGCAGATCAGCTATAGGATGGGAGGCACAGCATACTCACGCCTCCTGAACCACCATTTTCATGGAAGGAATTGTTCTATTTTTTCAATTTTTTTCAACTCATGTAGATGTTGACATGCACCCTTCCCTTGCCCCTTTTTGAACAGTCCAGGGTGGACATGTTTTTACGTGACCGGTGTGGTCTGATTTTTTGTTTTTTGTTTTTTTACCCTTGATCAGGATGGAGCCCCTTTGTTCTTATTTTTCACCCCTCCTTTCCAGGATGGAGGCATGTGTTGTTTTTTCAATCAATCCAAGATAGACTAATTTCATTTATTTGTTATTTCCTTGAGACACGTGCTGTTGCCCTTTCAAATGAATGATGAGTGCAGTAGTGGGCATTCAGCCATGCACAGCAACTGCCATGGTTGCCTTGAGGACAGCAAGATGGCATGTGCAGGTAACAATGGGTTGATGGAATATTGACGCATATGATTAGCGATTATGGCTGGTGAAATACAATGTCCCATGATGTTGCAGTGATTCTGATTCATCGATAACTGCACTCCATGGGAGGTCTACCCTACACCCTCTGCCAGGCGCTGGCCCTCCTTTCTCGAAGTTAGAGGTACAGTTTCCAGTGGAGGTGATGAGGGAATCGCATCAGGGCAGCTCTGTCTGCAGGTCAACATGTGCACTGTCTCTTGTGTTATGTCTGTATTATTGGTCAACATGGTCTTTGCATGTATACCACATACTTGCGAGCTGAGGGTGTAATGTTTGAGTCATGGTTAATGTCACTGCAGATGTGTGTCTGTCAACATGCATGTGTGTGCACTTACACTTTGATGCGTGTGCTTTGTTTTGGAGGATTGACTTACACAATTGCAAGAAAAATGGAAGGGATTGTGCAGCACTTGTCACGCTTTAGCCCATGGCAGTATTTCACACATTCTGGATGTACATGCCAATTGACGTCGTGCATTCCCTTTGCATCTGTACTCTGTGTATTTGGTTCTCCGACACTTGCCTCACTGATAGTGATGAGGTCTCATTACTGCCACCATTCTACTCCACGAGCCCTATGTTTCCTGCGGGGCCCTGCGGTTGTACTCCCTGTTCACACTACTCTTTGACCTGTGCCCCTACCCACTCCACACCCTTAACTGCTCACATGACCTGCCCTGCTACTATTCCACATGTAACACGCACGTCCATTGTCAGCTCTACTCATCCTCAGCTACTCTGCTTCATGGTGTTGCCTCCGGTGACACAGTTCTGTGCATTTGTGTACATTGACTCCACAGAACTGGTTTGTCACACTTGCTGCATGTAGGCATGTTCAGATATGCACATGTGTACCCCTAACGGGCTGCCTTGTGTTTCCCAATCAGGTCACTTGTTGTACATTGTTAATTTCTGTATGTTCTCAACACCTGGATGTATTGCATGAGTTTTTGTTTACATTTCATTTTGATCTAATCCAGCACTGTGAGTGACTGCATGGCGTGTGTGCACATTGTGGCCCATGCATGTGGTACATCGTCCACTCCCCCAGCTTGTCTTCATCTGTTGTCCCTGTAGGAGTTGCCAGTGCACTGTGGGATCCATGCCAACTTACTCGGACTGCCTCACACAGGGTGTGTGGTCTGTTGGAGAGGTAGCGGACAGCTGCTTATTGTCCTGAGGTCCATTTACAATGGGATCCAATACGGGGTTGGTGGTTGGTGCAGGATATGGGTATGTGGCTGTAGGCACTTCTTTACAGGGATGTTGCGTACATGGGTCTCTTTCTGCTTTGCATGCCATGGTGGCTTGAGCATATTGTTTCTTTAATGTGACGATGCTGATTGACCTTTCACAGGTGACCTATCTTTGCCAGTCTGCTCTTCTCCATCACCCACCTTTGTCATTCATTGCCCTCTATATGTGCTACATTTCCATCAATGTGCCTTCCAGGCTCTCTGACCAGGCTGTTTCTTTCACAAGTGTTCATGTCTCAGTCTTGCTCTCTTGGCCACTTTCTTTCTTCCCCCGCCCACTGTGTTGTCAGACACGTCCATCCTCATCGCTCAGCCAGCCAGTATCCTCCTTGAACCACTTTTCCCCTATCCCTCCCTTGGTCATGAGAGGACAAAGGCAGTGAACATGGCAAGGGACATGTGCACAAGATCACGCAGTGAATAGCTTTGGGTAAAAAAACATGCACTCGGGAACCAAGACACATGTGTACTAAAACCGAGGATGCGCAAGTAGAGCGTGATAAGAATACAAATATATGAAAAGGGATGTGGGGTAAGCGCTTAGAAGCGCCTTATGATTACCAATAAAGTTGGGAAGCTCCTTACCCACAATTTATGTTACAGGTACTGGAAGCGCTAAGTCCGCATACAGGTCAAGCAACGACAGGATCTGTGAGCTAACACCCTTGATGGTATTGTATAAGGTAACTTAAAGACAATACTCACAAGGCTGAGAATTACCACCAAAAATGTCAGCGAAGCCCACACACCCTGTTTATCAAACAAGGACCCAGAAAGACTATAACAGCAAAGGGAGGATAACTTAATACAGAAAACTCCTGACAAAGGACAAGTAGGAATAGTGAAACGATGATATGATATGATGTGACATTTATAACGCGCCTGTACACAAGTGTTTCATGGCGCGACAATAGTGATTACAGAATAGTGAGGTAAACATAGGCAATCGCACAGGAGCTTGCTACAACAGCACACTACACCTAATAATCAATAGGGAACAAAGGGAGAGGTGCAAGAGAAAACCTGCTACAGACTCCAAGAGATAGTAAAGGAACAGGAACAGGGAACATGAAATTACAAGGGCAAACCCCACCCCACCCCCACCCAGGGAAGGAAAGGCAAAATGGGACTAATGCTAAATCTATAAACGAGAAGTGACTAAAGGATCAAGGTTTCACTGTAGAATAGGGCAAAGACAAAACAAAAAAAAACACAGACAAACTGGGCTGCAAAGAAAAGGGAAAGCACTAGGAAGTGCTGACTGCAAAACAGAGGGAACAAAAAAGGGAATCCAGGAAGCAGAAATTACTAACAAGCACACTAAATTCGAAATCCAGGAAAAGTGAACAAGAACATAGAAACTAGGAACTAGACACCAAGCTAAGAACTAGGAACAAGGGATCGGTTACAAAGAGGAACACTGCATCAATAACCAGCGCTGGACTGTAGCAAACTGAGGCGTTTAAAGCTGGCCAACGAGCAAACACCTCAGGTGTGCTGCTTGCTGCACCTGCCAGCCACACGTGCTGCTTATATTCCACCCAACCGCGTCCTGCAATGGTGGAGATGAAGCAGTGTGCCATGCATTCTGGGAAGTATAGTATTTTGATTAAAGCAGCATACTGGCTGCCAAAACCTGGAATGTATCCGGAATGGAAGAAACATGGAAAATAAGGATTTAGCACTGCCAAGTCACCACAGCACTGTAACACAAGGTTTGGAAGGCAAGTTCAGTAGGGAATAAACCTCAAAACAGGCCCACAAGTAGCAGGAACAGGAGTGAAGGGAGCACATTGTGTCTCTCTCTCTCCACTCAACTCCACTGCCAGGCAATCATTGCTCTGTTTCCTGTCTCCCTCTTACCCTCTGTCATCCTTCTCATCCGCTCCCACACTTTACTTCCACTTCCGGGACATAACCTCCTCACTTGGTGTCCTTTCCCTACCCTGCATGCATGGTGGACCCAAAGGCGCACATGAGACCTGCCAGTTGGTGTGCAGGACTTGTATGCCTGCAATCAATATCCCCACCTGGGCACGCATCCCAGGGCTGAGTGACACCTGCTTCCTGGGTGCATGTTGTGCTGTGTTTGTAATCTGTTTGCTTTGCTGCCAGTGATTTCTCTGTTGGTCAGTTTTGCTATTGTGATATTGATGGTTGTTCCAACTTGGTTGTTTGTACTTCCATACGGGAGTTATCATGGCTGTCCAGTATCTTTACATTGATGCAATGCATGTTTTTGCGAGTTCCAAATGTTATTTTAGGTGGGATGAAATGGTTGCGAGCAAGGTGGGTACCTTGTGCAGGTAAGTCAAAGGCACTCAGAGTGGCACTGTGTGGGGTTGTTTTTCATTTACTTGTACTGAGGTGTATGGGTCCAGCTTCATAGGTGTATGTGACACAGATGATGGTAGGCTGGCGTGTCTATTCAAGCTGTTCTATCAAGACAATCGGGGTGATACTAGTTGTGGGGTGATTGTTGAGAGGAACGCTGTCACTGTAGGGCCTTTGATGGTGAGTTGTAATGAGGGTAGCGCGTTCGGCTGAATGTGTGCTGGGACACATGGTGATGGGAGTGAATGTAAGTGTTTCCTTGCAGTTTTTGCATGTGTTTGCCTGCCGCATGGCTTCCCATTCACTGAGCTTTGCTAGTCATGTCTACCCACGCAGGCGGTCCACTCTTGGTCCTTTTGCCCCTTTTGGGGTTGCTGTCCTGAGACAAATCCACACACAGCACAGCATTAATGGCCATATGGGGGATGCCGGGTTCACCACAGCCACCAGGCGCACGCCTGGTGTTGTGGCGTGCCATGGTGGACATGTACCATGCACGGTACGCCGGCAGATATTTAGCAGCCTGTTGACAGCTGCTCTGTGCATCTCCACGCTCCCTTCAGTTCAAAGCACATGGTTCCCTGTTCAATCCAGTCCCGGTGAAGTTTGCCTTCTCTTCCTCTTGACCGTTGCCTGCTCCCTGGCCTCTGTTTCTCATTCCTTTCTCATGTCTGCTTGGCTCTTTCCTGCCAGTTGCCTGTGTGCCCTGCCTTCCTGTATCTGCATCTGTAAACAGTTGCCTTCTGCCGGATCCTGTCTTCCATGCAAATGCTGATATGTTTGCAGCCCATCGTCTTGGGCTTTGCTTCATCGGCTCTCCTGCCAGTGTTTACTGCACTGTCCTGCTGTCACATTAATCAGGCGGTGCATATCGTGTAATTGGGAGTACTTCCAACGAGATAGTGGGTTACTAACTTCTCAGTGAACTCTTTTTGGTAGTCCTCTCAGTGTCATACTGACTGTGGTCGGATCTGAGAGTTCACAATGTCCCATCACTATGACAAGGGGTAAGTGGTACCTGGTCCTACACTGCATGGCTCTCTGGAGGGCTGGCTGTGTAGGTGTTGTGGGTGGTCAAGATGTCACTATGCGGGTTATTTTCATTGCATTGATGTGAGGTGGGCGGATCTGGCTGCATTGGTGCAGGGACACGTGGTGATGGGTGGCTGGTGAGTTCTTGTTTGCATTTGTTGCATGGGACTCAGGTGGGCCCATATTGCTGTGTAATTGGGTGCATGGATGTGTTGCCTGCCCTGAACTTGTGTTGCTTTTCACTGTATGCTTTCCAGGGGACAGCTTAGATTTTTCCACAGCTAATTGAAAAACTACAGATGGCCACATTGGCCACTTGTCAAGCCAGAATTGCAACGGATCATCCCTACCCAGGTGTCATGTGGCAAAAACGCAGTCATCAAGCAACCAGTCTGCAGTGTGCCTGCTGAATTCTGATGGGGATACCAATGCATATAGAAAGCCAGAATGGAGGAGATGTCTGTCCAACAATCTCTTACATGTTTCCACTCCCTGGATGCTCCCCAGGGTGCCAACTGAATTAGTGTCTGGAGGGGTTGGGAAGGAGTATGAACTGCTCGATAAACTTCTTTTCAGTGGTGGAGTCCCATACTGGTGTGTTGATCTCTGACCTTTGGCTCTCCCTTCTGGTTCAATTTGGCTTTCAAATGTCTCTTTAGGGCATCCTTACATACGGCTGGCGCATCACCTTCTGAATGAGAACGCCCTCTGGTGTATACATATTGTATAAAAGTTGCAACATTGACTTTACACTATGGGGCAATAAAAGATGCCAGGGCATACTCCATGTTCACCTTCATCTCAACAATGCCCGTATTATTTCGGGAGGTTGAGAGCAAATTCATAGTCCATGGCCTGGGCCTGGGTGGCATTTTCAAATGGCTGTAACAAGGATCAAACATTGTTCAGCATTTGCCACTATGCAGGTGTTGCGTAGGCACCATTCAGTGCGGCATCTGGCTTGTTCCAGGCACCTTAGGGACAGCTAAAGTGGGCACAGAGCTGATGGGCCACACTTCCCATCTCATCCAGCGTTGGGTGCTGGCTTATGTATCCGGTCACCGCCAGGTCGACGACCACGGAGCATGCATGGTTTTGCCTACACTCGGGGCAGATACAACATTCAATTTATTGTCATCTGCAGCAGAGCCTGCTTATGAACCACAGGGGGTGAGAGAGTGTGCCCCAATCTCCTTTACTTTCTCCCAGAGATCCCCTGCCCTGTGGGGCCTGCTGTCAAACACCCCCATACACATGGTGGACTGCTGGGGAGTGGAAAGTATTTGCTGTTGCAGTCCTGGGTTTTGCTGACAAGAGTTATGGGGGAAGGTGACCCAGTGTCTGGCGATGGCCATGAAATCAGGGACTTGGGCAATGGCCCACGTGTTGATATTAAGGTAGACTTTCCTACCCACACAGTGGTCCAGTACAATTTCCGTTGCTTGCATAACGTGATCATAGAGACATGGCACTGATGTTTGAGTGAAGTAGTGGCAACTTGGAATGTACCAGCAGGGATCAGCGAGGCCCAGGAGCTTCCTGAATTCTTTCTTTTTTACTAAGGAATAGAGCATTGAATCTATTGCCAACATTAAACCAACCTGGCAAGACTAAACAGATTTCCCGTGTCTTTTGAGGGATTTTGTGCCATATTGAAAATCCTCAATAAAGGTGGGCTGGTCCATTTAGGGAGAAATAAGTTGTCTACATGCCGTAAGATCTGCAGGCAGAGGTTGCGTTCCGACAGGGCTTGTGAAAATCTGTGGATCAGCAAAATTCTCTGGTGTACTGGTGAAGGATTTTAGTGTGCATGTGCCCATTGCCTGCAGCTGAGGAGTAATGGGCTGCCCTGACGTCATGCATGTAGGTGATGCTGTCTCAGGTGGGCCCACAGTGAGAAGGTCCCATTTATGGGTATCCAGCTACCCTCACAAGACACTTTTCTTGCATATATGGCAGGTGGGAAAAGGAGAATGTTGCTTTTTCGAATGTAAAATAAGTTCCCACAGCTGATTTAATGAGAGGTGCTCTCATCTCTCCTCCTTCTTGGGGTCTGCTTAAGTCTACGTTCCAGTGGATGCTCTGCATGGGCTCTTGACTGGATCCGGTGCTATTAATGTGACTGGGTGCAAATTGGTACTACCACTCGCAGGTGCTATTTCGGATGCTTTTGAAAAGACAGTACACTGGTGCACAGGGAATGTCCAAAGCTTGCTTCTTATGCATAGAGCATGCACTTGACATTTGCATGGATGTGTCCGCGCCTGGACCCTCTTGCTCTTTCTTTTGCTCTCCCATCCTCTCTGTGGCATCATAAAAGTAGAGGTGTACGAGTCTCAATTTTGAATCAGGGGGTGAAGCATAATCTGTGTTGTGTTTTCCATGGTCCTCTGTTCCAGAGAAAATCAGAGGTGGAGAATTTTCCGGAATCACGTCTTCCTCCTCATCCAGAGTTCCTGAGGTGATGTCATCGCTTCTACTCCCTGTGCCTCGGTGGAAGCCAGTCAGCCTCCTCCTCCTTCTCCCGAAAAACCAAGAGAAGGCACCTGACAACTGAGCAAAGGCACTGCATGAATAATTACATTTCTTCCTGAAGCACTAGATTCTTGTGAGACAGATAACCTGGTTCTTTGAAGAGGAAGATAACTGTGGCTACTGATTAACTAGTGTGGCTGGCACAGCGACTCACGTAGATTGACCCTTGCCCAGTTTGCTACCACATTTAGCTACTACAACTGATTGAAGCCCTGATTCATGGAATTATTTGCGGGGAGAATCAGGACTTTCTGCGCCCACAACCCTGTTTGTCGATTTCAGGGGCTTGCAGGGACCCTTCGCAGGCCCTGCACATCTCTGCGGGTGGTCGAGCACCTTGCGTGAGACTCCTCGCAGAGTGTGGGCCAGGCCTATGCAGAGACCCAAACAGGGGGTGGAACATGCAGAATGAGGAAGAACAAGGGAAAATGTGGGCGTGTTGAGGGACAGTCCATGCCAAGCAACCGCATGCCCATTCCACTGCAAACCCAACCGTACTTATGGACTTCAAAATGGAACCTCGCGCAAAGGCACATGGAAACCCTGTGATCCATCCGCCACATGATAGCAGGTGTGAAGTTGAATACGCATAGGGACCAATGCATATAAAGCATGCAATGCACACCAAACCAACGTCCACAGCTACAATGAACCCAGCAATAGCAGGATCTATTGTCCACGGACACTGGAGGAGGATGCCCAGGGCCTGGATTTTTGCGCAACACACCACACATTTTGGGATGCTGATGACCAGGTATATGCCAGGTACCGGTCCCCCGCCATGTAATCCTAGGCCTTGTCAGGGAGTGGAACAATGACCTAGCATCACCCACCATCTTCTCCCAGGCCGTTACCCCCCTTGAGAAAGTGCTGACTGCACTCCATTTCATTGCAACTGGTTCCCTCCACGGCAAAAGTCGGTGGGATATCGCAGGTCACACAATCCTACTGTCTCCACCAGGCATTGGCATGCATAACAGCATGTGCGTGTGTGCGTAGGCACATATACATGCCCCGAACATTGGAGGAAAGGCAGAGAGTGTGCCAGGAATTGGTACGCAGTAGCACGCTTCCCACATATACTAGGTGCAATTGACTGTACACATGTAGCACTACGCCCCCTCCTCAATTGATGGAGCACATCTACCGAATTCGCAAGCACTGGCACTCGATTAATGTGGAGGTAGTGGGTGACACTAATGGACTGATCATGGAAGTGTATGCCAAATTCCCGGGCAGCACACATGGTAGCTACATCTGCTGCCAGTCACCACTCCACCGGGCCCTGGCATCTGGAAAATATGGCTCATTGGTGAGTATGCACTGTCATGCACATGCATGCATGTGACACACTGAACAACAGACATGACAATAAATGCCAGAAACAACAATGTACACATTTGCAGGGGACTGTACCTATCCCCTGTCACATACATGATGACGCTGTACCGGAATCATGCCACACCAGTTGAGGTAAGATACAGTTCAGCACATGTAACCACTAGGGTCCAGGTGGAGTGAACATTCAGTGCGCTAAAGTCACTTTTTCACTCCATTGACCACTCTGGTGGGGTCTTGCTATATGCCCTACCAGTAGTCTGTAAAATCATAGTGGCAGCATGTGTACTGCACAATGTAGCCACACAGTGTGGTGTACCAGTGGAAATGCAGGTGGGACATTTCCCGCACCCATAGGCACCCCCCCTGCCCTTAGCTGGCCAAAGGGCATGTGGAGAGGCTGTACGCACCCAGCTGCTTCACTTGAAAAACAGCCCCTGTGGAGCACACACAGCGAGGCCACAACCTAGGTGCTATTCAATGACGAATTGGGGCCTATCCTCTGTGCCCACAACAACAGCCTGAGAATCCTTGTTTAGGAGAGGCAAAATGTGTGCGACCATAGACATAAAATAACTTGCACAAACAGTGCTCCAGATAACATTTGATAGTGGAAGTATTGTACTCACAATTTCAAAATTAGTGAGCAAAATTGTTTCATAGGGAGTAAAAATGCAAGTAAAATATGTCCTAACTGAAAATCTGCAATTTTTACGGAAAGATACATTCCTTTGCACCTAGTCATATATGCACATTAAAAGATGCATGTTTACTTCTTCCATTCAGGCAGTTGAAATATCAATGGACACTTGTGGTACTAGGTGCACCACTGGGCCAAACAATTCCATGTCGGTGTGAGGGTGAAAGCAGGCGTGCAAGATTCCACAAGCCTTGTTGCATAAATAATCTTTTCGGGGAGTATTTCTACTCCCTATTATTATTTGATATATGTGCCAATTTGTATGGGGTGGAAGTGCTGATACACCGCTAATCTGTAGGACTGTGCACAAATCACCAACACAGTTCTAGCAACTGGAAACAACAGTGTCCATGTACTAAACCCAAAAGCACACACCACAAGCAATAAAGTCCCTGACCACTGTCACATGGACACCAAACACTATTCTGCACGTAGCCGCCAAACTACAAACACGAGAACACAATTAGAAAGGCACAGAACAAAACGAAAATCAGCAACCAACACATGTGAGGAGTGCCCTGGACCCCTTATGTGTGTTACACAACAATATAGAGGTTGAGTGGCCAACCCATTCCCTGACAACAAGTATGCGCACAATACACATTCACATCAAAATATTAATGCACATCTCACCTTACACCTTTTACCATGTGAGCCTGCACCAGCTGCATCCTGGAATGCATAGATGCCCCCCTGTGTAGGCCTGCAAACCACCAAACTCTGACTATGTGTCCTGTACACGCATACAACAGCAATGTCCCCTTAAAATGCAGTAACCATATTCCCCCATCAGAATGCCTTTGTAGAGAAAAACAGCACAGGGTCAGGGCAGGCAACACATCCATGCACCCATTACACAGCAATATTTGCCCCCTTGAGTGACATGCAACAAATGCAAACAGGAACTCACCAGCCACCCATCATCATGTGTCCCTGCACCAATGCAGCCAGATCTGCCCACCTCACGCCAATGCAATGAAAATAACCCACACATTGACACCTTACCCACCCACAACACCTACACTGACAGCCACCCAGAGAGCCATGCAGTGTAGGACCAGGTACCACTTACCCCTGTCATAGTGATGGGACATTGTGAACACTCAGATCCGACCACAGTCAGTATGACACTGAGAGGACTACCAAAAAGAGATCACTGAGAGGTTAGAAACCCAGTATCTCCTTGGAAGTACTCCCAATGCTATGATATGGCATCCCCTGATTAACATGGCCGCCTGACAGTGCAGTAAACACTGTCAGGGGAGCCCATGAAGCAAAGCCCAAGACGATAGGCTGCAAACATATCCGCAATTGCATCGAAGACAGGATCCGGCAGAAGGCAGCGGTTCACAGAGGCAGCAGTCATACAGGAAGTCAGGGCACACAGGCAACTGGCATGAGAAATGAATGAGAAGCAGAGGCCAAGGACCCTGCCACACAAAAGGGAGCAGACAACACATAAGAGGAAGGGAAGGCAGACTTCACAGTGACTGGATTGAACTGGGAACAATGTGCTTGGAACTGAAGGGAGCGTGGAGTTGCACTGAGCAGCTGTCAACAGGCTGGTAAATATCTGCCGGTATACCATGCATGGTACATGTCCACCAAGGCAAACAACAACACATGGCCAATGGTGTGTGCCTGGTGTCTGTGGTGAACATGGTCACCCCCATATGGCGTCAATGCTGTACTGTGTGTGGATTTGTCTCGGGACAACACCCTCAGAAGGAGCAGAAGGCCCAAGAGTGGACTGTCTGAGTGGGTAGATATGACTAGAAAAGCTCAGTGAATGGGAGGCCACGTTGCAGGCAAAACACATGTAAACACTGCAAGGAAACACTTGTCATCACTCCCATCACCAGGTGTCCCAGCACACATACAACAGGACCTGCCAACCTCAGAAACCAGTGTAGGACTCCACCACTGAAAAGAAGTTTATCGAGCAGTTCACACTCAAGCCCAACACCTCCAGACACTAATTCAGTTGGCACCCTGGGGAGCATCCAGGGAGTGGAAACATGTAAGAGATTGTTGGACAGACATCTCCTCCATTCTGGCTTTCCATATGCATTGGGATCCCCATCAGAATTTGGCAGGCACACTGCAGAATTGTTGCTTGATGCCTGCGTTCTTGCCACATGACACCTGGGTAGTGATGATCCGTTGCAATTCTGGCTTGGCAAGTGGCCAGTGTGGCCTTTTGGACCTTTTCAATTAGATGTGGGGAAATCTAAGCTATCCCCTGGAAAGCCTGTTGTGTGAATATGCTTTTAGCAGCACTGGGGCTATGCACTCTTCCAGTGAACCATGGGCCCCTTTTACTATCCTCATGCCCAGCCATCAGGTAGAGGGTAGGGTGACAGACGAGCATGTGCTTCATGGCATCCACCACTCGCTCACCATGCAGCTCACACCAATTGACAGGTCAGGCAATGCATGTAGTATGTGCCTGATAGCCACACCCAGCGTCAAGAAGAGGTAGTCGCACACCCCTGATCAGATGGGTGATGAGGCATGCCTGGGGATATCTTTTCACCAGATTTCACCCTCTTGAGGAAAGTGTCACGCCCTCTCACACAACCCATTTCTCACTTCCCCCCTCACACCTGTCTCCCTCATCAGGCGCTTCTCGCCGTCGTATTTCCCATCCACACCAGCGGGGGAAACACAGCAGGCGGAATACCACGTTGGGCGGACCTGCTTCTTTTCGCCCTTTTCCACGTTGGCGGTTGCCATGGCGCCTCCTGCACAGCCGGCGACGCCAGGATACCAGGACGTACCGACAGCCCCAATCGCTGGCCGCGTTGCGCTCCACGCAACGTGCGCGAGCAGTCACGTGATGCGTCACGTGATACCGCTCGCCTCTTCAAAAGAAGCCGGCAAACAAGACTCTTTGCTTCACAGCTACTTCTACGGAGGACTGCCAGGCGTTACCTTTGCTTCTTGTTTTCTCTCCTTGCTTCGACCCTGGAACGCTTCTTGGAACTACTCTTGGATTACCCTTGGACTCTGGCGTGCTCTCTGATTTCCCGGACATCTGACACCTATTTGTACTCTGGACTTGCTTTTGGATTGCCCTTCTGTTTTTGCAACCCTCGGATTGCTTCACGTTTTGCCACGGATCCAGTCTTGCTCCACCAGGTGCTTTCAGGAGTGTCAACTACATCATCCCAGCCTGCTGTGGGTTCCCCTGCATAGGTTCCTTACCTACACTCCACCCCTTTTAGGTAAGCTGGTGTCACTGCATCTTGTTTACTCCTTCTGCCAATTGCCAAGTGCCTTTTTTTTGTGTTTCTTTGATTATAACCCTTTGCCTTACAGTACTCAGGGGTCCTTCTGGCGTTCCCGATACCAGGCTGACGACGACATTCCCACCTGTGGCCTCAAAGATTGCTAGGGCAGTATTTTACATTCTGCTCGAGCGGTACTTGGGGACGGAGGCATTACATAACTGCACGACCATCAAGTCGGACCCATCAAGTTAGAACAGAAAGCCTGAGCCCAGCTTCCTTTCTCCACATTGGCAAGCAATGATGCAGTGACCCCAGTCTCCTTCTCTTGAGCCACCTGCTGTAGATCTCTGGGTCCTCTGGCTGGTGCTCTGGGGTCTCCTGCAGCATCACCACCCTCTTCTTCTCTTCTCCCCCATACCTCTGTGGTTACCTCTCCCTGCTGGTCCCGGAGTGCCTCCTCCACTCTGCCAACTCCAAGGACAGGGTGCTTGCCCACATTCTGCAAGTACTCCTAAAGTGACTCTGCTGACTCCACATCCTTCTCCTCATCCACGGTCTCCCCTTCTCCATCACTTTCTCCTCAACAAAGACCTGCCCTCCTCAAACACCATCTGCCCCCTGCCCGCAACAACTGTCTCCCCCTGATGGCCTGTCTTAGTCTCCTCAAAAACTGCCTTCCCCTCCTGAAACTCCATCGCAATCTCCATCCGCTCTCTTCCTCAGGTTCTACTTCAACCTCTAACACAGAGGTAGAGGAGCAGCCAGTTCCTCACCCCCCCTCCTCCACCCCAAACACTGCAAATAAAAAGGACTTGTTGCCTCAGGTCTCAATATGCCAAAAAACAAAGCAAGTGACAAAGACACACAAAGGGATTGGGCCGGTCTTTGCGTCAGGCAGCCCAGGTGGCGGCCTGATGTCAGTCAGCCTCTAGGGGGGCGCTGCACCAGCAGTCTACAGTGCCAGTGCTAGAATACACGTGTAACACGTTCGTTTCCTAACATTATAAAAATGAATGTGCCTGTTCATTTTTATAATGTTAGGAAACGAACGTGTTACACATGTATTCTACCACTGGCACTGCTGCAGGCTGTGGCCTCGGCCAGGGCAATTTCTAGTCCATTTGGTGCCCAGGGTGAAACGCTAGGAATGCGCCCCCCCGCACCGCATCCCATGAACCACTCCCACCGCACCCCACGCTCCACTCCCGCCGCACCCCGTGCACCACTCCCACCGCACCCCGCGCACTACTCCCACTGCACCCTGCGCGCCATTCCCAAACTACACCATTAAGGAACTCCTACCCAAAGTCAAACAGTCCGTCACACAAGAATGAATTGCCATTTGCAACGGTGGGCCACTTTTTAACTGGTGCCCAAGACAATTTTATGCCCCAGTCCCGCTTAGGCTGCAGATAATGAGGACTGGGCACACCAACCAAGAGACCATGAATATGGCACAGGATGCAGTATATACAATCAACAAAGAACACAAGATGCTGAAAGGGGTTTGGGGACAACCTAAGCCAAAAGGGCAATGACAAGGAGACACCTGAACCCGTTAAACAATCACTTTAACATTCTTTGAATGGGAATCAAGTGTATGCTTTGATACAGTAAAGACTTGACTGTTGTAAGGATACATGGACCAGGATTATTTATTTATTCATGCAATGTTTGTCGGGTACCTGCATATTTATTTATTTATGCAATGTGTGGCGGATACAGGTATCCGCCACACATTGCATTAATAAATAAATTATCCGTCTCCATGTACCCAACAAACATTGCATAAATAAATAAATAAACCGGTTCGTAGCTTAAAGAATATTTACTCAGCAACACTGGTCATACCTATTATCCGCATAGTGAAGTAACTCGTCGCCAGTGCCATGGAAGTGGTTTAAAGTGTAATTGATATATAGCTTGGAAAAGAAGCGGAATGAAAGAAATTGCGCTGCTTTAAACTATTATTTTGGCCATTTTCTGGGCTTGCAGGGACGCACCATGGGCCCAAACGGGTCTCCGTTTGTACCGTGTCAGGGCCCACGGTGCATCCCTGCAAGGCACATCCACTCCCCACAGCCCATCGCACCTCCCCTCCCATCTCAATGCCAGCACAAACCCATTTAGTGAATAATGGGCCACCATTAGCAGATTCCTGCCGGCATTATGATGGAAGGGCCGGTCTTATCTGCAGAGGGACCTAAAGTGTTTTTATTGGTGCGCTTATGCCCCCCACCCCAAGTGGCGCAAAAGTGGTCAGAGGGAGCCTCTGACTTCTGTAATGTCACGTAGTACATTTGTACTACGTGACATTACAGTCGGAAGGGGCACGCCAGCACCTGACCTGCGGAACTTTCCCCACGTCAATGCTCCGCCCCACACACTGGGGAATTCCATCCCCTCCAGATGCTCCAGGGACCGGGCCTATTGCGCCCCGGGCAGTTGCCCGCCTCGCCCGGGCCAAGAAACGGGCCTGGCCTCGGCCCTCAGGCAGGGCAGGGCAATTGGCAAATAAATTAGCAACATTTGTTGCTTTATTACCTTCCCCCGGCCCCAGGTTGCGCCAGCGCTGCTGGCGCCAGCCAGGCCCATGGGCCCACGTGCGGTGTGCTCTCCTCCAGGCTATGGGCGTGCACTGACACTGAAGTGTGGATCGATTGGGGCTGGCTGGCGTTGTCGGCCCCGGCCATTACAGAAAAGAGGAGCGAGTGGGTCACTAAATCCTGAAGTTGTTCCCATCACAAGCACACACTGCCAAGCAGCAGCAGAATCAGCAAATACAAACAGTTGCTGCATCCTGCCCTTGCTGATTGGCCTTGTTTCAGGAAACCCGGCAGTAACTACAGCCTGTCGAGGCAAGAACACTTCTTTCCTCCCGTCCTCGCAGGTGAGGCCTATTGCTGCAAAAGCGTTTTATTTATTTTAAAATGGTATTGCGGAGATGACTGGGCCATCCAAGAACAGCCTCTGGAGGCCACAAAGCTAGACACTTTTGTCAAGGCTCAAGTAGTCATGAAAAAGGAAGCGAGCACTGGTGGCGGACTCTCCTCAGGAAATCAAAAGGCCGGTTCTCGGAAGACCTGGGCAGAGTGTTACCGTCAGCAGATCTTACACAGTTGCACGTTCCAGCGGGGTTGGATTGGTCGGTCCGTTCGGTGGGCCAAAATCACTTCAAGGGCGAGGCCCTGGGGGCCGGTACCACGCTTGGTCCAGTTTGGGGGTTACTACGCCCCCCTAGTTCCCACTCCCGAGCATATTGTTCGTCGTTCCCTCTTTTGCTGACTTTATTTTAGTGCAAGAGTTTCATACATTTCACTGTTCGCTCAGACTTGTCTTATACTCTTCTTTGTCGTTGTGCTTCTTTTGTTTGGAATAGCAGTCACGCTAGTCTAACGAGATAAACACCTACACGAACGCGCCTTGTGAATGATGGTGTGAAGGATGGATGCAGGCACTGGACCAAAAGCTGAGCGAAGTCTGCACAGCAGCTGGCTTGGGAAAGCGACTCAGCAACTATAGTAGAAACCGTCTCCGTGGACGGTTGGCCCGTCTTCCGTATAATGTAAATACCCAGACTTGCAGGATCCATCCTTCACTTTCTTTGTTCCATTGGGGGCGACATGCTGTAGCATCAATTCATGGCCTTTTAAAATACCCTGCGCAGTGCAGCTTCTGATCTCCTTTAACACAAACACTGGGAAATGGCCATGACTAGCTAACGCCACATTAATCAAATCCAGGTCTCTAAAGAATGGTTCAAGTGTTGGGGAATCACCTGCTCACACTTTCTGTCGTGTGACCAACCAGTGCGCAAAAGATGTTTCAGAGTGTGGGGCTCTTGATGCCACCCATTTCTGCATTTGATACACCAGCAGCTAAGCACACCCTGGGGAGGCAGCTCCTTCTGCATAGTCCATTTCTCTCCCAAGCTCAGGACAATGTTCTTTACCATAATGGAGAATGTGAAAATGTGCAGGGCTGTAAGGCTGGGGGTTGAGGGTGGAGGGCAAAGCGCACTCTGCTTGGGGTAGACTGGAGATGCTTCCCCTGATACCCACAGTACTCCAAGTCCCTTGAAATTAAATTTGTCTATACAATGCACAATGTGCAAGGGCCGCTGTTAATTCAAGCAGCACGCGGCTAGTAATTTGCAAAAAGTAAACTTAATGAGTCCCAAGAAAAGGTCATCTTCCACCCTTTAAGAATTTGATTGTTTTTGTTTTTATGTTGGGATGGTAGACATTGTTTTTCTTTGCTATCTTACAGTTTCATGGTGCTGTCGGAAGCTAAAATGAGTGATCACGAAGTAAACATTTAAGAATTTTGAGAGGTCACAAGCATGAGTGAAACAAACCCCAATACTGGAACTGCCATTTCTCTGCCGGGGTAATGCACTGCAGTGTGTTTCAATGTAAAGTCCACATTGTAATGTAATAATTTTAGAACGCTACCTCTCCAACATTAACATTGGGAGCTATGTTGAATTGTTCCTGCATGTTAACTCTCTGCATATGTTTAAAGTAGACTTTACCACTCACATGGAGTAGTGATATTGTTTATGTGTGTCCCTCCTAAATATATTTAACTTGCCGTGAAATATTTGATGCAATACATATTGCATAAATGCATGTATTTTAATGCTGAGATAGACGGGCTTGTACAGCTATGGGTGGGTGTGTTGCTGGTGCTTGTTCTTGGAGGTTCGAGTAACACTGTTCAAGACCAGTTCATCACCTTTTAAGAGTGGCTAAATGTTTGAGGTCATACGAATGACATTAGTGTAGATCTGAAATTGTCGATTCTCTGACCTGAGTCACAGCAGCAAACTGGTCATTGTTACTAAAAATGAAGAGCAAAAGCAGACTAACATAACCAGGCCTGTTCAGGTTTGACCCTCTTATTGCTGTTTTCTGAGGTTCATGAAATTCAGCAGATGCCAGCATTGACAATTATGTTAACTCATAGTCCCCACTCCCGCTGCTCAGCCCATGACACATGTTAATGTTAATGTTAAAGGACATTTGTACCGCGCACTATCACCACCGAAGTGGTCCCCTGGCGCTCTGGTGGCTCTGAAAAAGGGGAGGAGATGGGGTGGCTTAGTGGGAATAAGCTGGAAAAGTGCAAGAGAGCAGGGATGTGCTGTTGGCAGCCTCAGCCCGGTGGGTCTGTTGGCTGGGCTTGGGGTGTTTTGTGGTCCGTAGTCGTTGTGTGCTGTTGTACAAGTCTATGTGGGGTTTGTTTTGTTGCTGCATTGTTGTGAAGTTTGTGTGGATTGCTGCGTTTTAGGCTTGTGGTTGTGTATGGTTATAGTTTGAGAGGTGTATGCAGAGGGATGGAATTGTTAGTTGGTTGGTTAGTTGGCATTGCTGTCCTTGCAATTGTTGGATTCCATCTAGGTGCGATACATGCTAACAGTCACATTTCTATCTAGATGCCGCGCAAGCTAAAGTTCAGAATTCCATACTAGTGTGGCACATGCTAACAGTCACGTTTCTGTCTAGATGCGACGCAAGTTAGGTTCATAATTCTAAGTGTGATGCATGGTAAGAATCACATTTCTATCCAGATGCGACGTGAGCTAAAGTTCAGATTTCCATACTAGTGTGGCACAAGCTAACAGTCACATTACTATCTAGATGCGACGCAAGCTAGGTTCAGAATTCTAAGTGTGGTGCATGCTAAGAATCACGTATGCTAACAGTCACATTTCTGAAATTCCATCTAAGTGTGGCATATGCTAACAATCATATTTCTATCTAGATGCAACACGGGCTAAACTTGAGAATTCCATCTAGGTGTGGCACATGCAAACAGTCACATCTCCGTCTAGATTTGACGCAGACTAAACTTGAGAAATTCCATGCGAGTGTGGCATATGCTAATAATCAAATTTCCTTCTAGATTTGGTGCAGTCTAATCTTGAGAAATTCCATCTAAGTGTGGCATATGCTAATAATCACATTTCTGAAATTCCATCTAAGTGTGGCATATGCTAACAATCATATTTTTATCTAGATGCGACGCTGGCTAAGCTTGAGAATTCCATCTAAGTGTGGCATATGCTAACAATCAAATTTCCTTCTAGATTTGGTGCAGTCTAATCTTGAGAATTCCATCTAAGTGTGGCATATGCTAACAATCAAATTTCCTTCTAGATTTGGTGCAGTCTAATCTTGAGAAATTCCATCTAAGTGTGGCATATGCTAATAATCACATTTCTGAAATTCCATCTAAGTGTGGCATATGCTAATAATCACATTTCTGAAATTCCATCTAAGTGTGGCATATGCTAATAATCACATTTCTGAAATTCCATCTAAGTGTGGCATATGCTAACAATCATATTTTTATCTAGATGCAACGCTGGCTAAGCTTGAGAATTCCATCTAAGTGTGGCATATGCTAACAATCAAATTTCCTTCTAGATTTGGTGCAGTCTAATCTTGAGAAATTCCATCTAAGTGTGGCATATGCTAATAATCACATTTCTGAAATTCCATCTAAGTGTGGCATATGCTAACAATCATATTTTTATCTAGATGCGACGCTGGCTAAGCTAGAGAATTCCATCTAAGTGTGGCATATGCTAACAATCAAATTTCCTTCTAGATTTGGTGCAGTCTAATCTTGAGAAATTCCATCTAAGTGTGGCATATGCTAATAATCACATTTCTGAAATTCCATCTAAGTGTGGCATATGCTAACAATGATATTTTTATCTAGATGCGACGCTGGCTAAGCTTGAGAATTCCATCTAAGTGTGGCATATGCTAACAATCAAATTTCCTTCTAGATTTGGTGCAGTCTAATCTTGAGAAATTCCATCTAAGTGTGGCATATGCTAACAATCACTTTTGTCTAGATTTGGCTCAGACTAAACTTGAGAATTCATCTAGGTGTGGCATATGCTAACAATCACATTTCTGTCTAGATGCAACGCATATTAAACTTGAGAATTCCATCTAAATGTGGCATATGCTAACAGTCACATTTCTTTCTCGATGCGACGCAAGCTAGGTTCAGAATTCTAAGTGTGGTGCATGCTAAGGATCACATATGCTAACAATCACATTTCTGTCTAGGTTTGGCGCAGACTAAACTTGAGAATTCATCTAGATGTGGCATATGCTAATAATCACATTTCTGAAATTCCATCCAAGTGTGGCACATGCCAACAATCACACCTCTGTCTTTGTGGGTCTCTCGGGGTATGGTACTTAGTTATCATTATACTGCAGGCAGTGTTTGCTGTCTGGACATGAATAGGTTTAGGCTGGTGGTCACATATCTCTCTAATAATGCATGGTGTAGGTCTGTAGCAGTCTGGGCCATTGAAAGGTGAGTTAGAGTGGCAGGAGCTTTCTGGAGTAGAGTAATTGCTCTACCCCCCACCCATGCCAGCACTTACAGTTTTGTCGGTGTCCGTGGCTTCATTGGCTTCCCCTGCTGACACCTGCAGACACATATTGGAGCCGCCAATGTAGGAGTCGCCCTTTGCCTCAGGCCCTTAGCCGCAGGGGCTTCTGGGCAGAGGGCTGCCCAGGTCAAGTCCAGTATAAGGAGGGGTTAGCCAATGGGAGTGGGGGGGTGGGCACGGGAGGCAGTACTCGAGGGGAAAGTTGTGAAAGGAGCCTTGCAGAATCACAGGCCACACTGGGTGAAATTGTGGGCAAATTCAAATGCATGGGCAGCCGGGGCGCAGTGCTTACCTGAGGGCCATGGTGGAAAGGTGGACTTGGCACTCGGGAATGATGCAGGCTGTTTGTTTCTTCAAACAAAGCCTACGGGCCAATCGGGGCGCGGTGGGCGGGTCGGGGGGCGGGAGGTGGAGAGCAACGAAGCGGCGAAGGGAGCAAGGGAACTAGGGCCTGGGGCAGGGATATTTTTAAAATGAACGCTGTTTAGGGCAGGAAACGAGTCAAAATGGCCATTGAAAACCAAGGAACACTCATCAGATGCAAGAGATCACAGGTCGGGTGAGGAGAGCTCCAACGATGCTTCCAGCCTGGGGTGCAATCTGTTGTAAGACCGGCCCTGGGGATTCTAGCATGATTCATACAATGGGAAAGGGTTCTTGTAACACAAACAGGAGGGAAATTGACTGAGCACAGTACGTGAAGACATCTCGGGTTCACACACAAATGTTTCCCTACAGGCATAGGAAAGGGAAGATGTTAGGAAACTTTTTGTTTTAAAATTTATTTGGGGTGGGGAAGAGGGATTAAGTGAAAGTACAAGAGGCACTTTTTTAAAAATGTGTTAAACTGGATTATGGGTAAAAAGGGAAGATTAGAGTGGGAGCCTAAAGAGGACAAAGAGACAGACAAAACTGCATCAAACAGGGACCCAGCAAAACCAGAAACACCATAAACAATTAACAAACTCCTCCAAAAATAAATGTAAACTCTCCTAAAGTAGCCAAAAGAACCTGAGGTCATACAAAACCATCCATTTGTGAACCTGTCCTGCACACTCATAACTTGACAGCCAAACAAACACCACAAAGGAAGCAGGAAGTAAACTTGGCCGTTTAAAGTCCCTTAAATCCGTTTTTAGAATGGCTCAGGGACTCTGGTAGGCTGGTCAACCTCCCCTCTCAACGTGTGGGCTTTGCAATTGGGCAGCAGGCGTAGAACCCCTCCTTGGAGACCTACAGCAGAGTTTGACACTTAAGAAATCCCACAGTAATCCCGCAGAGCGGATTAGATCTGTCCAGAAAAGCTTGACTTTCCCGTGGGGCATATTTTGGGAGGTTTGAGCACCATTACTGCCAATTCCCAGATCCTTTTTGCACATGGGGTGAAATGTATCGATCTGAGAAAGAAAAACAGATTTTAACAGTGGCAGAGTGAGACAGTGGCCCTCATTCCGAGTTTGGAGGTAAGTAACGGTCCTTACGGGCATGGCGTAAATAGCGTGTCCGGGCAGTCATCAGTCCGCTAATAGAGGACTATTACGACTTCTCGGGCATGAGCTTTACGCCATGCCGGTAAGGTCATTAGCGCCATGCCTTAAAGGCACCTAAAATTCCCTTAGCGGCATCAAGAATAGTGCAGATAGCACTACCGACAAGGTCCAATGCGGCATTAGCGGTGACCGTTATTAGCGATGACTGCTAATAACGGTCACCGCTAGTAAGCGGAACCAGAAGTAGCGTCATCGCATAGAAACGGGAAGGAGCACGGTGGCCATCTTTAAAAACACAATCCATTGCTATCCTCACCACACAGGACCCTTTGGACTCTGCTGTTGTCGTGAAAACATCCTCCTAATACACCACTATGCCCAAGGCCCTGAAGAAGGGAGCTGCCCGCCAGCGGAAAGAAAGATTTAATGAGGATGAGCTGCAGATGCTGGTTGACACACCGTAGGAGCATGCTGGGATAGTATTCTCCAATAACATGAAGAGGGAGGCAATACTGAAGAAAAAGGAGATCTGGGGACTTGTTGCTCAGAAGGACAGTGCTGTTGGGAACACCCCACGCACCATCAAAGACTGACGTAAGCGCTGGGACAACCTAGAGTCCGAAATATTCTCTCAGTGAACCGGAGCCAGGCAATGGGAACAGGAGGAGGTCTCAGCTCACCAATCAAGCTCAGCCCTTGGGAGGACATCTGCGCCAGCATGATAGGAATGGAGGGGATAGAAGGTGTTGGCGAGATGGAGTGTGGCGCCACAACATCGGGCGATGGAGGTGAGTGTCCTAAGAAAACATTGTAATGCCAAGTCTGATGAAAGTCAACCAATATGTCAGTCTAAAGAGTCAAGCCATGGTCCAACACACACACACTCCCAGCAAAGCAGGCGGACGCATCACAGACACATGCAAATGCCTGATGCAAGGCAATGCCGTACCTGACACATACCACACAAAGATGTAAATGCAATGAGTCACACAGCGTGCAGGCCCAAAATACTATGCATGTCAGATAGCATTGCTCTTGGCCAACATAAGTGACACCGACGTATGCCTGCATATCCCTCCCATGTTTCAAACAACGTGCTCATCCAAACACAAATGCCTATTACCCCCAATGTGTGGATTATCAATTGTCCTAATGTATGTATGATGCCTATCAAAACATCACTCATGCCGTCCCTCTCTTCGACCCCCACAGGCTCTGACCATGACAGCGATGGGCAGGACGCAACCCCTGCACAGACCACACCCCGGAAGAGGTACCGAGATGACACCAACCGCCCTTCAACCTCGAGGGGACAACCCAGGGGCCGCCGTGCACCAACAGGCAAGACACCCCAGGTAGCCATTACACCAGTGCCGCCAAGGCCCGTAGAGGGCGAAGCACCACCACCACCCATTGGCCACCCTGAGGAATCAGGGGAGGCACCACATTCAGAGGAGTCCAGTTTGGCTGGGGAGGTGGCACCCACAGCACCCCTGGCTTCATCATCACCAGGTGGTAGAGGTTCAATGTCAGGAGGCAGGGGCACATTCCGGCAGATACACATATTGTGCAGCATGACACATGCCATGATGATCTTGGCCAACTTCTTATGCCTGTAGAGGAGTGCCCCACCCGACTGGCTGAGGCAGCGAAATCGTGCCTTCAACAGGCCAAAGGTCTGCTCGATGACCACACGGTTACGGGTATGGGAACGATTGTAGTCCTCCTCGTGCCTGTTCTGTGGGTTGCAGACAGGGGTGAGGAGCCGCGGCTTCAAGGGATAGCCACTATCACCTGCATGAGAGGCAATAAAAGGTAAATGTTAGTCGATTCATGATGGACAGCTGTACTAGTCACACATGCCTGCAGCTTATCGTTGCCCACATGCACATGTTCCTGGATGTATTTACGCCATCTTCAGTCCCTCAATGTGTCCTGTGCCATGGACTAATGGTGTGGATTGCAGCTTCAAGATAATACATGGTGTGCACTGACATCTTGTTGCACATGCATCGTGTACGCTTACAGCTGTGTTTGTGTCAAATTGGTGATGTGTTGTGTTCTGTGAGATTTACTTAGAGGGAGCGTTGGCAGTAGTCTGTGCAATATTGTGCAATCAGCACTGATCATTCCCATGGTGACATGCAGCACTCCTGTGGGTGTGGCGGACCTGTGACAGACTGTGGATTCCCTAGTTGGTTCAGTTTAATGCACTCCCAGGGATGCTGGTCCTGTGTGGTGATATGCTGGAGACAGCACCATAGTGCATATGCACTGCATGGTGCAGGATGGCGTTATGGATGGTGAGGGCCACTGATGAGTGGTGCACGTGTTGTGGGATGTGGGGTGGTTTCCTGTTAGTCATGTGGTGATAGGTGTCGACCTTACTTCATTCCTATGGGATTTGGGTGTCATGTACCGTTTGTGATGCTTTGGGGCACAGTGTTCGGTGATGTGCACATCGTGCAGTCACATCAACATTGGCAGCATGGTGGTGTGTGCATCTCTCCCCCAATTTCAATGCCATGTGCCAGTCATGCAACGTACCAAGCAGCCAGGCACATCGTCCAGCATGTCGCTCCATGAAGTGTTGCAGCGTGGAGTTCCGCAGGACCATAGAGTTATGAGTTGATCCGGGATATCGGGCACAACAATGTGTGATGATCTTGCTGGCGTTGCATACCATCTGCACATTGATGGAGTGGTATTGCTTGCGGTTGCGGTACACCACCTCCATGGCATGTGTGACCACCAACTCCACGTGGGTGCAGTCGAGGGCACCTACACAATTTGGCATGCCTGCCAGTGCATGAAAGCCAACTTTTGTATCAAATATCTCCTGGGGAGTCCGTGGTAGGGATATGTAGTCCCTTGTGTGCTTGAGGAGGGCATCCAGCACTTGGTTCAGAATCCGATAAAATAAGGGTTGTGATATGCCATGCATGTGCTCCACTCTGTGCTGGTAGGTGCCTGTGGCAAGGAAGTGGAGCACAGACACTACCTTCAGTAGAAGGGGGATGGCGGTGCATATTTCAATGAGGCTGACAATGTCGTCGTGTATCAGGTCAACAATGGTGGTGATGGTGTCCCGGTCCAGACAGTGCAGGGTGTGGATCTGCTCAGCGGTTAGGTTGAAAGGACTGGCTCTGATGCGAGGGATTGGGGGCTGCCTGCGTGGTAACGGTGGCTGCACTGGTGGGGCATGCTGGGCCTGTCTCACCCTCCTTCTCCTCCTGTGTCTCCTCTGTGGTGCCGGCTGTTGTTGTTGTTGTTGCTGCTGTAGTGGCAATGCAAGAATGTTCTCCAGCTCCAGTAATGCTACTACTATTGGAATCATCTTGGTGTGGCAGGGTGTGTGGTGTGTGGGTGTGCTCCTTTTGTAGAGGCCCAGACTCCATTGCCTCCACCTGTGCTGATTGTGTGCACCTGTGGCAGTTGGGATCCCTGCACATGGCATTTTACGGTTGGTCTGCGATGCCGGTATTCATGGCATGCCGGTAACCACTTTTTTATTTTAATGATTTTTATTGTTAAAATATTGATTTTGATACAGATATCAACAGGTTACAGACTTTGAATAAAACAAGAACCA
Source organism: Ambystoma mexicanum (assembly GCF_040938575.1). NCBI lineage: Eukaryota > Metazoa > Chordata > Amphibia > Caudata > Ambystomatidae > Ambystoma > Ambystoma mexicanum. The sequence goes on from NC_090932.1 coordinate 92,792,336, forward strand.
CAGAGAAATGACATAGTAGGTGATTTTGATCCTTTGTAATATTATTTCTATAAGGCTAAGTAATTTGTTAAATTCACTTGCGAATATAATATGAACTATAATAGATATAAACCGCATTAATATAACATGTAGTTTAGAATTGATTATATCACAGGTCTGCAACGAGTGATTTATATGTAGTGAGAATAGAGATTTGGGGGGAGACGTACAGGGAGACAGACTAGAGACATATAAGGATAAGGAGGGAAGAGGATAGGGGGGGAATGGGTATATTGGATTATTTCATCAAAATAATATAATCATTTCAAACATTATCAAGTTCTAGCATTTTTGAATATGTATGGAAATATGAATAATGATGCTAATATAAGGGTGTAGATTTATGTACCATGAGCAGTTGCATTAAAACAGTTAAGATACCTGGTGAAAAAATACCATTTAGCATTATATTTAGGAATTGTGTTGTGATTATTGGCCATGCACATCTCTAGTTTATGAGTGTTACAAATAGTGTTCCACCAGATTTTGGTGGAAAGTAAACTAGAGTCTTTCCAGTTAGCCGTAATACATTTTAAAGCTATACAGATGAATAAGTCATAAAGTCTTGCAGAGTCAGATGGGAAATAAGTTGTAATGGCTATACTTCCTAAAAATATGTTAACAAAGGAAAAGGGCACATCAACACAGAAGATACATTTAAGAAGCTTCCAGATTTCCTGCCAAAATTTAACAGTAAATGAACATTCAAAAAACATATGCATATACGTGGCGGGAGATATGCCACATGACCAACATTTAGCATTATAATTCGGATTAGACTTAGCCAATTTGGCTGGAGTAATAAATGCTCTGTGTATGAAGAAATAATAGTGTTGTGATATATTTGCTGATACCGATATTTGTTTGATTTTAGCAAACAGACGATGCCATATTTCATCTTCAAACATGAAGCCCAAATCAAGTTCCCATTTCAGACGTATAGGGCAAATCTTAAAATTTGAGGTGAGCATATTGTAAATTTTAGAGGCTCGAACTTCACCACCTGTGGTAAGGTGCATTAGTCTAAGGGCATCAGGAGTAAGAATTTCATTGGAAAATTGGGCAAGTGCATCAAGGCAGGAATTAATTAAGTTGTTGTAAAATTGAAAGTCTTTCTTAGTAATGTTAAAAATGGTGGAGAATTGCTGAAAGGAAAGGACATACGTGTCATCTATAATCTGTTGGACGAATCTGATACCCTTTTGAATCCATGTTTTGCGGTTAAGGATCTTGTTATTAATTACTATGTTCTTATTATGCCATAATAGTGGGGAAAGATGCTTACTAGGAGTTATAGTGTGAGGAAAAAGAAAGGTTTGTAGAGCAGATATTGAAGCTTTAATAGGGTCTGAAATCTTTTTAGTTGAATGTTTGAAAATGTATATGTAGTCCGTGATTTCGTGTGGTAAAACTACTTGTTTTTCTAATGTACACCAGGTTGGGATATCAGCGGATATAGGATCAATGAACCATTGACGAGATTGTTTTATAAGAAATGCATGATGATATGATTTAAAGTCAGGGAATCTTACTCCCCCCATATCATAGGGGGCTTTCAGTTTCGTCAGGGCAATTCTCTTACTTTTTCCTTTTCCCCATAGAAAATTAAGTAGTATAGAGTAAATGGATTTGAAAAAGGAAAGGGATAATGGGACGGAGAGAAGTTGCAGATAGTATAGTATTATGGGAGTAAGCATCATCTTGATAGTATCTAAGCGACCCCACCAGGAGAGGTATAATGGAGACCATTTGGATGTTAGATCCTTGAGGGTGCCCAGTAGTGTTTCAGTGTTGAGTTTGATCGTATTTGGGATAGTTGGGGCAAAACGAAGACCTAAGTATTTGACTGAGCTATTGCACCATTTGAGGCCAAAAGTGACGATATCATGTTTAAGGCAGTATGGATTTAAGGGCATAATTTCTGATTTCTGTGTATTTAATTTATATCCTGATACTTGACCGAATTGTGATAAAATACTCAAGAGGTTGGGAATGTGAAGTTTGGGGTTTTTAATTAATATAAGAATATCATCCGCATATGCAGCTATTTTATTTATTGAAGCACCGACTTGAATTCCTGGGATGTTTGTGGTAGATCTTATTGATTCTAGAAGTGGTTCAAGAGAGAGGATATATAGTAATGGTGAGAAGGGGCAACCTTGACGCGTTCCTCTTAGTAAGTGAAAGGAGGAGGAAGTTTGACCATTTAAGTAAATAGCCGAATTGGGGGCAGAGTAAAGCAGTTTGACCAGTGAAATAAATTTTTCACCACAACCATGCCACCGTAGAGTTTGAAACATAAAATTCCAGTCGACACGATCGAAAGCTTTTTCCGCATCTAATGCAATGGCCGCATAGCCTTGTGTGTCTTTTTTGTCATTGGCAGCAAGGTTGATGGCGTTTAATAGGAGTCTTGCATTAGAGGATATATTACGTCCTTTTATATATCCTGTTTGGTCTGGTTTAACTAGACTTGGGAGTGAGGATTCGATTCTATTGGCAAGTATTTTGGCAAAAATTTTGCTTTCAATATTGATAAGGGAAATGGGTCGATAGTTACTAGGAAGAGTAGGGTCCTTGTTAGGTTTTGGAAAAATGATAAGCAAAGCTTCAGAAAATGATCCCGAGGAACAATTTTGTGAGATAAAATATGAAAAAAGGTTTTTGAGCTTAGGTGTTAAGGATTGAGAGAATGTGTTATAGAATTCAGTAGATAGTCCATCAGGGCCTGGTGCTTTTCCTTTTCCGAGGCCATGGATGGCTTTGGTAATCTCAATAGACGTGATGTCTTTTTCTAGATGTGATAGATCAATGTCAGGGTAGGTGGTTCTACTGATGTTGTTCAAAAAGGAATCAATGTTTTCTCTGGGAATAGCGCATTCTGGAGTATATAGTTCCGTATAAAATCTTCTAAAGCATTCCAATATTTCATCAGGCCTATGATGCATCTTGCCCAGCTTATCTTGAATGTGAGAGACTTGAACTTTTTCTTTTTTGGTTTTTAGATAAGAGGCTAACATTTGACCTGCTTTATTAGAAGTTTGATAGATCTTAGTTTTATACTTAAGAATGGTTCCTGCCGCCAACTCAGTAATTTCTTTATTGATTTCAAAGCGTATCTTAATGACTTGTCGTAGATTGGCTGAGTTAGTGTCAGTATAATAATGTTGTTCTGCAATAGTGAGTTTAGAGTAAAGATCATCGAGATATTTTTTCCTAATTTTTTTATTCTTGCCTGATAGGGCCATTATGTGACCACGAAGGGCCGCTTTGAAAGCATCCCAATTATTGACAGTGGAGGTATCTTGATCTTGGTTTTCGTTAAAGTATTGTTGAATGAAAGCGTTGATGGATTGAATAGATTTAGGATCATTTAAAAGAAAATTGTTAAGTTTCCATCTGGGAGAACCCTTTTTCATATCTGTAAGGGAGAAGGAAGTAATGACAGGAGCGTGGTCTGAAATAATGATATTGGCAATCTTTGAGTCTATAATGGATCCCGAAAGAGTTTTTGTAGCAAAAATATAATCAATACGTGACAATGTGTTGTGTGGGGGAGAATGGTAGGTATAATCCAAATGTGAAGGATGAGATATCCTCCATGAATCAATTAGTCCTGTCTCTCCTAGACAATTTATAAAGGATTTGTGAGTTTTGTTGGGTTTGAATATGCAACTGGATTTTCGATCCAAAAAGGGGTCAAGAACCTGATTGACATCGCCACACATTATCAGGTTGACGAAATCATTTTTCAAAATCATTTGTTTGATATTAATCCAAAAGGAGGGATCTGGTAGTGTAGGTCCGTAAATGTTGAGAATTGATAATTGTGTCGTGTCAATTTGCAGTTTCACCCAAACCCATCTACCATTTGTATCTGCATCTTGGGCAAGGATTTTGTAGGGTTGTTTTTTGCTAATAAGTATCGCGACACCATTTTTCTTGGATAAAGCTGGGCTAGCAACAACTTCCTTCACCCAAAGAGACTTGAGTTTCATTGATTCTTTGAGGGATAAGTGTGTCTCTTGTAGACAAGCTATCGTTGGTTTAAATTTATTTAAGTGAGATAGTACTTTACATCTTTTCATTGGATTCTTGCAACCCTTAATATTCCATGTTATGCATTTTAATATCATCTAGCTGGCGGAAATTTGATATTCATACATCTTATAGCTATCGTACAAAAATACACATATACCATTGTCATTCGATTGAAATAATGTATACACCAATATTTGTGCTGAAGGAAGGAACATTGAGGGTCAGGGAAGGGAGATAGGGGTTTGATCACATCTTGACCGGTAGTATACCATGACGAATGAATGAATTTGGGGATCAAACAGGACATGGGATAAGGAGTTGAGGGGATATATATATGGGGGATAGGAAACGCCTACCGAGTCGCTAACTAGGAAAAAGCGACTACCTGTGGAAGATGGACCCAAAAGAGCGCCCACCCCACATAGTTAATATCAATGTAAATTCAAAGCATTAGGTAATTAGATACTTATGTATGTAAAAGTCAAGTGATGGAGATCCAGTTTCAAGTAGTAGATGAATTAGAGGCCGCCGCTGGAGAAGAGGTGTCCATGCTCTCATTTTTGATGGATTGTATGAAGAGCCTTAAGTCAGCGGGATCATCATAGACTGCAGAGCGTCCTTCGTATGTAACTTTAAAGGAGCAAGGGTGGAACAGGCCATATCGGACATTAAGTTGTTTAAGAGCAGGCCGGAACGCCAAAAAGACCTTTCTTCTTTGTGCTGTACTTCTGGCAACATCCTGTGAGATAAATAACTTGCTGCCATGCCAGATTAGAGATTTACGTTCTTTAACTGTGGAGATGATAAGTTGCAGTTGAGAATATTCCAAAAGGTAAAATATGAGGGTTCTTGGTGGGTGACGAGCTGAGGGAGAGATTGAGGGTTGACCTATCCTATGGGCTCGTTGTATATTAAAAGTAGTTTCCAAAGGCAAATGTAGTATGGCCGGTAGGAATTTTTGTAGGAAGGCAATGGGGTCCGTGCCCTCAGCTCCTTCAGGAAGGCCAGATATGCGTAGGTTATTACGCCTACTTCGATTTTCCAAATCTTCGTTATGCTTTTGAAGTTCTTTGATGGATTTCTCCATTTGTGCTACCTTAGGTGATAAATCTTCAAGCACGCCAATTCTTTTCTCTGCCTCATCTACTCTGTTGATAACTCCCATCCACCTTTCATCCAGTTGCTGTAACTTAATGTTAGTGGTTTCCATAAAGGGTTTGAGTGCCCTTATTTCAGCAAGAATGGTTTCAATAGCGGAGTCTGAGGTTCTAATTGGAGGTGGTGAGTCACTTTTGGGTCTTTTTAGAGTAGTTGAGGAGGCGGTGGCGTCTTTGGTAGAGGTACCATTTTTTTGGGTTGCTTTGCTGGTTGCCATATCTGAGAAGATGATAACTTGTACAAGTAGTTATGGCTTGTAATTCTTTGTAGAAGATAATTATGCTGACGAGTAGTATATAATTATTATATCCATATTATTCGCAAAGCTTACCTCTGACCTGGAGAGACCAAAACGTGGAAAAGCCCAGAATAATAAGGAATATACTACCGGAGGTTGCAATGGATTTGTTGTTTAGAGCTGTTGTCCATAGATAGAGGTTTGGACTAGTGGAGCTGTAGGAATAAACCGGCTGTGTGGTTATAATCCTGTTTAACAGTACAATATCGGTAATTTGCAGCAAGAAGGTATGGTAGTGAAGTAAAGTCCAAAGGAGAAATGGGTTTATGTAGAAGGGAGATTGACTGACGTGCTCAGTTTTGTGATTTTCTGTGTAACTTTGTAGAGTAGCCTGTTCGCCCCTTTAATTAGTTTTAGCTTCCTTATTAAGGTTGGAGATCCGTGTTGCCTCTATTATAAAACAAACTTTTCAGTCTTTCATGTTAATTTTAAAAGTGTTTTTTTTTTTTTTTTTTTTTTTTTCTTTTCCCTCCTAAGCCTTTTCCATTCAGTATGTTTTTATATAAAATGTTAGTGCGTACGCTTAAAGGCTGTTTCTTACTGTATGGTTGTTACTTTATCTTCCAGCAGGTGGCGTTCTCATGGAAACGTGCTCGAAGTCAAGGCCCAGCCTGCGGTGTCAGCTGATGAAGAACGCCGCACCTCTCCTCACGAGGGGCGGTTCGCGTTCCGACATCCTTCCGATGCGGAAGTCCTTGATAGAAGCCTGCAGCGTATGAAGCCCTTCCTGACGCCGGAGCCGCGGAGAAGTTCCACCGAGTGCGAGCGGGATGTTTATAACGCTCGGAATGAAGAATAAGGTAAGTTTTTATAATATATTATGTAGCCTAATGCTATTTTATTTTTATGTGAGGCGGAGCCGATCCTTTATGCAGCCATCTTGCCTCGGCGCCTAGCCACCGCCGCCGGTAACCACTTTTAACGCCTTCATGAAGCCGTTATTTGCATGTCTGCATAACTTGTGATCTCCTCCAGTTTACGGCATGCCACTAATGCCGGCATGGTGGCCTGTGTGCCCGCGCACATGCCGCTATTAGAGACGTCGTAAATTACGATGCCGCTAATAGCAGTCAGGCTGGTCAGAATAGCCCATAGCGGTAATCGATGCCAGTAATTCTTTACCAGCATCGTTTGTCCCTTGGCACCAACCCCAGTAAAATGTGAGTTTTCAGCAAAGGCCAGGGGTACGAGTGGGGGGAGGGAAGAAGTCTTTTTTACCTCATCATGCATTCTTCGGTGTTTTGCTATGACTTCTAATGAATGTTTTGTTATGTCTTGTATGCCTATCTCTTGCTTGCTATGCCACGTATATGTGGCTTCAAGATGTTATGCACCCCTAACGAACCTGCTATAGAGGACTTCACTAACCCATCCCTGCAATAACATGCTCAAATTCTATGTTCTAACACACAATATGCATACCAACTAAGCCCCACACCGCAATTGAACATCCCTCCCAACACACATCTGACACAAGAACACTATTCATTCCCAACCAACACATAGACTACAGCTCAGACCAATACATCCTAGCACCATAGGCAACACAAGCCTCCCCACTAGACCCAAACCACATAAGAACTGACCATTGTGCAGAGCTCAGGGTACTTCTGGTATGCACACATCAATGTGACAGCAAAGATATCTTATATTTTCTCTCTCTCACCACTAACCTAACACCCCCTTCTCTGTCAGGTCTACCAGAGAGCCTGGAGACCATGCAAATCACAGCAGTGTATCGTGTAAATGCCAATAACATAACATACTTGCAGCCCACCCCCTTGAATTTTTAAGAATACTTGCCTCCCTGCCAGCTTGCATATCTAAGTGTACTTCAGGTCTGACCACTTTGCATATCTAAGCATACTTGCACCCTGCCAGCTTGCATATCTAAGTACGCGTGCAGCAATGCCACCTTACATATCTAAGTGTACTTCAGGTCTGACCACCTTGCATATCTAAATACACTTGCAGCCCATCCTCTGGAATATCTTAGTATACCTGCAGCCACCGCCTTGCAATTCTAGGTGTAATCGCGGACTGGCCCCCTAGCATATGTCAGTGAACGTGCCTGCACCTGGAACCCCTTGTATATCTAAGTACATTTGCAGCCCTGCCACTCTGCCTATCTCACTATTCTTGCAGTCTGCCCCATTGCATATCTATGTATAATTGCAGGCAGGCCCTTTGCACATCTAAGTGTACTTGAGGCCTGGCCCCCTTGCATGTCTAAGTACACTTGCAGCCCAGCCCACTGGCATATTTAAGTACACTTGTAGCCTGATCCCTTGCATATCTAAGTACACTTGCAGCCCTATCACCTTGCATATCTAAGTACACTTGCAGCTCTGCCACTGTACATATCTAGGTACCATTGCAGACAACCCCGTAACATATCTAAGTACACTTGCAGCCCTCCCGCTTTCATAGCTAAGTATACTTGCATCGCTGCCAACTTGCATATGTAAGTACACTTGAAGCTGTTGATAGGCAAATTAATGCGTCATTCATAGCGTTGGCCCCTCCCCCACCTCCATATCATACAAACAAGAGGAGAACGTCATTTATGCGTCTGCCCCTTCCCTGACACTATACCGCAGGTGCAAGAGAAACTATGTACTAAGACAACCCTACCAACCTTATTCTGGATCAATCGAAGAAGAGATTAATCTGTAGGCTCAAGACGATATGAACATGCCATAACTGAAGAAGACGAGAGCAAGTGACATCACTGCTAAACTGACACACGTAGAAACACTAAAGATGAACCAAATAGGCACTCACCATGAAGGTACACCGACACTAGGTCAAACTTGCATTTAGATATGAAGACTGTTACCTGCACCAATAGACACTAGAAACATATCATAATCAATGTATACGCTGAAACACAAGATGCACAAGAATACATATATATCTTGCTACACGCAGAAGTTTAACAGTAATGAGTGGCCATTTTGGATAAAATGGATGGCGCAGCCATGTTAGAGTAAATGCAAAGAATCGAAGAAGCTCTGAGGATGCTGATAGATTTGGTTTGCCGAATTTGCTGAAGATACAGACCAGTGCAGGCCAAACAGTAGCTGCACAGCCCCCTCCAAGGTTATTGCGAACAGAGGGGTTTGCATAGCTCTGAAGAGAACAGAAGATAATCCCCAAGCGTCAAGCATATTCTTCTTAAATTATGTAATAGAATAAACAGCCACCCAGTGCCAAGTGCCTATTATTCAGAGCATAATATTGAAGAAGTAGCTCAAACAAGTCTCCAGTGGACAACAAGGGTAAAGACACCTGTATTAATATGAGCTAAATCCTAATAAAGGCCAAGTAGAATAATTCAAAACGTGGTCTCTTCACATGTGACCTATAATTGGAGAACAGTGTCCATTTATTAAGCTGCAGACAGATAGACACCTGACTCAACTCCCTACAGTTTCCCAGAACAAGTAACACCAAACAAGGCCAAGTTCAAAGCTAGATACCCTGGCGTGTGGCCTAGGAAATCAGAAATGGTAACTTACTTAATTGGAAGAAGCAGCTCCCTGTAGTATCTCCCCTTACCACTATTGTTGCCCATGCGCTGATGACCTGCCAAAGTTCCAAGGTTGGTGAGACCAATACAGCCAATCACAGCTCTCAAAATGATGCCATATTTAACTGTTGCAGTAGCTAATTATGAGTTTATTATGATGATGTCTTTTTTACCTTCATCAATTTAGGGATGGTCTGAGGTGCAGCCATCTGATATTCGTAGCCAATGAAGAAACTAACAAGTATGCATGCCACACATAGACAATTCCCCTAACCAATCCCAAATCCCTGTACGTTTTTGAAACCAAGCTTATGATGTGATGTCAATTGTGATGTATTTTTGATTTATAAACTGTTGTTTCAGATGAGGACTTTAAGAGTTGCGTCCCTATTGCTTGTATGTTGTCCCTGTTGGGCCTTTTCCATTTACCTTGACTATTTCCGCAATTCAGCTCGGGACTTCCGGGCCTGTCTGTTCCGCTAAGGACTGGTGTTTGCCAGTCCGCCTTTACATATGGTAGTGGTTTGGATGCCTAAAGTCCAGTCCCTCGTATTGGCGAATCCCCCCGCTGCAAGCCTGAGGACTGCACGGGTGACCTGTGGAGAACGGTGAATCACGTGTGAACTGGGACAGGCGACAGGAGCCCCCTTGGAGAAAATCCTGCCCGGTCCCAGCCGGTGCCCCGCAGGGCAAGGGCGAATGGTTGGTTGAGGGAGGGGGATCGATACCGAAGACCTCGGCCGATCCATGGAAGGAAGTATAGCATCGAAGTGGCAAACAAAGGTGGGGGGTTTAGATTGGTCTTTATATATTGGAGAATTGTGATGTGATAGTGTTTATATATGAGAGGATACCTATAACAAGGTTATGGAAAGTGGCGCACTAAACCTCGAACGTGGTATTAAGCTATTAAAAGAGAAAAGAGATTTCCTGCAATGAGGTCAAGGGAGAGTGCGTCATGCCCTCTTCCGGGGTAAACATTGAGTGATAAGGACACCTTGTCAGAAAGGGCAAGAAGACGGCCGTAGGCTTGGGGTTTTGTTGTGTTGTTTCAAATGTGCACCTATATGTGTAGTGATCGTCGGCCCCAGTAGCGAGCGGTTGAGATGTGGTTTAAGTTGTGAGAAATGAGGCTTTGTGGATATTGGTCTACTTCGTAGAGCACATGGAGTTGTGGTTTGGACCCAAAGGATGTGCTCCTGGGCGTGGGTGGCGTTTGTGGTACTTGCCCAACCATTTGTCAAAGCCGAGAGCCTTGGAAAGAGGGAGAAAAGTGTTGGAAACAGTAGAAAGTATTGTTGACAGGTGATTGTGAAGGAGGAGTGAAGAGATAGTAAGTTTGAAGGTTTGTTGAGGTCCAGTAAGTATCAGCAGTCAAGAGCATGACGTGCGATCATGGGACTCATTCTACTTATATATTTATGTAATTCATTGCCACGGTACAAAAATAAAATGTACAAGTACCACTCCAAGTGAGTTCATGGCACAGCAGGCAATATTTGTATGCCATGGCGCCAGGAGGGGACTCTTTCTAAATCAGTGCGGCAACGCATGACGACATATTTACACACTGCGTACAAAGGGGAACAAATGCCAAAAAGACTAGCTATTCTAGAGTTATGGAAGATGTTTGGGGGCAATATAGAGGATCCGCCCGTGAAGTAGTGAATGCTTAATCAGCATGAAGGGGAGGGCACAGCACCCTTGGCTCCTCCTCCCCAAAGCACCAATCCATCAAATGAAGGGCAGGGATTTTACCCATTGAAAAAATAGAAAAAAGCAGCAGGGTATACTAACCGTGTATATGCAGCCCCACTTACAGTAGAGATGATGCTATCATTGGAGCCAAGTTAAATATATAAATGCCAGCATCCATGCGTGATGATTATAACAAGTGATGCGAGCTACAGGCAAAGCTAACAGAGATTAGGAAGAGATGCAAATGCAGAAAAACAGGCAGAGCAATAAAGAAGAGACAGTGATCACTCCGAAAGAGTAGGTGGGAGGACAGATATTGCTTAAATTGGATGGAAGGAACACAGATTATGCGAAAGACAGAGAAAGGGAAGCTGAAGAAAGACAGCACAAGAAAAAGAAGAAGAGGAGAGAAAACAGGAAGACGAGTTTCTTTTCCAGCTTCCTCTGTACCAGTTTCACTTAATTTGCCTGTAACTGCTGTGTGGTTTCTTTTTCTTGTTCCCTTATTCGTTTGCATTGGTGTATTATTATACTCTGTATTTCTGGCCACCCTTTTGCCTCAATGCCCACTATCTTGTATAGTACCTTCTGCACCTCTTTCCTCTTTTTCGTAATCCCTTTTTGATGACAAAATAGAAAAGGGGAATCGATTGGTCCAAATTGTCCCCAGTCTCTGCTCTCCACATCTCTTGAACCTTAATAATGAATTGCGTGGGATCTTTGTCATCGCCCATAGTGTTTTGCCTAACCGACTATAGGCGGGGGTGTCAGGGTAAGTGCACTGAAGTGCGCCCCACACCTGCACTCTGATGTTGTTTAACAGTGTGCCATCATGTGCATCATTGTCCAACCTGACTCCAGGGTACTCTGCTTTAATCCATATGTCCCCAGCCTGCTCCCCCACCACTGCCACCAATAAACGTTTCATGTTACCCACAGCAAGGGGCACACTTGCAGTCTGCTTCTCAAATGTGCCGATCCACTTCCCTACCCACGCTGTTAATGGCGGGATGCCTTGATCAAATTGTTCTTGTCCATCTGTGCACAGGGCACATACTGTGCACTACCTACGGCCTTGTGAAACAAAGGCATTTGGAAGCCCACCTTCCTCCCTTCTTTTCTCCCTGAACTTCCCTTTTTCCTAGCTACTGCCATCCGACCAAACCTCTGCACCCTCTCATCCCACAACCTCTCCACTCAAGGTGTTATTTGCAGGGCCTGTTGCACTTCCTCTTCTCTGTCATCTCAAACTCATCCACTGCACTCCAACCATCCTCACCCTCATTGCCACCTAGGCCTCTGTCATTTTTGTACCCTGTGCTACGTGCATGTTCGTCTTCTTTCTTCTCTATATGAACATCTTTTATTGCTGTGCTGTCTAATCTGAACAAGATGCCCCCCACTCTCCATTCAGCTAGGCTGCTCCCTTTTGCCTCATTATGTGCTCTTCGCAGTCTCTCTAGCTCTGCCCGTGCTGACTCTAGCACCTCTTTTAACTATTTCTGTCCTGCGCACTCTGGAGGTAGAGCTGTCGCTAAACTGGGGGTATATGAGGGCAGTTGAACCATGGCCTGTGTGGACACATAGGTTGGGTTATCATACCCCGTCGCTGGGAGCGCTGCCAACGGATATACCCTTTGTATTCTGGTCGTGTCCCACCCGCTTCTGCTTGCTTGCCCCCTTCACGGGTGTCCCGTGCCCCTCCGTCATTACAGTCTTCTATGTCCTAAATCATCTTCCACAAATCTAGATTTTCTTTCAGTTCTGCAAATGTTTTCCTTTGTATTTCGCCACCAAAACCATAGTCGTGTGCTCCAGTATTCCCTTGTTGTGGGTGCCTTGCTCGGGCCAGGAATGTGGCATCCCCCTCTTGCTTCTGTAATCCACTGTTTGTGATACTTCTCAATCTTCTCCTGGTACAAGGGCAGGGCCTTGTACATATACTCTAAAGGAATCTCCCCTGCCACTGCAGTGATGTATGCGCTATAAGGTGCCCCTATGCTCTTAGTCGCGCTCTGTAAACGCTGCAAAAATCCCAATCAATGTCGTTCTACCTCCCTGTCTGCCCTCGTTACTTCCCCATTCCCCTGACTCACACCACCTCTCATACTCCACACACCCAAAACACACTGCTATGTGCACAATGCCCCTCCTCGTGTCTCCACCTTGCAAAATAAAAAAACAGGTTAACAATAAGCTAAAATAACAAGCTAAAATAACACGCACTACTCTTCCCGAGCCCACTAATTATGCAGGGATCCTATTTATTTCCTCTTCTTCTGTTACACAATAAAAGTGGTATCACCATCTCCCCTCGCTCGGGGAGGCTCTCTACACTTAGCCCACCCTCTTTTACAAATATTCTTCCCCTACTTGTTATCCCTTGAAAGTGTACACTCACATAAGCGTGTTCAACCGAACGCCTCCATCATGGGGTTCCAACACCGGCTAGCACTCTCTCCGGAGCTGCACACCACTTCAAAGAGCATGCTTTATTTGGGACTGGTCCCTCAGGAGAAGTGGCCAGGAAGCCTCCATCATTGCAGGGGTCGCTGGGATCACATCGGGGTAACCCAGAGACATTTTTATGGAAGGGCAAAAGGGGCCCTTACCCAGGGCCCCGACCTTGGAGGGGGCCCCACAAGGCTAGCTGATCTGAAGTAAGATTCCATTGTTTACAAGTCTTAAAAAGCACACGTCAGGGTATTTTACGGGGTGCTGCTGAGGCTATAACCCATTACCTTTCTGTTTTGGCAAGTGCATTCTGCCTTGATCAATTCATCATGTATTGCTTTCTGTGTTCACTATGGTATACATAGTTTGTGTGTTCCTTATGGCACAACTCAGTAGCATTATTTCCTTCCTGTGGGAATTATGTTGATCATGTGCAATAGGCAATGGTGAAATGCATTTTGATAAATTGAATGCCACAATGGTTCAGAAGTTAGCTCAGTGTGTGAAGCACCCATTGCAGAGATATGTGGTCATATGCAACATTAGAATATCACACCCCAGCCAGGCTGGCTGAGCCTTTCCTATGTCTGAAGTTTATAAACCTGCCTGTATATGTACTTGGTTTTGACGAACAACATCTGCTATTATCAGCAATGCACCTGCACCAGACAGGGGTTGCTCTAAAAACTAAAATATCATCCGTATGGTGAAGGTCTTGAAATTGGTTTGTTCAGATGGGGTGTTGTAAAACCTAAGCAATCGCCTCCAACGATGGTATAAACTGTTAGTCTAAGAGGTGAATAAGTATCCAAATTCAAGACTATGGAGCGACAGTGTTCATGTTTGTATCCTGGATTTGCCAGCAGACGATACATTGATCCTGGTCAAATCATCTAATATATTTTACATTACTGTGCTGTCTTCTGTGAGATGCGCTTTCTTGTATGCTGCTGGTATCATTTAGCCACTTGCTTGATATTTCTTCTTATGTAGGCCATTTGGGTGGAAGGGTTGGTAGTCAGAAGAGAGCGGACCATATGTTGCAGGCCTCAGGAAAGCATATTTTAAGGTCTGCTTGTTCGACACAAAAAACGGTTTGCTTTTTGTTAAAAGTCAAAGATTTGTATGCATTGTTTTGGAAGTATTTAAAGCTTTAAAATACAAAAGACAAACCAAGATTAAATTTGTTAAATCACATCAATTGGTATGCTGCTTCTTATATGCTTGCCTTGATGATGGAGAGAATTAAGCTAGAATCATTCCCATTTTGCATTACACCCTTCTATAATATTTTGTTTAAAAATGATAATGTTTGGTAATGTGATTTGTGTACTTTCCAAGTCCGATTTTTTTAAAAATTAGATTGTTTTAGTTCATGGTAAGAACTGGAAAAGAAAGTGTTCAAATGCAGAAATTGCAGAGTTGGCACAAATCCCAGCTTCATCCCTTCACCCCTTAACCAATATGTGATCCTGGGCATCTCATTTAATCCTGTATTGCAGAACCTCTCAATATTGCCAGTCCATAAACCTTTCAAAATGGTTAGCCCTTCCAAGTGAATTCCTTCTCATGGTATGATCTTCATAAAAGCCTTATTCTTGGTTTCACTGAGTTAATAGTGAGCATATTCATATCGCACACCACAGGCATGTGTTCCTTTGATATCTAACGGCAACACTATTTGAAAACCCTATCCCACTTCTAATCTCAGTCTGTCTGGATAGAGACACCTTCCTAGTAGCTTCTAATCTGCCTCCACTATCCATGCTATGGTATGTGTAGTGTTCTCCTTTCTTCCAATTGGTGGTCTCTATCCATGCAATCTGTGAGACAGCTCATGTGAGTTCTCTGTCTATTATGGGTTACATGCACCTTTTACACACGGTCCTGCATTAATACTACATCTACCTTCCTGGATGTTATTGATAAAAAGTATCCTGTATGTACTAGAACAGTAACCTCTTCGTAAACCGCTAATGTTGGTCTTCAAATACTACCTGTTTTTCATTCTGATTAGAGCAAGAATGAAGATGGCAAGGGGACTTAAAGGGAGTAAACATGCTTATTATGCTGCGAGACAGCATATCAACCTATAGGTTGTGAGCATGATGGGTGGGGCGCGGGGGGTGCGACCAGTTTTCTTGATCCCTTAATTGCTTTGGTTTGGTGGAGGGGGGCTCCAAAGATGTCCGTGCGCAGGACCTCAAAAGTGCTGAAGATGGCCCTGGGTTAACCAAATGAAGGCACACCCCTGCATGTGCATGCCACAAAATATACAGCCCGCTAGGGAAAAAGGCCCAAGACACTATTGCAAGGACAACAAGTATTTAATTCTGCGAAAATAGGAATGCATCAGCAAAGAACTCTGCTGCCACGGAACTTTCTGAAGTCCCATGGCATGTGCAGTAGGGTATAAGCACAAAAGACATCATACTATACAGTACAATTCTATGACATGGATTGGTGGAGGCCTATAGATGTAGGGCCTGCTCCATGTGGGATGCTAGGGCATTGGTCCATCTTCATCTGTTCATCTCTGATCACGTGGGTGCTGCTGGGCTCGTCATCCACGGTGAGCTGACCTAACGATTTATTAGCTACTCTAACACACAATGGGCCTCATTACGAGTCCGGCGGTAGCCGTGCCGGAAGAACCGGCAGGCTGCCGCTGGACCCGTAATACCATTCCGCCTCCGTGATTGCAGGAAT
Source organism: Ambystoma mexicanum (assembly GCF_040938575.1). Lineage (NCBI taxonomy): Eukaryota > Metazoa > Chordata > Amphibia > Caudata > Ambystomatidae > Ambystoma > Ambystoma mexicanum. Next base: position 92,808,265 of record NC_090932.1, read on the forward strand.
CACCAGGGCATTACAACCCTGGTTACCCGGTAATTCTGGAGGCGGAATTCTGTAAATCCCCATTCCCATGGAGTCCTATATAGGACTCCATGGGGATGGGGACCATGGAAACACTGGTTCTGTCTATGACAGAGCCGGTGCTTCCATGTCCGCCTGCAGGTCAGACCTGGCGGGAGTGACACCTCCGGCCTGCAGGACTCGGAATCAGCCGGTCCGCAAACAACGGTGGCGGCGGATTTGCCACCACTGTTGTTTCCGGACCGCCTGACTCGTAATGAGGCCCAATGTTATTCTTACAATCGTAACAATGGACCTGGCAGATACAGGGAAAGGCTTGTGGGAGAACCGAGGTCACACTAACACACACCCACTTCGCTCGTTCCAAGACAGATCAGCAACTCACAAGGTCCTCCACCTTAGGTTTGAGCTATAATTTGTTGCCACCCTGCACCTCGCTGCACAAATCACGTGTCCCATTGCTGAAGGCGTGATAGCCTTGCCTTCTGATCTTAGTGATTGATCGAATGGTGTAAATGTTTTATGGTCGGTGGTCTGGGTTTGGATTATACTGTGGCATGCAGGGTCATGGGATGAAAGCATGGCACCGATGTATTTCTCATGTGGGGATCGTTGGGGGCAGGAGGGCCTTGCTATCTGCTTCGTGGGATAGTACTGCCAAGAGGTGCTCTGCTCCCTTCTCATAACCGTGCAGGGTGAATTTTTCCCACGGCACGAGGGCCTGTAATTCTCCGACCAATGGAGTAGGTTGTGGATTTCTGAGACCTGGCCAGGATGGAGGTGGTGTTTCTGCTCATGCAAGGGGCCTAATACTAATACACAAAGTTCTGTTTGCCTCACTTGGGACTAACTTCTAAGATGGCTGGAGCTTGCCCAGATGGCATTCACACCCACATCTACCATATAGTTTATAATAAATGCACTAAGGTGATTGTGCCCCGCCCTGTATGTGCACTCTCCCACCCCACCCTCCTGCTCCCTGGATTTGTTCTATTAGCATCTAATTCTTGTTCATTATCGGCTAGCGCGGTCTGAAGACCCTCTCTCTTTCCCAAAATTATTGTAATCACTTGCAGCCCACCCCTGCATATCTAATTCTACTTGCAGCCCTGCCACCTTGCATGTCTAAGTACACTTGCAGCCATATCTTTTGCACATCTAGTACACTTGCATCCCGGACCCTAGCATATCTAGGTATAATTGCAGCCAGGCCCTTTGCACATCTAAGTATACCTCCAGCCCAGCCCCAGCATATCTAAGTATACTTGCAGTCCTGCCATCTTGCATATCTAAGTACACGTGCAGTCTGACCCCTGGCATATTTACGTATATTTGCAGCCCGGCTCCCTTGTGTATTGAAATACACTTGCAGTCAGGCCCTTTGCACATCTAAGTATACTTGCAGCACAGCTCCCTTGCATATCTAAGTACAATTGCAGCCCGGACCTCTGGCATATTTAAGTATATTTGCAGCCCGGCTCCCTTGTATATCGAAGTACACTTGCAGCCAGGCCCTTTGCACATCTAAGTATACCTGAAGCACAGCCCCCAAGGATATTCAAGTGCACTTGCAGCCTGACCCCTTGCATATTTATACTTGCATCCCTGCCACATGGCATATCTAAGTATACTTGCAGCCATGTCACCTTACGTATCTAAGTACACTTGCAGCCTGGCCCCTTGCATATCTAAGTACACTTGCAGCCCAACCCTTGCCATATCTAGGTATAATTGCAGACACGCCCCTTGCATATTTAAGTATACCTGCAGTCAGGCCCTTTGCATATCTAGGTATGATATGTTATTTTTATCGCGCTTATACACAAGTGTCTCAGAGCGCGACCAAGCAAAGGGAGGGGAGCAAGGGAGAATAAAAACAATGGTCTTACTAGGCCCAGCGACATTAAGAACACGCAAGTGCATGGAAAAGGGGGAAAGTGCGAGGAAGGGGGAGAAGTGGAAAAGTGCATCACAAAGGAGAGAACAGAATAAATAATAAACACAATAAATAAATAAATAAAGGCAGAGGCAAGTGCGTGATTTGTCAGATAAGGTATATCTGATAAGTGCAGAAAAAAAATGTTTTTTTAAATGAGGGACTGTATGGGTAAAGATACAGATCCAAGTGCAAGGGGTGGCTCGGAGACATTGCAGGAAGGAGAGCAAATACCTGGGCCTGAGGGAGGCTGGGAGAATGGAGCCAAGAGAGAAAACGGATCAACTGGGGAGAAGAGGGGCAAAGGCAGAAGCGAAGAGGAAGGTCTTGAGGTGCTTCCGGGACCAGAGATGGTTCTCCTCAAGTTTCAAAGTGGCCGTAAGGCTGTTCCAGAGGGAGGCCCCCGCCGAAGACAGGGATCTGCCCCCAGCTCATTTCTTTGAAAAACTACTGACCCTGAGGGAGTTAGAAGTAGAGGAGCGAAGGGCTTGAGAGGGGAGGTATTTATGGAGGGATTGTTGAAGGTATTTTGGACCCAGGCCCAAGAAAGCCTTGTGGACAATTCAGAGGGTTTTAAATTGAATCCTTGCGTCCACTGGGAGCCAACAGTGGGATTTCAGAACTGGAAAGATACGATCCCAGGGCTTGAGGCCAAGGACAAGTCTCGCAGTCCTGTTCTGGATTAGTTGTAAAGGGCGGAGAGGGGAGGCAGGTAGATTTAGAAAGAGGCTGTTATAGTAGCCCAACCTGGAGCGAACCAGAGCTTGGAAGACAGTGACCTTCTGTGGGAAGGAGAGGAAAGGCAGAGTACCTCTAAAGAGGTGGAGTAGGAAGTTTGACTTTTAAGAGATGTCAGAGATGTGTGCGGAGAAGGAAAGTGTGGAGTCAAAGATGACCCCAAGGTCATCCTTGCAGGAAGGAGTAGGAGAAGGGCCAAGAGAGGCCGGCCAGATAGTGAGGGGAAAGGATGGTGCAGGCATACCGATGAGGAGGATCTCAGTCTTGTTGGCATTTAGACAAAGATCGTTGGCGCCACAACAATTTTGAATGGCGATTAGGCAATCACAGATGAGGGAAGGAGAAGAGGTGTCTGAGGGAAGCATGAACATGAGTTGGGTGCCATCAGCATAGCACTGGCAGTTTGAGCAGAAAATGGAAATGCAATAGGCGAGAGTAGCTAGGTATTGGTTGAAAAGCCAGGGTGAAAGGTTGGACCCCTGTGGAACACCACAAGTAGAGCGGCAAATAGAGGAAAGGAAGGACGCAAGTTGTACCAGGGAAGGTCGATCAGAAAGGAAAGTGGTCAGCCAGGCCACAGCCTGATCAGTGATACCCAGGTTGTCACAGAGACGATTGAGCAGTATGGCATGGTTGACCGTGTCGAAAGCAGAGGAGAGATCGAGTAGGATGAGGATAGAGGGAATGTATACTTGCAGCCCTGTCACCTTGCATATTTAAGTGCACTTGCAACCCGGCTCCCTTGCCTGAGTACACTTGCAGCCCGGCCCCATGCATATCTCAGTACACTTGCAGTCCAGCCCCTGGCATATCTAGGTATAATTGCAGACATGCCCCTTGCATATTTAAGTATACCTGCAGCCAGGCCCTTTGCCTATCTAGGTATACTTGCAGCCCTGACACTTTGCATATCTAAGTGCACTTGCAGCCCTGGCACCTTGTATATCTATGTATTCCTGCAGCTCTGCCAGCTGACATATCTAAGTACATGTGCAGCCTGCCCCCTTGCATATTTAAGTACACTTGCAGTCATGCCCCTGGCATTTCTAAGTATAATTGCAGCCCAGCCCCTTGCATATCTATACTTGCAGCCCTGCCACCTTGAATATCTAAGTACACTTACACCTGTGCCACCTTGCCTATCTAAGTGCACTTGCAACCCGGCCCCTTGCATATCTATACTTGCAGCCCTGCCACCTTGCATATCTACGTACACTTGCAGCCTGGCCCCTGGCATATCTAAGTACACTTGCAGCCCTGCCACCTTGCATATCTAAGTATACCTGCAGCCCTGCCACCTTGCATATCTAAGTACACTTGCAGCCCGGATCCTGGCATATCTAGGTATAATTGCAGAAAAGCCCCTTGCATATCTAAGTATACCTGCAGCCCAACCCCTGGCATATCTAAGTACACTTGCAGCCCTGCCACCTTGCATATCTAGGTATTCCTGCAGCACTGGCGCCTGACATATCTAAGTACATGTGCAGCCTGCCCCCTTGCATATTTAAGTACACTTGCAGTCATGCCCCTGGCATTTCTAAGTATAATTGCAGCCCAGCCCCTTGCATATCTATACTTGCAGCCCTGCCACCTTGAATATCTAAGTACACTTACACCTGTGCCACCTTGCCTATCTAAGTGCACTTGCAACCCGGCCCCTTGCATATCTATCATATCTATACTTGCAGCCCTGCCACCTTGCATATCTAAGTACACTTGCAGCCTGACCCCTGGCATATCTAAGTACACTTGCAGCCCTGCCACCTTGCATATCTAAGTATACCTGCAGCCCTGCCACCTTGCATATCTAAGTACACTTGCAGCCCAGATCCTGGCATATCTAGGTATAATTGCAGAAAAGCCCCTTGCATATCTAAGTATACCTGCAGCCTAACCCCTGGCATATCTAAGTACACTTGCAGCCCTGCCACCTTGCATATCTAGGTATTCCTGCAGCACTGGCGCCTGACATATCTAAGTACATGTGCAGCCTGCCCCCTTGCATATTTAAGAACACTTGCAGTCATGCCCCTGGCATTTCTAAGTATAATTGCAGTGATGCTACCTTGCATTTCTAAGTACACTTTGAGCCAGGCCCTTTGCACATCTATGAATTCCTGCAGCCCAGCCCCCTAGCACATCTAAATACATCTGCAACCCGCCTCTTGCATACCTAAGTACACTTGCAGCCCATCCTCGTAGCATATGTAAGTTTACTTGCAGCCCTGCCACCGTGCATAAATAAGTACACTTGCAGCCAGTCCCTTTGCATATCTAAGTATATCTACAGCCCAGCCACCGTGCATATCTAAGTACACTTGCAGCCCGCCCACTTGCATATCTAAGTTTACTTGCAGCCTTGCCACCATGCAGAACTAAGTACACTTGCAGGGACAATGCACTTTTTTATGAACAGTAATGATGAAACAATATGTATCTGATGTAGATAATTTCATCAAGGAAGCCTCTAAAGTGACTCATGTTAATGTTAATGTTAAAGGTTTTTATACCGCGCCGATTCCACTTGTGTGGTCTCCAGGCTTATCTGTAATGTAAGGAAGAAGGGTGGATGGTTAGTAGGGTTGAACAGGAAAAGAGCAAGACAGCTGTGATGTGATGTTGGCAGCTTCAGTTCCGAAACACAGTTCACTGAGCCTAAATGTGAATTTTGGAAGTTGGCCATGTGCTTTTGTGCGAGATTGGGTGTGGTTTATTTTGTTGTTGTGATGTTGTGAAGTATGCACGGACTGTGGTGCTGTAGAGGTCTGGTTGCGTTAAGTCCAGAGTTTCAGAGGTGTACGCAGAGGAGTGGGTTTCTTAGTACGGATTGTTGTTTAAAGTACAGGAAATCCAACCAAGTGCTCCACACATCCCACCCCCGCCGAAATCCACCCAAGTGCACCACATCACCCACCCTATGAATCCATCTAAGTGCAACCCCCATCTCCTTGGAAATCGACCCAAGTGCAGCACTCCCCTATCCCAGCAACCAATCCCAGTGTGTCCCACCTCCCCCTACTGAAAATCCATCCAAGTGCATCACATCTCCCACCCCTGAAATTCACCCAACTGTGCAACATCTCCTATCCCAGAAATCCATCCAGGTGCGTCACACCTCCCACCCAGTAATCCATCTGAGTGTGTCACACTCCACCACACCCCCTGAAAATCCATCTAAGTGCATGACATTTCCTACCCCTGAAAGCTACCTAAGTGCGTCTGACTCCCTAACCCTGACATCCATCCAAGTGCATCACAATTCCCACCCCTGAAATATGTCTAAGTACGTCACACTTCCTACCCATGAAATTCATCTGACTGCATCACCTGTGGCAGTCTTGATCTTTGTCTCCCCCTAGTTGACTTTTCTGGGTTTTACCTTGATTGTCACCTTAGGGATCATGGTTCCTAAATTTCTCCAGGATTCGTTAAACTGTCTGAGTTCTTAGCACAGGCCATATTTCTATCAAGGTGATGTGCTCACTGGCCTAAAGGAAATCTGCTGGGAACGGTTAGTCATTTTCTTCGATATCCTACGGGCATTGTTTGTTTGTTTGTTTTATTTATTTGTAATGCGTGCCAGACTCAGGGGTATCAGGGCGCAGAGGATACATGAATACTTTCAGCTTAGGGTTACACAGTTATATAAAAGGAGAGACAAACGTATGCATAAAGGATAAAGTCAGTAGGTTATTTGAGAGGTATATACATACAATAAGAATAATCAATACAGCATTACATGATTTTAAAATAGAGGTTGTCCTTTATTGGGGAGGGTCTGGTGCATTACTGCTGGTTCCTTGTTGTTCCTCAGTGAGGGTACGCCTAATCTGTGAGTCTCCCTTCCTTTATTTTCCCTCCCCCTGTTTCCCTTGAGGCTCCTTCACTGACCTAATCGTATCAGGCCTACCAGCTTCACCTGTGACTTCATAGTCCCTCTTTAAGGGGTGGGGGAAGGGGGTGTCTATGTTTAAGGTCTCTCTTCAAAGTCCTAGCACTTCTTCCTCTATTGTTTTCGGGCTACTCTTCCTTTTTCAGTATTTGGCCGGTTACGAGGTGTGTGGCCGCTATTTAGTCCGTTTCATTGTGTTCGAAGCTGAAGAGCCAGGTTTTAAGACATATTCTGAATTTTGTATGGTCCTCCATTTTTCTTATTTCCTTGGGAAGGGACTTCCATATTTTCATCGCTAGGCAGGAGAATGCTGATTACACAGTTTTTTCTTTGCGTTTTGTTTGGGTTCTAGGCAGATGTCGTTGCAAGATCGCAGGGTTCTGGTTGGTTTGTAGATGGAAAGTTTCTTTAGAATAAATTCCGCTCCCTGGCCGTGCATTGGTTTGTGCATTCTACCATTGTTTTGAAAGTGATTCTTTTTTGGACCGGGAGCCAATGTAACCTCCTAAGAGCTGGTGTGATGTGATCTCTTCTGTTGAGTTTAAGGAGAAGTCTGGCTGCCGCATTTTGTATTCTTTGCCGTTTCCGAGTAGGTAGTCTGGCATTCCAAAGTATAAGGTGTCGGCATAATCTATCCCGACATGGTGAGGGATATGACGGCCAATGTTTTGGGCATGAATGAGAGGAATGGTACAATTGTTTTAATTGTTTGATGGTGGAAGAAACACTTCTGGATTATCATATTAACTTGGGGTTCTAGTGTTAACTCTTTGTCCATGATGATTCCAAGGTTTTTTACAGCTGAAGATGGTGTTGGTGGGTTTCCAAGTTCTACAGGCCATGGGAGCCACTGGTTGTTTCCTCTGTCTTCAGGTGTAAACAGGATTTTTGTGTTTGTTGATGTTCATCCATTGGTAGAGCTCCTTGAAGCACTCTATTAGGGGTGCGTTCTCTTCTTGCATTTCACTGTATTGGAAGATGATTTGTGTATCGTCTGCGTACTGGTAGCATGTTAATCTGTGTTTTTTGATATGTGGTTGATTAGCAGACTCAGTAGTGCTGAAAGTGATGAGCCTTGGGGTACTCCGCAGGTGGTGTCCCGTGGTGCGATTTGAAAGGTTTCTGTTCTTTCCGAGAGGAAAGATTTGATCAAGAGCAGTGCTGTCAGTGAGCCCTATATATTCCAGTCTTTTTATTAGGATGTTGTAGTTGACTTTGTCAAAGGCAGCTGAGAGATCCAGTAATATCGGTGGTAATTTGGTTTTGCAGTTTGTGTTCATCTTTAGATCATCCTATATTGAGACTAGAGCTGTCTCCGTTTCTCTGAAGCCTACTTGTGCCTGGTCCAGTAGATGGTTATTTTGAACGTGCTCCAGTAGTTGTTCATAGACTGAGGTTTCTAGTAGTTTTGCCAGTTATGGAATGTTTAAGATCGGTCTATAGTTTGAGGGGTCTTCCACATCGCTCACTGTGTCCTTGAGCAGAGGTTTGATGTAGGATGTTTTGAATGCTCTTGGTACTCTCCCTGTTGTAAGTGATTGATTGAAGAGGTTAAGGTAGTATTCTGATGGGGTGTCCTGTGCGAGGATGGATTCATAAATGTCTGGAGTGCAAGGGTCCATTGGGGAAACTGCCTTCTTACTCTTCTTAACCAGGCTTAGTAGTTTTTCTCTTGACATATGTTGGAAGCATCAACTTTTGTTTTGTGGAGAGAGGGGCCGGTGGTAGCTGGTACATTGTTCGGTCGTTTGGTCTGTTTTTTATGACTCAGTGTATGTTGGTGATTTTGTTCTGGAAGTGATCTGCAAGATCATTGAATAGCTTTTGGGAGGGTACTCGTGAGTTGTTCCATCCAGGTGGGTTTCTCATCTCGTTTGCGTTGTTGAATAACTCCCTTTGGGTGTTGGTGGCTTTTCTGATCCGGCGTCGTAGTGCTTCTTTTATGCTTTGAGAATTTCAGATTTGTATGATCGAATTTGTAGTCGGCATTTTACTCTTTTGTCTTGGTCGTAATTCTTCCTGCAATCATGTTCTAGTTTATGGTTACATCTTTTCATTGCTTTTAGGTGGGTGTGAACCATCTAGCCACTGCTTTCTTTCTTGATGGGATGCATTTTTCCCATGCAGATTGCATCTATTTTTTCTGCAATCCATTTCTGGATCAGGTTTGCTTTTCCGTCTATGTCCATCCAATGATATGGCTGTTGGCTTTGTGGTTTCTAGTTGTTCTTCTAAGTTACTGTTCCTGATGGTTTTCCGGTTTCTTTTCCAAATTGCTGGGTATTTCTGCAGATTTTTGGATGGGTTTGATAGCATTTGGATCACAAAAGGGTTGATGAGGTGGTCGCTCCATAGTATTTGGATGGGCCGTGCTGTTGTGATCTGTTTTTTTAGCAAAGATTGGGTCTAGGGTGTGTCCTGCTGCGTGTGTTGCTCCTTTCACCATCTGTCGAAGATTCATGCTCTCCAGTTGCTTGATTAAGGTTTTCTGCGTGTTGGGGTTCTCTTCTACAAAACATATGTTGATGTCCCTAAGAATGATATGATCACGTTTTGATGGCTAGATTAGTGACTGCTTCTATGAAGGTATCTGTGAGGGTGGCGTCATAGGTTGGGGGCCTGTGGACGAGTATGAATGCAAGGTTTGATTGTGGTTTCGTGGTAAGGTGGAGAATGAGGGATTCACAGTTCTGGATGTTTAAAGGCTCTGTTGTTTTCATTTTTAGGTGTTCTTTGTAGGCTACTGCAAGTCCTCCTCCTCCTTTTCCTTTTCTGTTCGCCTGTTTGCATTTGAAGTTATCAGGTAGGCAGCAGTGTAGTTTGACTTTGTAGTTTACAGTCAGCCAGGTTTCTGGAATGAATAGGATGTCAATTCCACTGTTGCAGATTAGGCTGTAGATCTGAGCTGTGTGTTTGGACATAGATCTGTGTTGATTAGGTTGCAGTGTACTTTTCTCCTTGTAGTAAATTGATTTGTTCTGGTATGCATCTTTAGGTGGTTATGTTGGTTGTTCTCCTTATCATCTTTGGGTTGTTGAGAGTGTTTAGGGATTCTTGTTTCGTTGCTGAATAGGTCGGTTAGGTTTCTAATTAGGGTCATGGTCGTTTTAGGCTCCTCTTCCGATTCAGGATGGTGTTGGTGGTTCTCTTGGGTTTGGTGATGTATGGAGTGAGGGTGCAGCTTCTCATTTTTCCAGTTGTTTCTGCCTTTTTCCTATGGAGTCCTAGTATCATGCTGTCATGTATGGGTATCTGTTCTGTTGATCTGGTTGTTGTGAGGTACGGTGTAAGGTAGAGTGATTTTAGTCTTGTTTTCGGGAAGGCTCTATGCCTTTGATGGTCATTTCTGTGCATTCTGATGATGTCATGGAGTTTGTCGAGGTAGGGGTCTGTTGTGATTCCTTTTTGGATATTCTTTCTTGTTGCTTTCTCTCCCATTGACTGATTCTCTGACATGGCATGGTCTGGTCTTCTGGTATTTTTTTGGTTGCCTCACGGTTGCAAGTGGTTTCCACTGATCTGGGTTATTTGAAGCTACAGCGGCGTAAGTCCTCCTGTGTTCATTATTCTGTGTTTTCTGTCTGCCTTGTGGTGGTCCACCTTGTTCGTTTTTGGGTTGGGTTCCTTTCCATGGGGGTTTCCTAGTGAGTTTTCTTTGCATGGGTAAAGTAGGGAGTGTTGAGAGTGGCTGAGTCGGGTCGGTGGTCTCACACTGTGTGCAGCATTGATGAGTTGGCTCAGGTAGTTGTGTGGAGGGATGTAAAGATCATACCCACCTGCCACACAGCACATTCAGAGGCTCTGTTTATGGTATACCTGCAAAGTTAAAACCTACAAACTGCCTCTGCATTCATTTACTTGTTTTACCGCTGCAGTTTTGGGCCAATCCAATTTCATGTTCCATTCCAGGTTTTGGGTTAAACCAGCAGATGCATTCTGGTAAACGTATGCTGTCCAAAAGGCATAGGTTCTGGAGGAGGCATGCTAAGTAGATTGGTTTGCAGCAAGCTACTAAGAGCTGGAGAGGCCCTGATTGCATTCAACTGTTCCAAGCTACTGCAGGGTAGGCTGCAGAGAGCTGGAGAACCCTTCATTACAAACCAATGCTGCAGGCTACTGAAGCCAGGGCTGACCTTCATTGAGCACAGCTGCCTGAGACAGCAATCAGCTCCACCCTGTTGGCTTGTTGGCTGGGAGGGCCTTTATAAACTCACTTTGAACAGAAGCAGTTGTCAGTCAACTGCTTCCACTGGGAGTTTGTGCTTGTGCCCCTGTGACCAGTTTTTGAACCTTTCCTGAATATGTTGATTTTGGCTTTTGAATCCTGTTTGCTGTTGCTGCTTTGCAGCCCCCTTTCCAGTCTGCTGTTGCAGTCTGCCTGTTATTGAACCTTTCCTTTATTTCCTGCTGTTGACTTCTGAATCATTGTCCTGTTTTGCTGTTAAAGACATTCAGTTCTTTACTGATATCTTTTCTGCCTCTCTGGCTTTCTGTAAACACCCGGTTTTCTGTAAGCATTTCTGCTTTTCACAGGCGTGTCCTGTTTCTGTCTAGCTTTTCTCTTTCTCTCTGCAAGCCCAGCCTTTTGAAGTGTTCCTGTTTGTTCCTTGCCTGCAATATTACCCGACTTCAGTCCATAGTTCTAGTGTCTGTTTTAAGTACTCTGAGTTTCCTGAACCCCTCGTATTTGCTGTGTTGGCAGCGACCTATCTTGCCTGAGTGCTTTGTCTTGTGTATTCTGATATTCCAGTCTCCGCTTTGTACTTTGTTTCTCTATCCTGTCCTGTACCTGGTTACTTCTTTCAACACTGCTTTCTACCTGTATTACATCTTGGTCCACTGTTGTGCCTCTGCTTTAAATCTGTTTACAGTGTGACCCCTGGGTTGGTCTCCATTCAGATAAGGGCAAGACTTCTGTTGCCTTCGCATAGTCCATTTAAGTCTTACCTGCTGCAGTATATGGTCTCCAGTTTTACCCTTGCACTGAGCAAAACAGTATCTTCGGCATGCCTAACTCATGACGCTGCTGTATGACTGTTGTTGAGAGTAATCTGATGGTACCGATCCCAAGGGATTTCCCTAATCCTTGGAGACCCCTTAATATTCCAATACAGTCTTTATTCTGATCAATCCGTGTTGCACAGTATATTTGCTTGTCTTTGCTTTGTTTCTGTATCTTTACTTCCTGCCAACTCATGCCCCTGCAGTTCCTGTGAATACCTGTCTCAACTCAGATCAGCTTGGTACATACCCTGTTTCTATTTTATGCTAGCCTTGCCTCAGGAATCTCCACGAATCGACAGTGTAGACTGTGAGATAATGCTTCTGCACGGTGCTCTCCGACCTTGCAAGGGATAGTAGATGATGGGCAGGACTCGTTAGGGGGTCCTAGTTTCTCCCCTTAGAGTTGTTTTACCAGCTAATCTGATCATGGTTTCTGTTTTACTTACCGTTGTTCAGGTTCCTGGCGGGATATCCTACATTTCTATAATTGTTGAAAGTTTGCTTCCTGCCTTTCGCCTGGGTGTGAAATATGGCTAACGCAGTTGGTCTAGATCAGGCTTGTCCAACCTTTTGAATGTGGGGCCGAAGCATGACCTTTTTGTCACCCGGTGGGCCGGTGAGCCAAAAGCAGTACATTCAAAATCGATGGTGTGTGACCTTTGACACAATAGCATCACAGGCAGTGATAGCCATGCAGTCCCAAAGATGTGTCAGGGACAGTGATGAAAGGTTAGTTTGTTGTGATTTCTTCCACCAGTGTGTGATATTTTTCTGAAACAGTGGGGGCGACCGAGCGTGGCGAGGGAGCTATAACGATCTAGGGAGGGTTTGGGGGGGGGTGTCCCTTAGGGGTCCCCCGCCCCCAAGATTTTTTTCTAAACATGGGGCTGAAATGGTGCATTTTACAGCAGGAAAAGTGGCCTAAAAGCTATAAGTTTACAATCGGTTCTAAAGGGGAACATGTATATTCCATGTCACCAACAGCAGACAAGAACACTGTAGAACACAACACATTTTAATGATCAATGTGTCCACAGTGTAAGGCAGCACTGTCACTGATGTAACACATTGGCATGCTGGTTGTGCCCAAAATATGCCTCTGTAGCAACATGTCTATGCTGGTTGTTCCCAATTTAGGCCAGCATTGTCCTGTACAAAGCATGATTGATGCTGCCTGAGCATGTGCAGTGTGCCCAAAACATATGGCAGCTTATCTCTCTAATACACATTCATTACTTCTGTGTTAATGATTGATGCTGCCTGTGCAGTGTGCCCAGTTCATATGGAAGCTTATCGCTGTAATATACATTCATTACTTCTGTGTTAATGAGTGATGCTGCCTGTGCAGTATGCCCAGTTCATATGGCAGCTTATCGCTGTAATACACATTCATTACTTCTGTGTTAATGAGTGATGCTGCCTGTGCAGTATGCCCAGTTCATATGGCAGCTTATCTCTGTAATACACATTCATTACTTCTGTGTTAATGAGTGATGCTGCCTGAGCATGTGCAGTGTGCCCAATACATATGGCAGCTTATCCCTGTAATACACATTCATTACTTCTGTGGTAATGAAAGAAGCTTAATCCCATTCAAAAGATACAACTCTAGATGCAAGTAGGGCTAAAAACCCAATTCGTCAACGTGTGAGATATGACTAACTCACACAGTCCGCTCAGGTGTGAGACATGGCTAATTGGCACAATTCGCCCACATGTGAGATATGGCTGATCAACACAGCTGGTCTAAGTTAAAATATGGCAGGAGCACAATTCGCCTAAGTGCGAGATAAGGCTAGCCAACACAGTTGATCCAAAATCAAATAGGTCTAGAACACAGTTCGCCTAAGTGTGAGATGGAATTTTGTTTATATGATGTTTCTAATACTAAATTTGGGTGATTATATTGTATGTGTAATTGTGATTTTAACTTTGTTAATGGATGCAATGTCCGAATCCAATTTGAAATCTTGCAGCCAGGCCCTTTGCATATATCAGTACACCTACAGCCTGCCCTCTTGCATATCCAAGTACACTTGCAGTCCGCCCTCTTGCATAGCCTTCCACCTTGCATATCTAAGGTTACTTGCAGCCCTGTCACCTTGCATATCTAAGCTTACTTGCAGCCTTTCCACCTTGCATATCTAAGTATACTTGCAGCCCAACCTCTTGCATATCCAAGTTCACTTGCAGCTCGACCCTTGCATATCCAGGTACACTTGCAGCCCGCCCTCTTGCATATCTAAGTTTACTTGCAGCCCTTGCATCTTGCATATCTAAGTCTACTTGCAGCCTTTGCACCTTGTACATCTAAGTATACTTGCAGCCCAACCTCTTGCATATCCAAGTTCACTTGCAGCTCGACCCTTGCATATCCAGGTACACTTGCAGCCCGCCCTCTTGCATATCTAAGTTTACTTGCAGCCCTTGCATCTTGCATATCTAAGTCTACTTGCAGCCTTTGCACCTTGTACATCTAAGTATACTTGCAGCCCAACCCATTGCATATCCAAGTTCGCTTGCAGCCCGACCCCTTGCATATCCAAGTACACTTGCAGCCCACTCTCTTGCATATCCAAGTTTACTTGCAGCCCTTCCACCTTGCATATCTAAGTACACTTGCAGCCCGACCCCTTGCATATGTCAGAGCACTTGCACCCTTGACCTTTTGCACATGTACTCCCAGATATCTAGATAAGCATTGGCACTCTGCAACCCCGTAATGGGAAGGTTGTGGGATGCACACCCGGGTCCACTTGTTCCCAGTGCTGGTCATTGGGCCGGCTCTCGGCGGATCCGAGATCCGGCACCAGATATGGAGCCGGATCTCAGGATACGGTCAGGGTCAGCCGACCCAAGCCCATGAAATGCTCTGGAATACTTAAACAAAAAAAAAATGCGCCTGCGACGGCAGCATTGCCTTTTACCACAGCTTTGGCACTGGCGTGTAATGCACAATGCTCGCTACATGTACAAGGCAATGCTACCGTCGCGGGCGCTTTTTTTGTTGTTTTTTCTTCTTCTTTTTAAGTATTCCAGCATTGCTGGATGTCCACTACAAGCTCCGCCCCTCTAGACCACGCCCACCCGGGCACTGCCCCCCCCAAAATCCTGCCACACCCCGGCCCTTGTGTTGTGGGATCCGCCACCACATTTTTTCCATTTCCACCACTGCTTGTTCCTCCTCGAAAAGTCCCCAACACATGGCTATTACATGTGGTCTGAAAATGAACATGTGTGCATGCAGTTTCAGGTTTGTGAACCTGCTCACGTGCAAAAAGCATGCCACAAAAGCACAAAGGCACTGACCTGTCTTACCTCCATTGCCAACAGGTGCATCGAAAGACCACCGGTGGTGGCAGTGCATTCTGCCTAAATGTGGCATTACACGTAGAGTGGAACCAGTCCCTATTGATCCATAGGGACTCAGGAAAGAAGAGCCGACTTGTGATTTAAAAAACTTTTTTTTTATTTCGAAACTAGAATATTCAAGATTCTACAGCTTTTATTTAGACATTCCAAACATTTCGTTGTACATGTTACAACATATATATATATTTATTTATCTATCTATGTACAGTATTTACACACTTGCAGTGGAAACAATAAACACACAGACCGCCACTGCATACCTACTCGTATTTATATCTTCCTTCCTAACGAAGAACCCATTTGCCCCGATTGTGCCAGCCCGGCAGCGGAGTGCACCTCTCCCTCGATGTCACTCGTGCAATATTGACCAGTCAATATGCCACGCCGCGCGGCGGGCAACGTTGCACGTGTGGGCGCAAGGCACTGCGTTGACGATACAATTTGGCAATTGGGAGTTTACATTCACACGTGTGTGTCTAATGCCCTGCTGGCGGGTGCCCGGTGTACCGTAAAAATGAGATGCATGGAAGCAGTAGAAAGCCGACCAATCACAGTAAGCGCAGCGGGCTGACATTTGCATATGTGCACCTATTGGGTCGGCGGGTCGCTGGTGAGGCTTCTTGCACGGTCGCCTCGTGTAAACATTGCTCAGTCGCGAGAGTGAGCACACATGAACTATCACACTGCCTGCTGTTGCACGGCGTCGACACACTGGTGAGATATTTGCGTAGACGTGGAAGATGTCATTTTGGAAAGAAATAGCACAACTTAAAATCCGTAAAACGCCCCGCCAAGCCAGCATGGCGGTCTAAATGCAGAGGGAGAGGGCAGGCTCAGGATTTGCCCAAGATCACTTGAGAGCTCGGAGGCAAGCAGGGATCTTTGCAAGGCGCGCACCAAGCTAGCATTCTTAGGCCTACTCCCAGCTACTGACCATTCCCAAGTGTCCTTTCGGGGTGGGATTTGAGGGTGTAGCAACTAATACGTGGCCTGTTGACAGAAAAAGGTACTATTTCTTGGTCTGAGACCCCAATACAATCTACGGGAACGTTCAGCTTGGAAGAGACGAGTGTGGATGTTTTTCTAAGTGGGAGGTTTGAGCTGCCCGCAGTCCCATTGTACTATCGCTACTTAAACCAGAACCCATCCTATGTGATCGGACATAAAACTAAAATTCCCGGGTTTTTCTTGCAAATCCCCTATTTCCATGTGTGCTGGATGGCGGGGCGAGGGTGAGGTCCAGCCTGTAAGCGCGCACATCATTGGCTTCGACGGGAAGTTGAAGCACAAGTAGCACAAATCATTTTCACGTGATCACACAGTGCTGTTAATTGGTTAAGCCGGGATTCGAGGTCGAGTGTGCGACTCCACAGTGGACAGTGTAACCGTGACCTAGTTTCCCCTTCTCAAAGGTTGCAATTCTAAAAGCGGCAGTAGTGTCTCTTGCACACGAAATAGCACCGTGTTGGGCCTTTCATGTATAATTCCCTTTCCACTTTTGCGACCTTCAGAACTACGGATCCCAGAATGCACTTGTATCAACTTCTCTGAAACAACATCAAGCACAATAGAGGCAGCGATGTTGAACAACTCCAAGAAGAGACTGCCTGGGAATGGTAGTCCACATCGAGTCTTCCTGATCACACCAGAGTCTCTGTGACATCACCCCCAGGACAGGTAGGCCAGCTGTACCCATTGCTAGAGGCAGCGTGGCCTGCAGAGGGAAAAGGCAGATTCAGCACTAGGTCTGTCCCTTTGAAATTGCGCTGGGACTGAGTCAGTCATGAGAGTGACTCTGCTCCAGCCCTTCTGCCATTAGAAAGGCACAGTTCAGTGAAGAGGCCTGCATGTGAACTGTCGGCCCCTGGCCTCTTTCAGTTACAGTCTGCCCACAGATATCTAAGCGCGGGTGGGGTGGGGGGGGGGGGCTTGAGGAGCGGGGTCTGCACGGACCATCTGATTGACAAACGCCCAGAGAGGCAGCGTTACCACCCTCTTGCCATGATACAGGGGCTTCATAAAGTGCTCTTCTGCCAATTGCAGGGCCTTGTGGCACCGGGAATCATCGGAGTGACCAAAGTCGTATGGAATGAGATGAGATGGTGGTTCTAGACTAAAAATCTATGCCATCATGAAAACAGAGCGAGACTAATAAAGCACAGCAGAGAGGCCATGAATTGAAATGGTGCTGCGTCAGGCCCAAAATGCCACTTTCAGCAACCTAACAAAAGGCAGCCTGACAACGGGTGTGTAGTGAAGACATCGCCCCCTGGCGGCCCACTACAGATCAAACGCGATGGCCTTTTATGTGCGTGCTCGTGGGTAGTGTGTGCCCCCCTAAAGAGAGCCATTTGGAGGGTATCCCACTTAGCACTATGTCATGCATGACACCTCCTGCCAGTCCTGGCGTTTCACTCTGCATGCTGGCACTTGTAGGCCCATAATTATAAAGATTAAAAAGAAACTACAACTCCCATCATGCAAAGTGAAACGCCAGGACTGGTTCAGGATGTCACACCTGGCAGTACGGAAGGAATGTGTTTAGGGAAGGGGCAGTGCATTGCAGAGGTGCCCATAAAAGCCCCTGTCTGTATACCAGGCGCCTTGTTATTCAGAAATCTACACATATGATAAATAACAGTTCACAGTTAATCAATACATACACAACATCACATCTCGATTGAACCAAAAACCCTAAAATAAAAAAACATACAATCGCAGAAAAAAAACAGGGATTATTTTTTCCATAATCCACACAACAATTATTCTTCTCACATTTATTGCGATGGGCGACCAAGGGGTGACCATGGAAACTTGTGTACACGTCATATCCGGGCTCCCCTTAACTGCCAGGGAGGTAAGGAGCTAGGTAGGCGCTGGGGCTGGCCGGACCAGTTTAGCAGAGACACTCCGCCACTTCCTGTCCCTCCTTTCCCAACTAGACTTCCTATGCATTTCTCTTTATTTCTCTCACTTTCAGCTTGTCCTAGTGAAGGCGAGTGAGGGAAATGGAGCTGTGCAAGTACATTTTACATGACGCTATTGTTTGAAGGAGCGCACGCACGCACGCACGCACAGCCCCCTTGCCCACATCCAAGAAAAACAGTTGAGGTACCAGAAGGGTGCTGACATTATAACGGAGTCAAAATAAATGCAGCAAGGAGGATAGCTGCAGATCATCACGGAACAGGCGACAAAGGGGAACTGAAAGACTAATGTTCCCCTGGAAAGCTACTATACCACTGTTTGACAGCAATGTTCTAATGAAGACAACGTCGGGATATGAAGACGATCATAGCGTTGCCGGAAACCGCAAGAGCCCCGAGGGCGGAAGCAAAGGCAGCCTGTAACGTGCACGCTGCAAAACACACATGTAATGTCCTGAATTAAAGGAGTATGTTGCTGTCATAGGGCTCAAACATACGGGTAGTTGCTTGGGGCCCCCTCTGAGGCACGGGCCCATTTCAACTGATAAACTTGATAGGCCCGGACGCTGTCCCTGATTCTGGGTGGCAAGGCAGAGGCACCCAAGACGTGCTTTCCCTTTGCTATGGTAGCGCTGTAAGCTTAACTAATGGAAAGGCAATGTTACAGTCAAAGGGCCACCTATAAAACATTTACTGCAAATATAGCTTTCCTGCTTTTTTAATGTTTTTTTTTTTTCAAAATCCAAATTTCCTGGTTACTTTTTGCCTGTTTTTCTGCTTGGAAATTAATTGATTCATTTATTCACAAGTGTAAAAACACCATCTCACCTCGATTTTTTGCATTTTAAGAAATAAATAATAATCGTGTGATGTCATTCTTTCCAGTTGATATTTATTTCCATGGTTGCTTGAGGTCAATAGAAATCTTTGAATCCAATTGTCAAAGGCAATTAAAGAAGCAGGATCAATGTGCACATAGCGGGTCATCTTCAGGTGTTTCCCAAGAAGTGCAAGCACACGGTCCCTTTAAGGCTTCTTTTTGCAGAATCTCAAAGATAAACAAATGTCACCCGAGCATATCTGTAGGAAGTGACGTTTCTACAGGGGCATGTTGATTTTCCTATTTTGCCTCTAACACTAAACGTTCTTCCTATTGAGTTTTTTATGAATTTAACCTGAAATGCAGAATGCCTTAATAAAGAGATAATCACTGGGTGTCCTACCATTATGCCCAACTCGACTTAATAGACTTGAGCGCAGCCAGGGCTTTTAACAATGAGTTAATCGACTTGAGCGCAGCAAGGGTTTTTAATGATGCGTTAATCGACTTAAGCGCAGTGAGGGCTTTTAACAATGAGTTAATCGACTTGCGCAGCAAGGGTTTTTAACGATGAGTTAATCGACTTGAGCGCAGCAAGGGCTTTTAACGATGAGTTCATCGACTTGAGCGCAGCAAGGGCTTTTAACGATGAGTTAATCAACTTGAGCCCAGCAAGGGCTTTTATAATGATGAGTTAATTTACTTGAGCAGCAAGGGCTTTTAATAATGAGTTAATCGACTTGAGCGCAGCGAGGGCTTTTAACGATGAGTTAAGCGACTTGAGCGCAGCAAGGGCTTTTAACGATGAGTTCATCGACTTAAGCGCAGCTAGGGCTTTCAACGAAGACTACTGATGGTATACGCTGGTCGAAAGTACAGTGGCAGTAAGAATGTTCATTAGTAGCGGGTAACGATCCAGAGGAGGAAGAACTCTGGCTTTTATCCACTGTTCTAAGTATTCTGATTATTAGCAGAATATTAAACTCCGGCAGTTCCAACACTCTTCTTGCTTGGTTAATCGACATTTCTCCTCGTCTCCTTACTCCGTCATCTAGATGCCATTCCCAGGGGCAGCCATCTTGGATGGAACCAAATTAAATGCTATGCCGCACAGTATACACAATAGCCAACGGTTAGTTCCACCTTTTTCTAAACACAACCCTAGTGGGGTCAGGACCCTCACCCACTATACTTGGGAGGGATGGCTCCCCAAGACGGGGCACTATGCCATCATTAGCCTGCCTACACAGCAATTCTTATCAAAGCAACTGTCCTGTTAAGCATCACAGATACGTCCGTATGGATGTGGTAGAAGGATTCAAAAGGAAGTAGGCACTGGTTAGCTTGCAACCGGCACGTGCACAGGAACCCTTGTTATGCAGTCGGACCTGTGAAGAGGTTTCTGAAGCTGCTGAGGACATCAGCGGAGACTGTGCCACTTCAACATTATACGTTCCTATGGGCCAGGCCCCTGGTCATTAAACAACATTTGGGATTTCTCATTGAAATCTGGGTTTCCACATTGCTTTAATTTGGAATTCCAGAAAAAAGGAAATAAAGAAAGCATGAGATAGAGAGGGAGCGAGAAAAAGAGAGACAAAGTGAGGGTGCATGAAATGAACCATTGTCAGAGCGGACAAGCAGAATCCCTCCAGGATTCCACGCCGCCCCCTTAGAACTGAGAGTGGCATAGCCTGGATCTGGAACCTCCTTCGAACTATTGATTTTCACATCCTCCCAGAAGCCCTCTCTGCCACAGAGAAATTAAGCGGCTTTCACTTGGTGCCCCTCCCCCCACAAGCTTCTCCTTGACTCACTATAGCTCTGTGGTCCTAGGTAAATGTATCCATCGGTGAAAGAGCGAGGGAACAGGGCGGGCCAGTCTGCAGACATTGTTGCCATTTATGCAGCATTGGTGGTCACATGCAGGCGCTGACACACATACACACACAGTCAACACGCTCACACGCGCATCTGTTGGCCATCTATGGGCCTGGCACATTAAATGGAGCAACAGGAAAAAAGGAGGAATGAAATGAGTGGTGGGGATTATATCCCGCAGTGTGTAGGCAGCATCCTTTCAGGGAAACTCCCATCTGCTTTCCACCTTCCCCGCCCTATTCTCAGTCTGGCATTCCCTGGGAAGGGACTTAATAAGGAGTGATTTTCCCAAAACACACCTGGGATCTCAACCTGTCTGTATCAAGTGGTTAGCTCTTGCCTTGTGTTTTCCATGGTCCCGATTGCACCCCTGGTAAAAAGGCATTGTTAAGTAACTCAATGCGCACAACTACCAACAAGTGATAGAGCACAACTTGAAATCTCTGATGGGAGCGGGTCACTTTACCCTAAAAATGTTTTTATGCAGAAAGGATTTTGCATCCCGAAGTAAAAAAAACTATTCGGTCACGGGTTTGTCCCCTGTGCAATGGATCGAGAGGCGATAAACCACCCCTACCAGACGGTAAAGTGGAATGGAGGAACGGGAGCAGAAAATGGGGTTAAGGAATAGTGACCCCAATCCTCTCTTTTACCTGCCAGAGAATGGTGGGTCAATGTCGTTTTTTCTGTCGACCAATCAGAATGGGGGGAGGAGGGCAGTTGAAACCAAAAGTCATGTCCAGTAGGGAAGATCTGGACTGCGTTTAGGGGGTGAGGGTCAATGCAACATGATTTTTATCTGGTCTGATATCACACATATGGTGAGCCACCAAAGATAATTGAAGGTCTCACCAACTTCAAAGTTCGTAACTGGTATGAGAGCCGATTTTGGGGGTTTGGCTATGATGGAAGTTTACTGTGGACCAGCTCCGGTGGATACAGTAGATCCCCCGCCTTCATTTCACCTGCTCTGCTCATGCAGGCCTTCAGGTCTTCCACATTAGAGATCAGTCCCACATGAGGTAATTCAATTCACAAACAAAAATCAAAATGCCTATTGTATACTTAGACATTCAGTAGCAAGCGTTGAGTCTGAAATCGGCGCTATCCCAAACGCATCATACCGCCCTTGTGCCCGCAGGAACCAATCAGACAGCTTCTGTTCCTATCTTTGAATGCACGCAAAGTCCATGTAAACATGACGAGTCACAGAAAATATTTAGAACGGTGTGGGTTTTTTTCCACCACCACTTTGCATTACTTTTCCTTTTAAATAAAATTAAATATGGAAAATGGATAATTCTTTTTATAAAAATAGTGTTTTAAAAAAGCAAACAATTGTTTTTGCTTTCCTTAAAGAGTAGAGGAGTGTTGATACGCAGTGGTGCTTCCACCTCCATGGGTAATAACTGTTTATGTACTCTGGTACTTCCTCATATGTTAGTAATTGTTTCTTTTTTGGTGCCCCCAAACCAGTCAGGGGTCTTCTTTCAAAGTACAAAAATATATATAAAATACTCAAACTAGCTTCCAGATTGAGTTACCTTCATAGTTCCATTTCGTGAGTTCCTTGAGTTGAACCCTGTTTAAGGTCCAGCTGATCGCACTGTTGGTTAACAAATTTCCCAGGAGCCTACAACAATTCAGAAGGAAGGGTTTAGCAACATGGCCCATAAATTAAAAGCCAAGTTGATAACAGCAAAGTCTCCTCCATAAATAGTGTTAATTCCCAGGAATAAAGACCCTTCCATCAAACATGCATTGGCAAAGCTGTACGCCCCCGTTGGGACCTCAATGGCTACTGAATAGCTATTTTCCTCGAACAGGTCAAGTTACTGTGCACCAGGTCCCACATCTGCAGGAGCTCTTCCGGCAGCAGTTTATGGACCACAAGCATGGCCCGGAAGAAGCATGGATCCTTGTTCATCTTGCTGTTCTTGTTTCGCACAATGCCAAACGTCTTGAAGCCATCGTGGAAGATGGGATTAACATTGAGGATTTTGAGGCACATTCCTAAAAACACATCGTCAATCGGGTAGAGCTCCAAGGTCTCGGAGGCCTTGTACAATCTCCTGGCCAAAGGGCCGTCCATCAAAAATCCACCACCCCCAGCGTAGGGAGGGTAGATGTTGTCGCTGTAGAGGGTCTGTGGGATGTAGTACTTGTTGTCCTTTTTCCGAATGGGCCGGGCTTTGTAGAGAACATCTCCAACAAAGAGGTTGGGGACTAAGCTGTCCTCTAAGTAGTCGAGGAGATTATTGGGACTGACAAAAACGTCATCATCTCCCTTGAAGATGTGGCGCACGTCTTGGCAGTAGATGGATAGCCACTTCAGGAAGTGAACTTCCTTTAAGGTCAAATTGAAGAAGGTGTCAAGGAAGTCCCACTGAAGGATGTCCCCATATATTAAATTCTCGTAATATAAGAGCTTTTGGTAATTGGCCTGCTCCTCTTGTTTGGAAGCCTTCCCAAGGAGAAATAGGGTCCGCACTGACTTTCCATTTATGACCTCGTTCTTCCCCCATGTTTTCCGGATTGCCTCTCGCCGGTCGTGTTGTGTGATGATGGACTTGACCACTATCAGCATATCAATTTTTCCGCTGCATTTCTCTGGGTGGTTAATAAGGATTGGGAAATAGCGACAATGTCGATAAAGGACGAATTGCTGAAAATTTGGCTCAAGTGCTTTGAACCAGTCCAATGTGGTGAGGTTGGAGTTGGCCGTGCAGTTGATAGTTGTCACATCCCAGGCTTGGACCTGCTGCTCGGTCACTGCCGGTGTTAAGGTGTCGGCCACTTCCGTTTGACTCTCCCAGAACTTGTTTTGGGGGGGGAGAGCATTCCTCTTCCGGGCTTCCACCGCATCGTCACCGAAGCGGGACTTCATCTCTTCGCTGGGAGACGTGCCCAACTGCAGAACCGTAATGGTGACCACCACCAGCACAAAGGAAATGAGGGCACTCTTGAAGACGGTCTTCTTCCTGCGAGGTAAGAAACAACATTTAGTAACTCTTTTCATTCAGGTGTCCGCAAAATATCAAACAGTAGAGGGCAGGTGTAGTAAAGAACCTAACCGTACCCATTCCTAGATAGCTTCAACATACCCAAGCGAGACAAGGTCTGAAGCCACTTGTCAAGAACCTACTTTGTCATCTCCCTTGTCACACAGTTCCAACATCTCATGAATGAATTAATAAACAGCTTCAGCATTTCCCTCTATGTGCATGACCTGACCAGGCTTCATTACATTCAGACAAGACCGCTATCGCTCCCCTAAAGCAAGCCAAGCCATCAATGCTGCTTTATCATCATATAATGCTAAGCCTTCTCTGAAGAATCCATGCACGATATTCTACTGCCATGATAACACCTGCTCGCACTAACATGCATGAATGCTGCATAACACTGTGACCCGGGAAACGAAACGACGCTTCCTTGGTGACGTTTGACCTCTGCTATGAAAGTTCACCCAATTAGGCAAGTAACTGTTCTGGCCACATGTGACCACTAATGTCCAATTTGTGACGGTGGACCCATGTAGGGTACCAGGTTGAGAGCCCAATCTTCCAGGCACCAAATCATGCGAAATATAAATAAGTGATAGAACTGGGTACTATAGTTAAATAATAATGATATAATACTAATATTATAATAATAATATCATTTATATAAGAGAAGTCGTTGTGTGGGTCTTACATAATTTAATTATAGTACCCAGGTCTGTCTGAACTGTGGGCCCTGACCACTTGTTTATGTTTTTTCCAATTTGGGAAGGTTTAATGGATGATTTGATGTAGAAAAATAATGTTTTATATAGGATATTTTTTTCATTGGATTTTACATAGAACAAAAACACTCTTTTTACGTACATATCTCAAGACTGTCTGCTTTGATTTTTAAGATTCTTAGCACACTGGTGCATGCCACAAAAAAATGTTTTAAAAAATCTAATCGACCAATCTCGAGATATTCACTTTTTAAAATATAAAAATATATATATCTGACAGCCAAACCTGTGCAGTAGGTCAGAAATAACAAGTGTGCATTCTTGTGGCGGCACGCGCTGAATAAATGCAAGCACGCGCAATACGCAGTGGGTACAGAGAGCACACATGAATAATATGCAAGGACAACATGCATAAACAATACACATAGACAACATGCATGGATCAATATCTGCTGAATGGCAAGCGAGCAGAAAAGGCGCAGACAGTGAACACAGACAACACACACAAGCAGTAGAAATGTCATAACTATTGCTCAAATTGACAGTGCATAAACACACTCATTTGGACACCCCACTACTACAACACACACAATCACACACCGCACCCCTCTACACAGTGTAAGAGACACGCACACAAACGAGGCATGGATCACACACACAAACATAATGAAACACAAACATAAAAAAGAGAAAATTAGTGCAAAAAAGATTAGTAAAATAGAGTTACGATTATTTTTGATAAAAAGGCAAAGTATACAAACATTAGCAAAGCCCACATCAAGGTTAAACAAAAAGTCAAATGCCAAATTAACTATTTTTCTAATAGTAACAAAGCTTTAACTCACACTGCACCACTACTTCACAAACATACACCCTCGTACTACCAATGACATCTTAACTCACACTACAACACTATTAACCCAACCTGGTGTGATGAGAGTGTCGCCAAAAGAAGAAGAGCACAGAAGGAGATGGTCACGCCTGGAACATTTCCAGAGGAAAGCGAGACACAGAGGGGGAGAAAAAAATTGGGCTGAGTGGGACTTTGCAAAGGCAAAGAGATCTACTGAGCAAACTTGGGGCTTCTCCTTCTCAGGCCTATGTTAAGTATTTCAGGCAACTGAGAAATGTTTATGGACTAGGCTGGGGAATCTCGCACCACTCAGAGATGGCCACTGCCCGGTCTTTAAGACCTTTCATAGGGCAACGTCTCTGTATTTACCTGCTTCCGCTTGTAAACTTACCATTGTGGACTTGGCAAAATCAAAGACCCTGCCACAATATGGAGCAGAGGCAAACGTGTCTGAAATCAGCAGGACTGTTGATAAGACTAACAAATCCATGAAAATGCACCTCTGCACTTGCACGTTCTGAACACTCACAAGGCACAGTAGGTTAGTCTCCCGTCCCTTTTATTTTCATTATTTGTTTGTTGCATTAATTCATTGTCTGCCTTCCCCTGTCCCCACCCTGTTGCCCTGTGGGCACTTTGAAACAGTTTTGCTGGTTGTATAAGCGCCTAACAAATGACCAATAAATAAAATAAAGTCGCTCCAGAGGATTGAGTCGTGCAGGCCAGTGTCAGGTCAGACCCAGCAGAATCAGATGGTTCAAAATACTCAGCTCAGTGATATTCATTGCCTCCCATCTGGAGTGTGGAGCGATGGTCCTGCAGAATAGTCATGCTGGGACGTAAATCTGTGACATAGAAGTTGCATTAACCAATTAAGCTGTCCTTTGTATCAGACTAGCGTCTTTGTAAATGTAATATGCAACCTTTTCAGGGTTTCTCTTTCCTGCTCTTTTTAGCGTGCTACATTATACTCCACTTTCTGTAGGTTTTCTCCCAATAAAGCATTGCACACCCTTGGATAAACAGGCTGCACTAGCCCTTTAAAGCAAAGGAAATCTGGCCCCTCTGTTACATGAGATAACGGATTGTGGGATTATAATTCGCCTTGACCTGCAGGGGTGTTGCTAGGTCTGGAAAAGATCAGGGCCTACGCTAATGTCGGAACTGGCGGGACTCGGGGCTAGCTAGCATTTTGGGTGTAGCACCTGAGCTTCTATCCGTGGTTACAACCAAAAGACCCGGGGCTATAGCCCCCTCAGCCCCCCGCCAGTAACGCTGCTGCCTGATGGTGAAAATTGCACAGTGGTCAGAACCCCATGATGAGGACCTCCCCATTGGCCAGTGCCCAAGTTCTTCCATGTGTACGTCCCTTCTAAAATCCCATTCACTGGTAAGATAACTGGTTGGGTCCAGCACCTACTGTAGAGATGTGTGCTTCATTGCAGACAACAGGTCTGGCTCCCATCAGAGATTAAATGTTATTTTCAGTCACTAAAATATTAACCCTATTTTTGGTAACCTGGGTCTGTATCAACTTTGCACCAGCAAAAGCGCTATTTTGCACTGTATTAGCACTATGGCAAAAATGTGCATTGGCGCAAAATATACATTCTTGCAATGTATTTTTCCACCGGGGTGACGTTTGCCCTAGTACCAGTCCGAAACGGTATAAGCAATACGTCAAACATTGTCCTGGAGCAAACACTTCATTCAAAGAATAGGTTTGCCCTGCTGCAAAAATTAATGAAAAAAATGTGTGTTTTGCACTAGGGCAGATTCCATGCAAAAGTGCACTTGCACCAGTGCAAACTTTCAGTAATGTGGCCCTTTGTCTGCGCCAAGAGACCATTTTTGTACAATAAAATCCTCCTTTGAGTGTTTAGCTAGACTCACGCAAAGCAGAGTTGGCAAATGGCCCCGGGTTTCAAAAGCACTTTCATCCAGCACTGGCTTTTTAGCCAACAGTGCTTTGCATCCTGGGACGTGCCCTATATTCATAATGTGATAAGGGAACTCGTAATTCCGTCATACTAAGTGCTGCTGACAAAAGGGCCCGAGTCATGGAATCTTTGCACGTTTCAAAGTGACTTTGCACTGCTGAAAAGTGACTGTGCACTGCCGACATAAACCCCGATTCATGGAACGGTGCAAAGTGTATTTTTGCAGTGCAAAGTCATTTTTGCCCATTTGGCCCAAGTCATGGAATTTTTTGCACGCTTCAAAGTGACTTTGCACTGCCGACACAAATCCTGATTCATGGTACTGTGCAAAGTGTATTTTTGCAGTGCAAGGTCCGTGCAAAGTCATTTTGAACCGTGCTAAAATTCCATGAATCGAGTCCTTTGTCAGCAGCATTTAGTATGTTGGAATTAAGAGTTCCCTAGATGTTCCCGAATGCGTAGGGCACAGGGCCAATTGGCAGCCCTTCAAATGCAAACTAGAGCCTGACACTGGGGCTTGACCACAGCAAAACGATACGCAGATACGCTGCCACCGCTGAGCCGAATAAAAGCAAGATGCATGAAGCATGCCTGATCTGCCAGGCAGACCTCAATCGATTGCAGCAAGACTGGCCTCTCGCGCTGCTCTCCCTGTGAACATAGTGTGGCCGATTTACACAGCTCTACCTAGGAGGACATGTCACTTGGGATCTGCCACCTTGGTCGCGGCCTTTTCAGGGCTGGGGACAGGTTGGGGTACGTTTTGTATTGGGACTGGCTTGGGAAAGGGCGTA
This sequence comes from Ambystoma mexicanum, assembly GCF_040938575.1. Classification (NCBI taxonomy): domain Eukaryota; kingdom Metazoa; phylum Chordata; class Amphibia; order Caudata; family Ambystomatidae; genus Ambystoma; species Ambystoma mexicanum. The sequence continues at coordinate 92,836,170 of NC_090932.1, forward strand.
CATGCGGCCTGAACCAATTAACGCCATTAGAAAATTACTCGGGCGATCAGATGACCATGGTCCAGATCACTTACTCATGAGTACATTAATGCAAATTCAGGAAAGCACTCATGAGTGATTCATATGCATTTATGACTTTTTTATTGTGTGCCCTGTCAAATCTAAGGGCATGCACTTGGTGAATCCTTCAGAAGAAGCAGAAGACTGGTTTACCCTTTGGCTTAAGGTATTGCAAGATGTTTCCATTGGTTTACGCTTTGGCTTAAGGTATTGCAAGATGTTTCCATTGGTTTACGCTTTGGCTGAAGGTATTGCAAGACTTTTCCATTAGTTTACGCTTTGACTTAAGTTACTGCAAGACTTTTCCATTGGTTTACGCTTTGGCTTAAGGTATTGCAAGATGTTTCCATTGGTTTACGCTTTGGCTGAAGGTATTGCAAGACTTTTCCATTAGTTTACGCTTTGACTTAAGTTATTGCAAGACTTTTCCATTGGTTTACGCTTTGGCTTAAGGTATTGCAAGACTTTTCCACTGGTTTACGCTTTGGCTTAAGGCATTGCAAGACTTTTGGTTTACGCTTCGGCTTAATGCATTGCAAGACTTTTCCACTGGTTTACGCTTTGGCTTAAGGCATTGCAAGACTTTTCCATTGGTTTACGCTTTGGCTTAAGGTATTGCAAGACTTTTCCATTGGTTTACGCTTTGGCGTAAGTTACTGCAAGACTTTTCCATTGGTTTACGCTTTGGCTTAAGGTATTGCAAGACTTTTCCATTGGTTTACGCTTTGGTTTAAGGAATTGCAAGACTTTTCCACTGGTTTACGCTTTGGCTTAAGGCATTGCAGCACTTTTCCACTGGTTTACGCTTTGGCTTAAGGCATTGCAGCACTTTTCCACTGGTTTACGCTTTGGCTTAAGGCATTGCAGCACTTTTCCACTGGTTTATGCTTTGGCTTAAGGCATTGCAAGACTTTTCCATTGGTTTACGCTTCTGCTTAAGGCATTGCAAGACTTTTCCATTGGTTTACGCTTTGGCTTAAGCTATTGCAAGACTTTTCCATTGGTTTACGGTTTGGCTTAAGTTACTGCACAACTTTTCCATTGGTTTTTGCTTTGGCTTAAGGAATTGCAAGAGTTTTCCACTGGTTTACGCTTTGGCTTAAGGTATTGCAAGACTTTTCCATTGGTTTACGCTTTGGCTTAAGGTATTGCAAGACTTTTCCATTGGTTTACGCTTTGGCTTAAGCTATTGCAAGACTTTTCCATTGGTTTACGCTTTGGCTTAAGGTATTGCAAGACTTTTCCATTGGTTTACGCTTTGGCTTAAGCTATTGCAAGACTTTTCCATTGGTTTACGCTTTGGTTTAAGGTATTGCAAGACTTTTCCATTGATTTACGCTTTCGCTTAAGGCATTGCAGCACTTTGCTTAAGGTAATGCAAGCCCTGCACATTATGCATTGCCCTGGGGAATGCTGGGGAGCTTTGGGTGTGTGTTTAGGCTATCTGATTGGGGCAAAGGTACATGTCCACAAAAGTGCCCCTTTACGGCAATTCACAAACATTGAAAGTTCTCTTACTTATCTTTGTAAATACACTTATAATACACCTGAAGTGCCTGATGTGAGGTGTGCAAGCAAATTAGAATGTACTTAAATGTGAAGGATGTGTCGATTAAAAAGGGAATAGTGATGGAACACTATTTTAGAGCTTTGTACAATTTCATTTTTTCGTGTCTGATGTGGAGTTACACCAGAGCAATGTGCTCCATGCCTAATCACCAAATGTGGGTGTAGGGTGCTCTTTTCAAGAATCAGGTGTGCCTTACACAGTTTACTTTGTGATGCTATTTCCAAGTGTCAGTTACAGGGATTCTCCAGCCCACTAACACACACGCATGCTTGTGTGCACACACATATACATACACCTCAAATGCAAACAAAGAGAAATACCACACTCTCACATAATTCATATACAGCACACTCCAACACTTTATGCCTACTGCACCATGTACACACAACGCCAAACACATCAGACGCCATAACATGTGTACACGCCTCACAAAAATGCTGCACTCGCAACAACATGCTCACATTCCTCCTGCTCCCCCCGTACACATACGTCCAGACACACACGGCTCGCAACACTCGCAACCTTCCATATATAAACACTTCCCAAATAAAAACACCACAAATCATGCACACCAGGCGCACACCTCCCATACAGACACATCAAAAACCCAAATAGGCCACACTCAGACACCACCCAAGTACAGCCCCCCCCCCAGAGTCACAGACTTCCCGGAGAGCACTCTCACCACACCAACACGCCTTTTATGCACACATCAGATCCGTACAGCCCCCCAGAGTCACCGAATACCCAAAAGCACTCTCACCCCACTAACACGCCTTTTATGCACACATCAGATCCGTTCAGCCCCCCCTCAGAGTCACCGAATACCCAAAAGCACTCTCACCACACCAACACGCCTTTTATGCACACATCAGATCCGTACAGCCCCCCCCAGAGTCACCGAATACCCAAAAGCACTCTCACCACACTAACACGCCTTTTATGCACACATCAGATCCGTACAGCCCCCCCCCCAGAGTCACCGAATACCCAAAAGCACTCTCACCACACTAACACGCCTTTTATGCACACATCAGATCCGTACAGCCCCCCCCAGAGTCACCGAATACCCAAAAGCACTCTCACCACACCAACACGCCTTTTATGCACACATCAGATCCGTACAGCCCCCCCCAGAGTCACCGAATACCCAAAAGCACTTTCACCACACTAACACGCCTTTTATGCACACATCAGATCCGTACAGCCCCCCCCAGAGTCACCGAATACCCAAAAGCACTCTCACCACACTAACACGCCTTTTATGCACACATCAGATCCGTACAGCCCCCCCCCCAGAGTCACCGAATACCCAAAAGCACTCTCACCACACCAACACGCCTTTTATGCACACATCAGATCCTAATTCCTAGCACCAACACTTCTCCTTCACACCGACCTCATCCAATCTCTCTCTCAAACACAAACAGAACTGTAATACCCCCCAGCAGCGTAATCCGCCACACATGACCATACACATATACCTACACACGTATGCATCAGAATCGCACCCGCTAAATCTATAATACCCTTTCTACCCACACCCCCACCTGCCATACATTGTATTCCGAGTCCAAATACACACCACAGTGAATGAACACCAGCGCACCTTATCTCCACCGCCACACCACGTGCATTCCTCCAGTGAGCACACACACCACCGTCTCCACCAGACCACCCGGAGATCTGCACTGCACACATCTATGCCCCCCCCCCCATTTCATTAAGGCAGCCTTTGCCCTAATGTGGCACCTGGTGTCCTGCTTCGTCCACATGTGTCAATGCTTCTCATGGCCTCTGCCAACCCCGGCGTCAGGTTCTCCCTCTAATCCATCCTTCACATGCCACCTCCATTGTGGGTGCAGGCTCTTTGAGCACGGCAGAACAATCGGTGGGCAGTGCCCGTACACGGGCGAACAATAACAGTTGCTGGCACGAGGCCTGCGTTCCCATGGCAGTTTTGGCACCTCTGCCACCCCCAGGCCCTAAAGCAATAGAGCAGCCTTGCCCGACCTGGGCACAAATTGTCCTAGTGTTGGCTTTCCAAGGTGACCATTTTCCCATGGTGTGCATTCGTTTGTCTTTAAAACATTGCATCACTACTGATAAAGCAAACCGGATGTGATGGGCGGGAGTTACTAGGGGAGTTTTCTTGAGTAGCTCACACTGCAAACTAAATCGCCTTTTGGTGTTTTTTTAATGTAAGGTTCAGATTTGGTGCCAGTGAGAGGTGCCATTTTAAGAGCACCGGAAATGGGCCTGTTTTTCACGCTACCTACGGTTCTAGGTGTTGGTGGTGAAACGGGCGGCCAGGAAGCGCAATGCTGCGTCAATGGCCATGTGACCTGCTGTTGTAGAACTTGAGTAACTCTCATAAGGTTCAAGATGGCAAACGACTTTGGAAAGGTAGGTTGTTCTGGGCAATTGCCAGTAGTTATGATTTATTCAAACCTTCTCCATCAGTTTTCATTCTTGCTTAACCCGGTGTAAACACGGTCGTAAGTTACTCGAGGACAAATTTGCACCAAAGAAGCTCCAGGTATTTATTGTAGGGAGGCCTAGTCCGCGGTGCACAGTGCTGGGGAGTGCCCTTTAACTTATTTCTATGACCATGCTTTTTGTTGGGTCATTGGACTTCTCCGTTTTTGCTCAGCCCTCACCTGGAGTACAACTCACAATGTGCAACACACAGAGAGTGCTGCCTCTGTTGTTGCTCATTATGTGGCTTTCCAGATAATGTGGCCTACAACCCCCATGATCCTTTACTTTGAGTGGTGCCCTGGTTAAGGCTTGTGGGAGTTGCATTCCAATATGTCTGCCGGACACAGGTGCTCCATCAAGAGCTAGGAACAGCTTTATTAGGGAAATCTTAAAGCCTTGACTAGTATTAATGTGTTTAATTTCAGAGAGGACTGTATTCCAATAATAGGAGTCAAGGAGGGTGAAGGTATGAAAGGGGGAGGCCGCCGAGGATAGGTTGGGAGCAGAGAGGGTGAGGAAGGCTTGCGATCACAGGGTAGCGGGTAAGCGGCATAAAGAATTAGCTAGGTGGGGGGGGGGCACATCCCATTGCTAGATCTAAAACAAGAAGAAGGCACTGAAAGGGTGAAAGGTGCTGCATAGCCAGCCAATACTGAGGCAATGGGGGCGGATACTGGGAGGCTGGGGAGCATGCGTGGGGAAATGGAGTGGAGTGGAGGTCCCATGAGCAGGCTGGAGCAATAATGAAGCCCGCTGAGGACCAGACAGGAAATCGGGTTTCTCGCAGAGTATAAAGGCGAGGCGGGGAAGGCTTCTCAGATGGCGAGTAGGTTAAGCCAGGCTGCTGTTGCCATGGGGAGGCTGAACTGCTGGAGTTTGATGCCACTGTCAAAGACAACCCTCTCATTGCAAGCGCTGGGCAGTAGGTTACGATAGGACAGGTAAAAAGGAGACCGGGAGGGGCTAAGGGGCGAGATATTGGGAGCTGGGAGGAAGATCGCTTGCACCACCGCCAATACATCTGTCGGATGTGAGAAGCTTCCTTGACATGGTAACGTACTGTGGGTGATTCATAATGAACCTGGCTACTTTGCCTGACGGGCTGTGACACTTAACGAAAAAGTACCATCTGTGGCAATGGGTTGAACCCACATAAACAGCTTTAAAGGACATCAAGACTCCCCTGATGACTGAAATTTCATTGGCTTTTCTTGACATAGCTAAAAACACAGAAATAGTCATCAACGCCAGGCGAGTTTACCCAGGGCAAGTACTGATCCAGAGCAGTGCAAAGGGAGAAATCAGACCTGTTGCTTATGCCAGCAATGCCCAGTCACCCACTGAGCAAATTTACTCTCAAATCGGGAAAGAGGCATTAGTGGTCCTATGGGGGTGTAAGCACTACCACATCTGCATCTACAGAAAACCAATATCCGTGATAACAGACCACAAACCCTAGTTCCCCAGGGTCCGGCGAGGCACTGCATCTAACAGCGCGCATCGAGGAATGAATGTTCCAGCTACAAGAATAAAACCTATCTCTGTCCCACAAACTGGGCACCAACAACTCAGACAATTTCCTGTCTAGAAACTCAGCCATCAAGGACAAAGGCAAGACAAGCAAGATGTTGAAGCTCACGTAAACATAACGGAAGCTGCTATGTCCATGGAGCAGATTGCGAATCAGTCAAGCAAAGACGAGTGCATAAAACTTATCTTATCAGCTGTCGGAATGGGGGAGTGGAACAAACTACTCAAGGTACTATAGTGCCGCACTCAGCATGCCAAAGCAGCAATACAAACAATGTGGACAATCGGGCATGAGCTGTCTGCATCACAGAAAGTATTTCTTCTAAGCGATGCATACCCGCATAGTAATTACCGAAAATCTGATACATAAAGTGATTAAATTGGCACACCAGGGTCACCAAGGGGTTGCAAAGACGAAAGAATGGCTACACCAGAAAGTCTGGTTCCCCCGTCTTGAGGATAAGGTTAATGAGCATGTGAAAAAGTGTGTTTGGTGCCAAGAAACTCTACCCGTAAAAGCACAGCCAACTATTATACCTCCTAAAAGAAGCTGTAAACCGTGGGTACACGTAAGCATAGATTGTGTCTCCACAGGAACAGATAACCACTTCCTCGTTATTGTAGTTGTCATGTACATAGCGCCTTTTACCATTATTATAGTCTCAATGCGCTGGTGGTGGGAAGGCTCTCGGGGTCCCACATCCAGGGTGTTGGCGGTCATGGAGTAAGATTAGAATGTGTGTGTGCATTTGGCCAAATAAGGCGTAGCAGGGCTGGCCAGTCTCCGGTAGAGATCACTCACGAGGTCTGGCATGTGGATGGGTGCTCAGAGGGGTCAGGAGATGGCGGGAGTGCTAGAGACTCGTTATGTGTTCAGCGTGCCTGAATTTTTCATAGGTCTTCGCTGCATACTGATGTCAGAGGTGGTGAGGCGTAGCCTGGTGTACGTAGGCGGAAAATTATGTGACCAGCACACACTGAATTTCTCATAGTCGTTGCTGTATTCTGTTGCGTGCAGGTAGCATGGTCAACCAACGGCCATATTACCCTGAAGTAGAGTTTGTCACCGCTACAACAACCAACGAAGTGATACCAGTTATGGAGAAAATGTTCACTAATCATGGACTCCCCCATATCATCAGAGCAGGCAACGGCCTGCCATTGCACGGTTGTAAATTTCAACAATTCCTGTGCAACACTGGCAATAATCATCAACAAATCAGTCCAGTTTGGCCCCGCACCAAAAGGCGACAGCGAAAGGCTCATGCGCACCCTCAACAAGGTGATCAGGATTGCGATAATCTAAGAATTTAACATCAAATAAACCTCTGTCAATTCCTGACTGCGTACCGGTCCATCCAAAGCCCTCATGAGAAGATGTTTATGAAACAAGATCCCTATTCACCCCACAAGACAAAGGCCCACCACTGACCACCCCACTTTGAGTGAAAAGAGAAAGCGCATCAATGGGAGAGAATGCTCACGAAGAAGAATGTGTCAGTGCAACACTGCATTAGGTGACACTGCATCACTTTCTTTGTTGGCACTTATGCATTTGCTTAGCACCTTAGTAGTCACCAGAGAGGACTGCATGCATGACCCATATGCACATTAGATATACATGGGAAGTTTTCTCAGCTTCTAATGCAGAATCATAGTATCAACTATGAAGTTATTTTGCACATGGAAATTCAAAAAAACTAAAAATAATGGTTTTCTTTTTGTGTGATTACATTCTGTATTTTGTGTAATATGAAATTGGAATGTTTTTAGAATTACCAAATGTTTGTAATAACTATAGGAAGAATATTTGGCCTATTTTTATGGTATTTTGTGAAGTATACTAATAAAAGTAGAATATATAAAGATGGCTACATTTCTTGACCGAGCTTACTCTCTCCTCTAGCGGTACGAGTCTATTGTCTATACATTATATTCCCTTTGCTTTTCTGTGACACAATCTCCCCCCGCCCCCTTTTGTTCATTGGTTTATTTGCTTCCCCATGTCCACAACGAAGGGGGGACACATCCGTTTGGTATAACACCGTGTTCATACAAACCAGGAAACACAAGAACAAGATGTCCCTAAAGCCATGGAGAGTAGTCCATATAGAAGTATCAATTCTCACTGCAACAGATGGGAAACAACAAATCACTCGTAACGCCAGCTTCTTCAAGAAAATCACAATTACTAACTACCAGCACCACTCGGCACTCTCCGAGCCATCTCCTCATCCAATAGACAGCCGAGAGCCAGACCTCACTCACAAAAGACCACGATCACTGCCTAAGTGCGGCAGAAGAACCAAATAGGCTGAAAGATAGCCAACTTAACCCTAGTCGCATACAGATGCAATGCAACCCGAACCTAGAGGTCTGCAACGGTCAAGTCGAGACCCAAACATCTGTAGGAGTATATTGTATACCGCTGGCTGTATAAAGATATCACCCTGCCGCACCAAGTACTAGACTATCCCTACGCTGCAAACTTTACATTGTTGTCGTCACAGCTCTTACTTCTAATATGGATGGGATATTCTATTTTAACATGGCCCCCTTTTAGATGAAGGGAGTGCGTTGTGGCACAACGCGCCACTAATAAGGAGGATGTCAGACCGACCCATGCAGAGGACTTCACCAGTCAATACCATAGTGTCCGACTCTGTCATTTGCTAGGCACACGGTGACCCAGCCCAAAGTTGTGTTGACGAGGAACACATAACGCAACCCACAGCCCACCCTGTACTTCATTTTTGTATTGGCAACATGCTAAACAGCTTGGGTCTTTTCCACCACTTCCTCCTTCTAGGTAAGTGTGCAGGCCTCATAATTGAAAGTGAACCTTTGTCTTCCCTCACGGATGTTCTCATCTAGGTACAGACTTTAAGGGTTAATGATTAGAGATTGTGGTTCTTCATTCAGTTTCCGGGTACTTCCCAAGAAGCACGACTTGTAAAGCGGCCAGAAACGCCCACTTTAGAAGGCCTCTTTCTACCTCCATTGATTGCTTGGCGCTGGTCCCGTGAAAACGACACCTTTGTTTCCCGCATTATACAGGCGTTTACATGAATCTGCTGTTGGCCAACTCCACTGACTTTCATTGAATTTAAGAGTACAGTTCAAAACCCCAAGACTTGCACACAGTGTCCCAGAAATTCAAGGGCTTGGAGCGACTGATGTTTTTTCCCGTGTTCCTTCCCTCCTTGAGCGCTTTGAAACACTGTGTATAGGTGCTATATAAATAAACATTACCAAACCCTACCATAGTGCCGGATTAACCATTAGGCCAACTAGACACCGGCTTATGGGCCCCACAGTTTTTAGGGGCCCCACTGCCCCCCCGCCCGCCATTGCAATAAGGATCCGATTTTTACTTGTATTCAAAATGTATGTATGTGTGCCACATCAGTCCGGCAGTCTGCATGCCTGCTTTAAGTGCATTGTTTTTAAAAATCATAAACCAGTCTGATTGTGTGACTGGCTGTCTCAGGCGCCGCGTACAGTCCGCTGAGTCGGACTTTCACTTCTGCAGCATTTTTTCTCAGTTTGACAGGTTCATTACTTTTGTTGCGTGCCCCGACCGCCATCCCGGTTGCGTTCCCTGACCGCCATCCCGCCGTCACTTGCGTGCCAGCCAGGGCAGGGCCCAAGCGCAGACACAGTGAGTCTAACCAGTGGTCGAAGTGTACGAAAAGAAGTAGTGGAACTATGTTCCCTGCTGGCCTGCCCCCAATCCCCACAAATCCTATCCCCACTTCCCCTCCACACACAATGCAAACCCCCAAACACTTGCACCTGTTGTTTAAGGGAACGTTCAGTGCATAGCACTGAAAGTGCAAGTTTCAACTTCTTCCTACACTTTCATTTTAAAACGAAACCGTTCCGGAACGGTTTCTTTTTAAAAGAAAAGTATAGGAGCTGTAAAACGTAATTTAAAAAAGTAGAGGAGCAGCGCTCCCGACCGCTCCCGCTCACTTTGACCACCGAGTCTAACACCCTGGCTGGTGGCGTGCACGGGCAGGGCTGGATAGCAGCACGCAGGTAGGCAAATTCATTTCTGTGGCTCGCTCATGGGGTCTTAATGACTGACCGGACCTGAAGGACGCTTGGTTGTTGAAGATGGCCTGCTGCTGCTGGGAGGATTGACGCGGACTGCTGCTCTGCACGGTTCGGTTCTCCAGTCCACACATCGTAGGTGAGTGCAGATTTTAATTTCATCTCTTGCTTATCTGAGAATGCCAGGTGAGTGCAGGAACATAACATTTCTAGGCCTATGAGAACGCGTGTCGGTGTTGTCGCCACTCAAACATGGTCAAACTGGGCCATCAAATTGTCTCGGGCACGAATGAAAAAGTGGACCACAGTTGCAAATGGCTATTCATTCCTTTTGTGACACTGTTTGTATAGGGAGCTTTTTGATAAAACGTGATATGAATTGTGCATTTTAAAGAATATTTATTATGTTTAGTTGAATCATTTTCTATTTTCTCCATTTTTGTAAAGGTTTTCTGTTGATAACCATATACAATAATGCAACTAAAAAATCCCAGGGCCGCACCTTTACCTGAGCCCCTTTGCTTCCCTCCCCCTTCATTCCAACAGCTCCAGGCCAGGGATTGTTGGCAGCCCGCCACAGGTCACCAGGGCGGTCCGCACCAGATGTCGCGATCACCCGACTCACCAACCAGGCTGCAGAGACACAGCCAATGGACTGCAGGGGACACCCTGCCACGCCCGGATCACCCGACGTTTTCCAGTGGCTGGGGGCACCCAGCAGGTAGCAGCCTCGGCTCTGGGGGCACCCAGGCTGGGGCTGCAGCACCAGGCCGTGGTCACACGGCAAACAAAGATCAACAAAGGACAGAGATACGAGTTGCCACTTCCTGGGGCTCTGCTGCACTGCCTCTCACGTGCCAGTAGAGCCCCTTTTATTGAGGAGCGTCATGATTTTGTCATTACGCTCTTTCTTAAAGGGGCAACGGACCCACACTTAAACGGCCACACACCACAGGCATGGGGTGTAGGGGCTGGAACTCCTCCCTCATCAGAGAGCCTTGACACAGAGTCAAGGTGTCCTCCGCGACATCTGCTTCCCAGCACAGGCCCGGGGCGCATTGTTTATCGAGGACCAGGCAAGGAGGATATTGCATTGTTCCGGATTAATCATGCAGTGCCTGTTAAATTATAACCGGAGTGAGTTCTTGCACCATTGCTCATGAGTGATGATGGCCAACGAGGGCAGCACTTCTGCAGATCGCATCCACGTGTGTGGTTACCCCGAAGGGCTGAGCCGCCACGAGCGCCGCTCAAGCAGGCTCGTTCGGAAACACCGCTCACAGAATGCACAAATCAATTAACAGTATGTGGTGTCGGCTCGAACACCACGATGCACATCACTCCCATCTGCAACCTCACTGCGAGCAGGAAATGCACTCTTGCATGCCATGAGCATCACCACTCACAACCGCGCCTGGCTGAAATGTGTAGGGGCCACTTTCAACATGATGATATTTATTCAGCAACCTGGTCAAAACGATTAGCCGCATAGTGAAGTAGCCCATCAAACTGGTCCACATTGGCCAAAAAACTGGCCCTCACCACAAACAAATTGAGAAAATTCCAAATGTAAAGTTTTGTTGGTTTATTGTTTATTTTTTAATTACATAATCAATTGTTAATGTTTATCTTTGCCTAATACAATTGTAATACAATTGGTGTATTCAAATTGTTGGTTGGTCAAATTTAAACGTATTAGGTGATAATTTGCAAAGGGGGCCCCGAAATATCGAGTGCCCAGGAGCCTTCACGGGGTTCAAACCTGCACTACTTCTATGCAAGGCCTTAATCAGTGCTTCTCCAACATTTTTGGAAGACAAGATGATTTGGGCTATTCCCACCCATGGAATCTCCCTTTACAGACAAACTCTTAATATGCCCGCGTTTCGCTTGGTTCTGACGGTTATAAAATTTGGTGTTTTAAATTGTGAAACACCAAATTGCGTAAGCTGTTAAAAACCTGGCTTTATTTCAGGGAGGATAGCTCAGGGGCAACATACTCACCTTGGAAGCAAGACGACGCGGAGCAACACAGGTTCGACCCCGGATTCGCGCTTAGAAACCTCTGGGTATTACGCGCGTTATAAATAACCAATTACAATGATCTTTTATAAGGTTCTGTTTTTGCTTACTTATTACTTTGCCATATTCAGTGGGCTCTATAGCGTCAAGATGCCACAAGGCGTATGCCAGCGCTTAGGTTTTAATAAATAGTAATAAAAACAATTGGTGTCTCTTAAACCCTCACCTTAACGTCTCTTCAACAGTTTTTTACTGGATATATATATATATATTTGCAGAAATATCGTACCGAATACAAATGTAGGAATGCACTCTTAAAAGCAGCGTGGGAAACGTACTAGTCTTCCAGCAACGAGACAGAAACACCAGAAGAATTCCCGGCAACAAAGTTTTCCTTTATTTTAAATGTGCCATGGAACAAAGAAAGCAACAAGAAAACGACGCGTTTCGCGGTTCACACACTGCTTGGTCACGTTAGGAATATATATATATATAAATATATATATATGTGTGTGTGTATATATATATATATATATATATATATATATATATATATATATATATATATATTAAAATAGCTTTATGATTGAATACAATATTCCATCATTCTTAAAATAATACTTCTGTAACAAGCGCCACAATGCCCCTGGGCTGTTGCGCGCTCTACAAATGTGAATGAATAAATAAATAAATAAAATACATTTGATAATTACACACTAGCCATCAGATAACGCATACAATGATCCAGTATTTTGAAGATGCAGAATACAGGAGTTGGTACACGAGCGGCAGAGAGGAAGACATTTCAAGTGAATAACGACATCTTTAATTGGCTGATATTAAATACAACATGACTGCTAGTGTGTCCTGTGATCACGTGACTGATTAAAGTGACGCTGACCTACAAACGGCAAAGTCACTTGGACACGCCTGTCAACGGACTGGACATCTTAAAGTGCAACTCTTTGTTCAGAAGCAAAATCATGTGAACGGTTTAATGGGCGCTAAATCATAAAAATTACTGGAAATAGGCAATTCAACTCAAAGCACATGGCTGATTTGCAGTAACGGTAAAACACAGTATGGAGAATGAAAAGGAACCTGTGGGCTTGTGGCATGCGAATGCAGCATTTAATTTGCCCTCCAGCTGTGTGATCATTTTTACATTTACGTCACGTGCTTAGCATTTAAGTCGCATCTTAGCTGTTCAACAAACAAGGTTTTTGGTTGGATGGTCCACTGGGGCGTTTCACTGCTGCAACCATTCAGCATCTACAAATTAATTTGAACAAAAAGGGAGACCCTCAAAATGTTCCCACACTAAAAAAAAAAATACTGTTTATTTGCATTGGGTTAATACAGCAAGGGAAATGTAAATGTCTGCTGTTGTCGGGGTTGCACTGTTCAGGGTTTCGCAAAAGAACCTTCCCAGAGCAGGTGTAGGCGTTGTAATCGCCTAACTCATTCAATAAATCTGCACCTCTTCTTCTGGCCGAGTCCCGAGCTAAGGTGGTGACTGCATCCATCTTGGGATCCTTGGACTATTGCAGCGGAATCGACTTGGGTCAGCCCGATTTTCTGATCTGGCAGCTGCAGGCAGCTATTCTGAAAGGCTGCAGCCGTCCTGCTCTTGGAGCCGCCCGACTTTCCCATTCCCATAGTCTTTTACAGCAGCTTCGATGGCTCCCGGGGAGCAGTCGCATTAAATTTAAGAATCTTTGCATTGCTCACTGTGCACCGTGCCTTTTATGGCCTGGGGGCAGAAGATCTGCAGGAGAAATGTGTGCCGTATGCTCCCACATGCGCCTCGCGCTCTCGATCCGCTCTCTTGGCGGCGGTTCCCCGGTTCCGACTCTCGCGGACAGGTGGGCGTGCTTTCTCAGTGGCTGCCGCTAAAGCTTGGAATGACTTACCTCTCGCCCTGCGCGGGACAGTTGATCATCTTACCTTCCGCCGCTTGCTGAAAACTTGTGCTATGCGGAATTCTCTCCCATTCAGCTTGGTAAATGGCGGATCATTTTAGCTTCAGCAACGCTTTAAAACCGTACTTTTTCTGAGTTTCTTTGTTCCCTTTCTGTCTTCACAAGGGTTTCCTCGCTGGTATGCCTAGCGCCTGGATGCCATCGGGCCTTAGTGAGCGCTCTATAAATGCTAATACATTACTTTCCCAGTGAGCAATATTCTTTCCTTCACCAGCATGCTTTTTGAAGCACAACATGACGGACTGTATGTGACGTATCATTGCACTAGCTCCCAGGATCTACGTCTTGGATGGGCTTTGAAGTCGTGCACATACCTGGCTACACACACGACAGGGTACTAAGGCTTTGACATTTTTGAAGTGACAATTGGATTTGTGGATTCCCTCTCAGTGCAGCTGTTCGAGGCTTTCATTCTAACTGGCCTGCTTTTTTTCATGAAAGTAGCTGAGGAGTTGTATTACATATGTATTCATTGCTGTGGCTTTGATGATGAGAAACCCTTTAGTCCCTCGTCGCGTTGATTGCCTTAAACGATGTGGCCAACGGCTAATGCAGCACAGCAGTGGATTCTCACAGAGAAGAAGCACAACTTAAGAGCGCTCGCATTTATATGTGATTTCCTGCTGAAGTCGCCAATCCGTTGGAAGGATAACTCTCATGCTCTCCACAGGGGTGCGATGACGCTGCGTGACACAAGTGCGAAAGTTTGAAACCAAGGTTGAGCCAACGTAGCCCTCCATCTTTCCTTGGTCGATAAATTAAGTTCCACGAGTGGGTGATAATACTGCACCGATTTTTACAGTGCTTAGGCATATAGGCCAACATTCCGATGCACTCAGAGGTCGAAGTAGGTGGGAGCGGTACTTTTACGTTCCACTGTTCCTATACTTTAAGAAACCGTTCCTGAATGGTTTTGTTTTAAAATAAGTGTAGGAAGAAGTTGAAGCTTGCACTTCTGTGCACTGCACTGAACACTCCCTTAAGTAGCAGGTTTGTTTGTTTGGGGGTTTGGATTGTGTGTGGGAGGGGTTGTGGCGATGGGGTTTGTGGGGAGCGGGGGCAGGCATGCTGGGAACATAGTTCCACTACTTCTTTTCGTACACTTCGACCACTGGATGCACCTGGGAGGGAGAGTTCACCAGATAAATCGTGAGATAACATTTTCCACTAGGAATACATTGAAAGAATTATTTTAGGGGGGAGAGTCTGCAAAATGGCAATATTTTTGACTGAAAAATGGTGAGCCTTCTGCCTAAATCGGGAGGGTTGGCATGTATGCTTAGGGACGGATCCACATTAAGCATTATATAATCCATCCAATTATTGTTATTACTACCCAGCACCCATTTACACCTACACAGCAGTATGCCAACCAATGGACCGACAGGCGCTGCTAGAGAAGTAACACTTGGGAAATACTGCCAGGCCGGATTTTTCACCAACAGTAGGTGATGGAGGGTGTGATTATTCATAAACAGCTCAGAAGATGCCAGAGTTTCTTCTGTGGCACTGTAAAATAAACCAAACACGGTGCACAAGCTCTTCCAGACACTGCCCACCCACTCAATCTACCCCAAATACACCAGAAGAGCGCCACTCCTCCCCTTCTCACCCTGCCCGAGTGCCATGGCGGTGCAGACATGAAAACAGCACCTTTATCATCTTCTGAGCTCGGTTTGGAAGTAACATACTCCCTACGTTTCAATAAGGGTGCTTTTCATGCAAGCAAAAATCCATTTTGACAGTAAACATAGATTTCTTTTGACAATACTTTGCAGCTATAATTCATGAAAATGTTAAGAAACCTTTATATCTTTTTAAATTCAGAATAGGCAGTAACAATACTAGCGGTTCTTGCTGTATCCCTACTCTAATGGTGCCACTGACCCATATCTGAGTAGCCCTGTGCTGGTTGGCCACAGGGTGCGTCTCCTGTGTGTCAATCGATCGTGTTGTGTGGTGCCTTGAAACACTTGTCTATAGGGGTGTTATAAATGTCATATCATATATCAATTATTTGTTAGTTCTTGTTAGGAGCATTTAAATTTGTTGTTGCTGAGAATATTTGCCTATTTTAGAGAGTTCTAGTGGCTGGTATGCTGCTTAGGCTGGTCATCCTATTCAGAAAGTGTGTAAAATGAGCGCCACGGTCGGCCATCTTGATCCCGGAAGTGACCCTTGGAGCCGAATTCCAGTTCCGACAGACGCTAGGTGGTCACGTGTGGGTAGAAGTCGGCGCGACTGACCGTAGCCAGTTTGAGGAATGGGGGCGGGGCGCACACGGACGAAAACAGACCATGGCCTGCTGTTTGTGATGCACACACAGAAAGGGCGGCTTCCAGATCAGTGTTGCCGATCAGAGAATGAGCAAAAACCCCCAATCTGCCCCGCGAGGGTTGTTGACTGAAGCCTGTTTAACAAGCCAGCCCTAGGAGATAGAGCCGCCACAGGAGGTCACCCGCGGGTTATTAACTCCCAGCCAAGCTAAATAGAGATGTAAGGGTGAGCTGGGCGGAACATTAGGGACAGCATTTCTTTTCCTGCGGGACACTTCTCGTTTTAAGATTTTAAAGGTATGGTTATCTTGTGTGCAGTCCATGAATGGGCAGGGATGTGTCCTTAAAGTTGAGTTGCTGAGGGGCTCTGTTTTCGCCACAGTTAAACTGCATTGGGGACAGTCGTGGGCTCGTGGCCCTAGTTGAACATCTAGGCCTACTTGAACTTCCTAGTTGCAGCATTGTGGGGTCTGTTTTCTGCAAAAATTGAATTGCAGAGGGTCACTTTTGGCCACAATTGAACTAGGGGTCTATGATGACACTAGTCTCGGGAGGATAGCTCAGGGACAACGCGCTCGCCTTGGAAGCAAGATGACACGTAGCAACACAGGTTCGATTCCCAGGTCCGTGCTTAGAAACCTCTGGGTATTAAGTGCGTTATAAATAACCCTTCATATCATATCGTAGCCAAAGTGCCTAGAGAACTACTTTAGTCAAGATTAATAAAGCTGGGCTCTGTTTTGCCCAAAATTGAGGTGCCAATGGGTGTATTCTGGCCAAAGGTTGTTGTAACGTAAGCCCCGTGCAGTGGCACACAGTGCAGAACCATGTGTCAGAATGAATAAAAGCGACACGCAGTCACCTGCTCGTCAGTTGCCTCCCAACTCCATGTGCGAGATCTCATTGCGACTGTGCACCGCAGCACATGCAATGTTCCAGGCATGCCACCCTGCCTCCCAGGGCACCCTCATAACAGTGGGGATCGGACTGGTCAGCCCCCCCTAACCACTGGCAACGTGAATGGGATCAGTCCCCGCCGGTCCCACGCATTAAGGGGCTTTGCCTGCCCTTGTCATGCAGCCGGCATGCGGCCAAATGGGATGCATCCTTGCCCCCTGCCATGATACTGGCCTCCCTGGCACCTGGAGAAGCCCGCTCCTGCCGGAGCGGCACCCAGAGCCCTCCCCGACGAGGCCCTGTGCCTCACAGGCACGAGCTGCAGAGCTCTCACAGCATTTGGCCTTTCCCCGGTGTGCCGGCAACCGTCACCCCCACCCCCTCGACGAGGACCTGTGCTTCATGGGCAGGAGCCGGATGGCGGCATTGGTATCGACCGTAGAGGACATTGACGAATCCCAGCGCAGGGAGCCAGAAGTGCAGTGCTGGATTATCCATTAGGCCAAGTAGGCACCGGCCTATGGGCCCCACTCCTTTTAGGGGCCTGCGACAATGAATTAAAATAAAGCGGTGCAGAAAATTAAAAACATATTAGGAGATCATCCGGGGGAGGGCAACATTACGACTGCCTAAGAGCCTCCACAGGGTTTAATCCGGCACTGCTGAAGTTGGCGTGGCCCCTGACCGTGGCCTGCAGTCTGCTCCATCTGCCACACAATGATTGCTCCGCACTGCGAGAGCCCACACTCTTGACTGGGGGAGCTGTGGGACGCTGCCTGAAACCCCCTCCACCAAAGTCACCCCCTCGCCCAGAGGAGAGAAAGAATGCGGCCTCCGTTGTCGCATTGTCACAAGTACCTTTCCCCAGGGGGACAAATAGAAAGGCACGTGGCGCGGCTTTTGCTGCCGTTGCATCAAGTTGAATTACCTCCCGCCTGGGAGAGCGAGAGAACGCGGCGGGGCCTCCGTCGCCGGGTCAGTGTGTTCACCTCCTGCCTGGGGGAGAGAGGGTGCGGCGTCCATGACAAATCAAGTGGATTACCTCCCGCCTTGGGGGAGTCTATGTGTGGCTCGGCCCGGCCCACCGTTTGGACATTTATCTCAAGGACACCTAGGCAGCAGCTGTGGGCCCCGCTGGTGTACCCGTGTGCGGCTTTGCCTGCCAGCGGGTGGTGTGTCATTCACCTGTGACAATGCACTAATAAAGTGTGCCCCAAATGCGCAGTTTCCCAATATTGTCAATGGACTGATGTACATGGAAAGCTGCATTCCCGCCTGCCTAGTAGGCTTAAAGTGGAATCAGTAAAAATGTATGTGGGAGGGGTGATCCGGCATACTACTAGGAGTGGCCGGTGTATTCTTTAATGTCTGTAATTGCCCCAGTCTGTGGTTATTGCTTTGCCCCACGGTTCCCAAATGAACCAACTATTGATATAATGTTCATTTTTGCAGTCGTTGTTTTGTTTCATACCCTTGGCATTGGATGCTGTAACGTAAGCCCCGTGCCACAAGACTTGTGCAGTGTCACATGGTGCAGGACCATGTGACACAATGAATAAAAGCGACAAGCGTGCTCCTGTTCGTCAGTTGCATCCCAACTCCATCTCGGAGGTCTCATCATTACGTCTCTGCACCGCACTGCCACAAGGTACCAAGCATCCCACCTTGCCTCCCACGGCACCTACATCACGGTGGAAGCCGGACTGCCCGCTCCCCACCCCCTTACAAATATCAACTCTGGAAGGGTCATTTTTTTAAATAATTATTAATGTACATGTATATATGCTGTATATTTTTGTAACTTCTGTAACTACTGCTTTTTGTAACATGTTTAAGAGTATGCGCCCGGTTGCCCCTGGGCCTGGTTTTTTGCGCTTTATAAATAAAATAAAATCAAAAATCAAACCGCAGAAGGTACTTTGGGTAAACTCAACCTTTTCTGTGCTGAGGGCAGGTGAAACAGAAAATATCTATTTTGGCGGGGGATGACCCCTTGAATTAAATGGGTGAGGAAGGGGCTGGGCAGGGGAGTGAACACATTTCATGGTGGGTGACATTAACCAAAAGTGGGTGAGTTGAGAGTTCTCTCTTTGTTGCCCACGGTCGAACTCCAGGGCTTTCTTTGGTCAAGGTTGAATTTCAAAGCATCCTTTTTTTGGGCCTAAATGAAGAGATTTTGGCCAATGTTGAATTGCTGAATGGTTTGGTGTTTTTGTGTGCAAATGATGTACAGCATTGGTTTTTTTTACCAAGGCGTACAGCAAGTCATCGTTTTTCAGCCTACACCATACAGCAGGGTGCAGTGGAAACCTTTTGTTTAATGCCATCCAGTAGAACATTCTTTGTTTTTGATTCCATACAGCTGAGTGTTGTTTTTTGGCCAAGATCATACAGCAGGCAGTTCTTTTATCAGCCAAAGCCGTACAACAGAACGTTAATTTTTTGCCAACATCATAAAACAGAAAATTCTTTTTTAGCCAGTGCTGGCAGGGAGACAGGGGGCCTCATTCCGAGATTGGTGGTAGTCATGGCGCTATTTGCGCCATGACTACCACCAATAATGGTTCCGGCACCGGTGTAGTTCAATGGGGACTTACCGGTGTAGTCCGACCCTGGCGGGACCGGTAAATCCCCATTGAACATGCCATTCCCCATTCCCATTTGAGCCCCCATAGGGCTCAGTGGGAATGGGGAAGGCGCTAATAACAGGCTTGTGACTTGCAATCCTGTTATTAGCGCCCTGGTCCCTTAGCGGGACCTGTAAGGGACGGTTGGTCAGAGCACACGTCCTTTACGGTTCCCGCTAAGGGACCTTGGAATAGGGCGGTAGGGAATTACCAGCACCGGTCTCCTTACCGGTGCCCGGCATCCCTTACCGCTCACCATGTAATGACCCCCAGGGTCTTCCCAAGCTCCTAGGCGATACCGAATGAGAACCAAATGCTACTAGAGTACCTCCAGGGAGCTGGGGGGAGGGGAGTGCGTATAGAGGAGGGTGTGCGATCACCTTAGTGCATGCATTACAAGCTATATGGTAGATCTAGGTGTGAACACCATCTTGGCGAATGGCAGCCATCTTAGAAGCTAGGCCCAAGCGCAGCAAACAGTCTTTTGTGTGTAAGTATTAGATCTTATGCATGAGCCCGAACACTAACCCTACCCCAGCCAGGTCTCGCAGAGTCTAAGAAATCCTCCATTGTCCTTGAAGGTACAGGCCCTCGCGCCCTGGGAAGAATGCACCCTGCAAGGTCATGAGAAGGGAGCAGAGCACCTCTTGCAGTACCATCCCACGGAACAGATAGCAAGGCCCACCTGCCCCCAATGTTCCCCCACAAGAAATACAGATTTGCAATACTTTTATCTTGAGACCCCTGCATGCCACAGGACCATCCAAAGCCAGACCACAGACCATAAAACCTTTACACCCCTCGATTGATCACTAAGATCAGAAGGCAAGGCTATCGCACCTTCATAAATGGGTCACATGATTTGTGCAGGGTGGCCACAAATTATAGCCAAAATCGAAGGTGGAGGACCTTGGGAGTTGCTGATCTGTCTGAGCGCAAGTGGAGCTTGTGAGGTTTAGTGTTCTTTTTTTCAACTACAAATATAGCTTTGTGTTATGTTTTTGTGGCCAACTCCAAACTGCAGAGCATTCTTTTTTAGCCAGTGCCTTAGAGCAGGACAGTCTTTTTTTGGACCACACATTCAGCAGAGTGCTCCGTGATAGCCAGCAGTATACAGCAGAGTGTTCAATCTTGACAAAAGCCGTACCAGACAGCATTCGGTTTTTGGTCTAGTCTGTGCTGCAGACCAGTCTTTATTTTGGCCACAGCCATACACAACAGAGCAATCCTATTCGGTGCATGCATCAGTGTATTCTTTGTTGGCCATTTCCATACAGAAGACTGTCCTTTTTAGTCTGGGCTGTTAGATGGCACACAACTATTGCATTAGAGTACAAATAGGGGTGTGACACAGCTCGTATGTGCTTTCTTTGTTATTTGACCACCCAATGACTGCCCATTTCCATGCTAATCCCTATGGCCATTCCCACTAATTTCCTGCGTCTCCCCACCGAAAACACATCCTCCTAGAATCTCTTTGATCTAGCTTTATTAAGCCTTACCATCAAAATTTCCATTCGGAGTGACTGCCAGTGATTTTTCAAACAGGTCTTCTGAGAGTTCATGAATTAATTGGAGCTGTAAACATGTCACTGGTGTAATAAAATGTCTTCACCAGGTCTGCCTTCAACCACTCAATGTATGAACAGTATCCGTGTCCTTCGCTGAAGTCCTGTTAAAAACAAGCATTGGCAAAGCGTTTTGGCTTGTGTATAAAGGTATTAGGCATTTGCAGGCATTGCTATTAGAGGCCCAGTTACTCGCACCATTTTGCATCTGCTACTATCAATGGCCAGTAAATACAACTGTGGCAATGCCTGGCAAGTGCCTTTCCTGTGGCTAACCAAAAGCCCAAACTGTTGGCATTGCCAAAGCTTGTTTTTAAGGCCTGCATATCAGAGCATTCTTTTGTGTCCAACGCTGTACAACAAAGTGTTCTTTTTTGGACGCGCCTTTTTTCTTTGGTGAGGGTCTGGCCAATGCCATACAGCAGCGAGTACTGTTTTTGTCCAAAGCCCTGCGGCAGAGCAATCTTTTATATCCAACTGCATAGAGCATGGAAAGGCCATACATCTGAGTGCTCTCTGTGGGCTAAGGTGGGACTGCAGTGTATTCTTTATTGGCCATGGTCTAACTGCAGGCCACGACATATGTTGACCTATTGATACACACGATTTGCCTGGGTCTGTGGATCAGTGGATTAATGCCTCCACTACAAGGAGCTGTGTTTGACTTCACAGTTGTGGGTTGAAAGTTGATAAAAATGAGTACCATGGAGTTGGGTGACAACAAACATCTGTCTATGGCAGGTGTGCTCTACATATACACCCCATGGGGTGTTGGCTGTACAGTAGTGTCAATAATACAGACAGAAAAGTGTGTCCTCTTGGCTGGGAGATTAGGTGGAAGGAGCTAATTTACCCCAATGACAGGCCACACGTGTAACAGACTGCTCTAAGCCTGTTATGAGATTGCATAAGATGGAGTCGAAGGACCAAGGCATAGCACCTTGCACAGGGTGGCAAGTGTTGGTGCGCAACACATACTGGATAAGGAACAGATATAGCACAAGTCTAATCTACGTTTCACAGGCTGCATTCAGATGCCTGGCAAACATGTGAAAGCTTCAAGCCGGCCCCAGGGAAGGAAAAACTAGGGACATTTCTGCAAAACGCAGAATCAAAGGGTCACCAGAGTTCAGAATGCATCTATTTTCTAATCAGTCGGTGCTGGGGAGAATGTGAGGGAGATACCAATGAAGAGGGCTAGAAGGTGAGCAAGGAGGGGGATGGGTAGGTCAGCAATTAGTGGGGTAGAAAGGAAATCAATGGGCGGGGTAGGAAGGTCATCGATGGGTAGGGTAGGAATGCCAGCAATGAGTGGGGTGAGAAGACCAGCAATGGGTGGGGACAGAAGGTGAGCAATGAGTGGGTTAGGGAGGTCATCAATGGATGGGGTAGGACGGTCATCGATGGGTAAGGTAGGAATGCCAGGAATGAATGGGGTAGGAAGGTGAGCAATTAGTGGTTTAGGAAGTTCATCAATTGATGGGGTAGGAAGGTCATCAATGGGTAGGGTAGGAATGCCACCAATGAGTGGGGTAGGAAGGTCAGAAATGGGTGGGGTAAGACGGTGAGCAATTAGGCTGTTAGGATGGGTTAGGATGGCCATCAATAGATGGAGTAGGAAGGTCATTGATGGGTAGGGTAGGCATGCCAGCAATGAGTGGGGTAGGAAGGCCTGCAATGGGTGGGGTAAGAAGGTGAGCAATTAGTGGTTTAGGGAGGTCATCAATGGATGGGGTAGGAAGGTCATTGATGGGTAGGGTAGGAATGCCAGGAATGAGTGGGGTAGGAAGGTGAGCAATTAGTGGTTTAGGAAGTTCATCAATGGATGGGGTAGGAAGGTCATCAATGGATGGGGAAAGAAGGTCATCAATGGATGGGGTAGGAATGCCAGCAATGAGTGAAGTAGGAAGGCCAGAGATGGGTGGGGTAAGAAGGTGAGCAATTAGGGGGTTAGGATGGGTTAGGAAGGCCATCAATAGATGGAGTAGGAAGATCATCGATGGGTATGATAGGCATGCCAGCAACGAGTGGGGTAGGAAGGTGAGCAATGAGTGCGTTATGGAGGTCATCAATGGATGGGGTAGGAAGGTCATTGATGGGTAGGGTAGGAATGCCAGCAATGAGTGGGGTAGGAAGGCCAGCTATGGGCTAGGTCTGGAAAGTTAGCAATGAGACAGATAGGAAAGTCAACAATGAGGGCGATAGGAAGGTCATCAAAGAGTAGGTCGGAAGGCTAGTAATGAGGGTGAGTCAACAGTGAGGTGGCTACGAAAGTCAGCAATGAGCCGACCAGGAAAACCAGCATTGAGGACATATGAAGGTCAGCAATGAGAGGGGTAGGCTGGTCAGCAATGAGGGGGATAGGAAGGTCATTTAAGAGTAGGTAGGAAGGCCAGTAATGAGGGGGATAAGAAAGTCAACAATGAGGAAGCTAGGAAAGCTAGCAATGAGGCAGCCAGGAAAACCAGCATTGAGGAGATATGAAAGTCAGCAATCAGAGGGGTAGGGTGGTCAGCAACGAGGGGGATAGGAAGGTCGGCAATGGGAGGATAGCAAGGTCAGCAATGAGGGGTATATGAAGGTCAGCAAAGAGAGGGGTAGGGTCGTCTGCAATGAGGGGGATAGGAATATCAGCAATGCGAGAGCTTGGAAGTCCAGCAATGGCGGAATGAGAATGTCTGCATTGTGGGGGGAATAGGGAGGTTGGCAGTGAGAGGCATAGGATTGTCCGAATATACTATGAAAGCTGCTAATGGAGTGCTCATACGTGCATAGGTGAGGGGACTGAGAACAGCCAATAAGGTAAGGGGCACGTCTGGAGAGCAGATGGGGAGGAGTGCAAGATGTTGGGAGGAATTCTTGCAGGTAGGTTGGTAGAAGTATTGTGAAGAATGTAGGGCAGATTCAGGGTACAAGTCGATGCTACATTACACACGAGAGGACAGTGTCCCCCCTGCTAGTTTTAGAGAGCGGACTCTGCCCCCCTTAGAGGGAGGGCGGTGCAGCGTCCCATTTAAGTGCAAACCTGTGGAGCTGTGTTCCTCAGCAGGATTCGATAGAAGGTGGCAATTGCTTAGCTGAATGCCATTATTTATTTTGATCCGCGTTTGATATCTGCAAATGTGAGGGTCAAATGTTTAAACCCTCACAGCCCCAGTTTGCTGCTCAACATTTGCCTGCATATACAAAAAACAAAAGCACAATCAAAATGATGAGCTAGTCAAAATCCTTTATTCCATTTCCATTATGTCTGCATGTTTGACCCGTAAACCATATGTGTTATGTTGTACTGCCGATGTAATGTCATCATGCATAGTAGCATGTATTTGAAAAAATGACTAAGAACAATTAACTTTATCACAGAAGGTCTCGTTGTTCCTTGTGAGGTGTAATCTGATCAGCTTGTGCTGGCTTTTAAGATCACACCACTTTGCCATTCTGTCATTTCTAGAGCCATATTTATGGTGTTAAGACAGCTGAGTGGGTTAAGCGCTCACTGCTGTGATCTGCAGGCCGCAGATTCAAATCCCAGCAAGGTCGATTCATCCATCCAAGATCGATTTAAAAAAAAAAGTACCAATTTCAATTGGGTAATAATAATTCAAATCTCTCAATTCACATGATCACCTGCCTTATAAACAGCTGACTCACCTGCCAAGCCCCCAGATCACCCATTCAGTTCACCCGCCAATGAGCTCTCACCCGCCAAAAACAATAAGGGGTGTTTTCACCCGCCTTGGCGACAGAAAATGTTGAGAGTTATAATAATTGTATATAAAACTGTTCTTTGCAGGATAAAAGCGCTATATAAATAACACATTATTATTTCTTTATTAATATATAAAAAAGGGAAATAACACTACAGTGGGAATTCGGGTGGACAAAGTTGCCAGTGAACTGGTGTGGAGGAATTGTAGCTGGATCTGGGGGGTGGGAGGGGTTAGGCATTACTGCCACACAGGGCAATATGAGTTTCAGATACATGGGAGGGACCTGAGATGGGCAGACATGCTACCGGTATGAGCTGCATGCCGTGATACCCGGGCAGAGGGGAAATCAGTGCCCTCCGGGTCCCGTCCCCTCCCCTCCCCTCCCGTGGCTTCCTTCCGGAACTATGGAAGAGACAGGTCCACCGTTGGGCAGCAGGGCGTGCGCTGTACCCAGTGCCGCCAGCACGATCACGAACGCCCCTGCGCTGAAAGGCAAACGTCCTCCGTTCCGTTCACGAACAATCACAATGCGCGGCAGCTCTTAATATTGACTGTGCGCCTAGTAATGGGGTGGGCGTGACTTGGCGCCTGCCCCATCGATACAGGTCTCATAGCAGCGCCGCGAAGCTGTAATCCCCGACACTCAACTTCCTTTCTTTTTCATGTCCCCTGAATACAATTTCCGGCTTTTGTTTTAGTTAAATAAAGTGGTTTAATGTCCAGGCGTCATCCTGTTCCCATAACATCACCCTGACCGTCATCTGCGCTCCATGCCCTCAACAGGTCAACAACAGGCCTCGGTCTGCCCGCCTGGCTGTTTCTATCACACAGCCATTAGCCTTTCTCTGCTCTCCTGATCTCCCAATGCACACATCAGTTATTCCTCTGCTCCCCTCATCGCATCATACACACTTCAGCCATGTCTTTGCACCCCTGATGTCAACATACGCAAAACAGTCGTGTCTCTGCTCTCCTGATCACATCATACACACATCAGCCATGTCTCTGCACCCCTGATGTGAACATACGCACAACAGTCATGTCTCTGCTCTCCTGATCACATCATACACACATCAGTCGTGTATCTGCTCTCCTGATCACATCATACACACATCAGCCATGTCTCTGCAGCCCTGATGTCAACATACGCAAAACAGTCGTGTCTCTGCTCTCCTGATCACATCATACACACATCAGCCATGTCTCTGCACCCCTGATGTGAACATACGCACAACAGTCATGTCTCTGCTCTCCTGATCACATCATACACACATCAGTCGTGTATCTGCTCTCCTGATCACATCATACACACACCAGCCATGTCTCTGCAGCCCTGATGTCAACATACGCACAACAGTCGTGTCTCTGCTCTCCTGATCTCATGATACGCACATCAGCCATGTCCCTGCTCTCCTGATCTCATCATCCACACACCAGCCATGTCTCTACTTTCCTGATCTCATCATGCGCACATCAGTCATGTATCTGTTCTCCTGATCTCATCATACACACATCAGTCATGTATCTGCTCTCCTGATCTCATCATACAAGCAACAGACAGCTCTCTGCTCCCCTGATCACATCATACACACATCAGTCATGTATCTGTTCTCCTGATCTCATGATACGCACATCAGCCATGTCCCTGCTCTCCTGATCTCATCATGCGCACATCAGTCATGTATCTGTTCTCCTGATCTCATGATACGCACATCAGCCATGTCCCTGCTCTCCTGATCTCATCATACACACATCAGTCATGTATCTGCTCTCCTGATCTCATCATACAAGCAACAGACAGCTCTCTGCTCCCATGATCTTATCAGCGCACATCCTTCTTGTCTTTGGCACCTAGAAACACTTGTGTACAGGCGCATTATACATGCCACGTCATATCATATCTTTGCTCCCCTGATGTCAACATACACACACCAGGCCTTTCTATGCTCCCTGGTCTCATTGTACACACAGCACACCTTTTCTGCTCTCCTCATCTCATGGCATGCAGACATGCACACTCTCGCTCTCTCTTGTCTCTGTGTCCATCCATGATCCAATCCCGATGTAGTCCGTAGATCCGTTCTTTCCCAACTCTAGGTGGATGGTTCAGGGGTTAAGTGCTCCCCTCTTACAGGGGACAACACCACACTTAGAAATGTGCAATCCCGGCTCGGCTGACGCACCCCATCATCCTTCTGAGGACCATAAATTGGGTGATGCTAAAGAACGCCAAATCTGCAACCCCCCACCCTCCAAACCCCCCGCCCCACACTATTGTCTAAGATTCACACAGTTAGCCTGCTCAGGGGGTTTGCAGGACAGAGAGGAGCTTTTCCACAAGTGGGCCCGGTGCAAGTGGGCCTGGCGGGATGTTTGGACCGGTATGTATCATCATCCGACTCCCAGGACCATCCTTTCCTGGTTCCTGAGCCCCTTACCGCCAGTGGTATTACCGCCTGACCAAGTGGCGGTATCATTCATTCCGTATGCCGGTTTTCTGGCGGATTTACCACCAGAATACCGACAAACTCGTCATGTGTTCGGTATCAGGAGTGAGTTTGTGTGGTGGCCTAGTCTGTTAAACGCATGGCCCTAATGTGGTAAAGTAGAGGGGCACTAGCTGGTGTTCACCTGCAGTGTGTGAGTGGCTAGTCAATGTGTGCAGTGTAAGCAGTGCTCAAAGTGGGCGGGATCAGTTGGGAGTGGTGCTCCTCTACTTTTTTTAATTGTTTTACTGTTCCTATACTTTTATTTTAAAAAGGAACCGTTCCAGAATGGTTTCCTTTTCAAATAAAAGTGTAGGAAGAAGTTGAAACATGCCCGTCAGTGCACTGCACTTAACTTTCTCCTAAACGCTGAAAGTGTTTTTGGGTGGTGACGTATTGTGTGTGGGAGGGGTTGTGGCGATGGGGTTTGTGGGGAGCAGGGGCAGGCCAGCAGGGAACATAGTTCCATTACTTCTTTTCGTACACTTCGAGGTGAAGAGTAGAATGGTGAGCGGGTGAGTGAGCAGGCAATCAGTCAGTCAGTCAGTCAGTCAGTCACCTACATGAAGGAACAGCCAACCAAGGAGCCTGGTGTGTGTATAAAGCTGCAGCTGACCCAGAGACACTTAATATGAGACTACTGTGAAGCAGCCATTTGCAGGAAGAGACAGCAGGCAACTAAGAAACAATGAAGCAGCCCTCAAGGTGCGATGTACATAAGACAGCAAGCAAGGTGCACTATATTGGCAGCAGCCCTGAAAGTGCAATGTACACGAGACAGCAATCAAGGTGCAATGTACGTAAGAGAGCAAGCAAGGTGCGATGTACGTAAGAGAGCAAGCAAGGTGCAATATATAGGCAGCAGCCCTCAACATACAATGTACATGAGACAGCAATCAAGGTGCAATGTACGTAAGAGAGCTAGCAAGGTGCAATATATAGGCAGCAGCCCTCAACATACAATGTACATGAGACAGCAATCAAGGTGCAATGTACGTAAGAGAGCAAGCAAGGTGCGATGTACGTAAGAGAGCTAGCAAGGTGCAATATATAGGCAGCAGCCCTCAACATACAATGTACATGAGACAGCAATCAAGGTGCAATGTACGTAAGAGAGCTAACAAGGTGCAATATATAGGCAGCAGCCCTCAACATACAATGTACATGAGACAGCAAGCAAGGTGCGATGTACGTAAGAGAGCTAGCAAGGTGCAATATATAGGAAGCAGCCCTCAAGATGCAATGTACATGAGACAGCAATCAAGGTGCAATGTACGTAAGAGAGCAAGCAAGGTGCGATGTACGTAAGAGAGCTAGCAAGGTGCAATATATAGGCAGCAGCCCTCAAGATGCAATGTACATGAGACAGCAATCAAGGTGCAATGTACGTAAGAGAGCAAGCAAGGTGCGATGTACGTAAGAGAGCTAGCAAGGTGCAATATATAGGCAGCAGCCCTCAAGATGCAATGTACATGAGACAGCAATCAAGTGCAATATATCCAACGCCTCTCTCAGGGTGCAACTTACATGACACAGCCATCAAGGTGCAATGAGCATATGACAGCAAGCAATGTGCAATATATAAGAGGGAGCGCTCAAGGTGCAGTGTACATGAGACAGCCATCAAGTGCAATATATCCAACGCCTCTCTCAGGGTGCAACTTACATGACACAGCCATCAAGGTGCAATGAGCATATGACAGCAAGCAATGTGCAATATATAAGAGGGAGCGCTCAAGGTGCAGTATACATGAGACAGCCATCAAGTGCAATTTATCCAACGCCTCTCTCAGGGTGCAACTTACATGACACAGCCATCAAGGTGCAATGAGCATATGACAGCAAGCAATGTGCAATATATAAGAGGGAGCGCTCAAGGTGCAGTGTACATGAGACAGCCATCAAGGTGCAATGAGCATACCACAGCAAGCAAGGTGCAATATATAAGAGGGAGCGCTGAAGGTGCAATGTACATGAGACAGCCATCAAGGTGCAATGAGCATACCACAGCAAGCAAGGTCCAATATATAAGAGGGAGCGCTCAAGGTGCAATGTACATGAGACAGCCGTCAAGGTGCAATGAGCATACCACAGCAAGCAAGGTGCAATACATAAGAGGGAGCGCTCAAGGTGCAATGTACTTGAGGCTGCAAGGAAAGTGCAATGGGATCTGCCTGAAATAGGTGGGGCCGAAAAGCGCCAAGTGTAAAACTTTGCATATCTGCAGCTGTTTTTGTACTTTTTTTTTTTACTTTCGGTTTCCCTCGCTTTCACACTTGACTACATTTCCAAAAGAAAAACCTGGGGAATAACGTCACCAATGCCCCGCCCCTTCCCCACGACCCCTCCCACCTGACTCAACCACTTTAAAAAGAAAACGACTGAGAGACATGCAAACAAAAGAAAAAGAGCAGTCTCTCTTTCTTGTTTGTTTGCGTGTGTGCGCGGGTCTCACTCCTCACATCAGCGCAGGAGACGCTGCTACCTGGGCGCCTCTCTTCAGATCTGTCGCAGATCCTTAGTTTCCGCCACATCTCGATCTGATTGGCCACAGACGGTGTGTGTGTGTGTGTATACAATCACATGGAAGAGTGAGCGGATTTCTTTAGATTGCGGGAAACCCCAGAATCTCCACGCTCTTCCCCAGAGACCCGGAGAAGAGCGTAAAAACCTGGAGTCTCTGGGGTAAACCGGAGACCAGGCAGGTATGGAAGTGGGGGAGACCCTTGCAACTCAAGAATTCCCATATTGTCGAACAAGGGGAGCGGGGGCCACCCCCTGAAACCCCTGCTCCCCTGCTTCGACATTATGGAAATTCGTCATTTTTTCCAATGCCGAATGTGTAGAAAACACGTGACGCATTCTGTATTTTATTTTCGAAATGTTCTTCTGCTTCGGAGCGATAGACATGAGGCGAACCTCAAGGTGCAACATGCATGAGGCAGCTAGCGAGGTGCAACATACATGAGGCAGCTGGCAGGGTGCAATATACATGAGGCGACCCCCAAGTTGCAACGTACATGAGGCGCGAAGCCAGCTGCAGTAGACATGAGGCGACCCTCAAGGTGCAACGTGTATGAGGCAGCAAGCAATGCGCATTAGACATGAGGAGACCCTCAAGGCGCAACGTACATGAGGCAGCAAGCCAGCTGCAGTAGACATGAGGCGACCCTCAAGGTGCAACGTGTATGAGGCAGCAACCAAGACGCAATAGACATGAGGAGACCCCGAAGGTGCAACGTACATGAGGCAGCAAGCCAAGCGCAATAGACATGAGGCAGCAAGCCAGGTGCAATATATACGAGGCAGCCCTCATGGAAAGTAAGGTAGGGGGTAGTGTCTCATACTTACTGCCACCGCCTTAGACCCTGGCCTACACATGCATCTGACCCGGCTAATGTCCCATGGCTGGAATGCTTCCAAAGACGTTCCCATGGAAACCAATCTATATTTTCACATGAATGCTGGCACCGATCACCAGCAGCACCTTTTTTTCCTTAGAAACCAAACTGAGCTGTGCTTTTTTTATCGCCCCCGTGCCCGATGGAATAAGGAGTGTACTGAATGTCTTGTTTTCGTGCCTGCTTCGGCGAGGAGAGCTGAGCCTGGCCTCTCACAGAACCTAGTAAGCGGGCGCCCCGCGAGAACACAGCCCGGCTTGTGCAGCAACCAGCCGGCGCGCGTCGCCTTATCCAGGGACCTGGAAACCACAGCAGCTGCCTGCAAAAGAAACCTCTTTTCCATCGGCTTCTTCCTCCCCCTACCACCACCCCTGAACGAGATTCCCTGGATGCACAGAACATTGCTCGGCTGGTTGAGCAAGTGCTGCAGAGACCTTTGTGAATTGATATTGCAGATAGTCTTTGGGGGCCTGTTCCCCGAGAAGTTACTCTGAATAACACTAACTCCCGACTTACAGACGTTACTCTGAGTAACTCTGCCTTACTCCATGTTAGTCAGAGTTAGAGTAACTTCTCAGTGAATCGAATATCCCAGTCAACGGCAAGTCAGTGTAACTTCTTTGTGAATGCTACATGTAGTAAGTCAGGAGTAAGTCAGAGTTACTCCAAGTAATTTCCCTGTGAATCGAATAGCCCTCTCCTGGTTAAAGTCACGGGTAAGTCAGAGTAACTTCTTTGTGAATGCTTCATGTAGTGAGTCAGAGTTACTCAGAGTAACTTCTCTGTGAATCAAACGGCCCTCTCCTGGTTAAAGTCGCGGGTAAGTCAGAGTAACTTCTTTGTGAATGCTACATGTAGTAAGTCAGGAGTAAGTCAGAGTTACTCCAAGTAATTTCCCTGTGAATCGAATAGCCCTCTCCTGGTTAAAGTCACGGGTAAGTCAGAGTAACTTCTTTGTGAATGCTTCATGTAGTGAGTCAGAGTAACTTCTCTGTGAATCAAATGGCCCTCTCCTGGTTAAAGTCACGGGTAAGTCAGAGTAACTTCTTTGTGAATGCTTCATGTAGTGAGTCAGAGTAACTTCTCTGTGAATCAAATGGCCCACTCCTGGTTAAAGTCGCGGGTAAGTCAGAGTAACTTCTTTGTGAATGCTACATGTAGTAAGTCAGGAGTAAGT
Organism: Ambystoma mexicanum; assembly: GCF_040938575.1. Taxonomy (NCBI): domain Eukaryota; kingdom Metazoa; phylum Chordata; class Amphibia; order Caudata; family Ambystomatidae; genus Ambystoma; species Ambystoma mexicanum. Next base: position 92,868,013 of record NC_090932.1, read on the forward strand.
CAGAGTTACTCCGAGTAACTTCCCTGTGAATCGAATGGCCCTCTCTTGGTTACAGTCACAGGTAAATCAGAGAAACTTCTTTGCGAATGCTACATGTAGTAAGTCAGGAGTAAGTCAGAGTTACTTAGAGTATCTTCTCTGTGAATCGAATGCCCCTCTCCTGGTTAAAGTCAAGGGTAAGTCAGAGTAGCCTCTTTTTGAATTGGCCCCTTTGTAATTAAGATGTTCTATTCCCGCAAATTAAGAGCCCTGCAACGGAAATGGTTGGGTTTGCAAAGCAAGAGTTTGATTTGTACACTAAAGCAAGCATGAAGTGCTCCTGGGAAAGAGCGCAGTTTGCCACTGGGTGCTTTACAAACAATGCAGTGAAAGTCAGAGCTGCTTTAGGTATAACGTATGCCAGTACATTGAATGCCCGCTACCAATGTTTTGCTCTTTGACCTGTACAGCACTGTGTTGATCCTGACCTAGGTCCGCTTTACGGCTTGCGGCATCTCCCTCTGCCTTGCCAATGCCCGTCTCATTCTCAGTGCCCGGGCATTGCTTGATAGTGGTATAAAGGGACATTTAAGCACCAACATACCTCTGTTTTAAAGTACAAATTGAGGGTTCTATGTCTGCCTGTGCGCTTGTATTACACTCCGTACCGGTTTGTCTTGCCAATGAGTCCATTCAAACATATTACTTAATAATACGTTTGTCGTTTATTCAGTTCCTTAGACATATTGCGTTACAAATGTATGTTGTTGTTTTGCAATTTAACTCGGTACTTCCAAGTTTGTGCCCGATTAAAAAGATGGTGCCTTAACTTAATGTTTTCATGGTTGTGTCTAATTTTAAAGTGGTGCCAACATAACTCCGCTAGGAGGCACGTGCGTGTGTTTCACCCTTCCGTGGGCTTTCTCAAGGCACTAACTAATAGGTCAGGTCCTCAAACAATTAAGGGTTCATTCTTAACATATTGATATTGATATTTTTTGATATTTTTATTTCAATTTGTTTAGATGGATTTTTGAGTTCTGACCCGTTGGGCACAGGTTCAGGGGGCCAGCCTAGTTTCTTGGAACAGGGTAACCTTCTGGACAAGCCAGACCAATCAAGGTAGCTTGGCAGGAGTCAAGACTTGTTCTCGGGAGGGGTGAGGGTGACTGAAAGACTTCAATGAGCACACAGGGTAAAGAACACTTAGAAATCACTCCCAGTCAGGTGTAGATATATTAAAAATACAAATACATTTATTTCAAGGCCTTTGAGTTTCAACACTCAAATCAGAGTAATACTTATTACATACAACTTTTGAAGTACTGTTTGCTTAGTTAACATAACATTGAAAAGGAAAGGGACAGTCACAGGCCCTTGGAAGGGGACGCTCACATGCCCATGTAAGGCGACAGCTGGAAAATCATGGAAGGGGACAGCCAGAGGCCCATGGAAGGGGACAGCCAGAGGCCCATGGAAGGGGACAGCCAGAGGCCCATGGAAGGGGAAAGCCAGAGGCCCTTGGAAGGGAACAGTCACAGGCCCATGGAAGGGGCCAGTCACAGGCCCATGGAAGGGGACAGCCGGAGGCCCTTGGAAGGGGACAGTCACAGGCCCTTGGAAGGGGACAGCCAGAGGCCCATGGAAGGGGACAGCCAGAGGCCCATGGAAGGGGACAGCCAGAGGCCCGTGGAAGGGGCCAGTCACAGGCCCGTGGAAAGGGACAGCCAGAGGCCCTTGGAAGGGGACAGTCACAGGCCCTTGGAAGGGGACAGCCACAGGCCCATGGAAGGGGACAGCCAGAGGCCCATGGAAGGGGACAGCCAGAGGCCCATGGAAGGGGACAGCCAGAGGCCCATGGAAGGGGACAGTCACAGGCCCATGGAAGGGGCCAGTCACAGGCCCATGGAAGGGGACAGCCAGAGGCCCATGGAAGGGGACAGCCGGAGGCCCATGGAAGGGGACAGTCACAGGCCCTTGGAAGGTGACAGCCAGAGGTCTGCTTCCATACGTTGGTGAGGAGGCAGCATTACTGCGCATGGAATCACGTATCCTGTTCTTACCTGAATTATTGTTTACTTCCCCACTCACAGTGTTAAAGAGATTAAAGAGGTGCTTTTGGGGGACACACAGCTCTACACATAGCGTACACTGCCCCTCAGACCGGGGTTCAATACTCCTCCAGGGCAGCTCAGGCCTTCATCCTTCTGTGGTCATTAATTGAGTACCTAATATATGGTTAATGAAGCTAGTAGCTAGTAACATCTGTTACCAAGCGCTCTGAAATTGGAATTTCCGCTATGCCCTTTATAAAATAGCAAATGTCATTATTAAAATAGGCTGGTTTAATGTATTAACTACTGTATCATGACTCTGTAAAGGTCTTTTAAATCACCCAGCAATCAACATGCCCTTTCTGTAAGACTTCTTGTCAAAGCCCTTGTCATTTTCAATAAATAAATAAATACCAAAAGATTGTGCAGTTAAATGTTTGGTTTCCGGCTGCCAGATTTTCCAGTTACCAAGCAGGTTCTGTTGGACCAGCGGTTGAAGTGTACTATGTTCCCTGCTGGCCTGCCCCCTCTCCCAACAAACCCCATCGCCCCCTCCCCGTGCACAATGCAAACCTCATACCAGGGTCTCGCCTTTCCTCAATTCCACCCCCACCACTGTGTCAAGGCTAAAAGAAAATGCTGAACGCCTTTTAAACGACCCACATTAACTTTGTTCTTTGTCCCCCAGGGCATGCAACTTCACACACTCTCCTCTTTCTAATCACCCACCATTCACACCTCTTAAGGGGCTAAAGATTAAAGCCACTTCTCCCATCTACCCCCCCCCCACCCAGATGCAGTGCACTGAAGTGCAAGTTTTAACTTCTTTTTACACTTTTATTTTAAAACCATTCGGGACTGTTTCTTCTTTTTAAAATTAAAGTATAGGAATGGTGAAGGTTAATAAAAATTTTAAAAAAAACTAGAGGAGCGCCGATCCTAACAGCTCCTGGCCACTTCTACCACCAATTCTGACCGGACATCTTTCTGGCTGGTATTGTTCGAGAACCGTGGTGAGATAACCAGCGGTGCTGCAGGGTGGGCTTTTTGGGAAAGCGTCTTGAAGTTGATGCCATCTTCCGTTCCCCATTACTGGGGTCCCAAAAATGAGGCGGCCGGGCTCAACGTCAAGTTTTCATTCCGTACATCACGCTAGATGCCTCTCCCTGCTGTGGTTATACAAGAACTCAGTGTATGGCACTCAGGAGGACCAAGGACTGAGCTGGCCCGGGTGGGATTCCAAACTGGGACTGGCATGTCGCAAGCAGGTATGTGGGGTGAGCGCCCATCTCGCTGGGCTGCTTCACCAGCCGCTTTTGTGTTGTCTGTAAATGAGTCAGGCATTTGGGCCGCAATCGCACGCAGATTCCATTGCAGTAATAAAGCCGGGATTGTACGAAAAGATCGTATCTAAAATGCCGAGTGCACTCATAGTAGATAAGATCCAAGCCCATAATACCGAACAGGGGTTCAGTTCGGTATTATGGGCTGCGGGGGCTGCAGGGGTGCCCCCTGCATACATTCTAGGCAGTGCGGGGGACAAACGACCAAAATCACAAAAGACCGAACTACAAAATGCGGGCTAATGCGCTCCGTGATTTTTTTTTATTCAGTCTTTTGGGATACGATATTACAACGGACATCCATAAAGTCTGAGGGCCCAATTCGTGGAATGTTTTGCACGGTTCGAAGTGACTTTGCACTGCTGAAAAGTGACTTTGCACTGCTGGCACAAGCTCTGATTCTTTTTGCAGTGCCAAGTCATTGTGTACTGCAGAAATGACTTTGTGCTGACTTTGCGCTGCAACAATACGCCTTGCACAGTTCCATGAATCAGGCCCTGAGTGTTCCTACCAACCGCCCTAGCGCCATCTTGTGTGGTTAACTGGAGCACAGAGATTAATCAAAGGAGGCACAAATGATGAAAGCAGGGCTGGCACCAGCCCCTGACTTAAGAGGGGCGTAATCCCTCCAAAGAAACCTCGAACTGGCACCAGCCAGAACCAGCTTGCCATGATCCAAGATCTACAGCCTCCGTCAGCACCCCTCGCAGGGAGTGGCACAGACACCTCCATCAGTGCGCCGACGAGACCCTATTTTCCTGATATCTTCTTTTAAGTGCTACCGAGTGGTAAGTAGCACTATGATCCAGACACATGGGGACCACAGCATCACTGCGCGGCCGCAAATACTGCCGACGCAAATTCCGCATTCAAAAGTGCAGGAGTGCAAGCGACTGTGGGGAGCGCCCCTGCAAGCCCTGAACCCCTTACCGGGGAAAGGGGAGCAGGGGACACCCCCTCGCAACCCCTGATCCCTTTGTGCGGTATAACAGGGACTCGACCTCCTCGCTTACCGCAAAATGCGCTGTAAGCCTATACTCCGTTTCCCCCCCAGAATTTTGTAGGGATATCGACATATGTATTTCAAATCCCAGGTTTTCATTCTGTTTCCTGCAAAGTAAACTGAATCTATCATAACGCCGTATTTTAAAGTTCGAAGTGATGACTAGACCATAGTATTTGCTTGTTAAAGGCAGAACACGGGTTCCCTATGTGTGCGCACTGTACATTTTTTTTTTTTTTACATCATGCATCAGAAGAAGTTCTGTGTCCAACACTTTGTAAATGCAGGTGACTGTATCACACAGGTTCTTCTGGGCTGTGTCTGTTTTACTTAAACATGGAATAGCTCACAGGGCAGTTTACAGTGATTTCAAGTTGTCCCGTATCAGATGTGAAATAATCAGCCATTGTTCGTTTTTTTGCCTAATTTCCTAGTGCATTCTGGTATTCGTAGTCCTGCATGTATAATGGGGGAAACTACAGATACTGCACAAGAATGAACGTTGGCATGTGCTGAAAGAAGATAGGAGTGCAGTCTACAGCTGGCACGGTGTGCTGCCAGCTGCTCCGTCACCATCTGCTTCTATACTCAGCAGCAATGCTAAGCTTCTTCACAGGTTGACGACTGCAGCCAAAGACAGACATGTTGAGGAAGGGCATGTTGAGAAGGGCCGGGCATATGTGGAAGGGCACCTTAAGGAGGGCCAGGCATATGTGGAAGGGCACCTTAAGGAGGGCCGGGCATATGTGGAAGGGCATGTTGAGGAGGGCCGGGCATATGTGGAAGGGCACGTTGAGGAGGGCCAGGCATATGTGGAAGGGCACGTTGAGGAGGGCCGGGCATATGTGGAAGGGCACGTTGAGGAGGGCCGGGCATATGGGGAAGGGCATGTTGAGGAGGGCCAGGCATATGTGGAAGGGCACGTTGAGGAGATACAGGCATATCTGGAAGGGCATGTAGAGGAGGGCCGGGCATATGTGGAAGGGCACGTTGAGGAGATACAGACATATGTGGAAGGGCTTGTTGAGGAGGGCCGGGCATATGTGGAAGGGCACGTTGAGGAGGGCCGGGCATGTGGAAGGGCACGTTGAGGAGGGCCAGGCATATGTGGAGGGGCATGTTGAGGAGGGCCGGGCATATGTGGAAGGGCACGTTGAGGAGATACAGGCATATGTGGAGGGGCATGTTGAGGAGGGCCGGGCATATGTGGAAGGGCACGTTGAGGAGGGCCAGGCATATGTGGAAGGGCACGTTGAGGAGGGCCAGGCATATGTGGAGGGGCACGTTGAGAAGGGCCAGGCATATGTGGAAGGGCACGTTGAGGAGATACAGGCATATGTGGAAGGGCATTTTAAGGAGGGCCAGGCATATGTGGAAGGGCACGTTGAGGAGGCCCGGGCATATAAGGAAGGGCACGTTGAGGAGATACGGGCATATCTGGAAGGGCACGTTGAGGAGGGCCAGGCATATGTAGAAGGGCACGTTGAGGAGGGCCGGGCATATGTGGAAGGGCACGTTGAGGAGGGCCAGGCATATGTGGAAGGGCACGTTGAGGAGGGCCAGGCATATGTGGAAGGGCACGTTGAGGAGGGCCGGGCATATGTGGAAGGGCACGTTGAGGAGGGCCAGGCATATGTGGAAGGGCATGTTGAGGAGATACAGGCATATCTGGAAGGGCATGTTGAGGAGGGCCGGGCATATGTGGAAGGGCATGTTGAGGAGATACAGGCATATCTGGAAGGGCATGTTGAGGAGATACAGGCATATCTGGAAGGGCACGTTGAGGAGGGCCAGGCATATGTGGAAGGGCACGTTGAGGAGATACAGGCATATCTGGAAGGGCATGTTAAGGAGGGCCGGGCATATGTGGAAGGGCACGTTGAGGAGGGCCAGGCATATGTGGAAGGGCACCTTAAGGAGGGCCAGGCATATGTGGAAGGGCACCTTAAGGAGGGCCAGACATATGTGGAAGGGCACGTTGAGGAGGGCCAGGCATATGTGGAAGGGCACGTTGAGGAGGGCCGGGCATATGTGGAAGGGCATGTTGAGGAGGGCCGGGCATATGTGGAAGGGCACGTTGAGGAGGGCCAGGCATATGTGGAAGGGCACGTTGAGGAGATACAGGAATATGTGGAAGGGCACGTTGAGGAGGGCCGGGCATATGTGGAAGGGCACGTTGAGGAGGGCCGGGCATATGTGGAAGGGCACGTTGAGGAGGGCCAGGCATATGTGGAAGGGCATGTTGAGGAGATGCAGGCATATCTGGAAGGGCATGTTGAGGAGGGCCGGGCATATGTGGAAGGGCACGTTGAGGAGATACAGGCATATCTGGAAGGGCATGTTGAGGAGGGCCGGGCATATGTGGAAGGGCATGTTGAGGAGATACAGGCATATCTGGAAGGGCATGTTGAGGAGGGCCAGGCATATGTGGAAGGGCACGTTGAGGAGATACGGGCATATCTGGAAGGGCACATTGAGGAGGGCCAGGCATATGTGGAAGGGCACGTTGAGGAGGGCCGGGCATATGTGGAAGGGCACGTTGAGGAGGGCCGGGCATATGTGGAAGGGCATGTCGAGGAGGGCCAGGCATATGTGGAAGGGCATGTCGAGGAGGGCCGGGCATATGTGGAAGGGCATGTTGAGGAGGGCCGGGCATATGTGGAAGGTCACGTTGAGGAGGGCCGGGCATATGTGGAAGGGCACGTTGAGGAGGGCCAGGCATATGTGGAAGGGCACGTTGAGGAGGGCCAGGCATATGTGGAAGGGCACGTTGAGGAGGGCCGGGCATATGTGGAAGGGCACGTTGAGGAGGGCCAGGCATATGTGGAAGGGCACGTTGAGGAGATACAGGAATATGTGGAAGGGCACGTTGAGGAGGGCCGGGCATATGTGGAAGGGCACGTTGAGGAGGGCCGGGCATATGTGGAAGGGCACGTTGAGGAGGGCCAGGCATATGTGGAAGGGCATGTTGAGGAGATACAGGCATATCTGGAAGGGCATGTTGAGGAGGGCCGGGCATATGTGGAAGGGCACGTTGAGGAGATACAGGCATATCTGGAAGGGCATGTTGAGGAGGGCCGGGCATATGTGGAAGGGCATGTTGAGGAGATACAGGCATATCTGGAAGGGCATGTTGAGGAGGGCCAGGCATATGTGGAAGGGCACGTTGAGGAGATACAGGCATATCTGGAAGGGCATGTTGAGGAGGGCCAGGCATATGTGGAAGGGCACGTTGAGGAGATACAGGCATATCTGGAAGGGCATGTTGAGGAGGGCCGGGCATATGTGGAAGGGCATGTTGAGGAGATACAGGCATATCTGGAAGGGCATGTTGAGGAGGGCCAGGCATATGTGGAAGGGCACGTTGAGGAGATACAGGCATATCTGGAAGGGCATGTTGAGGAGGGCCAGGCATATGTGGAAGGGCACGTTGAGGAGATACAGGCATATCTGGAAGGGCATGTTAAGGAGGGCCGGGCATATGGGGAAGGGCATGTTAAGGAGGGCCAGGCATATGTGATTGTAGCAGGTATGTTCGACATTAATGAATGAAAACTTTAAGCTAGTGTTTGTGGAGATTCCTCCTAAGGGGCTTTATGTAATCACCTGGAACGCCCTTTTAATTTGTCCTCTGAGATCTGTTCGAGATTGGCTGATGACTCCGCCCCAGTCCTCTGTGATCCCTGAGAGATAGGCCACTGACTCCAGCCAGGTCCTCTGAGATCCCTCAGAGATTGGCCGCCGACTCCACCAATGGAGAGGCCAAATAAGCAATTTGGGACATGAATGGGCTCAGGCTACTAGACAAACTATAATTCTTTACTCTGACACATGTGGGCAAAATCAGACAGAGGCCCCCTGAGGACTTGCCGAGGTCTCATGCCATAGTGTCAGGAACAAGTTGTGTACCACAAACACTGAAGCCTAGATTCTCATGGAGTTGTTACTCGTGTTGTGGCGTGTTGCATCGCTCTATGCATGGGAAGGCCTGTGTGGTGCAGTGCAAGCCATCCGCTGAGCCAGATAAGACTTCAGTAAACTGCCTTAACCCTGTAGGAAATGCCCAAAAAGTGCAAAAGAACAGCCAGATGTGTGTTAAACGTTTATACAAACCCCTGGTGTCTAGGTGTAGTGCCTCTGGAATGATTTCAATGAACTATTCAGGAATTTTCAGCATACACCACGGACAACGATCAGGCGCTCTGAAAATGCTGCGGTGGTGATTTGGTGCAGTATAAATTCAGAGTAACATAACATGCCATACCCATTCTTTATGGCCCTGTTTTTTAAGCATGTCAAGTTCCCTGAAGCGGTTGCTTTTTCATGTGCCGCTGTACAAAGCGCTCAAAATAAATTAAGAAATAACAGCACCCGAACACATGTTGATAAAACGGGGGCCAAACCACCATTAAAAAATTCACAGATTGGCACCCAAATATTGGTGCACTATGATATTAATGCTCACCCACTTGTGACACGGTCTCCCAAGACACCATAGCGAATTGACATGGTTTATAACTCTTGGTGTGGCAGTAAATGTTGGTCAATGCACAAAAACAGCATACATGTCAACATTCTGTGACCAAAAATATGTAGGAATCTTAAATTTTCATAAATAGTGAGGCGAGGAATTAATGATAGGAACAGGGCGCGTGCCGCCGCCACAGGTGCATTCAATGACAATGAGGTGCCTGCCACGCCTTCTGCCACCACGCCAGCTTGGGGGAGCCCTTGAAAGACTCCCCCGAGCTGGCCTGGTGGGGGGCTAATGGACCCTTTTGTCAAAGGCACCCGCGGCGTAGGGGCGCATTTAGCCCACCGCCGCGTGCGCCTTTTATATCAAAAGCCTGGATGCTGCGCCTTCTCCCGCTATCCCAGCTTGGGAGAGCCCTTGAAAGAATCCCCCGAGCTGGGGTGGACTGGGAAGCAAAAGAGGCCCTGGAAATAATTTTCAAAGTGGCCCCATGTTACACATTTTCAGCAAGCCCAACTCTTTTCCTATGGGAAAATTTGAAAATTCCACACAAAAGAGGCCCAGGGTGCAGAGGCCCACCGGGAAATCTCCAGAGTTACTTATGGGGCAGTCCACCCATGCCCCCGAGCTGGCGTGGCCACAAAAACCAAACAAAAAAAAAACGTAAAATCAGTATTTGTTGCCAATAAATCGGTAGGTGGTAGGACTGCTTAAAAAGCAGTATCCTACTGCCTAAATCGGTAGGGTTGGCAAGTATGAAACAGTGCTCTCTACTCTGTATGCTATATTTGCGGGGGGCTGGGGTCACCCACAAACTTAGAGTTGGCGTACAGAGTGTGGAATGCTTCATTGACAGAGCTCGGACCCAGAGTTCCTCTGGGACAGTGGTCGAAGTGGGCGGGAGTGGTTGGGAGCGGTGTTCCTGTACTTTTATTTTTTAAGTTTTACTGTTGTATACTTTTATTTAAAAAAGAAACCGTTCCGGAATGGTTTCTTTTTAAAATAAAAGTGTAGGAAGAAGTTGAAACTTGCACTTCAGTTTGTTTAGGGGTTTGGATTGTGCTTGTGAGGGGGTGTGGCAATGGGGTTTGTGGAGAGCGGGGGCAGGGCAGCAGGGAACACAGTTCCACTTGTTCATTTTTGTACACTTCGACCACTGCTCTGGGGGGGTGAACAGCCATGTCAATTTCGATCCGAAATTACTTACAACAATGCATTTGCAGACCCTGGAGGCCGGATGCCTGTACAATAGCCCAAAGATGAGAACAAGTGGTGAGCCAGTTGATGAGAGTCTATGAAAACAAGACCACATACCAATAAACAGAACACTAAGAATTACGAAGTCTAGACACAGGTCTACATTTTAACTATGTTATGGGAAGGGATGGAACCCTTGACAAGATGTCTGCCAAAAATGACCTACAATATTGAAGCTGCTATGGCCCTGGTCACATGACATGTATCTTTGAACAGCGTTTGCTTTCATTGAGGAGAGCTATTAATGAAAATGTAAACAGCCAAAGTCCCTGCAGAAGGATGGAGCACGAGGAAAGTAATGTTCCGCCAGAGGAACGATGGCTCTTTTTAAGACCATGTCATATTTATTCAAATATATTTATGAGATGTAAATAAAGTTATGCACTTTATATAGAACGAGTGCCGGGGCTTCTTTGATTTTCTAAGTACCACTCTTATACACATATATATATACTTTTCCTGAGACACCATAGAGACTTTGTTTTAACCTTAACTATGTCTTGCGCCTGCGCAAAGGCATGATAAATATATATAACTGGTGATTTACAAAGGTAACATGAACCTAATGTTGTAGCTCCTATGCCATGTGCTGGGGGAGTTTGCCTCGTTGTTCTGCTTCCTTTGGGGGCGGTTTCACAGGAATGTACATGTAGCAAGTGACAAGTAAAACGAGCTTTGGCAAAGCCAACAGTTTGTCTCTTTTGTAGGTATGGGACAGGCATTTGCCGGGCACTGCCATAGTGGCACTACTTGACTATAAAATAGCCACAGCTGGAAACTGGTGTAATTTCTTGGGTATAAAATATCAGTGCCTGGCAAATGCCTATCTAATATATATATTCAAGCCAAAAATGTTGGCTTCACCAGTGCTTGTTTTTAATAGGACTTCAGTGCAAGGAACCAAAATAAATCAAGTGGCTGAATGCACACATGGTTAAGACATTTTTATTATACCCGTAGTACATTTACAGCTGCAATTGGCTCAATCAAATCCCAGGTGGATGTATTTTGGGTGGTGAGGGGCAGGAAGTGGCTGGGAATAGCCATAGGGATAAAAATCAAACTGTGTTCCTACTTGCATCCCTTCTCCCTCCCAGCTGTACATCAATGCAATCATGTAGGCTTATAGGTGGTGCATAATACACAAAACAAAAAAACTGGAGCTGTTAAAGGGAAAAGTGCCCAAATAATGTAGAGATTTGCACTGGAGCAAATCTGGAGATCCCTGTGAGATTCTTAGATGTGCTCCGACTGCCTAACAGGTGATGATTAACAAGGGGCAGCACTGGAGACAATCTAGATATCCCCGCGAGATTCTTAGATGTGCTCCGACTGCCTAACAGGTGATGATTCACAAGGGGCAGCACTGGAGACAATCTAGATATCCCCGCGAGATTCTTAGATGTGCTCCTACTGCCTAACAGGTGATGATTAACAAGGGGCAGCACTGGAGCAAATCTAGATATCCCCGCGAGATTCTTAGATGTGCTCCGACTGCCTAACAGGTGATGATTCACAAGGGGCAGCACTGGAGAAAATCTAGATATCCCAGCGAGATTCTTAGATGTGCTCCTACTGCCTAACAGATGATGATTCACAAGGGGCAGCACTGGAGCAAATCTGGATATCCCTATGAGATTCTTAGATGTGCTCTGACTGCCTAACAGATGATGATTCACAAGGGGCAGCACTGGAGCAAATCTAGATATCCCCGCAAGATTCTTAGATGTGCTCCTACTGCCTAACAGATGATGATTCACAAGTGGCAGCATTGGAGCAAATCTAGATATCCCCGTGAGATTCTTAGATGTGCTCCTGCTGCCTAACAGATGATGATTCACAAGTGGCAGCATTGGAGCAAATCTAGATATCCCCGCGAGATTCTTAGATGTGCTCCGAATGCCTAACAGATGATGATTCACAAGGGGCAGCACTGGAGCAAATCTGGATATCCCTATGAGATTCTTAGATGTGCTCCGAATGCCTAACAGATGATGATTTACAAGGGGCAGCACTGGAGCAAATCAGGCAATTCCACGCACTTGCACATCACCATCTCCCAGCTGCCGCAGGCATCTCTAGCTGTGCTCCAGGTTTAGGCCCTGATTCATGGAGTTATTTGCGTGTAAAACGGGGATTTAATGCCATTCGTCAAACGGGGATTTGCGGGCAGAATGGTGCTCCAATCTGCGTGTTACACACAAATCATTCCACGAATCAGGGCCTCAGGCTTTGTGAATCAGTTTCCAGGTAGCAGGTGCAGATTTGAAGGTATCTGGTCTTTAAGCAGCGTTTCGTGGTTCGTCTTTCAAAAGAACGCCAGGAAATACCACCTAAATGACCGAATATTGGAGGCAGTCCAGGAGAAGGAAGTGAGGGGGGGAATTTTAGGGTGTGTGCATGTGCACGCATCCCTTGGGGGGCGGGCAGAGTACATTATTGCGGTGGGGTTTGGAGGAAGAGCTGGGGTGGTAACCCACTGATGGAAAGAATTTCGCAGGAGCTGTTAAGTGTATGGGTTTGGGGGACGAGGGCGTTTTTGCTTCAGGCAGGGCAGGAGGGGACAGCAGGGCATGAGATCAGCGCTGATAGGGTTCAGGTGGGAGTGAAGCCCCCAACTGCATACTAATGCACCCTATTAGAGGCCACTCAAGGACGGGCAAAAAGGGCAGTCTTTTGAAGGAGCAGCCTCCATTGGGAGGGAAAAAGACATAGGGGCTCATTACAAGCTTGCCGGTCCGGAAACAACGGTGTCGGTAGGTTTACTAGCGACGTTGTTTCTGGACCAGCAAACTACCAGTCTGCGTGCGGGTTGCCTTTCTGCCCGTTGACTCGTCATTGACAGTGCTGGTGTTTCAGTGGCCCCCACTCCCATAGATTCCTATGGGAATGAGAACAATATAGTTGCCGGCGCCTGACTTACCGGCAGCCAGGGGTGTTGCTAGGTCTGTAAAAGCTCTGGGGCTACGCTAATGTTGAGGCTGTCGGAACTCGGGGCTAGTCAGCCTTCTGGTTGTAGCCCCTGAGCTTCTATCCGGGGCCACAACCAAAAGAAATGGGGCTATAGCCCCTTCAGCTCCCCCCCCCCCAGCAACACCTATGCCTGCAGCCAGGTTTATAATACCCTGGTGTTACCGGAAAGTCAGGTGCTGGTAACTGTTTAATAGTCCGGGGGAAGCCTGCCTGACTTACCAGCACAGCTACCGCCAGACTCATAATGAGGGCCATATAACTGATTTTAGAGGCTCGGGGTCATTTACTGGAAATTGGAGGAAGGACAGCTCAGGGGCAACACCTTTGCCTTGGAAGCAAGACAGCGCAGGGCCACAGAGGTTTGAATCCCGATCCCGCGCTTAGAAACCACAATGCTGGTATTAAGCCCATTATGAATGAACAATGAAAAAATAAATAAGAATACATCCTTGTGAATCAGGCCAGTTGGGATGGTCGGAGACATCTTTCTAGGAGGACAAAAGGGGCACGTGCCATGGAAATAAGTCACTGCTGATTTTTTACAAACTGTGAATAACAAATGACAGGATATTGGCCAGTGCACTTTTGAGGTTCTGAACCTGCTGCTTAGATCTTGTTTACCACTAATGCCTGCGCTGATCAACTAGTCCTGTAACGCGTTCTGTGTTCACTGTAGTACATACAGTTTGTGCGGTCACATTAGCACAACTAGTGTACCACCTGCACCTTTCTTTGGGGAATATATCGGTCATGCGCAATAACCAAAGTTGAAATAACGTGATGGTTCAGAGGATAGCTCAATGTGTTGAGCACTCGCTACAGCAATCAGTGTTCATATGTCAGATCACAGAATCAAATCTCAACAAGGAAGACTCAGCCTTTCCTCTTTCTGCGGATCATTAAAAAAAACGTTGTGATCATCTCCTCTGCTAGAACACATCGAACATGCACTGGAAACCCTAGTTATAAGCAGGGGCGTTGCTAGGGGGGGCTAAGTGGGCTATAGCCCCTGATCTTTTGGTTGTAGCCCCGGATAGAATCTCAGGAGCTACAGCCAAAAGACTAGCTAGCCCCCAGTCCCAACAGTTCCGACATCAGCGTAGCCCCGGGTCTTTTCCAGACCTAGCAACTCCCCTGGTTATAAGAACTTTGTAGCATCAGTAAAGTCCAGGTCTAGAGCTTGGTTTCTTCAAAGGTGGTAAAAACCGAGCAACCAACCCCAATAAAGAGTATAATGCATTACTCAGAAGGGCTGAATAGGCGGCTACAAGGAATACTTTGGAAGCAAAGTGTCGAGGCGAGCGATGCTGTGATCTTGGGCACGTCATTTTATCGTGCCGTACACAGCACTGTGCTGTCTTCTATGAAAAAGAGAGCCTGCACACATGCCAGTGGCATTGCCTATCCCTTTTCTGGCTCATTCTTTTCATGTCAGACATTTGATTGGAACAGGTTCTAGAGAAGAGAGCGATTAAGACATGCCGTAGGCCTCTGGTGAACACTCATGCTCACTTGACACAAAAGGTTTGCTTTTCGTACACAACACGAATGACTATCTGCAACTCTGTATCAAACATTCAGACTAAACTCAGCTGACCTTATCACACAATTTATTTCATAGTGTGAATTTATTTAAATCTGTGTTATATTTTTCAGGTCCTAATCAAGTTGTATCCTGGCACTTGTATTTGCGCTGATGAAGGAGGAAACAGAATTACTGGCGATTCATTCTGCTTTTGCGAAACATGTGTCTACAAATATTGTCATGTTATTTTATCGTGTGATCTGTGTAATTTTCAGGTCGAGTCCAATAACATGGTATTATTTTAGTACAGAAAATGTCAAATATCCAGAAATATCTTGCGGGCAAGAACCGGGAAACAGTGGGTTCAAGTGCTGAAACTGCACACTGGACTCAAACCCCAGCTTCACCATTTAATCAAAGCGTGTGATTCCTATCAAATGGCTTCATCTCATAGAGCCAAACCTGTCCAAACAGCCTGTGCTTAAATATTTCAGAATTGTCACCCCCTAAGAGGGATTTAGTTCTCAGAGTACCCTGCAAAGAAGCCTTGCTCATGGTTTAACTAGCTGGGGCATTGCTTTGGGCATAATAACAGTGACCATTGGTATATTGCACATCACAAAGTCGTATGTTTCGTTGTTCGCTCAAGAGAGCACACCTTGAAAACCACGGCTCTCTTCTAATCAGAGTCTGTGTTGGGATAAGTGCTCCTTCTGGGCAACTTCTAATCCATGCCATCTATCTACGCCAGTGGTATTCCAACTTTTTCATACAGCCCTCCCCCCCCTCCCAACCCCCGTGCTTCCTTGAGTACAAATATTGTTTCTGCCCCCCCACCAACCCCCAACACACAGGGCCCAAAGGATGTCCAGGAGAGCTTCGGGCTCTTTAAAATATAAGCAGATGTTCTATTGCTTATATTTTCTATTTAAAGCAGCCAACTTAATTCTTTTTTTATAATAAAAACAGTCATCTTAAACCCTTTTCAAAGAGTCTGGGGCCCACCCTCAGGCCCCCTAGGGGGGCCATCTCCCCAGTTTGTAGGCCACTGATCTAGGCTGTGCTGTGTGTACCCCCTCCTTGTTGATTCCAATCTTGCTCTGCATCTATGTTTGAGCACCTGAACGTTCTGTGAGGCTGCTCATCAGAGTTCTGCGTGTGTGATAGGGGAAAGTACGCCTTATTCACCCGGCTATTGACCTGTGTCCTGCAGTTCTGCTACAGCCCGTCGCCGCTATGCCTCCATCATCGGTTTTCATTGTTAATATATATCCTGCATCTACTCTACAACACACGCACCCTTCCCGTGGGCTGTTTCAAAGGCCGCTTGTTTATTGCTCTGATTCCAGCAAGGAGGAAAGGGGTCGGAGGGGGGCCACATGCTTATTTCGATCACCACGGGGGCACGATATCAAGCTATGGGTTGTGAGTTGGACGAAAGCAGGGGGACACACAGAAAGTCATGGACAAACCAATTACTTTGATTTCGGTGGGGGCCCCAAATGTGTGTGTCTGCCCCGGGCCCCAAAATCCCTTAAGAGCCTCTGAGGGATGGTGTGGGAAAGTGGGCAGAATAGGGGCTGCGCAGGTGCTAGAGACGTTTCCAGGATTGTCTAACAAGTGGGGCCTGAAGCTAATGTAGTTGTACCCACTCCAGTGACATTAACATCTATAAATGCACACACGACGCTGCTGACTGGGCATTTACAGGTTTTGGGTGGGCCTTGCCCGCTCTGACCCTACCCTGTCTACGCCCCTGCCTAGGGGACAGGTCACTTGTAGCCAGTGTCTTTGTCCAGCTTCCATTGACTTACCTGTGTGTTCTCTCCTGGAACCTCCTGCCCAACTCCATCCTCCCTTGCTGCACCCTCCCCCATCCCTGGAATGCCCGGCCCCGCCAGGTCCCCTCACTCAACACCTGTAAATCGCATCTGAAAGCCCCCACTCTTCAGGAACGCCCACTGCCATCTGCAGAGTTCCACAGAGGGTCAGACAGAGCCTGTGCAGTTTGCAGAAGTGGAGAGGCCCTCCACTTTTGAAGCCGAGCCATGTGTCTCCCCCCATTTCTGCCACGAGAAGAGAGGTCCGCTGGCTAGCTTTCAAAGCAAGACTCGAATTTAAAAGTTTGTCTACACACGACGCTTATACCAGAATGTCGCCTCCTAACTTGAAGCGCGATCCGGGTTTCGAACCTCTGTTGCTCTGCGTGGTCTTGCTTCAAAGACCAACACATTGCCCCTGTGCTATCCTCCTTTCCTATAAATCATTGGTGCGCCCCCTTCATTCCTCTTCCAGCCTTGAGCTGCTTAAGCCCAGGTACAATCTTAAGCGCACGCGGGGGGATCTAGCTTCTGCGTCACTGCGCCCACCCTGCGGAACGCCCTCCCCGGCCACATCAGAAACGGAACATCGCACCTTGCCTTCAGAAAACCTACCTATTTAACATCTATGCATAATCTGCTCACTGTATTGTCCGTATTTACCTACGTATTCTGTACCAGCGCCATGATACCCCTGGGTTTGGGCGCTACATAAATGCAAAGAAATACAAATCAAAGGAATAATGTCCAGGAGTTTCGCCTCAGCCCCCCTCCTCGGCTGTACCCAGGCACTAGGACTTCCTGTTCTTCCTCATAAAGGGCTCTGCAACCTTTGGTTCACCAAATGTTTTGGACTACAGGTCCCATCAGCCCAGACCTGATTAGTAAATGATGGCGGATCATGGGAGTCACTGCACCAAACATCTGGAGAACAGCCAGGCACAGGCCCCTCTTCTGCACGTTTGCCTTCTTTGCTGGGCTGGGGGTCTCTAGCACTGAAATTCCCCAAATCTCTTTGCCCTGGGGGAGCTACACTCAACGAAATTAGACCAAACAAAATATCTTTGAAAAACATGCATGTTTAATCCTTATGGAAGTGCACGCGCGGTCTAGCCTTTGCTTTCCTGTGTGCACCGATTGGTTGAATATGCCTGGTATTAATGATGGAAACAGACCCCTGAAACAGACCCATGCCGGGGTGCTGCAGAGGAGCCCATCTTGTTATTTTCTCTGCATAATATTCATTGTGGTCTTGGTTTACTACTATACATGCAGGACTTCAACTCCCAGAATGCAAATAAAAGCACAGGACTAGATTGACTGCACCTGAGTGATACGGGTCTAATAGAAAACTATGAAGGAAATAATTTCCATTGAGCAGGCTGCCCACAATGTGGAAAATGTGCCTTTTTTTAAACGCATTGCACCATTTCTGAAGTACAGCTAAAACGGTGCAAAATATAGTATTGTACCCATCGCCCAGTTATTATAATTAGCCTGACCGACAAATCCATATTGTATACCTCGGTATACCGGAATACCTACTGAAGAAGTTACAACGGATCCAAAACACAGCAGCCAGACTACTCCTCAAACTATCCAGAAGAGACCACATCACCCCGGCCCTAAAAACACTACACTGGCTCCCAGTAAAACAGCGTATCATCTTCAAAACAATGTGCATAACGCACAGGGCAATCAGCGGACAAGGAGCAGAATTCCTACAAAAAAAAATAACAATCTACAAGCCAACGAGACCGCTCAGATCAACCAACGAAATCCGATTGGAACAAAAACCTTACATCAAGAAGAAACTCGGAGGCACCGCTTTCTACCACTTAGCCGCGAAAACCTGGAACAACATCCCAAAAGTAATAAGGAACACCAAAGATCACCTTAAATTCAGAAAATTACTAAAAACCTACCTCTTCCAACACCAGAGACTAAAACCGAAACAACAATAAGACAAACGACTCAAAAAAAGGACATTGACAAACCCCTAGAACGACAGAAGTACTCCGAGCACCAGTAGGGCTGACGCTGGACACAGGGGTCCACCCGCGAGACCCAGGGAGACGGAGGCAACAACTCCAGCCAACCCTTACCATCCCCCACCGCCTGTACAGCCACAACTAGGTACCACAGGTCTGTGGAACGGACGAGATACCACCAATCACCCCACAATCGGAAGTATGGACACTAGCAGCTGCGCTAATCATGTAAGGGGGGGGGGGTGAGGAGCATGCAAAGTTATTAAGGGAGCGGGCGGAGGGGACAGCTAAATCCTCAAACGGCCTCGAAAGCAAAAACTGGCACATACCTCCTGAGGCACAGGGCGTACAAGCATCCCGCCGTGTAAGATTACACGAGCCCAACTGGCTCAATCCAGGATAGAGATACCAACTAACCAATACCACTAACAATTTCCTTCTCTGCATACACCTCTCAAACTCCATATCAAACACAACCACAAACCTCTAGCGTAGCAAACCGCAAGAACTTCACTACACTGCAACAACAAAACAAAACACACATAGACCCGCACATCAGCACACGACGACTACCGGCCGCATACACCCCAGGCCCAGCCGACGGAACCACCGGGCTGAAGCTGCCAACAGCACATCACTGCAATCTTGCACTTTTCCAGCCTCCACCCACTAACCCACCCCTCCCTCCCTCTTTCAGACCCGCCAGGGGACCACTCCAGTGTTGATAGTGCGCGGTACAAATGACCTTTAACATTAACATATTTACACAGCGTGCTTCAGTCCGACCACACAGGCGGGGATGGAGGGGAGGGGTTTTGGGGACATGGTCCTGTCCCACCATCTTCAAAACCCAAAATGTATGTAGCAATGATCGATAGGAGCAGGGGAGCCGACTTATGAATTTCCCGGGGGGTGGGGGCCCAAATACAGGAAGTGACATCACTGGCAGTTATATGACCGCAAATTTACATGTAATCGCCAACTTGGTGCAACGGCGCGCGGGGGGGCGGGTGTTGGCACGCGCAGAACAGTGGAAACATTGGCTAGCATGCACTGCATATACTAAAGTCAAGAAAGAAGGAGATTTAAGCCTTCGAGTTGCATTCCAGTAAGACATCACTGCCCCTACTCCACTGCTCTATAATCGTCCAGCAACACAACTAGGATGGGGGAATGAAATGCTTGCTAAACAGAATGCACAGCTGCAAGGTGGAGTACCACCACCACCACCCAAAATAAAGTTCCCAATTCAAGGGAAACGAGAAGTAAAGACGTTTCCTGATTAAAAACTACCAAGCAAGACGTGTGTGGTGCCATAGTTCAGTAAAACATCAACAATTCAAACTTAAAATAGTGCTGCTGTAGATTGGCCAGCCACAAGTGAAATTTGCTAAGATGTTACCTCTCGGTAGCCAGATAGAGTTAGGGATGTAGCTTAATCTTAAACCTTTCAGTGGACACATCAGATGTGCTGCTGAAGTATAATGCAATCCTGGCTGAAGTATAATGCAATCAAGTGTGGTTTCAGACTTGGGGGGGTGAGGGAGAGAGAGAGTGTTAGCTGCTTTTAACATTGTAGTTTACCAGAAATTCTGGTAAAGTAGTGTACAATGTTAAAAAAGCAGTTAACCCAGGCTCACCCTGCACCCAGGTGATGTTTGGGACTGATGGAAGCACTTGCGTCTAAATGTTGTAGCCATGGTTGTCTCCATGTTTTAAAAACTCCCACTTTCTGGGTTTTCAACATTCATTTGAAACACCCCTTATTCAAAAAATGAAGGAGTCAGTAAAAAAGCCAAATGCCGAAAAGCATATTTCGCACAAGTAGTAAGACCCAAAGGGTAAGAGCGACTGTATAGCAGACCATGCCAATGTAGGATACTCCAGGATTACCTTCAGTCAAAATTCACCCACTGCAATGTTCCTAAATTCAGATTGCAGAGTAGTGTCCGACTGAACCTCAATCAGCTCTTCCTGGGCATCAAATGGAAGATGTACCACCTCCTCTGGCAGAAAAGCCTTCATCACCCAGTCATTAATGCCAGCATTTACTTCAGGGAAGTATTCATCAAAGCTGGACCTTAATGTTGCTAGGTGGCTTGCCCAGCTCCAACTGTTCTTTTGCAAAGGTCTAGCTTCCTCTTGAAGGCAAATACTTTTTATTCATTCTTTCCTCTGTGTTCCCATGCCCCCAAAGGTGGGATTGGGAGTTTCTGGGGTGGTGAGTTCTAGTGGTCTTAGTTTCCTTTATAAAATACACAAATCACATAGTATGTCAACCAGACAATGCATCATTGTGTACAGCTTAAAGGGGGCCACCTGACCCAAAGCAGCACACTAGGAGATGTATTTTGGAACAATCAACATTGTAAACACACCTCTAGTTTAGATTGTAAAGAGTGCTTGTGCTGCAATTACAAGCACCCAGTTAATAAAGACCAGACTTAAAACACTTGATCAGCATTCAGTGAGTAAAATAACCTTACAAAAATAAAATGCAGCTTTGCATAAAATTACAGAGAATTTTGGGATTATCAGGCACTGGCAAGTGGGCTCTGCTGTTGCTGTGGGAGAAGTGAGACTTGCAATGGCGACAAATTTAAGGTTAATAGCTGCCGTTTATCACAAGATGGCAGGCCAGCATAGATCTTAACCACTGAATGCCCACTGAACAGCTGTAAACCCTTCTATGTCAGCAAGAGGCTGATGTTGAGGAACCAGTGATAGAAAGCAATGAGGTAATTATACTGTACCATATCCTGTGGGAGGTGATGCCCCCCAAGACTCTGTGAAGGCCCCTTGTGTCAAAAGGTTGAAAAGTCCTGCCGTCTCAGTCCCCACAGTCCTAACTTCTCCCCCGCTTAGAGTGGAAGCAGTCTGCGGCACACAGCTTGTAATGCAAATCGCACATTTTAAGAGTCAGGACAAAAAACAAAGAACTGAATACATTGCTGAGGTAAATGAGTTCTGACTGACAACACTGGTAATACCGTATAGAGCCACATTATTGCACCGCCCAACTATGAGTTTGAGGGCAAAGGTGGAGGAAAATCCTCCAGCAAGAAGCTGGAGGTATTTCCTCCACCATACCGCCCAAAATAGAACAGTTTGGGATATTACCACCAGCAAAATTACTACCAGCAGTAATACCGCTGAAATCCACCATGGAGTCCTATGGACTCCAATTAATGGGGACTAACACTGCCTACCACCACTTGTAATCCGGCAGTAATACCGCCAGACCAAGTGGCAGTAATGGTAGTACAGTTTGGTGGTATCTCGGCAGATTTACAGGCCACACAGAGACAGCACCCCTCTCCATGTTGTCTTTTATTGTAAAGTGGATTACCAGGTTTCAGACCTGTAAAATACCCCTGTCTCCTCAGGTGACTCAGACTCCCACCATTCCATCCTACATAAACTGGATGCCCCCAGGCTGTTCTTCTAGTCTACTTTTATTCTACCCATGTAGATCCAGGAACGTCATACTCCTGTTACTTTCATGGATTATTTTACTTTCTGTTCCTTAAAGCCAGGGGTCTTAAACATGTGGCTCTCCAGATGTTTTGGACTACGACTCCTATGATCCATCACCATTGACTATGCTGGCTGGGGCTGATGAGCATTGTAGTCCAACACATCTGCAGAGCTAAAGGTTGCAGAACCTGGCGTCCAAGCAGAGGCCTGGAACTCCATACTGCCACAAGCACCTTATCATTTGGCTCTGGCTCTGAAATAGAGACTTTATGCCGGCCCTTTACCCACAAACACTGGTTGTTAATATTATACCTTGGAGCTGCATGCGTTAATAGTACTAGTGCAAGAAGCGTTAAGGACGGGCAGTAAAAAGACTTCTGTGGGTCTTATGCATCCTGTGAGTTCACAGGGTTTGGTTGACCAGGGAATAGCACAGGAGGGACAGGATGGCAGGTTAGCTGCTGGCAACCTTTCAGGTGGCAACCGTAAACCCATGAAGAGGGAGCGGAGATGTGCAGTGCTTCTTTGCCCCCCTGATTCTCTGATTTGTCAGAGCTACATTTTCAAAGCCTCTCTCTGAATGGAGCATGAGTGCATTCATCTCTCAGTTGACTCACACAGATATTATTCTGTCTGCGTCTTTCATTTGTTATAAAACAGCACCCAAGGTTGGTGGCTCTCAGGGGGTAGGAAGCCTGGGACGCACCAAGGACAATGAACTGGCAGCCAGGGGGTTTTAGCAATGCGCTACTTTTGTAAACAAAATGAACCCCCAAAAAATCTTTTTTTTGTGACTGCACCAGTAAATTATCAAGAATCGATGACTGGGAGAGAGGCTGCAGGAGAGTGATTCCCCCTCATTTGTATGGTACAGTAGCACAGATAGGAGAAAGAGGATGGTTGGCTCTCGACTTACATCTACCTGTTCAGTAGCACACCTGGGAGTGGGGAGTTGAACTGGCTTTGGGGTCCCCGTTTCTCTGTGATAGCATACTCTTGAGGGCATACTTTTTTAATGAACATTTAATTGCAACTGCATGTGTATACCAAGTGCTTAATTTGTAAAACAGTAGGTGTCTGTGCCCAAATATGCTCTAGCACTTCTGTGACACTTGGGCAGTTCCACACCACTGCTGCCACCCAGGGTCGGACTGGGACAAGAAATAGGCCCGGTCACACACAAACAAGTGGCCCACCCCTCGCCTCACGACACTTGACCTCTGATGATATCACCGGAAGTGATGTCATTTGACCCCACACCAAAGTGACATCCCGGGAAGCAATGAAACACTTGACAAAATAGGAAGTGGCATCAAATAGCATTGTTCCTAAGTAAACTAAACTACGAAAAATATGGTTATGATTTCACTAAGGTAATATACATTTCACACGAGAATGGATCACCATACGTATCATTAATATCTTTGTGTATAGATCCATATTGTCAAAATACTGTGACTCCAAGCAGACGTCCAAGGCCACATGATAATATGGTATTATATAGCACTTACCCTTAAGCTCTTTTTTATAGAACAAATATGCATACAATATCACCCAGCCTGTGTTGGTACTCCTATCGACCCAAGAAGGATGAAAGGTTTTTGAAGAATAAAAAATGAAAAAATAAATGTGAAAAAAAATGATTTTTCCCCCCCAATAAATTTCAAACCTGCCCAAGCATGGCCTGAAACCGGCCCTTACTCCCCAGGGACGATTTCGGCCCGGCCAGGGGCCAATCCGACCCTTCTGCCACCACCCATAGTGCGACAGAGTCCAGGACTTTGTGAGGTCTCAGGCTCCATTAGGTGTCTATTCATGAAGACAAAAAAAAGCGCACACATTCTTTTGCCAGGTTGACCATCATCGCGGCAAAAGGTGTGTACTTTTTCTTTTGTCTTTATAAATAGGCTCCTAATGGAGCCCGAGACCTCACAAAGGCCCGGCCCCTGTCGCACTGAGCATGTGTGGCAGGGGCCGTGGATCGGGCGGCTGCTCGTTAATGAAGCAACAACCCGACCCTTTGGTCATTTAACCTCTTTTTTTTTTCCAACTGTGGATGCGCCCTTCCCCCCCCCCCCCGGGCATGAGGATGCGGCCCACCAGAGGGGTGCACGCCACAGTTTGAATACCGCTGCGCCTAAACCCTCCCCTCCAGGACCATACACCAATATGAGTCCTAGAGGGGAGGGCTTAATCGCACATTTTCGCGATTATACCCGGCCGCAGAGAAGTGCTGCAGTATCGGTGGAAAGGGCCTTCCATGCTGCATCACTTCTCTCCGGTCGGGGGGGTGGGGGGAGCTCAACCCCGACTTGATTTTGCCGGAGCCCCCGTACTCGGCGCCCCTGGATAGGACAGTAGTATTTTAAATTGAATTCTGCAGGCATTGAATGCCAGGCGAAGTTTGAAGTTGTTTCCCTGATGCTCAATGCCAGCTTGATTATAAGAAACCAATTTGGTGGTCACTGATTGTCAGCTGACTCTGAAAATTAAATTTATGGTGGCTGAATACCAGCTGGAAAAAAATAGCTGGAGTACCGTGTTAGCCAGACACAACGGATCATTACGAGTTCAGTGGTACCTCGGCGGTAAATCTGCCGAGATACCACCGACTGTAATACCGTTACTGCCACTTGATCCAGCGGTAGCGCCGGATTACAAGTTGTGGTGGCGGTGTTAGTACCCATTAAATTGGAGTCCAAAAGACTCCATGGGGGATTTTGGCAGAATAACTGCAGCAGTAATTCTGCAGAAATGTGGCAGAAAGGTGGTGGTTTTACCTCCAGCTCATAGCTAGAGGTGAAGCCAGAGGCGTTGCTAGGGGGGGCTCAGAGGGCTATAGCCCCAGGTCTTTTGGTTGCAGACCTGTATAGAATCTCAGGGTCTCCAGCCAAAAGGCTAGCCAGCCCAGAGTCCCGCCAATCCCGACATTAGTGTAGCCCCGGATCTTTTCCAGACCTAGCAACACCCCTGGGTGAAGCCTCCAACTTATCGCCAAACTCATATTTGGGCGGTGACGTGATGCGGCGGTAGCGGTATTACAGCCACATTTTCACTGCACCGCCCAACTCATAATGAGGCCCAGAGAGTCAGCCTGTTATTTAAATAACCTAAAATAAATGCTAGAGAAAAGCTACTCTTATCGGGCTAATGTTGAAGGGCACATTGGTCCCTTCCCAAGGCAGCTGAGTGGGGGAAGGAGGCGGCTTGCTACAGACAGGAGTGTTGCACTCAGGACTCAGCTGCCTTCTGGGAAGTCGCCCTTCCCTTCACACTCCGTGTAATGCTCTTGAAATGAATGGGTCAATCAGGATCGGATTGGAGTCGCATATCCTGTTCACACACCATAAAATGCAGGCTCGTTTCCTCCTTTCCTACCTTCAGCTAACACGTGTGCTCCTCACACTGCTTCGCATGTGCCCACAGGGCTCTTCCGTACACACAACGCACCTCCTTTCAGTTGCACTATATCCCAATCAGGAAGGGACCCCCCCCTGGATTCATGCATGCAAACAGGGGTTGGGGGGGTTCGTTGCAAGACCCTGTACTGTTATTGCTTTTCTCACCAGAAGATGCAGCAGACATAAGGATCCTCTTAGCAGGAGTTTGGAAAAATAAAAATATTTCCGGTTCCTAAACGGTTGTGGGAATCAAAGATCAAAGCACTACAAGCCAACAACAGAGAGTGATTCCATGTGCAAGTAAGCACCTCGACTGCCAGAAGAACACTGGATATGTGGGTTGTGGTCGGAACAAATTGCCCTTTGGTACTCCCAATTTGACAACGAGGGAAACTAAGCCCTTTGTCCATAAAGTGACTTGCCACAAATCACACGATTTATTCAAAGGGGTGAAAACCAAGATTTCAACCCAGGTCTCCCGGAAGCAGGTAGTCGGTAGGCCATTAACCCAATCTTACCCCTCCACCCCCACACAGAACGGGCTCAAGGGGTGATCCAGTGGTGCTGGTCATACGGAGGTGCCCCACAGCTCATGACGCTACATTGTGTGAGATGGCTGCGCCCTTTACATGACACTGTCAGTCAATTACCTTATATTAGTGAGTGAAAGAGGCACGACGTGATTCTGGAATAGGGGCTGCCCCCCCCCCCCCCCCGCGCCCGCGCCTCTGTCACTCACTAACACAAAGTCACTGACTGACAAAGGGCGCCTCCAGCTCACACAGTGTCGTGTCATCACATTGTGTGAGCTGGCGGTGCCGCACAGGGCGCTAGTAGACCTGGGGCCAGCACTGCCCCCACCCGCACTACTGTCTCAGCCATCTGCACCCACCTCCCCCCACACTCCTTTTTCAGGAGATGTCACGCCAGGTTCCAGGCAGAGGCACGAGCAGCGCCAATGCAAACAGGACAGCGACACTCGACCAGAAAATAGTTTCAGTGCAGTAAATAGTGACTTAGCGCGCCAAACCGCGCGTGAAATCCCGTGTGTCGATTCATGGAATCGACTGTGCAGGACTTTTTCGTACTTTGCGGGGACTTCGCGCAGGCTTGGCACGTCTCCGAGCGCAGTAGGGAGAGACACCTCGCAGAGCTTGGGGGTCGTCAGCTCATAGACCAGAGTGGGGGGCGGAACATGCAGAATGAGGAAGAACCAGAAAAAGATAAAATCGTATTCAGGGACCTGACCACGTAACCTCACATCGGGGAAATGACCACTCAAAGCTCTCGATGGAACCGCCACCCGAAGGCAGGGGTACAGACACTTGCGCACAGGAATCACTGCGCAGAGGTAAGATTGCTTGTTGGATTTAGAAGGACGTGCACGGTCGGGGTTATGACAGTAGTTTGGGGTGAGCGTAAGCACTGTAGCGGGGTGCAGGCACGGTTCGCACGCAAATTTACTAGGAAATTATCACTTTTACGTTATATGGTACGCATGATGTGGGGGTGCTGGGTATAGTTACGAGGGACCCTATGCAGTGTTGCTGTGGTGCCGGCTTGGTTGCGGGGACCCCATGCAGGATTACAGGGGTGCATGAGTTTGTGCCTGAGAACCACGCACAGGTTGGTATTAGTGGCTGTGCTTTGCAGGGGAGGGGAGGCATGTCGCAACGGTCTGGCCATGACTTGCGTATAGGCTTACTTTGCGTGAACAATTCCACGAATATGTGGGGTGTGCAGAAAAACGTATGGCAGGCTTGTGCAGAGTAGTTCTTGGCGCGCGGCCTTTGCAGGAACTATGCGCACGTTTCCATGAATCAGAGTGCGAGCGTGTGCGCACGCACGCAAATGACCAAAAGAGCAATTATCATGAAACACACCAAGCAGCATCGAAGAGGAGCCAGTAAGACAGCTCGGCGGATTTTGTACCAAACGTGATATGTATATTTCACCTTCAGTGGGGGTTGGAGACGGGACAGCTCGGATAGAAACCCAGTGCCCTATATGTTTATTTCCCTTACTTTTGGATAATAGTGGCAGGGCCTGATTCATGGAATTTTTTGCGCGGTACAAAGTGACTTTGCACTGCCAAAAAACACTTTGATTCACAGCGCGGTGCAAAGCATATTTTTACGGCCCAAAATCACTTTGCACTGCAAAAGTACTCTTTTGCACCGCCCATTCAGCGTGTGCAAAGACACTTTGCACTGCGCTAAAAATTCCATGAATTAGGCCCTTGGAGCGCTATGAAGCCGCCCGCAAGCACTCTGCATAGAAATGGTCGTAATGAAATGCTGAGTGAAACACAAGTAAACATCCCGAGCGGCTGGCTCTGGTTTACTGCTCAATCCGAGAGAAGCGTCTCGCTATTTGAGTAGCTAACACCGAGGTCTCGTGACCTTTAAGCATGTTATTTACTTCACGCGGGAGAGCTCTAAAGAGGGTGAAGCACGAGATTTTTTTTATCACATATATCTCTGCGGCAGGCGCTCAACTCGCCGATCTATGACAGCCATGTGCGGGGGATATCCGGCCAAGGAATGGGCACTCATGGGGTGAGCACATTGAAAATATAGGTCTTCTGGCCCCCAAAACCGAGGCTAGGCCTGTACCGCCCCCCCCTCCCTCCCCGACCCCCAGCACAGGATAGAGGCACGATTCCACCAGAGCTTCAACTCAACAGATTGCAAAGAGGACGTCGGAGAACCAGCAACCGCACAACAATGTCTTCGTGAACCCCACGTCACCAAAAATACAAACATCCACTTTTCCAATAACGGGGTAACAGGCGCAAGCCATGAGCAGTGGAAGAACTTTGCTGAAAATGTTGGGGGTGGGGTAAAGGGGCACCCTGTCCAATTATGATCATGCCCGTAACTGGACAGTTGCCCCTTTGCCCCACCCCCAACATTGTACCCAAAATTTTACCACGAAAGTTGGAGGTGATAAACACCCTTGGCCCGCCCCCCAAAATTACACCCATTGCCATGACCCCCCAGCCTCCACAACACATTGCTGAATTGTTTCAAGGACTTGTAAGAATGTAACTATGTAACTGTATTCTCCCATGTTCCCTCCCTCCTTGAAGCGCTTTGAAACACATTGTGTATAGGCGCTATACAAATATACAAATAAACAATCAATTCAATTCAAATAGCGTGCTGTTAACCCTTCACGGACAGCCAGGGGCTTTGATTCCACAACACAGAGCACAGAAAATAGTGTGGGGGCCTCTGTCTTTGAGGGTTTTGAGGGGAATTGGCACTTATTTAGGTAATGCACTTTTGGAAGGTGAACGCCCTCCTGTTCGAACCCATATCGATATCCCCCGGGCAAGAGCGATTCAGCAGACCTCCATGTTAAGGACCCCCCTCACGCAGCAGGGAGTCCTTTCACCCCTAGATTCACGACCCCTTCAAATGAAGCAGAACTGACGGCTCTTTTCATATGGGTATAAGAAAGGCCATGGCTTTGAAGAAGTGAAGGCACAACAGTTTGTGGGGGGAGGCACCCGATTCCCCGGAGTCTAATTCCAGCGTGAAATCAACCCGTGTGATCTTGTGCATGGCGCCATTAGCCTGCGTTTCCTTATCTGCTAACACGGGAGAGGTTGGAAACTAGCGAGGCTCGCTCGAAGGAAACCTGTTCTATTGGTCTTTATGCAGTAGCTCCGGTCCAACTGCTTCCCGTTGCGGTCTGCAAAGGGCGAGCGGGCACAACGTCGCTTGGGGAAGCTTTTGTGTGCCTCGCTTGATGTGGCAATCCTGCATTAACTGCAGGACAGACCCATCCGCCTTTTCCCCCAGACCAGTTCGGCAGGGAAAACAAGATACTACGACGCCAGGGGAAGACACTTAAATGAAACCCCTGGCAACAAATGGACAGTGTAGCCCACCGACCTGAGTGTTGCCGGGACAGAGTACACACAGCTACCCACACTGCAATGCCGAGAACGTAAGGCTCAATGCGATCTGCCCAGGATCACACAATTCTGACAGCTTCGAAGCCACAGTTAGTGTTTAGGACTCCCTGGTGCCAGTTCTGCACCAGATCCTACACACGCCGCTTCTCTGGCTAATATTGGGGTACAGCCCGCTCCAGTTAGCCTCTACTGCTAGTGTTCCAATGAAAGGGCTCTTGTTTTGAGACCGTTGTGTAGAAGAACGCCGCCAGGTATGACTGCCTGTTTGCATATAAAGCAACCCTCGCGTCTAAGCACTCTCGTGTAAAGACTACTCTATAACCAAGATCACGCTGGAATCACGAGTCACGGCGTGCACGAACAGAGAAGAGGTGTGCTCTGATAAGGTAGGCAGCTGAAGCCTCACTGACTGGCACTCACTCTGGAACGAGGGTCACTCGCTGCCAACACGCATGGCCCCCAGAAGGTGTTGATGGTGTCTCAGGCGCCATGTTTTGGTCCATAGCCCTGCGGTCCCACACGCATGGGTCAGAGGCACCCCCTCTGAAACGGGCCCTTCCACTTCAGAAATGTTCCTTTTTGCCACCCCCCCCCTTTCAGACCCCCCGAAAAACAGTGAACTTCTATTTTTCAGAGCTGAAGGATGGCAAGGCAAGTTTCTAAGAGAATACAAATATTTAGTCGGCATATAGCGCCCAGTACAACCTGGATTGTGTCTCGGCGCTTAAGTAACAGGTGCTATTTACCTAACTCAGCGGTATGCCCTTTGCGGCCCTCTGGAGGATGAAAGGCATCAGTGGCGCCGGGATCCAGACTGGCAGACCCCCGGGCGGGCGCTCGCACTCCGGAGCTACCATAAAAGAAGGAAGAATTAAGAGACCTCAAGGCGCTTTTCGAGCTTGAAGTGGTACGTAAACTCGGAAGCGGCAGGCGTTGTGGGGTCTCTTTGAAAGAGTTGAAAGAGTTGGGCAGTGTGGATGCTTAGAAGGGTCCCCGTTCCAGGGGTGTTCATTTCTTGGGTCAGTGCAGACCACCCCCAAAGCTGCTTCTTTCGTGGGACATTCGAGGGTCCTCCTCAAAGTAAATTTCAGCGTCTCCCCACGAGGTCATTCCTCGATCCCTCGTGGTGCAAATTCTCTGGGTCTCCTGGTGCTTTTTGCTGGAAGAAGCGGACTGGCCTCCCGGGACCCCGATACGGGGGGGGGCGCCTCTAGTGAGGATGGAGGGACATCCGAATAATGCCCATGACATCAGCATGCAGGAAACAAAAACCGAGATCCTCGTGGGGCGGTGGGGCAGGAGCTGTTGGAGGTGGTTGACAGGATGGTTTATTTGGGAGTGGTCATCAACAACAATCTAAATGACAAAAGCCCCGACATGACATTGAGGAGGAGGAGGAGGAGGTGGAAAAATGATCCGTGCCGGGAGCAGCCTCACACAGAAGGGGGCGTCTCCGTGATATGATATGATATGGCATTTATAGCGCGCCTATACACAAGTCCTGGTTATTACTTTTTATCTGCAAACAGTAGCACAAATCTTGCCATAGGTGCGGAAGCCACGATACATCCGTCGTGGGAAATTTGGCAGCTTTTGGAGGGAATTTTCTGGCGTAAAGTTTTAAAACTGCTGAACTCTCTCCCAGTGACCACCATCAGACATGATATGGTTGGTTATACATAACGCTCTTAATACCCAGAAGTTTCTAAGCAGGACCCCGGGAGAACCTGTGTTCCTCTGTGTCGTCTTGCTTCCAAGGCGAGCACGTTGCCCCTCAGCTATCCTCCCGAGACAAGATATGAGTTGAGACTGCAGACCTCGGCCTCGATAGTTTTATGGAAGTCAATCACTTTCTTTGTTCAGAAAATGTCTCTTGGCGACTTGGTAGCTCCAATGACAATCCCTCAAAGTGAGGCTTGTGCACGTGCTGCTGAAGCACGTCTATCTCGCCGGAAAGCCGGGGAATGTAGAAGTAGACAAATTGATTGCAAACCCTATGAGATCCCCCCAAAAAGCTCCACAATATAGACTGGATTGAAACTGCGGAGCAGAGAGGGCTGGATACAGGTCAATGCTGATCTCGGAGCAAAGGGGCCCGAATCAGGTACCGGCATATCTAGAAAGATTTCCCTCTCAGGCGCATTTAGAAAGGTTTCCCCTCTCCGGCACATCTACAAAGGTTTCCCGCTCCGCTACATCTAGAAAGGTTTCTCTCTCCTTCCCTCTCAGGCACATCTAGAAAAGTTTCCCTCTCTGGCACATCTAAAAAGGTTTCTTTCTCTCCTTCCCTCTCCGGCACATCTAGAAAGGTTTCCCTCTCCAGGACATCGAGAAAGGTTTCCCGCTCCGGGACATCTAGAAAAGATTTCCTCTCTAGCACATCTGGAAAGGTTTCCCTTTCCGGCACATCTAGAAAGGTTTCCCACTCCGCTACATCTAGAAAGGTTTCTCTCTCCTTCCCTCTCAGGCACATCTAGAAAGGTTTCCCTCTCCTTCCCTCTCTGGCACATCTAGAAAGGGTTCCCTCCCCTTCCCTCTCTGGTACATCTAGAAAAGTTTCCCTTTCTGGCACATCTAAAAAGGTTTCTCTCTCTCCTTCCCTCTCCGGCACATCTAGAAAGGTTTCCCTCTCCAGGACATTGAGAAAGGTTTCCGGCTCCGGGACATCTAGAAAAGTTTCCCTCTCTGGCACATCTAGAAAGGTTTCCCTCTCCTTCCCTCTCAGGCACATCTAGAAAGGTTTCCCTCTCCTTCCCTCTCTGGCACATCTAGAAAGGGTTCCCTCTCTGGCACATCTAGAAAGGTTTCCACTCTCCTTCCCTCTCAGGCACATCTAGAAAAGTTTCCCTCTCAGGCACATCTAGAAAGGTTTGCCTCTCCAGCACATCTAGAAAGGTTTCCCTCTCCTTCCCTCTCAGGCACATCTAGAAAGGTTTCCCTCTGTTTCCCTCTCAGGCACATCTAGAAAGGTTTCCCCTCTCAGGCACATCTAGAAAGGTTTACCTCTCAGGCACATCTAGAAAGGTTTGCCTCTCCAACACATCTAGAAAGGTTTCCCTCTCCTTCCCTCGCAGGCACATCTAGAAAGGTTACCCCTCTCCTTCCCTCTCAGGCACATCTAGAAAGGTTTCCCTCTGAGGCACATCTAGAAAGGTTTCCCTCTCCTTCCCTCTCAGGCACATCTAGAAAGGTTTCTCCTCTCCTTCCCTCTCAGGCACATCTAGAAAGGTTTGCCTCTCCGGCACATCTAGAAAGGTTTGCCTCTCCGGCACATCTAGAAAGGTTTGCCTCTCCAGCACATCTAGAAAGGTTTCCCTCTCAGGCACATCTAGAAAGGTTTGCCTCTCCGGCACATCTAGAAAGGTTTGCCTCTCCGGCACATCTAGAAAGGTTTCCCTCTCCTTCCCTCTCAGGCACATCTAGAAAGGTTTCCCTCTGCTTCCCTCTCAGGCACATCTAGAAAGGTTTCCCTCTTAGGCACATCTAGAAAGGTTTGCCTCTCCAGCACATCTAGAAAGGTTTCCCTCTCCTTCCCTCTCAGCCACATCTAGAAAGGTTTCCCTCTGCTTCCCTCTCAGGCACATCTAGAAAGGTTTCCCTCTTAGGCACATCTAGAAAGGTTTGCCTCTCCAGCACATCTAGAAAGGTTTCCCTCTCCTTCCCTCTCAGCCACATCTAGAAAGATTTCCCTCTCCTTCCCTCTCAGGCACATCTAGAAAGGTTTCCCCTCTCCTTCCCTCTCAGGCACATCTAGAAAGGTTTGCCTCTCCGGCACATCTAGAAAGGTTCCCTCTCCGGCACATCTAGAAAGGTTCCCTCTCCGGCACATCTAGAAAGGTTTCCCTCTCCTTCCCTCTCAGGCACATCTAGAAAGGTTTCCCTCTGCTTCCCTCTCAGGCACATCTAGAAAGGTTTCCCTCTTAGGCACATCTAGAAAGGTTTGCCTCTCCAGCACATCTAGAAAGGTTTCCCTCTCCTTCCCTCTCAGCCACATCTAGAAAGGTTTCCCTCTGCTTCCCTCTCAGGCACATCTAGAAAGGTTTCCCTCTTAGGCACATCTAGAAAGGTTTGCCTCTCCAGCACATCTAGAAAGGTTTCCCTCTCCTTCCCTCTCAGCCACATCTAGAAAGATTTCCCTCTCCTTCCCTCTCAGGCACATCTAGAAAGGTTTCCCCTCTCCTTCCCTCTCAGGCACATCTAGAAAGGTTTGCCTCCCCGGCACATCTAGAAAGGTTCCCTCTCCGGCACATCTAGAAAGGTTCCCTCTCCGGCACATCTAGAAAGGTTTGCCTCTCCGGAATGCAGAGGTCTTCTGCTTAGATGCAGATTACACATCATGACAACTAGAGAAGTGGACCTAGCAAGAACATGAATGGACTCGCAGTGCAGGTTCTGTGGGGGAGAAGGGAAGCTCGAAACCTCACCCCACTTACTATCTTCTTGTCAAGTGTTGACCCCCATAAGATCAAGATGGCTAAATGGAGCGGGCTACCCTACACTCAGCCTATCTGCTGAGGAGTGGTGGGAGTGGGTGCTTCTGGGTGAGAGAACGACTGGTTTTGCGAGTGATGAAACTGGGTGACTATCTAAAAGGGATTGATAACTCTGCCTCCGGCTTTGAAAGGGTTAAACTGTGATCACTTTGGGTGGATTTAAAATGTTTTTTTTTAAACTTATTTGTTTTAAGTTGGATGAGTTCCTGTATAATGTTAAAGGTTTTTGTGGTGTTGTAATGCGGTACAATATATTAACCCCAAGGAGGAGTATGCTCCTCCTTTTTGCATAGACTTGCCCAATAGTCTTAAATAAAAAAACTGAGGAGGAAGCAGGGTAGGAGAGGGCTGTGGCAGGTAAAAGCACGGCAGTGTTGCGGCGGCAGGATGGTGGCAGAGGGAGCCTGCCTGTGCCAGCCCTGCCGGGCAAAAGCTTCCGGTCTGCCGCCCGCCCAGGCCCTGCAAAGCAATGCGGTGCTTTCATTCCTAGGGCGGGTTAACACGGCCTCCCAGGCCAGTCCTTCCTGAATTCCCGTATTTGCAGATCTCTCCGCTTGCGCCGGACGCGCATCTCTGCCTTGCCAGTTGCACGGGCTCCTCTAGGCGCAGGGCGCAAAGTGCTCGCAACACACAGAACAAGCGGTACACGCCGGACTGCGCAAAACGACCCGGACAAGCGCGGTAACAAGGAATAATACTGTCAAATAAGGATTTGGGATGTGTTTCCCACCCCCTCGCACAGCAAACTTAGTGTAAAATCGCCATATAAGAACAGTTTATTTTAATAGTGAGCATCAGGTGCACGTCCAAGTGGGCTTGGTGCCAGCAATGGGGCAAAGTTTTCCCTGGCTGGCGCAATAACACAGTGAAAGAATAGTGCTGATGCCGTGAAAATGCCCACTTGCCCCCGTGCAAAGTGTCTGTGCTCTGGCAGGTAAATGTACAAATCATAAAATTGAATTGTCTGTGCAATCGCCTAGGTTCATGTCTGATGGTATACATTGACCGTGTCTCAAGTGGTGCTCCCACCCCCAAAAACTGCCTTTCTGGTGCCAACCGCACCCCGCTGGACTTCTAGGGGTGCTTCCGCGGCAGCCACGCGTGCTTCACACACAAACGACATACATGATAACGCAATACAGAAAGGCGTCGATCGGTGAAGAATTATACTGATAAAAACGGGGTTGAACCTGCGCACCCCTCCCCCGCCCTCCTCTCTAGATGTGATGTGTGAATGTCTCACTACGAGATCAAACGCACACGTGTGGGCCAAGGGGGGGTGGGAGGGGGTGGCAGGGCAGCAACGGGGTAAGAAAATGAAGGGAAACTTGGAGTGATGGGGAGGGGGGTTGGTTAAGATGCCACAAGAGAAAATTAGAAAATAAAATGAAAAGGCGAGGCAGTTTAAGAGGAAGAGAAACAGGGCTGGGGAGGGGGCAGAGTAGGAAAAGACAAATCGGAGAAGGAAGGAAGGAAGGGAGGAAGGAAGGAAGGAAGGAAGGAAGGAAGGAAGGAAGGAAGGAAGGAAGGAAGGAAGGAAGGAAGGAAGGAAGGAAGGAAGGAAGGAAGGAAGGAAGGAAGGAAGGAAGGAAGGAAGGAAGGAAGGAAGGAAGGAAGGAAGGAAGGAAGGAAGGAAGGAAGGAAGGAAGGAAGGAAGGAAGGAAGGAAGGAAGGAAGGAAGGGAGGGAGGGAGGGAGGGAGGGAGGGAGGGAGGGAGGGAGGGAGGGAGGGAGGGAGGGAAGGAAGGAAGGAAGGAAGGAAGGAAGGAAGGAAGGAAGGATATGGGATGAGAAAGGTAGCGAAGGGGCGAGTAAGGAATTTTACAAGTGGGGGACCCAGCGATGCACCCCCGGTTATTAAGCGAGGGAATGCTCCAGAACACATTTGTAATTATAGAAGGGGGCGGGTGGGGGCAACCTCAGATCCAAGACCCCTACTCGTGACCTGACCTCCTGGGTGAGAGTCTTCCACTCAGCTTGTCACTGCTGTGCCACCCAACCCAAACCACCTGGCACAGACCTGGGTCCCGTTCACTCACCATTGCACCATGATGGCAGCCTGGAGCGGGGGGCAGGAGGGATCCGGGACCTGTGCTGTGCGCCGCAGCCTGGAGCGGGGAGAAGGAGGGATCCGGGACCTGCTGTGCGCTGCAGCCCGCAGCCTGCCTCCAGAGCAACTGAGCCAGCATCCCATGGGTCGCCACCAGAGGGACAGGGAGGGAAGGAGGAGGGGTCAGGGGAGGAGGGAGGGAGCCACAACCTGGCACAGGGGGAGCCACCCACTGGAATAGGGAGGAGGAAGGGCCAGACTGCCCTGCACTGGGGGAGGGCGC
Organism: Ambystoma mexicanum; assembly: GCF_040938575.1. Taxonomy (NCBI): domain Eukaryota; kingdom Metazoa; phylum Chordata; class Amphibia; order Caudata; family Ambystomatidae; genus Ambystoma; species Ambystoma mexicanum. The sequence goes on from NC_090932.1 coordinate 92,904,060, forward strand.
CTCAGATAGGCCGGCAGGAAATACATAGCCCACTTCAGACTTTTAATGGGGTGGGCGGGGTGCCCCCGCCCCACCTCCGAGCTGGTGCCAGATGGAGGCATTCGTATGCAGGTATGTATCCCGCTGGCAGCGGAGCAGGGGCAGCCCGGGCGAAACGACAAGGAGCGGGAACCTGGACACCAGACTGCCGCTCCTGGCCGCCCTGCGGCGATAAGCGGGTAACACACTGCGCTAGTTGACCTACCCCCACCCCCCCCCCCGCTCCCCGCCTAATGCTTTATAAAAAGCGATTCAAACCAACGTGTGAGTCGCAGCTTCTACGCCCATTCCGCCGCAGGTGCATTGACCCACCGATCTACCCTAGTAGGATCTGTATCTGACACCGGCTTGTTACACACGAGTGTGTGAGCGCCTCAATGGCTCGCCTCAGTCGCCTATAGCCATGGCTTCCATGTTCATGTCCCTTGCTGTGCTCTTTTGTTTGTTGGCTTATTGGGAAATGCCAGCGTCTAAGAGGTCCCCAACAGTGTGCCTTTCCCTGTGTGATATGCCAGCTCACATTCAAAACACAATTCCTAGCACCGATTAATTTGTAGAAGGAAAGTAAAGTTAATAACTGCAGCATCTCACACGCCCCTAAGTTAAAAGCAGATGCTGTGTGCAACTGCACGCTTTTTTCACCACATGAGCAACACAAAGCCGAAGGCCTGTTTCTGAAATCTCAGGTGGCCATATGCTGTGGCTACAGGACTTCCAGCCCTGCCCCCTCTGCTGACAGCCTGGACTGGGCAATGGTAGAGAAGTAGCTGCCAAGTGGCATTCTTTGTCTTTCAACCAGTAGCACTTTGCAGTTGGAGATGTGTGGGTCCAACCTTATGGGAAAAGCAAAACTACAAGCCCCAGAAAGCAAAGTGCTGTCTACTGAAAAGCCACGGCTGGGACTTGTAGTTTTGCATGTCCAGCAACCTTGCTGGACATGCAAAACTACAAGTCCCAGAATGCAAAGTGTTGTCTGCAGAAATCCACTCCTCTGTGGCATTTACACGGGACCATTCAGCATTCCTAAAAGCCTGGTTGGAATTTAGTCTTCACTCTGCCGGTCTTCAAGCTGCCCTGTGTCAGGTTATCCCTCTATCCTTTTCAGTTGAGTATACGCTCCATTGCTTGCTGGGAAATCTCACAATAACACTCACCATATATTGCAAAGTAAGCTGCGCCACCGGATACACCGAGAGTATTACTCCCCTAATACCAACACATTTATGCAGCAAGTGCGCTAATCTACTGAGCTACAGTCTATCTCTCCGGAGTGCGGAGCCGAGACCAGCAGGGTGCACACACAGGGCTGCAGCAGATGTTTTAGTGCACTGGAGTACATGGAGGCAGATTTCCGCGGCAGGCGCATTAGCCCACTCAGCTACAGTCTCGTAGTAGCTGATCATCACCCTGCGGGATGCGAGATGCTGCTTGTCAGCAGGAAAGACGTCCCATTTCCAGAGGGATTTCAGCACCTGCCAGCTTCGCCCTCACTGTGGGAGTTTACCAGGAAGACCTCGGCTTATAAAGAGATCTACAAATGTCAACAGATGTCACCTGATTTCTCCAGGACGTGGAGGGCACAGGCACAGCACCCCCCACTCCCCCCAACAGAGCTATTCATCCCTTTAGCCACCAATGGCCCTCAAGAAGAGGTAGGGTGACCAGACATTCTGAGTTTGCTGGGATTGTCCTGGAAATCGGTCCTCTCTCCTGCAGGTTTTTTTTTTAATTTAAAAGCCCTGACCCGTTTTTGGGGAAAGAGAGGGTGGCCACTGGCACAAACCTTGCTGGACTGCAGGCTGAGATTAAGGTCCCTATTCAGGGAATGTTTTTGTGGGGTTCAAAGGGACTTTGCAGTTTGCGCTGGCGACACAAACCCTGATCCATAGAACTGTGCATATTGTATGTTTACAGTGCAGTCATTTTTGCAGCATAAAATCACTTTGCACGGACTTTGCAAAAATACACGTTGCATAGTTCCATGATTCAAGGTTTGTGTCGGAAGTGCACAGTGACTTTTCACCAGTGCAAAGTCACCGTGAACCGTGCAAAAAATTCCATGAATCTTTACAATCCGCAACAATTCAACTTAACATTTATAAACCCAATAAGCATGATAACATTTTAATAATTTGACACTCTTACTTATGCCAGCCGTGCCACAGCTGGGATGTGCTCAAACACCCAATCTTTCGGGGAACAGACCGGTGCGTTGACTGATGGTGCCACAGAGAGTGCTTGGATAGCAGGTACAAAGCACGGCCCATTATAACAAGCAAAGGCAGATTATAAGCAGGAGCAGGGCTGGAAATGGAAATGGTTTACTGTGGGATCCCAACAGCGAAAGGGGGGAGTAGGCCAGTCCTATCTTTATGTTTGTTTCCAGTGCGTTTTTTTGTTGTTGAAAATCTCTCACCCCAGATAAGGGGATGTAATGCTATATATTTCATCCAGACTCAGTTCACAAGATGAGAAAAGACCGCCTGTGGGCAGACAGGACACCCCGAGGGCCCAAGAGACCCCTGATAATAGGGGAGTAAGAGTGTGATTTGAATAGGATGTACTAAAACAAAGAAGTGTCATCATTCTACTAAAATATTGCAGAGAGACTGAAGGCACAGTTGCCAGCAAAAGTGTAAAGCCACCTTACATGAGGACCATGGCAGATTTATTGTATATTTTTGTAGAATTTCAGAAATAAGGGCAGGGGAAGGTCCTTAAGAAGTGGGGGGACTCAAAACAAACCCGCCGTTGTGTTCTAGCACCTTTGGGCGTTTTTCTTATGCACAGGATGGGATTACCATAATAAATGATCTGGGAGTCAAATAACCGGACACACTCGAAGAATGTGGAAAAATACTACTTTGCTATCGGTTTAATGAAGTTGGGAAACCCGGCGAACAACAAATCATAGTCCCCCACGCTCTCAACTACATTCTCTCATACCTCAATGTGCTTCAGCTATGACATCATCCTACATGGCAAATAATAAAACCCATCGGACAGAGGGATTGGTTCGGGGCACATATCTACTTATAGTCCCTATAAGTGTTAGTAACATGATTGGCTGCTCCACATCTAGTAGGCATGGCTTCCCTCTAACTACCTATAATACAGGTTATAGCAGCATAACAGTAGCAAATTGACCTCTGCAACAATGTATGCTCACCATTGCATAGGCCCTCTCATTGGTTGGCAGTCTCTCCTAACCTTGGACATTCGGCTCGTTAGCAGCACATAAGCCAAACAAAACCCAGGTGTAGAGAACAACATCAGACTACTACCCACTTGCCCAATTAGTCTACCATCTCTCATCAACCAAGCCTTCTGCCAAGGCTTCTCCTTTGTACTTCACCTTGCATTATGTTCTCTTCCCGGGAACTTTAAAGGGAGTTAAGGTACATTGTTATCTTCACCTGGGGCTCATGAATAGGCCCTGTTTTCTGGTTTTACACCACATGTGAAGAGATCATGATTTTGTTCATATCGCCTTTCCATTTAATGCCATTTGATTTAATTATGTTCAGTGTCATTACCCTTTTCGGCCTCTGGAGACTTGGTTGCTCCATTTTACAGATGCTTTAGGCATCTTTGATCGTCAATACTTGGCCTTCACAAATGTTCATACATTACTTAATCTAAGAGAAACATGTCCTGCGTACATTGCTCATCCTCGTTGACTCCCTTTGTACCTTTCAGTTGCTTCTGGCTGTGGTATCATTGATCTGTAGCCAACAGCTATTCCTTGTTCATGTAAGAATTTTGTATTTTCAGCGTCAGCTCTGCAAGCCCTCGTCTCCGTCCTTCAAGCCTTTCCCTTAGTATTATTCAAAGCCAACCTCCATCTTTTCAACATGGATTCAAAGAAATACAGGGCCCCCGTGCCCTCTTTTCGGAAATGCATGGGGTTCCCTGTTTTCCTTGGTGGCTTGGACACCCTAGGCCCAAATCTGTAGGGTCTACGCAACCGCAGAATTCCTGACATTATGCTGTGCTGAAAGACTTGGGGTTAGCCGTGTTTAGGCTTTCCCCTTTGCGCCCAGGTAGGTGCACCCATACATGTGAGGTACCGTTTTCGTTTGGACACCTGTAGGTATGCGGGACGGTAGGCCATGTGTTGTTGTTAGCATATTTCTTTGGGTGAGCAGAGTGAAATGTGAGGAAATTGTGTCCCCGCCCAAATTTGGACTTTGCCGGGGTTCTGGGTAATAAATTCTGGGCTGATTTGCCAAGTCAGACCTCTGAGGATTCCCACAGGTGTCCTCCTTTCAGAAATGCATGGGGCTCCCAGTTTTCCTTGGTGGCTTGGACAACCTAGGTCAAAATCTGTATGGTAGTTGGGGTTACCCGTGTTTTCGGCTTCATCCTTTGCGCACCGGTAGGTGCACCTACACATGTAAGGTACTGTTTTCATCAGGACACCTGTGGGAACACAGGACGGTAGGCCATGTGTTGTTGGCGACTTGTTTCGGTAGGTGACCAGAGTAAAATGTGTGGAAATTGTGTTTTTTTTCCACCAAATTTGGACTTTGCCAGGGGTTCTGGGTAATAAATTCTGGGGCGATTTAGCCACCCACCGAAACACGCCGCCAACAACACATGGCCTACCTTCCCGCATCCCCACATGTGTCCCGATGAAAACGGTACCTCACATGTGTGGGTGCACCTACCTGGGCACAAAGGGGAAAGCCTAAAACACGGCTAACCCCAAGTCTTGTCCGACAGCTAAATTTCAGGATTTTTTCTGAAGCGCACACCATACTGATATGGGCCTAGGGTGTCCAAGCGACCAAGGAAAACAGGGAACCCAATGCACTTTTGAAAAGAAGACACCCGTGGGAATCTAAAGATGTCTGACTTGAGAAAATCTCTCCAGAATGTATAACCCACAAGCCCCGCCAAAGACCCACATGGGAGAAGGGTGCCCAAGACCAGGGACATTACCGCCAACTTTGCTGGAGCTCTGGCTGCCCTGCGTTACAGCTTCTCCCCACCAGGGAGTCCCAGCAGTGTGCCAATACCTCCCCGAAGGGAAAAGCTGTAATGCAGCCCAGACGCAACTTCAGGACGGTTGGAGGTGATGTCCCCGGCCTTGGACATCCATGTACCATGTGGGTGTACCGTCCCCTAAGCACAGCGGCAGCTCCAGGGCGCCCCGGCAGGATCTCCATTCCTCCCGTAGGTGACATCTGTAACGTAGCACAGCCAGAGGTGCAACCTGGGCTTGCAGATGGACAACCCACATGGGAGACATCTGCTCCCAGGGAAACACCAATGTTCTGCTGGCATGGGGGACAATTTGTGGCTTGCCCCTGCCCAGCCCACCAAAATATCTGCCCAGATGGCCTATTCCCACCCACACCACCAACAATCCAGCCCCAGTCTCACCCACCCCACTGATAGTGGATCTAACCATAGAAAAATAAAAAACAGTGCTCACATAAAGTTGCAGCTGCTCGCGTAGAAAAAGCTGTAAACGAAACAAAAAACATGTGTTAACTATGGTCACCCCAGCAAAAACAAATCTACATTTATACTTTCCAATCATGCCCCCCCTTGCAAGCCATCCCTGGTGGTCTACTAAACCTCACCCCCCCAGTGAAAATACATTTGCCCCTTCCTACGGGCAGAAATCTGCCCCCAGGGAGGGCTGCATGAGGTGCCCCCCCACACTCCATCTGGGGCAGGGGGAGAAGTCCACCCCAAAACATCAGAGAGGCCCCCTAATGGATGGGGCAGTAGGGTCTGGGCACCCTGGGGGCAGATGGGCAAACCAATGTGCCCATCTGTGCCAAGGGAAGTTTGGTAAACAAATACATTGAAAATGGTAGGCTGCACTTTAAGGGGGGGCTGAGGGACACCCTACACCTAGAGAATTTTGTAATGTAAAGGGGGTGCACCTCCCCCCACCCCAAATGGAGGGGGGGCATCTCATGTAGCCCTCCCTGGGGGCAGATAAAGGGGGGCCTGTCATGCACTCCTCCCTCGTGTCAGGTGTCCCTCCCTGGGGGCAGATATTTGCCCCCAGGGAGGGCTGCATGACATGACCCCCACTCCATTGTGGGTGGGAGGAGGGGGCCACCACCCCTTCCCATTAGAAAATTCCCCGGCGGTTTGGGGTGCCCCACAGCCCCCCCTAAAATGCTGTCTACCATTTTCACTTTTTTCCTTTGTTTACCCAACTCCCCTTGGCGCTGATGAGCACATTGGTGTGCCATTCTGCCCCAAGGGTGCCCAAAACCTACTGCCTCACCCATTTGGGGGCCTGTCCAACATTTTGTGGTGGTCTTCTCCCCCCTCATCCCAAATGGGTGGGGGGGCACTTCATGCAGGCCTCCCTGCGCCTCCTACGAATGGCTGCGTGAGATACACCCTCCTCCATATGGGGTGGGGGGAAGAGGACCACCAAAAAATGTCGGACAGGCCCCCCAGTGGGTGGGGCAGTAAGGTTTGGGCACCCTGGGGGCAGAATAGCACACTATTGTGCTCATCTGTGCCAAGGGGAGTTGGGTAAACAAAAGAAACATTGAAAATGGAAGCTGCACTTTAGGGGGGGCTGAGGCGCACCCTAAACCGCCGGGGAATTTTGTAATGTAAAGGGGGGTGCAGCTCTCCACCCTCCCAAAATGGAGGGGTGGGGCATCTCATGTAGCCCTCTCTGGGGCAGATAAGGGGGGGCTGTCATACACTCCTCCCTGGGGTCAGGTGCCCCTTCCTAGGAGCAGATAAGGTGTTAAGGGTCCAAATTGGCACCCTATTTAAAACAACTGTTTTGAATGATTTTGGCAATCAACCACACATTTCCAGGTAACCTGAGTGTAAATACTGTTAAAATTAATTGGAAAGAAGGGAGGAGAAAGTCTGATATGATATATGATATGATATGATGTGACATTTGGGCGGTGATTACCACAGCCACTTTAAACACAGATGTTGATGGCTTGTGTTTGGGTGGTGTTGGTAGGACCCCATTCTCTGTTTCTTGGGAGAGATCCCGGATATTTTTCTCAGTGGCTGGATCCCCGTGGTTGTGGAAGATCCCAGCCCGCACTTCAGGCCGTCGCGTTCACGATCACGCTCCCATGCCGGCAACCATATCATATGGAGAAGACGATCTAACCAGACGCAGTAAATCACAGGTCCTGATGAAGATGACAAACGTCAGAACGTCATTGAAATCAGTCGACCACCTGGATGGACGATATCCTAGAAGAGATATGTGATACGGGATACAACTAACATTGCTGTAGTGGAGAACGGACTTTCTCCTCCCTTCTTTCCAATTCATTTTAACAGTATTTATATCTTCTTTATCTTCCCCAACATCTCTTTTAGTTTGGACGCTTTGTTCAGAAATTTTAGAAAAAATATCACTCGTACCTTTATCAGGGATGGAAAGAGAGGTTTCATTGTCAGATACTTCATTTGAATTGTAAGACAATAGCTCACAAAATGGGAAGAGCATAAGAAAATAGAGACAATCCATAAGGCAAAATGTAGTTGTAAGAAGTATTGCCATAGTATTCAGATGTGATATCATCTCTTTTGGAGTAGCTGGTCTTCTTGTTAACAGTGTGTTTTTTATATAATGGAAAATTCAAAAATTTTATTTAATTATTCAATTTCAATTGTTTTTCAGAATTGCACTTTGTTACAATAGAAACAGAATTATAATGGCTATGATAACTCTGCGAATGATAGGACTGTTTTTAGGATTTCCCAAAAATGCAACAGCATCCACGTTTCATCGTACTACAGGTTGTCACAGTTTATTACACGGTCACACCCAACTGGGGGAGCTCCTTCCCCCACAGTGAATGTGACGCACAATGAAGCCCTTTGATTTATTTCAGGTTCTCTTTGATAAAGCCTCCAACCTGTCTCGCACACAACCCCAACAAATACCTGGTGCCACATGGACTTCCAACCAGGTCGGGGTGCATTAAGAATATATTTATTAATTAATTTATCTAGCCAAATATCACAAATAAATTACACCAGCCACCAATGTTGCGGCAACACGAAAACAAAACAACTTCTGTAAAGCCAACACAGAGATATACTGTCACCATGAATTCCTTTTAAATCACCGACCAATACAAGAAAAGAACAATTCAACACACTCAGTGATAGCAGATTTGGTTAAGCTTTCGCCCAGCAACCCTCACCCTCCAAACATCAATTAGGCTTGATTCCCTTGAATGGAAGGCAGTGGCAGGGAGTGGGAACACAATGGGAAAATCGGATGTGTGGTCTGACTCACAGAAACAAACAATATGAAAGGAAGAAAAGCAATGCAAATTCGTTTTGCCACACCTAAAAAAACCAGGCAGGGCTTTGGGATTTTAGTCAGTACACCATGGGAAAATCAGATTTTGGAAGATTTGATCACAGAACCAATAGGGCAGACAGAAAGGCAATGGGAAAAATGTATTTTGTTACACCTAACAATAACACACAGGGCTTTGGGTTTTTTATCAGAACAAAATGGGAAAATCGGTTTTGGATTGGAATCACAGATGCAATGTAAGAAAGAAAATGCAAATGGGAAAATTTGTTTTTTAGAGCACAATGGGAAAATCGATTTTGCAAGGTTTAGCACAGTTGCAATGTGAGAAAGAAAATGCAAATAGGATATTTGTTTTACAGAACACAATGGGTACACAGGGGCAATTTTGTTTTTGCACCTTGTATATGTACAGGCACTACTAGGCTTCCCACTTTAGGTTTAACATGAGGGGGATCAATGGGAAATTTTGTTTTTACCCCATGTACCCACAAGTGGAAGCAAGGTTTGGTATTCATTTTTTTGGCAGTTTTTTATGTCTATACTGGTTCAAAAAACACTGGGAAAAGATTGTTGGTTTCAAATGCCCACAATACAGATTCCTTGAATTCAATATGGGAAATAATTGATTTACTTTGATAAATATACTAGGGATCTACACAGACAAACAGGATATTTTCAATTGGGAACTAACTAAAACAATGCTGGAAGAATATGGGGCCTGCACAATATTGGCTTTGGGGTAGTTCTGTAGAGGACGTCCCAGACATGGCCTACACCCCAACACCACAGAGTGAGGTACCAGGATCATACTCGTCAAAGTATGTGCCGTATGAGGAACACATGAGCCAACAGAGAGCAGCTCTAGGACTCTGCCCAGTGCACATCTGAAGAGCAATACCTGTTGAAAGTGCCTATAACCAGACATCCTTGGGCAGCCCGGTACCCACTGAGACAACCCTACCAGCAGTTAGAACGCAATGAAGACTACTTACAGACTGTCCCCGAAGAGACCCAAATGGAAGGCAAATGGTGACGACATAAGAACCTGGACAGTCGTACAGATGAACATAAACGACAAACGAAAATTGACACACAAGGGTGAAACGTTAGGAATAAAGTTGTAATGGACGTGTAAGAGAAAAGACGTTAATATAAAGAAACGTAACCAATAAGTGAAATAAACAAACGTAACTGACTAAAGTGCCTGTAAATAGGCTCAGAACGCAAGAAGCTAAGAGAACGATACTGCTTGCAATGCTTAGTAGAAGAATAGAGCGGCATGCGCCAACTATATATCTACCTCAATAAAGCACACTATACAAGTGCGACTCCATTTTGTAAAAGCAGAAATAAGCCCAGGCTGCAAAGGGCTAGCAAGGCCAAGATTCATATTTCAGCCAAAGCCAAAGGGAAGAGCGGAATCCAAACCTAGTGAGAAGTAGCTCATGCTTGGGAATTCGGGGTCAACCTAGGGACGGGAGGAGAGCGGCAGCTCTGGAGAATCGAGACTTCAGAGCATAGCAGCCAGCCAGTGAAGGTCGAGATAAAGAGGCCCCAGGCAGGTGGCGAGGCTACGGGAGAATCAAATACACGAATACAAGGAAAACGAAGCAGATTCACGGTGAACAGACATGTGACCAGCCAAGGGTGAAGAGGTACCAACGTCTGATGTCACCCAGAACCCGAGGATGCCATAACTTTCCCAGATAAGAAGCTACAGTTTCAAGGCCATCCTACGCCAACTAATTGACACATAGCCCTAAAGTACTGATTGATGGAAGGGAGGCAGGGTGAATCTTGGGGCACAAGGCACCTGGGTGTCTATTCTGCATGCTGCTAATTAAAGTAGAGATTTATGCCTAGGGGTGTAACCCACCCAATCACAATGGACCGAATAATCTAGGGTCCTATAGCGGTAGAACCAATTAGACGTCTTGCTTGTAGTGACGTATATCACGAGTGATGTAGAGGGATGGCCGTAGACGCCCACCCACTAAGAGTTATCCAATTCCTACGCTTTGTTACCATAAATAGATATAGCACCTATACTTAAGTTACCTTTTCCAACCAATAGAATTGCATGATAAACTTATGAGTGTTACACGTCAATGATGATGATTTTTGGGTAAAACTATTGCTGTCTGAATGAAGAATTTTGAAGTTGAAGCGAGACAGGCGATCGCATCACTGTTGATTACCATTTGTTCCCCATTTTTTATACTTGTCATTAAACGGACTTCCCTTTGCCAAACCGTTGATCTGTCCTCAATGATTGGTGATGGAGTAAGTGAATCCCGCACCCCATCCTCTTCATGGTGCGGCTATCTTGTTTAAAGGTGCCGGGGGCAAGCTCTGAATCTCATGGGCCCCGTTCAGAGATCGCTTTGTCCTCCAGTACATTTGGTAGCGACGAGGATGGTTAGACCATCAACTATTGATTAATTATTACTAAGACACCTATTGACCCATTGACACGAAGTAACTCTAGGTCTTCGGCAATATCACATGTCCTTCGCCATTCGGCTGAGTAGACTGAGAAGCTTCCCATGGACAATGAAAGTATAAGTCCATAAAATCTGCAGTGGGTCTGAAGGAACCTGTCTTACAGAGCATAACCCTTCTCATTCCTACGGGCAGCCGATCGGACAAAAAGACCAGAGAGGCGGTAACGACGGAGGGGCTGGTGATCCCGAAGATCCAGAGAGGAACCATGCGAGTGGTGAGTGAACAAGAAGACTCCATACTTTGGCAAAAGTTTTGTAGACATTAGAACAAGTAAGGGAAAAGGTAACGGAGGGTGGCGGAAAATAAAATAATCAGAAGTAGAGAAGACTGTGTGTATATATATATATATATATATATATATATATATATATATATATATAAGGGGATAATGACTCTAGTATAATAGAGGAAAACAGTGGTTACCGGGAGGACACCCGAGAGAAAAAGTAGGTTACTGGGATAGACACCCGAGAGAAAACAGTGGTTACCAGGAGGACACCTGAGAGAAAACAGTGGTTACCGGGAGGACACCAGAGAGAAAAAGTAGGTTACCGGGAGGGCACCCGAGAGAAAAAAGTAAGAGGATTCACCTTGTTCCTGCACTTTAATGTAGTGGTCAGAAGAAACGTGAACTCAGAGCCCATATAATAGGAGACGATTAGGCTACTGTGACGATTAAAGACGTCACAAAAGGTGTTCGTTTAAACTCCATTTCGGGGTATTGATTAGAAGGCAGAGATATATGTGTCCAGCTGGTGTCTGTCTGGTCTGTCAAATATCTATTGTACGTGTCCTGTTATATGTCACATGCAAGAATTGTGTATCAGTCATTGTTTGATACAAAGTTTGGGTTTTACGCGATTCTGTAACTAAGAGGGAATCGCCAATGGATTGATGTTTTGAATAAATTGATGATATAGTATTTTGGCAGAAGAAGATTGGATTGGAGCTCACATATTTGGTGCTCGCTCATTTTTGTTGGGAGTATTGAAAGTGCATAAAAATATTGTTGAAAACAGAATTCAAGCATGGAAGAGATAACCCCACTCGCCCACTTATGCAAGCAATTGCCTAAACATGTACCCAAGCTTAACAAGTATAGTGCGGAGTGGGTTTAGGGTACCACCCACAAGATGTTTATGCCGTGGCCACAGAACGGGTCTTTGTCTAAAGCCGTCTTACAGCACATGACGACTTATTTACATGCCACATATACAGGTAAAAAACTAGAGAAACGTCTTGATGTTCTTGAACTTTGGAAAATGTTCGAGGAGCCGAAGGAGGAAGAGCCACCCGTAGACTGGATATTACATGTATGCACAGAGGGGGGTGAGACGCCTACCGCGCCACCGGCCCCGCCTTAGCCAGAGATCAAAGGAAGTAAGTCAGAGGGTCTCTACCCACTAAGAGAGCTAAAGGCAGCTGCGGGATATAGTAACCCTGCGTATGAGTCACCTACGTACAGTAGTGACAAAATCAAGGAGAAGGAGCAGGAAATTAATCTTACCTCCATAGTTCCGAGGGACAGGGAGAGACGCGATGATGAAAGGAAGGACCAGGCACAGATTAGTGCACATCTCGATAAAGAGAGAGAGAGAAAGAAATGGAAAGGAAGTGAAGACGGAACTGATGAGATAGCATACGCAAAGGACGAATGGATGGGAGGACAGATATTATTGAAACTCGATGGTAAAGGAAGTGATGATGTGAGACCGAGAGAGAGGTCTGATGAGGTACAGAGAAGGGATAAGGAGAAAGAAAAGAAAGTAAGGGACGAAAGAATAAAAAGAAAAGATAGGCTGAGGCGAGAACAGCTATATTGCGAAGAGCAAGAAAAACAGCTCGTTCGCAAACAGAAGGCAGCCTATGACCAGTACAGACAGAATCAGGGAAGTTTAGAAGAAGAGCAAAGAGTATGTGAAAAGAGAATAGGGAATCAGGAAGGTGAGGGAGTTAGAAGGGCAAGCAATCGTAGAAATGAAAGGAGAAGAGAAGACAAGACTAGAGAAGAAGCAAGAAAGCGCAAAGAAGCTGACGATGATGTCGAACGTAAGCGTAGACAGAGGGCACGCGATCTTGAATATTTGGAGCGGGAAGTTAAAAAACCCAATCCTGTTGTAGAATGGGGAGATATTGAAGAATTCTTTCCTGCGTAAGACTGAAGATGGCTTTGACACCAGAAGCATCGGAGAAACGATCAATAAGATATATGATGAGATGGGGTTAGAGCGAAAATCTCAAGGAGAGGGGGAAGACGAGCACTTGGAAAGCACTCAGCTGTATGACACAGAGGATATCACTTGAAGTAGCAGGAGCAGGAGACTGTCTTTGGACAGACTAGAAATCAGCAAAACTGATGATGACGCAAGAAGTTGCGTGAACTGGGAACAATCAGCGTCCGACTCCAGTGAGGAGACAAGAGGACGAGGCACACGAAGAAGGGAGACGGCGCGAGAAGCGGCTCCCATGGGACAAAGGGTTACGATGGTCAGGCGCCAGTGAGTCCGCATCTAGGGCATCAGAGTCTGCCGCGCAGCCTGACCGACATGAAGGAACACCCCACGGTCAGAGGGGGTGTCAGCACCTGCCTATGTAAACAGATTGAGGACATTGCCAGGTAGACGTCGATGCAGGAATGCTACTCCAGCAATTGACAGGAGAGCCATGGGGAAAGAGAAGGAGGACTGCGCATTCCAATTCCCGCCACTAGAAAAGGGGGGACTAAGACCACAATATATTCCATGGTCACACATGGACAGAGAAAACCTGAAAAACAAGCTTCCAATGCTGACATCGGGAGCCGGGAAGTGGATACACGAGTTAGAAAAAATGACAGGGGGTGTCACGTTAGCTATAGGGGACATTAAAGGCCTCCTGATCGCCATACTTGGTGAGAGAGCAGACGATGTATGGAAATGAGCTGGGTACCCTGGTGTAACCATAATTAACACTACCCATGACGGAGCACCATTCAATAATTGTAGAGCAGCGGTGTGGAAAGCGCTACGAGTATTGTACCCAGACACTTCCAATATGGGAGCCATAATGACTCGAAAAATGAAAGAGTCAGAGGATCCGTTGATTAATATCCAGAATTGACAAGATGCATGGGTGCTCGAAACGCATGAATCTTGGACGAAATCTATCCCTGTATTCTACCATATACTGTGCCAAGGGTTGCCGGAACCGGTACAAAAACAGCTCAAGAAATTGGTGGGAGTAGAAGCTAAACCTTGGGCCGAAATACAGTTGACAATTGCACATTACTGTAGATTGCTGCAAGAAAAGAATCGGAAAAAGGAGGCAACTGTAAGGGTGAGGAAGCGAAGCTGTTGCAAAAGAAGCTCTCAAAGTATGCTCTTGAAGGAGCTATGCTGACCAGCCCAGCTGAATCGAACGTACAATACGCGACTAACCTATCGCAGAATCACCAGGTAACGGGCGATTTTACCCCAGGGGAAGGGGATTCATAAGAAGAGGATGGCAGAGTAATCAGGGAGGTTTCCAGAATAATCAAGGAGGCTTTCAAAACGTACAGATGGGCAATCCAGATATGCCACATGGACAGATAGCCCGACCACCGCCAGTATGTTGGCTATGTGGTATGACAGGGCATGTGGCATGCGCGTGCAGAAGCCGAGGCACGTGGCAAAATGGGCAAGGAATGGGAGCAGGCATGGTAAGTCCACCACACAGTGTCTCCACAACCATATTGTCAGCAACGGAAACATATTTGAATTAAAATAACACAATTTTGGATTGAGATATATCCAAAGCCACAGGCAACCAGAATCAAAAAATGGCCAAATCGTCAATTCAATGAGGGAGCAACATTGAGAATAAATGTCCTTAAGAAAGGCGGAAAGATGCTCACCATTCCTCCAAAAAGTCCTTTATGTTAGTGCATTTAGAGGTGACTGTGAGAACAGAGGGTTCAAATGGACGGTGAATACTGAAGTGGTTCAGCGTGAAGCGGATGTCCAATGGGCTGCAATAGATAATGTGAGTGATCTATTGTCAGTACAGTGTCACTGAGTGATAGCTCAGTTGGTCTAAATTAAGAGGACAAGATTTAAAATACAAGCACTCACCCTGGCGAGGTGAATGTCCGCCTACGGTCGTCTGAGTCTTGTAAAATGGGCGCCGTGGACGGCGTGTGATCATAAGTCGAGTGCTGGTTAGAGCACAGTGGCAGGACCTGTGGGGAACCCAATGGTGCTGCATGTTAGATTGTGAGCGAGCGCGTATATACAAAATAGTGAGTTGATCGTTAACACTGTAAGAGCAATGGAACTTACTATCAGTCCAGAAAAGTGCGATCTTCAAAGCATGCAACCTCTACCCGGCGTGCAGTTATCCCGTGTGTATCGCGCAGCTCGGTCGTGGGTGCGCGTTCGTTGGTGGAGATTGTTGCTAGGAGAGAGACGCTTCCCACGAAGCAGAAAGGACCCCCACACATGCATTAGGCAGTCCGTATAATGCGTGGCGCATCGAAATAGATGACGGATTTACGGTGGAGTTCATGTGAAGAACTTGTGCAACCCGGCACCACGTTTGAAAATATATCCCATACAGATAATAGGTAAAAGGTACAGGAGGAAATCTGAATTTGACAATATTCAATATAGATCAGATCACCTAATGAGAGAGATCCAAATATAGACCTTGGGTGCAGATCCCATGGTATCTCCCAGCAGAAATCTCACATGAGATGAACTCACCTACTTCCAGTTAGTGGTAATTTCAAATCCGTCACTCGTAGGGAGAGTCACCAGTGTCACAGACTTTATTCAAGATCCTGCCAAAAAAAAACCATATAATAATCTGTCAACTACTGACTGTCATCGCGGAAGCCTTCGCGGAATTACCCAAACACAGTGATAAGGACACAAATGCTTCCACCACAGGTAAACATTAATGAACTTACTTATACGCTTTTCTTTTGTATCATAGAGGAGTGCCCAGGACTGGTCAGGAGAACCACCGACACACTAACCTACATTAGAGACCCAAGAAACACTGAACATTTGAACCAACTGTGGACCAAGCTCAACTACGTAGTAGCAATCCACGCAGCAGGAAAGTGTAAAGACTGTTCACGTCAAAAGAAAGGCCTATGATCTCGAAACCAGCAAAGCAGGACAATGTCCCTGTCACCCGAGGACAGCAGGCTGGCCCACAATGTCCTATTCCGTCTAGTCACTGGCTATCCAGAAATGGTGGGGAGACCTGCCGAGGTTGACGTCATCACCTTCATCAGAGATCCAGCTAATGTTGCACACACAGGAACACTCCTTCATGGGATCATGCTCCAGGTGGAGCTGTCCAACTTTCAGCGAGAATATTTACGGAGATTGCAGTGAAACCTTCCACCGAGGGAGAGATCCAAGAAACAGAGACACAGTTCTTCATCATTCGCCGAGGGACAGACCGAGAAGAGCAGAGAAGAGAACTTCACCGTTGTGTTTTATTTTTTATTTTTTATTATTTTATTTTTTATTTTGTTTAATTTCGAGTGATGCCACCTTTACAATCTTTTCCGCATTGAACAGGTTCCAGCGTGTCCTCAGGACTAAAGCAGATTCGGGGAGTGTATTGGGAAGTTACCTATTTTGAATATGCATAATGAATGTGACTCACCAAAGGGGATAGTCTAATCTTTTTTCCACAGTCTAGCAAGGGAACTATATCCCGTAACCAGGGACAATCACCACCCTCGAGAGGGGGGACACTCATGAAGCACAAGGCACTTTATGTTGCAAACTTTCCGAGAGACAATAATGGAGTAAAGTGAAAGGAAGGAAACACTGACAGTGACATGATTGAGTTGGGGGCCCAGAACAGTAACCTGGTCCTCCCACAAACAGAGGGGCAACCCCACTTTCCTGGAAGAAAGTGCTGCCGAATTGTCATATCACACAGTTATTTGTATATGCATAGTGATTATTATTGTTTTTTCTGTCTCTAGCTATCAGAACTGCATTCCTTATTGGTGCACGAAGCATTCCAATTTCAGTGCACCCACCAGATAATGTATGCATGAAACCCACGAAATCACCCAGACCCTATATAGTCATTCGGGTTCCAAGAAAATCTGATGGTAAGGTAAACAAACTAAAATTGAATGTAATTAGCAGCGATTCATACACCCTTGAGGTAACGAATGAAGAGAAAAGCTGGAGACAGGGTCAGCACGGAATGAATGAAAATGTAGCACTGACCACTACACGCGCACATACACTGAATGCATATGAACAAGGGCAAGTGTCAATGGCTGCAGAACCTCGAACAATGGCAACAGAAATTACGAGACTGCCCACCAAACAACCAGTCCCTGAAAATAATAAGGGCGACCGAAAAGAAGAAAATGAAAGACCAACTAAAGAAGATATAAAAAAAACCTCGAGAAGACAGAAGCGGCTACGAGAGAATTCACTGCAGAGACACAAATGCTGACAGATCATTTATTCCCATTTATAGCTAAAGCAAAGAAACTACACGAGGAGCTGGAAAATAAAACTACAGAGACTAGAGTGACAAGTATGCCAGTTCCAACACAGGAAACAAGCACCAGGCCCAAGACGCAGTCATACGTCAGACAAATGATACACAGGTGGTTGAAGGAGACCCACGAAAGGACACAAGAGGAGAGGAAGAAAATTGCAAAACCGCCTCTTATCACAGCGATACAGCCAATGAAACCTGCTTCACCGACAAGCATGCCCAAGAGTCCTCCAGCAAGGAAAACCCACACCAACGCGTTTAGAGATGTAGTTATGGCAGACTACAGCAAGATACTAAGAATAAAGAGAAGCCCACATGAAGACAATAATGAATTGAACCATTACCTGGACAGCACAGCAAATCTAGGGAATAACCTTCGGTACCAACACATGAAAGAGGTCGGACGAAGAAAAGCTGAAGGAGAATGCTACGTCTGCGCACTCCGACCCTACAGCATGGGAAAAGCCAACATCTTCGTAGCTGTAGAAATTCATGTCCCGACAGCACACTGCTTGTCACACGTAGCAATGTACAACACCAGAGGACATTTCATGGGAAAAGATGCCTCACTGATATGGGCAACAGAAACAGCATATCCCGATGAAGATGACTATATCCAGGACATTAAGACAAGAAACAGAGCTCATACCAGGAATCACGTGATCAGGTATGCAAAGCCAGAAGCGAAAGGAGCAGGCACAAGATGGGAAATTAACCCGAGACAGAAACGTTCAAGGTAAAACTCCAGAAGAAGCCCGAAATTGGAAGAATAGCAGCCAAATGCAGATTTGGGGAACAGTGCTACCCTCAGATGGATGGGAAGCAGGAGTGGTGATATGCCGAGCGTGGATGGTCCTTGGAGCCTGCAAGGAAGCAACAGAGAACTCACAGAGATTATGCAAACCTCTATGGCCGAAATTGGTAAAGTTGTTGACATGGGTCGAAGACCGAGGAGGACCCTTGAAAATAGTACCACTGGAAAGCCCGAAATTGTGCTTCAGAAGCAATGGCACAAGGAAGATGGGAGAGAATCAAAACTGCGGACGAATCTTTGAAGCTCCCGTTATGACTCAGGAGACGACATTTATTATGGACCATTACTGGGCGTGCGGATCCAAAGCATACATAAGACTGTCAAGAGAATGGGGAGGCATATGCACACTAGTGAACGTCCACGTTCCTGCAATAGTGATCCCAAAAAGTGACCCGAGTATAGACAGTTTCCTGAAAGCAGATGCGCACCTAAGGAAAAGGAGGTCTTTGGAACTAATGTCCCAAATGAAGAGGGAAAATTACTTTTCTGCCAAATCAGAAGAAGCATTTTATGCAATCCCATATGAACACAGGCTGCTTAGCCTCACCTCAACAGTATTCACAACACTACTCTTGCCACACATCCAAGCAGGAGTAAATACGAAATGGTTGCAGATAATCGGATGGGAGTTATTGCAGACCATTAACACCACCATAAAAGGATTCAACGCAATCAAAGAAGAACTAAGAGCAATCCGACTGATGACCCTACAGAACAGATGTGTACTTGACATGATCACAGCGATGGATGGAGGTGTTTGCGCAAAAATCAGAGAATCATGCTGCACATTTATGCCTTCACATGATGAAGAAAATGGAACCTTAACAGAAGCCATAAGCATGCTAACAAACCTGCAGAACCAGATGACTGATGAAACTGATGGAGTAGATGACGACACCTGGTGGTTCAGAGCATTATTCTCTTGGGTCCCACAATGGATGGCGGACATACTCAAGCTTCTGGGAGCCCTGCTACTGATGATACGATTGGGATTTTGTGTTTTCAAAATAATCATCACAAAATGCCAGAAAACTGCCAAGGAAGCCATTGGGATGAAGGTCTTAGTCGATGTTGAACCAGGATGGAAGCCCAGAGACCTAACTGATGAAGAAATAAGAAACTTTGTGAAGGCCAGCGAATTTGCACCAGAAGGAACAAAGTTTGTGTATCCCAGAAAACAACAAAGGTACGAAGGAAAATGGATCTATTGCAGCCCAAATGGGCAATGTCAGTTTATGACCTGGAACAAAGACGAACATGTAAAAACAGCAGGAAGCCTAAAAGGAGTTATAAAGATATGGTCTCCAAAGATACACACGTTCACACCATCATGTACAAACCCAGATAACGATGATCAAGATACTGGAGAACCAAGTAAGACAAACCCAAAGGAGGTTGCAGAAGTGGTCGATGAACCGACCAGAGGGGCAGTGTAGAGGAGGTCCCAGACATGGCCTACACCCCAACCCACAGAGTGAGGTACCAGGATCATACTCGCCAAAGTATGTGACGTATGAGGAACAAATGAGCCAACAGAGAGCAGCTCTAGGACTCTGCCCAGTGCACATCATAAGAGCAATACCTGAAGTGCCTATAAAAAGACATCCTTGGGCAGCCCGGTACCCACTGAGACAACCGTACCAGCAGTTAACATGCAATGAAGACTACTTACAGACTGTCCCTGAAGAGACCCAAAGAGCCTTAATGGGAGGCAAATGGTGACAACATAAGAACCTGGACAGTCGTACAGATAAACATAAACGACGAATGAAAATTGACACACAAGGGTGAAACGTTAGGAATAAAGTTGTAATGGACGTGTAAGAGAAAAGACGTGAATATAAAGAAACGTAAACAATAAGTGAAATAAACACACGTAACTGACTAAAGTGCCTGTAAATAGGCTCAGAACGCAAGAAGCTAAGAGAACGATACTGCTTGCAATGCTTAGTAGAAGAATAGAGCGGCATGCACCAACTATATGTCTACCTCAATAAAGCACACTCCATTTTGTAAAAGCAGAATTAAGCCTAGGCTGCAAAGGGCTAGCAAGGCCAAGATTAATATTCCAGCAAAAGCCAAAGGGAAGAGCGGAATCGAAACTTAGTGAGAAGTAGCTCATGCTTGGGAATTCGGGGTCAACCTAAGGAAGGAAGGAGAGTGGCAGCTCCAGAGAATCGAGACTTCAGAGCATAGCAGCCAGCCAGTGAAGGTCGAGATAAAGAGGCCCCAGGCAGGTGGCGAGGCTACGGGAGACTCAAATACATGAATACAAGGAAAATGAAGCATATTCACGGTGAACAGACACGTGACCAGCCAGGGGCAAAGAGGTACCAATGTCTGATGTCACCCAGAACCCGAGGATGCCACAACTTTTCCAGATAAGAAGCTACAGTTTCGAGGCCATCCTCAGCCAACTAATTGACACATAGCCCTAAAGTACTGATTGATGGAAGGGAGGGAGGGTGAATCCTGCTGCACAAGGCACCTAGGTGTCTATTCTGCATGCTGCTAATTAAAGTAGAGATTTATGCCTAGGGGTGTAACCCACCCAATCACAATGGACCGAATAATCTAGGGTCCTATAGCTGTAGAACCAATTAGATGTCGTGCTTGTAGTGACGTCTATTTACGAGTGATGTAGAGGGATGGGCGTAATATACGTCACTACAAGCACGACGTCTAATTGGTTATGAGTGTTACACGTCAATGATGACGATTTTTGGGTATAACTATTGCTGTCTGAATGAAGAATTTGGAAGTTGAAGCGAGACAGGCGATCACATCCCTGTTGATTACCATTTGTTTTCCCGTTTTTTGTACTTGTCATTAAACAGACTTCCCTTTGCCAAACTGTTGATCTGTCCTCATTGATTGGTGATGGAGTAAGTGAATCCCGCACCCCATCCTCTTCATGGTGCGGCTATTTTGTTTAAAGGTGCCGGGGGGGCAAGCTCTGAATCTCATGGGCACGTTTAGAGATCACTTTGTCCCCCAGTATATTTCTATTTACAGGAGAGGTCTGGACTGGGCATCAGGGAGCATCAGAACACACTGCTGGGACAGCCAAGGGGTTCAGTCAAGGGTCTCCTCTCTCTACTCCAAGAGGCCCCAATCAGCTTCTTTGTCTTCTGGCTCCTGGCTCCACTGCAAGACTCAAGCCCCTCTGCTGGGATGTTTCTCCAGGCTACAGCAGAAGGTCACCTCTCGGAAGTATTGAAAGAAGTCGAGCTCTCATGCAAACTGGCTTAGTTATAGGACAAATGACATCACAAATGTGTCATGATTCTCGCGAAAGGGATTGGTTGATTACCACCACCCCCCCACCCACCTGTGTGCTGATGGGACAAGGGGATGGGGGAGTGTTTTGGGTTAGCAGTGGGAGAAGAGGGCTTCATCATCCCACTTTGACAGGTGGGCTCGGACTGCTATAAAACACAAAAATCTCACAACATGGCAAGTACCCTTAATTTTCAAATCTTTACATGTATGGACATATTTACCAAAAGTACATTTTAAAGCAAATCAGATGAGACTAGTCAGGAGTCTGCACATCCTTTCTGTGCAGAGATACAGTTTTTCTTCATTTACTCAGGAACCATATCAGTGAAAAATATGGCACTTTACGGGCGTCATATTAATTATTATTATCATGCTTCTATCAACTTTTTGCATCTCTGGGAATCACGGGAAGGCCCAAATCACATTTTCATTAATAACTTTAGTTGTGTTTGTCCCACCAAAATCATTTTAGCATGGTTAGAAGGGGTTGACGGTCACCTTTAATAAAAGCCTGGACTGACTGCTGTGCGATGTACGCTGTGATAAAATTAATTTCTCCCATTTAAATCAATGTGCAGTCTCAATCCTCATTTGCTGGACCCCCACCTTCACTTCTTCTCTTTAGGCACTTCTTCTCTTTAGGCACATGACGTCAGCAGAGAGATCTGTGTTTAGATTTTGTCTCCCCCTTCAAGGGCTAATGGCCACACTAATGCACTTTTTATGGGATTTGTGACCTGGAGGTCACACATGCTGCAGAACAGACCTGAGTTTATCTGGTCTTCACTGCATTTCTGATCTCAGAGGTATACCTGCTTGTATTGTTAAGGAAGGGCACTTGATGGCTGATGAAAACCAGGCCTGAATCTCCAGGACAACAGAGGGAGGGCCTGGAGTTTGGTTTCACATCTTAAGAAATGACCGTCCATGTCCCTTGCAGTAAACAGCCTGTAAACGCGTACATGAATGCATATTAAATGACCTCTCATAAGGTACACAGTTTCAAAGATCCATACGTGTTACTCTGAAATTGTCCATGTGGATGAGCTTGTGATCGGCAGAAACCATTTTCACATTTTGAAAGTCTGGCAAGCATTTTGCTGAGCATATTATTAATCTAGATGAGTGAAAAATGAAATGACATTCTGTTATTTATTTTACATGTAAACGGTTCTGTTTTACTGCAGCTGCTGGAAGTACATTCTGATATTTCATTTAAGATATGGTGCACTATGGTTTCTTGAATATCAGTGCAGCTCTCCATGGATTTGTCAACATAATTGCCACATGTCTTTCTTTCCCTTTCTGAAATGCATTGCGCACATTTTAGCATCTTGAAGTTGAGGCTCCCTTTCTTTCCTTTGTGATTTAGGTTCACTAGGCCTTATGTGGGGCATCATTTCTTCACTGGCATTTTATTTTGGGGCATGTACACCATTTACTCTTGGTTTCTGGCATCCAGGTGCTATTTCACCCCACAACTCCCCACTCTTGGCTCTTTGATTAACGAGACATAGAGAAGAGCAAGGAGAGAGTGGGATGTCCATTTCCTTGTGGCCTGGGTTCATTCCAGGGATCTCCTTTAGAGCATGTCTGCTCTTTTCCTGGTTCTAAGGGCGTGGCTCTCTGGTCTGCACACCACTCTTTTTGGATTTTGGGTTTTGGTCCTATTGACAACAAAATACACATGACTTTGCATAGCATCACATCCCGGATAATGACACTTACATTTAATAACTTCATAATCAGTATAAACTACTCCCTGTAAATGTGTGAGTTTCTCCATCCGGGTTCCCGTTCTTATCCTTTATTCTTTGTATAGTTCCTGGGCTCTACCCTCACTGGGTTCTTCAATCAGTTGCAAGTTCTGTCTGGTATGCCAGCGTTTCAACTCATTCATATGAACCCATTTCGCTTCCATCTGTTCTCCTTTGGGGAGTCGGATCTTATAGGTGACAGGTGAGATGTTATCTACAATTTCAAAGGCGCCGCGCCAGGAGGGGAGGAACCTCCGCTCTTTGGTCTGGTTCCTTTGGAAATTGTACAGGTAGACCCTGTCCCCTACTTGGTACTCTTTCTTGGTCGTCTTTAAGTCGTAGTGGGTTATCATCCCCTCTGCCGACTTTTCTAGATTTCGCTGAGCGTACGCAAACGCATGCTGAAGGTGTTTTCATAAATTCTCAATGTACTCCTGTGTCGTGGATGCGTTGATCAGGGTTCTGTAGAGCAGATGCTGAGAGCAAGAGACATCACTGCCAAAGTGACAAACAAAGATACAGTAGACATGAAGCAAATATGCACTCACCATGAAGAAACACAGACACTATGTCAAAAATGCACGTAGACATGAAGAATGTTACCTGCACCATATAGACAAGAGTAACATAACAATCATTGTGTACGCTGGAACACAAGAATGATATACATATCAAACACAACAGTAATGAATGGCCATTTTGAATAAAAGGGATGGCAAAGCCACGTTAGAATGAAAGTGAAGCCTCAAAGAAGCCTTGAAGCTGCAGGGAGATTCGACTTGCTGAAATTAGCTAAAATACAGACCTGTGCAGGCCAGACCATGGTTACACAGCCCTCTCCAAGGTTACTGCGAAAAGGGAGGTTTGGATGGCTGTGAAGTAGAAAAGAAGATAATAATTCCCAAGCATTAGGCATATGTCTCTTAGATTAAGTAGAAAACAAACAACCTTTGAAGGTCAGGTGCCCATTAATTAGAAGCTTAATACTGCACGAGGAATAGTTCGACCAGGTCTCCAGTGGTCAGAGAGAAAATTAGCACCAAAATTAATATGAGCTAAAAGCCTAATAAAAGTCACCTAGGAAATGAGGAATGGTGTCTTATTTAATTAAAAGAAGCAGCTCATTGATATCACTCCCCCTACCACTGTTTCAGCTCATGTGCTGATGACCTGCTAAGTGTCCATGGTTGGCAAGACCAAAGCCAACAGATCACAGTTCTCAAAATGATGCCACTATTTAATTGTTGCATTAGCCAATTTCCTGTTGATAAGATGATGCCTTTCTTACTTGTATCAATTTAGGGGTGGTCGGAGGTGGAGCCATCAGATACTTATATCAAATAAAAAGTCTAACACCTATGTATCCTATATGTAGATAATTCCCACAACCAATCCCTCCGAACCGTAGGTTTTTGTAACCAAGATTGAACTGTGACACCAGTTGTGACTTGTTTTTCTCTAATAATCCACTGTCTTGCATTGTAAGGAGAGAGAGCTGTGGAGACTTGAGTGCTTACTGCTGTCCCTCTTTTATGTGGATTGTTAATCAAACAGGCCTTTTCCATTTACTTTGACTATTTCCGCCATTGGGTGCAGGATTTCCCAAAATGTCTGTTCTGCTAGCGATCAGAGTTTCCATGGCTCTTGTACATATGGTAGCAGTAGGGATGGTTCAGTCCAGACCCTCGGATTGTCGATTACCCTCACTACAAGACTGAGGACAGCAGGGTGACCGGTGGAGAACAGTTAATTACGTGTGAACTGAGACGGTTGCCAGGAGACCCCTTGGAGAAGATCCTGCCTGGTCCCTAAGGGCATCCCGCAGGCCGAGGGAGAGTGGCCGATTGTGGGAGGATCGATACCGAAGACCTTGGCTGATCTACGGATGCAAGCATAAAGCTTCGAATTGGCAAACAAAGGAAGGAGGGATTGGCCTGTATAGATTGAGGAATTGTGAGATGATTTTTGAGAGCATATCCGTAACAAGGGTTATGGAAGGTGACGTCACACATTAAAGAGATACAAGGATACCTTGTCAAGAGGGCAGGGAGATGGATGTGGGTTTGGGGATGTGTTGTGTCATTTCTGAAGGTGCGCCTGTATATGTAGTGATTGAGTGCACCAGTGCTTGCCTAGACTCATGCCGCTTGGACTAGCGCCCCTAGTCACATCCGAGGTGAGAGCTTATTGAGACGCACTCTATCATAATGACATGTAAATGCTCGACACTTACTCCCTTTCAAAATCGACGTGTATGGGATTTCCTTCACTCCACCAAGGAGAGTAATGTAACTCGAACATTGTCATTAATCCAGAGACTAGATAACTGTGATTTGTCGCATCTTACCCTTGTGCACATACATTGAACGATCAAGCCGATTGTTTCCTATGTGTTATTTTCAAACGTGTTTGCAACTGTTGTTATTATCAAATTCTACGTACTGCCGAACGATGCCATGTCTAGCCTATTCAAACCAATGAGCACTAGTTAACACGTGTATCTCTCTATTAGAACCGTAGGCGCTCCGATCTCTCATTGCACGTGGTCGGAAACCCACGTGCTACGCAGCGCTAGCTATAATGTATCCCACATATCTTTGCACACAGCAGGGCTGTCAGAAGATGTGGTGAGGCCCGGGGCAAAACATTTGGTGAGGCCCCCTTACAATTTTTTGCACTCGGCCAGCGGCGGCATATCCGCACACAGGAGACTTGAGAAATCTACCCTTGAGTTTGTGTGCAGGATCCCAAATATGGTTTATTACTACTTTCTCTACTGAAGAAAGGTTCATGCCAGACTAACTTTTTTATTATATGAATAAATATATATAAGATGGCTTGAGCTCTCCACTGCGCCACCTCCAATTCTCTGAGGGTCAATCACTTTTCCAAGCAAAGAGTTGAGGGCAGATCTCTTTCTTCGGCTGGGGCCTCCCTCTGGAAACAGCTCCCTGCCTCGCTGAAACTTGAGGAGAACCATCTCAAGACTTGTCTCTTTGCTTCTGCCTTCCCTCTTCCTCTCCGTTGCTGATCACCTGCCTGATCCATGCACTGGTCACCTGGTCAAGCTCTGAATTCGGGCCCAGGTCCCTGCCTGTCCTGTTGCAATCCCGCACTGCCTCTTGGCTCCCCTGCACTTGTGGTCTGTATCTGTAACCCCTACAGTCCCTGCTATTGCTCTTATTCTCCACCCGTTGGCTGCAGTTATGAGTACTCACACTTGCCACCAGTTGGCTGCACTCTTGTTTCTCCTTTGTTCCTGCACTTCTGCATCCTACCCCACCCTCGGCACTTCTTCCCTCCCCCATTCCATGCTCTTGCACGATCTGAATGACACAAGGCCTAGTAAGATCTGTGTTTTGTCCTACTCTTTTGTTTCTCCCTCCTTGCCTTGTCGCGCCTAGAAACACTTGCGTACAGGCACGTTATAAATGCCATATCATATCATTAAGGAGCACATCATACACAGTGACAAATGATGTACAGTGGAGGCCGGTACATTTCTGAACTTAAGAGGCTTAAATGTTTGTTCCAATTAGCCAAGATCAACAGAGCACAGTGAGGGAGCCCAAACCAAACAAGGGTGGCTTGGGGGGGGGGGTTCTCACTCCCAAGAAAATGTTTGAAACATTGGGTTAAAAGTATGCATTTTACAGCACTTTCTTTGCAAAATTGGGTAGAAATCCACGCAGTTTGCAATTGGTTTTGTATGGAAGCACATGGAAATTCCCAATAGTTGCAAATCACAAATTGTGCATAGGAACATTTTCCAATACATTTCATGCCGCCTTTCCACGCGAGATATGCTAGTATAAACATATATTCATGCTGGCTGTTCTAATTATGTTGATGCAGGCTGCATCAATATTTGCCATTATTACCATATACGGATTCCCAACCAGTAAAAATGCCATGCCACAGAAAGTATATCCAGGCTGACTGTGTACCATAAGTGTTATTACTGGCTAGATTGGCCTACATTCAAAGTGGGCCAATTTAGCCAGGTAGTATGTTTGTTTTAACCTTGATGCATAGTCCTGTGCATCAAGGGTAAAGCAAAAAGAGCACTGGCAATGGTAACAGTTTGGGCATTCGTGTAGGCATGGGAAAGGCACTTCTGTATTGGTATTAGCTGGCCATTGATAGTGCCAGTGCAAAATGGTTTGAGTACCTGAGCAGCTAATAGCAGTGCCTCGTAAATGCCTAATACTTATACACAAGCCAAAACTGTTGGCATTGCCAATGCTTATTTTTAAAAGAATTTCAGCGAAAGACATGCAGGGTGTTTTTAAATTGAGTGGCTAAAGGCAGACCTGATTAAGACATTTTTATTACACCAGTTACGTGTTTACAACTCCAATGAAGTCAGGAACTCTCAGAGGACTCCTTTGAGGAACACTTGCAGGCACATTGAGGGCTAGGTTTGATGGCAAGGCATGTTTAAAACTAGCTGTGTTCCAGTGAGGAGGTGTTTTGGGTGGGGAGGGCAGGAACTGGGTGAGAATTGCCATAGGGATTAGCATGGCCATGAGAAGTCACTTCACTGTTAGCACCTGCATTCCTATCCATACATTTTTAGGTAATTGAAATCGTGATGTGGGGTTAGCACTTGCATGCTAGGGGAGTGATTAGAAGGGAAGTGGTGACATGAGACATCTCATTCTCACAGCAGTCCTTAAGTGTGATGTTTCAGAAATGAAGGCAAGAGGTAGCTGCTTGTAACATTGAAGCTTCACCAGAATAGTCTCATTTGAAAAGTGGAAAGATTTTAGGTGCCCCCACACAAGGAAGTTTGCCCCTTCCTCACAGCTACTGACTTTAGCACATCTCCCAACATTTGAAGTATTAGTCCCCTTTGCCCCCTGACATTTTAGCCTAGGTGCACCTCTGATGCCATGAACCCACCCCTTAATGAAGTGGACCCAGGGCGGCTACATTTAGGGGTGGTGCTGAACACACACTCACAAAAAACACTTTCACCCATGCATTCAACCACCAGTTACACAACTCCATACATGCATGTATACATAAAACCAAACACAGCATTGACACACACCTCAACATGCACGCATGCATTCATACATACACATATACATACTAATTTAATTTAAGTACACATATACACTTTTAATTTAAAATAGAAAACACTTACCTTACCTCCATGCACCCTTAAAAAGCATCCATGCAGCCGACACGTAGACATGCTGCCTGACAAGAGAGAACTCCTCTCCCATCAGTCAGCGTGGTCTCGCTGAGCAACGTGAACACACTGATTGACAAGCGAGGAGTCCTCTCTAATCAACATGAACACACTGAGTGACAGGAGAACTCCTCTCCTGTCAGTCAGCGTGGCCATGCTGATCAACGTGAACATACTGACTGACAAGAGAGAACTCCTCTCCAATCAGTCAGCATGATCATGCTAACATGAACACACTGACTGACAGGAGAGGAGTCCTCTCCCATCAGTCAGTGTGGTCACACTGACAACATGAACACACTGACCTACAAGAGAGAACTCCTCTCCCATCAGTCCGCGTGGTCACACTGACAACATGAACACACTGACTGACAAGAGAGAACTCCTCTCCTGTCAGTCAGCGTGGTCATGTTGAGCAACGTGAACACACTGACTGACAAGAGAGAACTCCTCTCCAATCCGTCAGCGTGGTCATGCTGAGCAACGTGAACACACTGACTGACAAGAGAGAACTCCTCTCCCATCAATCAGCGTGGTCACACTGACAACATGAACACACTGACTGACAGGAGAGGTTTCCTCTCCTGTCAGTCAGCGTGGTTATGCTGAGCAACGTGAACAGACTGACTGACAAGAGAGAACTCCTCTCCCATCAGTCAGAGTGGTCACACTGATAACATGAACACACTGACTGACAAGAGAGAACTCCTCTCCTGTCAGTCAGCATGGTCACACTGATAACATGAACACACTGACTGACGATAGAGAACTCCTAACTCATCAGTCAGTGTGGTCACACTGACAACATGAACACACTGACTGACAAGAGAGAACTCCTCTCCTGTCAGTCAGCATGATCACGCTGACATGACCACACTGACTGACAGGAGAGGAGTCCTCTCCCATCAGTCAGTGTGGTCACACTGACAACATGAACACACTGACTGACAAGAGAGAACTCCTCTCCCATCAGTCAGCATGATCACGCTGACATGACCACACTGACTGACAGGAGAGGAGTCCTCTCCCATCAGTCAGTGTGGTCACACTGACAACATGAACACACTGACTGACAAGAGAGAACTCCTCTCTCATCAGTCAGCGTGGTCACACTGACAACCTGAACACACTGACTGACAAGAGAGAACTCCTCTCCTGTCAGTCAGTGTGGTCACGCTGAGCAACGTGAACACACTGACTGACAGGAGAGGAGTCCTCTCTTGTCATTCAGCATGTCCACGTTTTCAGCTGAATGACGGGAGGCAGCAGAGCTCACTTCTGAGCCCTGATGTCTCCCATTATTTTGCTGTTTGTTGCGGAGCCAAACGGCTTCACAAGAAATAGCAAAATCATTGCAGGGGCAGCACAGTCCCCCGTGTGAATAAAGGACACGGGAAACTGTGCTGCCTTCCACTTAGGAGGGGGCCGCGAGGCCCCCAGCAAGCGCGAGGCCCGGGGCAGTTTGCCCCCCCTGAACCCCCCTCGTGACGGCCCTGGCACACAGCCTATAGCAAGCCCAAGGCCTATAGCAAGCCCACATATCCTTGCCTCACTCCTCAGTGTGCACCTCGGGGCCCTCCCAACACGGCCTATAGCAAGCCCACATATCCTTGCCTCACTCCTCAGTGTGCACCTCAGGGCCCTCCCAACACGGCCTATAGCAAGCCCACATATCCTTGCCTCACTCCTCAGTGTGCACCTCAGGGCCCTCCCAACACGGCCTATAGCAAGCCCACATATCCTTGCCTCACTCCTCAGTGTGCACCTCAGGGCCCTCCCAACACGGCCTATAGCAAGCCCAACGATCGTAAGCTAAACACTTGGTTAACTCGTGCTACCTATGAGATATCTATGCCTGACTGCAATGCATAGCCTGCTATAAACTGCATAGTCTACAGTGGCGGCCGCTTTAATAGGGCGGAGGGGCGCCGCCCCCCCACCCATAGCCCCCACAACACCAAGGAAGTGTGCAGAAGAAGAGAACAGTGTTCACACAAGTTCTCTGATCTTCGCCTTCTGCTCTGCATAATTTTTGCACAGCGTGGCAGCAAATTAAATGATTAAATAATGAATCTGCCAGCCGGTCTAATGTTGATGTGCTGTCTTCATGGCTGCTGGGCCTGCCACACTGACAGAGCAGGGGCGCGTCCCATTTTCCGCAGCTTTTTTCAATGTAAAATGCGTGGAGCTCGTAGCGCCACGTATTTTACGTAGCTTCATGGAATATAAGATGCTGGCGGGGCGCTAGAGAGGTGGCCCCGCCAGTATTGATCTGTGCGCAAACAGCGCACCACTGTCAGGATCTGACACCCACTGTAACTTGGCATAGCAACAAGGAATTTATTGGAATGTCATTGGCTGTTTGTCAGCCAATGACATTCATGTTTGTGGGTGGGATGATGGGCGCACGCTTGTATCCGGGGCCCCCTTCTCAGTTCCTGCCGAGTTGTTGTTGACTGTAGAAGTAGAAGACTTCTGAGCTGCACAGAGAACAGCAGAGGGCCCCCATCTCGTACACAGCCAGGCTGGTAAGCGTGTGTGTGTTAGTGAGAAGGACACTTCCGTACGGTGCTCCCAGGACTGTCCAAGCCATGCACTGGGAATGCAGGGCCTAGTTGTGATGTTAAGTGTGTCACCGATGCTGGTAAGGCCAGGTAGGCCCTGCATCAACGCTCGGCTCTCACTGCCAGCGCGACAGATGTGGCATACGGTTTGGCACAGTGTGCCCAGTCTGTACTGTAGTGCCTCTAATTTTTGGCAAAGTTTATACGCGCGCACTTTGAAAATGTGGCATTTTTAAAGTCAGCAAGTAAAAAGTATATTTATGAGCGCTCGCATTACGAGCACATTAATTTTTGGCAAAATTTGTGCTTAATGAGCAAGGCACCTCAGCTAGCATCATGTAGTTAGCATATACGCACGTATTTATTGAGGGGAAACAGTAAAGCACGCTTTTGTCTTTATTCCCCAAGCATTGAAGTCACATACCTAATTACATTCGCCTCCAATTTGTGGCACTTGTCAAAATCAATAATACACAGGCGGTATTTTTTATACAATCTGTTTATAAACAGTTGACGCGCATTTTTCAATGTTCCACTTTTCTTGAGACTGCTCACTTATTAATATTAGCAAATGGAGACATGTGAATTTGGAAAGGAAACGAATGATCAAAGATTCACTGCACTTAATTCAAATGTATGTTCTATTCAGGGATCTAACCCGGTTAATACTTTTGCAACAAACCGCGTTAAATCAGACAAGGGTAACATACAACACAGGTAAAACCATTTTTAAAAATTCTTTCATGTTGTATTGCAAAATTTGCAAAAATTGCATTGTTTATGGAAGGTCAAGCAGAGAGTTAGCAGGCTTCAAAAGGAGCATGTTTATAGCAACACTTAGCATGCCACACACTACGCATTGCACGCTAAGATCACTGCTCTGCTGCTGGTTTAAGGATATGATAATCCGCCTCACTGATGTATTTGCCCCTCATCTCATTTCTCACTTTTACTTCCCTTTTTTTGCACGCATGCTGTGTATGGCCATCTTATCACCTTTCAGGCCTCCTGCCACCAAGTCCCCTTTAATGGTCAGCCCACACCCAACTGCAGCTGCGCAGTGCCTCTTGCCACCCGCTGGATTCTGCCTTTATAAGTTATGGGTTAAGTTACGAAGGTGCAAAGCACAGCAATCCGTAAGGAATGGCAACTACTGTGCCTAGATACCACTTAATGAATGCCACAGATGAACCTGCTCTAGTAAGAGGGTAAAGAGGGTAAAGAGTTAACCCTGTATTTTGACCCTGACCTCTCTTCCTTCCATTATTATTGCATTTAAGAGTGGTAGTT
Organism: Ambystoma mexicanum; assembly: GCF_040938575.1. NCBI lineage: Eukaryota > Metazoa > Chordata > Amphibia > Caudata > Ambystomatidae > Ambystoma > Ambystoma mexicanum. Next base: position 92,936,305 of record NC_090932.1, read on the forward strand.
GTCTGTATATTATTGGGTGATGGGGTTTTCTGCCTTTAAGGAGCTGTAATGCATCCCCTCCCACCAACGTATTGTGGTTAAACCACTGTAAAATAGCTATTGGGGGACTTTTGGTTCTGGTCACATGCAATGTATTTTAGACACTGATGGGGGCTGGGGGTGTTTTTATAGTATTTTTTAATTGTTAAGACGAGCTGCCCGCCCTTCAGAATTACCTCACGTTTTATTCTGTTACATAATTTATGCAACTTCTAATTTTTCCTCATTTAATGCACACTTCCAAACATGGCCAGACCTTTGGGGTTTTGCTAATTTACCACGGTTACTGGAGTGGAAATCCATTGAAAACACAATTTCACTCTCCCGGAATATGCTTCCCGTGCATGTATGCTCATTGAGGGTAAATCACTGACCCATTCTGGAGGGAACACTGGTCACCTGCTGGGTTTATCACAGCTGTGTTAAACCGAAGCAGCCAATTTCAAGTGTTAGACCCCCCGCCCCCACACGATAGCAGTAACAAGGGGACACACTGGTGCTTTGGATGAAGCCCAGTACCTCAAGGATGAATGACACCTCCTTGTCCCACTGGGGCCTAACATGTCGAGGACAGCAAGCCATGGGACCAGGCTGGTCATTGGTCATTAGTCAAGGTGAGAAAACCCTCCTACAAACAGGACAGACAACACCAGATGCTGAGAATATTCTGCAGCCCAGGCCTCCTTCCTGCATCCTGTAGTGCTTTAATTGGGCTGTTTTACCTAATTGCATTTCAACATCAAAGGCAGTTTTATTTTAAACCTCACCACTTTTGTCATTTGACACTGGGAGGCATGGTGGAACAGAACAGCCTTTGGTAACAGGGACTATGTTTTTTTTTTAATATATAAGGCAACACATTTCGGTGGGCAGGGGGCTAATACTTCAAATGTAGGGAGAGGAGGTAACTTCAGAGAGTTTGGGAGAAGGGCAAACTTACTTGTGTGGGAGCATCTAACTTCTTTATACACTCTAATGAGACTATTCTGGTGCACCTTCAATGTTACAAGCAGTTAACTCTCTCCTTCACGTCTGAAACCATACACTTAAGGACTGCTGTGAGAATTAACTGTCTCCTGTTCCCCAACATTTCAAGGTGGGGACACTAAAGCCCAATCTGCCCAATGGTCGCTACACCACTGTGTAGGGAGGGGGGGGGGGGGTTATCTGTGTCTTAGTATGGCCCTGATGAAAAATCTGTGTTCTCAATATAAGACATTAGAGAATTAAGTTTGGCCAGCACAGCAGATCTGGATGAAGGCATATGAATGCCAGTAAAAGCATGACAAAATTATATTTTTCCATCATTACTGGATATCTATATAATGAATGTCTTTATACATACACCATAGTACCAGGTATTCTCAATGCAAACTGCTGTAAAATACACCATCACACCTGCACACGAAAGAATAATGTACCACCATTAGTATATAAAACCTAATGATTTTATGTCATATTTCTGTGGGTTTGGATAGTAAATTGCACACTTTAGAAGCCAATTTACATTGATGTGGGTTGGCCTCGCTCGCTCACTTCAAAATTCTCCCGGAGAAATGTACGCCCCACCAGCTTTCAAAGTCACCAGCCGCCACTGATAGTCTATATTGATTGTAATTACTATGAAGCTGACTTGTCTAGGGGTTAAATGCCCGTGTTCTGCTGTATAAATGATACTGTGAAGTCATCTCATTTTGACTATTCCACATACAGTACAATGCATAATATATACACTATCATAATTGCTATTGCATCGGCACATGGCCTACAGCGACTACTAGCAGTTTTGCTGTTTTGACGGAGCCTGATGCAGACTGTAGATAGCCATTTTCATCAGCCTGTAGCGCACACACAATCTATTCAGTCCATTAGGGACCCAGTTTTACAAGCATCCCTACAGCGCATGGCAGAGTATCCAGCTGGGTCACAGGTTGCTGCTCTTCCAATGCATAGTTGCCCTTTTCCTCCTATACTATGCATGCCACCAACCACCGTACAGTTATACTTCTCTTCACTTTAGCAGCAACCTGCTACTGTGCCATAGAGGTTGACTCTTATCAGCCAAAGCTTAAACACTCAACAATGACTGACTTCCTCTACGCTACTGGGGATCAAACCCACTAAATTCCTCTCACATCTGAAGTATAGCCTCATACAAACATTAGACCGCTGCGTATAGGTGGGAATATGAGGGCCAACAGGTGTCACACTCAGACAGAACTACAAATGTTAGCATGGTAAAGGTCAGGTTACCCACTAACCAATATAAGCTCAAACTCTGCATACTTATCTCACTCAAAAAACTCACAACCATCTCTTGCACATTAAGCCGCACGCACTTCACAACACTGCAACAACACATAAGCCGGAACAACAGCACACGCGGACTGACTCCAATCCGATAGCCGCACCAAAGCTCAGCACCCGGTGTATATGGAGTTGAAGCTGCCAACAGAACACCACTCCTCTCACTATCCTACTCCCTTCTTCACTTTACTAACCCATCCCACCTTTATCGCTTACAGATCCGCCTAAGCGCCTGGGGACCAATTCCGTTGGTGACGGTGCGCGGTACAAATACCTTTAACATTTACATTCCTACCAAATTTAAATCTAGGTATTAAGCTCCACAATTTAAATCTAGCTAGCCCGACCGACTCAGCAGATACTATAACTCCTAGTCAATGGATTAACCTTTATGCCACGAAACCAACACCTAACCAGCCTTGCTCCATTGGAGTCAGAAACGGCAGGCTTGGCTCTAGACTTGCCAGATACATCTACTTACAGACTAAACCGTTAGCTAAACCTAGTCCTCTCCTAGTGCCAAACAACCACACACCTAACACTAACTATACTAAAAAAAACAAGAGGCAACCAAAGGAAGTACTGCCCTAACCCCTCTCTCATTACTAGCCCTCACCTCAAAGATGCCTTAATAGATGCCAGATCTATGGTTGCACATGCCATAGATATAGCCGACTTAATTAATACTGGAGAACTAAACTTCCTAGCCATCTCCGAGACATGGCTGCAAGCCGTGGCAGGACTGGCTCTGCTACTGGCCATACCTGACAAGTATACTATTGTGAGAGCAGACAGAGTTACCTCAAAAGGAGGCGGCATTGCTTTCATTGCGAAGTCGAGCCTAGGGCTCAGAGTATCCACCTCTCCCATCGTTAAGTCATATGAATTACTCACGGTCAAACTAACCACAACTGACTCAAGCACTCTCTATCCACCTAGTTTACAGACCTCCTGGTCCCATTGGATCCTTTGAAGAAGACATCACTACAATACTGTTAGCTAATATCAAACTTACCTCCCAAATATCACTGTTATGTGACTTCAACCTGGGTTTCCATGATCCTAACGACCAACACGCAAAGGCATTAAACTGGGTAGCAGATTTCAATTGCAAGACTATAATAACATCGGTCAAACCCCAGACGTGGACCGACCATCATTTAGTATCTTTCACCACAACCGCCAAGCGATTGATAAGTAAGACTAACCTGATTGCTCCGTCTCTACCCACCAGGAACAAACGGAACATCACAGCAGATAATCTTCTGCCCCTCCTGATTCCCACCTTGAACTCATCACCAGAGTCCTCGGACCCAGCCGCACTAGTAGACCTATATAACTCTACTATGACACAAGCTCTAGACACTATCGCCCCAGTCAAAATGTGTAAACATAAACCTAGAGCACACCTTAACTCATGGTTCACACCTCAGCTAAAAGACTTGCAGGCAGAGAAAAGAAAATTGGAAGTCCTGTGGAAAAATATCCCTTCCAAAGAAAAAAAACACAATTTGACCGAAATGTCTACCAAATACAAAGCGAAACCTACAACGCCAGGATCAACAAAGCCAGTTCCAGTACTAAGGAACTCTTTGTGATCTTGAGGGAATTGGAATCCCCTATCCCACCTGAGGATTTGTGCACTAAGGATAAAGTATCGTGTACTAACATACTAGGCCATATTGAAACCTGGCTGAAGGAACAGATGGTTCTTTCTGACATTCATTTTGGCTTCTGCCCGGGAGTAGGCACTATGGAGCAGAGCCTTAATTTGTATCTTCTGGTGGCAAACTCAGTCTTTTGTAGGGGAGAGGTGGTATATTTAGCCTTTATGGACCTGAGCACGGCATTTGACAAGATAGACAGGCCAAAGCTTTGGGCAGTGCTCAGGTCCATGGGCTGCCCTGGGGCCATGCTGAAGGTTTTGATGGAAATCCACAACAATAATGAGGCTTGTGTTTGCAGTGGTCTAGGGGATCACTGCACAGCGTGCTTTAGGGTCGGCTGTGGAGTGAGGCAGGGCTGTGTTCTAGCCCAAATCTGTTTTTGCCTCTATATTAATGACCTCTCGAAGGATTTGTTGACTATTTTGGCAGATTTTTTGGTATTGGGGGTGGTCGGGCATTTCCTGTGCTAGCTTACGCGGATGACACTGTATTGCTAGCCAGGCCCCCGAGAGCATTGCAGACCTTGATTAATGCGTATGCAGCATTTATGAGCAATTTGTGGTTAAAAATGAACTCTAAAAAATCAGCTGTGATGGCATGCGTGGGCAGAAAACGGCCAGCTGCAGTGCGACCCATGATTTGTGCTGGAGAAGTTATCCCCAAGGTGAAGGTCTTTGATTACCTGGGGATTAGATTCTTGGAAGCCATCACGGGGAATGCACACCTAACTAAGCAGTCCGCTAAAATGAGCCAACAAATAGGGTATAGTTTTCGCTTCATGTCCCGTTGTGAGGGTCAACCGTTAGATGCAGTATCTAAGATTTATGTCACACAAGCAAAGGCAGTTACATCATCTGGGGCTCAATTGTGGGGTTTCCAGAAGGCTGGTGAGTTACAAGTCAAGGAGATTATATTTTTGAGGAGGTTATTGGACTCCATAACTCTTCAGCATGCACTGCTATTCATAGAGAATTGGGCATGGAATTTTGGGAGGATCAGTGGGCATTGGCCCCTATACGGTTCGGCTATGGGCGAATGCTCATGCCTCTCTTTCACTTCCTCATTAGTTCTGTTTTGGAGAGGACAGGGTGGCAACAAATTCCTTGGCTGGACTATATAGCAAAAGCCTTAGGAGAGGCCAATTTAAGTTTTCTTTTTCCTCTAGCAGCTCTCCTATCCAAACCAATGGCGAATGGGTATTAACTTGTTCTGGGTGAAGCGTTTGCCAAGCAGAGAATACTTCTGGAGTATGACCATAATCCTGCCAAATTGCATGTAAAGATTAGCTGGCCCTTTGTGATTCAACTGTATTTAATCTTGGGTGTCCATAAAAAAGACCGTTGGTTAATCACTCAGGCAAGGTTCGACGGTCTCCTCTTACGAGGGAACACCGTGAACTGGAAAGGTTATCCAGATTCTGCTGCCTGCCCGGTGTGTGGGTATAGTACTGGGAATTTGCCACATCTGTTAATATTCTGCCAGTCTACCTATCTGAAAAGAGTGATGTATTTTAGAAAGGGGATACTAAGGATTCAGGGTGAGGAATGCCATTGATCCCTATGTTGAGTGGTTTTGAATAGGGCATATTGTTTTTATATATGTTCTAAAATGTATCAGTATTGGAAGTATATATTGTATTTTTTATGTTTTTATTTTTAACCTTGTGACTGTTTAATTTTTTTTTTTAATTTACAATGTGCTTCTTGTGGATGCTCTTAAAGGATGGGTTTTATCATTGTCTGTATTATGTTGGCTTTATGTGTTTTATGGATTTTTGGAATCCGAAATACACATTTTGGACTTTGACTAACATCCAAAATGCACTCTCCAATAAAATTGTTACCCTCCAAAATAAAATGTCTGCAAAAAGGCTTATCCTTACCAAATCAGAGACCCACTATAGACCCCAAGAACACCCTCCTAAACCCCTCCAGGGATTCAAATTCTCTGAAGTCACGATCTGGAGAGGTGGAAAAGATTATTGCCTCGCTTAAGCCAGCAAGATGCCAGGGTGATATCTGCCCAGCCCAAATAATCAAAGAAGCCGCCACAGACCTGGCTCCATTTATCACTAAACTAATAAACGCACCGTTTCACACCTGCAATGTCCCTACAAATCTAAAGGATGCGTGGGTTCTACCATTGCTAAAGAAATCATCATTGGACCCAACCATTCCAACTAACTATAGGCCCATCACAACTGTCCCCTCCATACTTAAAATACTAGACAAAGCTGCATATCTCCAGATTCTGCTGTATCTAGAGACTAACAACCTTCTAGGACTAAGACAATCGGGTTTCAGAACTCTTCATGGCACAGAAAACGCCTTGATAGATTTGACAATGCAAATTGACCAACTTAATGATAACAGGCAATGTGTCTACTCCTATTAGACTTATCAGCAGCTTTTGATTTGGTGGATCACAAAGTGCTTTGTAAACACTTGTCCAATGCTGCCAATTTCCCCCAAGAAGCCACAGACTGGATTCAATTAAACCTTTCTTAATAACAGGTCCATGAGAGTCTTTTCACCTTTGGTCACTGCCGATCCGTCTCCCATCACATGTGCTGTACCGCAAGGCTCTTGTGTTTCACCTACCATGTATAATATATTTACAAAGCCTTTATTTGATGACTTGGATCATCTGGGTGTCACCTACATGAAATATGCAGATGACACCCACTCTTACCCCTCTCTGGTGATTATGATACAGACTTGGCCCTAGTCAATGAAATATATCTAATCATTCAGGCATGGATGGCAGCCCATGGCCTGTGCCTGAATGATGACAAGACGGAGATTCTGATCCTAGGAGCCCCGGTCAACCTCAATAAACTTGGTAGCCAATAGTCATCTTTCAATATTGATGGTATTGTCATTAAAGACGCAGAGGAGACAAAAACTTTAGGTTTTTACCTGGATTTAGCCTTGAACCTGGGCAAACATGTTAATGCTACGGCCTCTGCAACAGTGTACATGTGCAAACTGATACATGCGTGTAAGCCTTTTTTATCTACTAAGAGCTGTATCACACTAGCGAGAGTTTTAATTCTTTCTAAACTCGATTACTGCAACGCCCTATGTGTAGGAGCTAGCAAACACATCACAAACAAACATCAAATATTACAAAATAATACACTTAGAACAGCATTAAGCATTCCAAGGAAGCAACACATCTCTGAGGCCAGGAGAATGCACAAATGGCTTTCTATCAAGGATAGGATGATACAGTTTAAAATTGTTTCCATCACCCATAAATGCCTAAATAATGCTGCTCCGCAGTACTTAAGAGAAAAAATAGTGAAAAATCCTCTTCACACCCCACAAGGACAGTAAACTCTTGCTGCATCGCAGTTCCTAGATTTAATGTGAAAAGGGATGTGGAGGCATTTGTTTCCCTGTTCAGGCTGACCAATACTGGAACTCCCTCCCCCTTCATCTGCGAACTGACCAGACCTTCAAAAGCTTTAGGAAAAACACTGAAAACTGGCTAGCTATGAATGACATTTCACCTCAATCAAGTCATACTACCGCTTGAACACTTACCTGCTTTATTGTAATGTACCTTCCTCTGTTTTGTAGAATATGTCACCTGCTCTATGTCTATATAATGTTTGGTAACTTCTTTGTATGTGCAACTGTAATCTGAAATTTCATGCTACACGCCCAGATACCTACGGGTTTGGTGCGCTATACAAATCAAGAAACAAACAAACAAACAGTGGAAGGGTGAAAAGTGGGTTGAACTTTGAAAAACAATGTTCTGCGGATGTTGGTTTACATCGTAGAGCACATGGAGCTGTGGTTTGTACCCAAAGGGCGTGGTTCTGAGAAAGCGTGGCATTTATGGTACGTGCCCAAATAGTTTCTATAGCCGAGAAGGTTGAGAAGAGATGTAGAAAGTGTTGGAAATAGAGGAAAGTATTATTGACAGGAGATTGTGAAGGAGGAACAGAAGAGGTAGAACGTTTGAAGGTTTGTTAAGGTCCAGTAAATATCTGCAGTTAAGAGTGTGACATGCCAACATGGAAGACACTCCCCTTATGCATTTATGCAAGTCACTGCCTAGATATAAGACCAAAATACACAAGTACTGAATGGGTTTGAGGCACAGCAGGCAAAATGTTTATGCCCTGGCCCCAGGAGGGGACGTTCTCGCAATCAGTGCTGCAACACTTGACAACATATTTGCACGTTGTGTATAAAGGATTGAAACTACAAAAACGATTAGCTATTCAAGAGCTATGGAAGATGTTTGGGGAATGAGACGAAGCAGAGGATTGACTCGTGAGAGAGTGGATGCTTAATCAGCACCAAGGGGAGGGAACAGCACCCTCAACTCCTCCTCCTCCTCCCCAGAGCATCAATCCATCCAATGAAGGGCAGGGATTCTACTCATTGAAAGAATTGAAAGCAACAGCAGGATACACTAAGCCTGCATATGCGCCCCCTGCTTACAGTAGTGAGGATGCTATTAATGGAGCTCAATTAAACAAACAAAAACCACTGTAAATGTGCGATGAGTATAACGATTGCTGCGAACTGTAGGCAGAGCTAACAGAGGCTTGAGCAAGAGATTCAAAGACAGAAAGGGAGACAGCGAAATAAGGAAGAAACAGAGACCACTCCGAATGAGTCAGTGAGAGGACAGATATTGCTTAAATTAGAGGGAAGGAACATGAACGATGCTAAAGAAAAAGGGAAGTTAAGGAGAGACAGGAAAGAGGCGAAGAAGAAGAGGAAAGAAAACAGGAAGAAACAGCATGGCAGAGAAGGAAGCAGGAGGAAGAAGAAAGAATTAGACAGAATAATTGATGAAGAAAAGGAAAGAGAAAAGAAACGTTAAGTTTAGAGAGAAAGAAAGGAAGCAAAAGGAAGAGGAGAAAGGGGAGCTAGAGGAAAGAGAAAATGAACAAGCTACAGAGAAGAAAGGGAAAGAGCGGGAACACTAAAGGAAGGAAGAGAAAGGCAAAGAGAAGTGGAGAAAGTGAGAGCGAGGAAGAAAAAGGGAGGCAGATAGAGCAAGAGATGGATCGAAGCCAAGAGAGACAGTGAAAAGAAGCTGAGAAGATTGTCAGGAAATGCATGTTTTGAGAAAAGGAGAAAAGCAAGGAACATGACCAGGAAAGAGAAAGGAGTTTAGAAAGATGCATTAGGGAGATGGATGTGATAATCAAAAATTGTATTCTCCCAGATGACGATGAGGGAGCAGCAATACGAAGGAGGAGTGGTCATTTGTACAGAAGCAGGAGGGACAGTGGAGTTGTCCGTAATATAAACAGGAGTGTAATAGGGTCTCCCACAAAGAGAAGAGAGCGTATTGGAAAAAGCAATGAAGGGATTGCACAGAATGAGCTCCTTAAAAAGATTAGATTTTGAGGACAAAGAAGATGAAGGAAGTTGGGGGTCAATGAGGAGAGATATGAAAGTGAAAATGAGGATGGAGAAGAGGCCACGCAAAGCCTCTCTACAGGCTTATGCCCAGGGAAAGTGATAGCATGGTCTGATCTGGAAGAACCAGAAGAGGAAAGGTCAGAACCTGTACCATACCCCAAACGTCCAAAAGGGTGATCGCATTGTTTGGGGGAGACAACCCCATAAGTAGATAGGTTGAGTACATTATCATCATCAAAAGGAAGGTTGTAGCTGGATGTGAACGAGGGGTGAGATGGACGCAATTTCCACTGTCAGAAAAAGGGGGACGACGCCCGGAATATATGCCATGGGTGCAACTGGATAACTATAATTTGAGGCACAAATGACCATCTCTGACATCGGGAGCAGGTAAATGGACAAGACTTGGCTTTGTTTTCATATAGAAATCAGGAGTGAAAACACACTTGTTAACCCCAAGGGTACTGGGTGTCCACGTCAATCTTTAACAGGATCTTCAGATGTACCTAGGGAAAATACACCTCAACAGTGAAGTGGTCCAGTACATAGATGACATTCTGGTGTGCAGCGAAACAGAAGAGTAGTGCAGAAAAGGCTCAATACAGATGATGACCATCTTGGCAGAGAAGGGGTACAAAGTAGAAAAGGAGAAATTACAATATTGCCAGGAAGAGGTCTTGTAATCAGGACAGTTGATATCTCAAGAGGGAAAAACATGACCCTTGAAAGAGCAGAAGCAATCATGAAAACTGCCAAACCATGAACAGTGAGGGGGATGCAACAATCTCTGGCCCTTTGTAATTACTGCAGGGATTGGTCTTTGATTACAGTACATGCATTAGACCTTATTCTAAAAGGACTCAAGGAAACTCAGAAAGATGGCAGTGACATAGCTTGGATAGGTGAGATGATAGATGATAGATGCATTCAATGAGTTAAAAAGGCAATATGTACAGCACCCATTCTAGGGATTCCTGATTACAATGCAGATTGTTCCTATTCTCTCATTCAAATTGACTGGCAATGTCCACCCTAGGACACAAACCACTAGCATATTTAAGTGGGATCTTAGATCCAGTGATAAGAGGTGTGAAGGCATCATGAACCAAGACACAGACAACAGATTCAAAGTTCAAACAAAGAATGTTTATGAACTCAAATGTCAGGATGGTATAAGGCCTAACTTGTCTTATGCTAAGGTAGGATTTCCTGACCTGATTGAAACTAAGGAAAATCTGATTCAAAGAGTTCAAGTCTGTCTGTGTCCAAAACCTATCCTTGCCCTCACAACTAAATCTAAACAATGTGCAGGAATGTCAATGATGAAAGAAATGGTGATCAACACAATGTTCCGACCTTCTTCCAGATCTCAGCTTACTCTTCAGCTCCACTTCCCCAAGTTCAAGAAAGTTCCACAAAGGTGACAAAAGTATCTTTTCCCAGTTCAAGGCAATACAGTTCCACATAATCCTCGGGTTCCCTTCTCAAGTTCAATACAACATAGTTCACACAAAAAAGGGGTTTTGAGGATCCATCCTCAAGACAGAATTTGCTGTTCATCAAATCTCAGGGTTCCCTTTCCCAAGATTTCAACGTAACAATTTGCATGGATTTAAATCTTTCAAAGTCCAACATACAACTAGGTCCACTTGACACTCCTTCTAGTTTGCTTTATCAGTTCACTCACAGTACTCGTTCTTGGTTTATTTCACAGTGGCTTTGACTTTCACCATTTAGGGCTCACTAGTCTAGGCGCAGTTGTCAGATCCCCTACTTGTTTCTCTTGGCCGGCCTCTTGGTTCTGTGTGAACTTTCACACCCTGTTGGTTTCTCCTGGTTAGCCTCTTGTCTTTGCCATGTGTTGCACACTTTGTGTCAGTCTTTGGCCTTGCCGCACTGTATTCATTCATAAAATGGTGGTCTTTCTCACGCCCAACCTTTCTATTGTATTTCTTGCAATTACTTGCACTCTTTTCAGTAATTTGCTTACAAATGGGCACTTTCCCTTTTGGTTGTCATCCAATGTTAGCTTTGCCCATAAGGTTTTATTCAGCTCTGTATGTATTAAGCTTACTTTAGCTCATTTTGAAGGTTTTCATTCAGTTTGATATTCAATATACGTGATTCATCTTTGTTTCAAAGTTTCACTCAGTTCGGCATTCAATAAACGTCAATACACATCATTCAGCTGTGTTTACAAAGTTTTGTTTAGTTCGGCATTCAATAACCATAATTTAGCCTTGGTTTAGTGTTTTGTTGAGTTCGATATTTAATAAATGCATGTGGCACTTGACAGCCTAGGTATAGCCCACTAGGAACGCCCCAATGCTGTGTGACCTGCCCCGACACTCACCGGTCTCGGCGTCCTCTACTCCTCTGGACGCAGAGGTTGCCACATGTGGCGGCTCAACAGCCCAACTTGCCCTTGCTTCCACAGGTCTCTGGGACATCGGCCGGCATCCTGTCTTCCTGTCAAGTCCCACCACGGCTACCTCCTCACAACACGGACCCCCTGTTGGTCTCTGCCACACAGGCTTCCCTGTTACTTTCTATGCTGCACTTTTTATTTCCCTTTATACATCTGCAAACCTTTGACAGGTTGCAGGTGTGGACTTTCAATTGGGCTTGCCTGACCATAATTAAAAGGACATGCCTGACCTTTAAAGTATTCTACAGACATGTTCTTCATCCCAGAACTAGAGTGGTGAAATGGTGAAATGAGGTGTTAGTGTTTATCACTCTTAGTCAGCCCTTCTTCATCCCAGTACTGTCAAAGATAAAAGGTGGGGAACAAAGGAGGGAGATTTTACAAAAGCCCATAAAGAGTGGAATAGGGCTAGGTTGGTCTCTGATAGGGAAAGTGGAATACCATGCCTCGTCTGTTACGCCTCTCTTCCTTATCCTCATTCTGGTACACTTAGAGTCGTAACACCGTGGGCCCGTGGGAAAGGAATAGCAATATCCCATAACTGCCTCTGGGACAGAGGATTCTTCCTGAAAGGGGAATGCAGAATACTGTATTTTGCCTGAGGTTGCCTCATTCCCAATCCCCAAAGAACCTCCTCCTAGATGATCCTCCCTCACTTCCACACCCCCAGGGTTGGGATCCAAGAGCGACGGCCTTTCCCTGGCCACCTGAGAAGAGGACCCAGGGAAGTATATGTGGGGCCGCCCTCAGGTTTCTCACAGAGGCCATTATCCCTGTGAACAGTCTGAAGAGGAAGTGCCAAGCAAGATTCGCACTCCAGCCACCCCTTTCGAAGTACCAGCAACGTTCACGCCGAAATGTGACGTATGATGAGCAAATAAACCAGCAGTGAGCCGCAGTTGGGCTCTGTCCAGTACCTATTAGAATAACAGCACCTATTGAAGTACCGACACCTAAGAAAATCTGGACAGTAAGGTACCCATTGAGGAAACCATATCGACAAGTGGGACAGAATGACGATTGTCAGAATGTAATCCCCGAAGAAGCTAAAAAGATACTGAAGGAAGATGAATGGTGATGTCATAAGAACCCAGACTGACTCACATATTGAAGATATAATGACCTGACAAAAATGACTAAAAGAGACTAAATAACATGGATAAGCGACGTCTTGAGCCTAAAGTGCAACAATTGATGTCAAGATGTCAGAAGCGTATGCCATATGCACGATGAAGATATTCAGTTAGTTTAAACGTGTACAGATGCAAGAAACTGTAAGAAGCCAAGAAATCGTGAGGCTTGCTTATGCTTAGTAGCAAAATAGATTGTGGCAAGTGCCACCTATACATATATCTACCTCAAAAAGCACTTTATATAAGTATAGTTCCACTATGCACAAGAGCAGAATCAACTATAGGTTACTAAAGGTCTCAAGTGGAGAGTTTCACAGCAAACAAATCGAGAATTAAAGACGGAAAGAAACTCAGCCAAAGGTAACCATGCCAAGAAGCCAAGGTCATAACAGCTTCAAAAAAGGCCAACAGTGGATACAATTAAAGAGAAAGAAGAACAGATTATCCTGTTCAGAAAGGTCAAGATAAGCCACAGATGGCAGACGACTGGCAGAATTAAATCAAATACACGAAATTGCATGATGGAAAGGCCGATTTCACGGTGTCGGAATCACGTGACCAGGCAAGCAGAACGGGATGAAACTTTCTCACCTATGCATGGACTTTTGCCATATCCAGACGCCTTAACTTTCCCAGACCAAGAAGCAGACTCGAGGCCAATTACAAAGAAATAATTGACACATGACCACTGAGGTGATGATTGATTGTAACAATAATTGGAGGGAAGCCAGGGTGCAGATGAACTCCCTGCACCTGGCTTGCTATTCTGCACACTGCTAAGCGCAAGTGGAAAAGTATGAGTGGGGTTGATGCCAACCCAATCATAGTGGACCATGTAATCTAGGGTCCTGCAGTTAGGAGAACCAATGAGAGGTAGTACTTTTAGTGACATTTACAGTGGCCATTGTGAAGGGAGGGCTTAGGTGCCCCCCCAGACATTGTGTATCCAATCCCCTCTCCCAGCTACCATATACAGACATAGTACCTATATTAAAGTTACCTTCCTAGAACCAATCAAGTTGCATGCTAAGTTTTAAGAGTTACACGTCCGTGGTGATGAGTTTTTGGTATAAATCTTATGTTTTTTCTGAAATTAATTGGAGTTGAAGCGAGAAGGCAGATCGAGCAATTGCTGATATTCATTGAACTCCCCGTTTTTTGTACTTGTCATTAAACGGACTCCCCTTGCCAAACTATTGAGTTGTCACTATTAATTTGGTGCAAGAGTACGAATCTGCATCCCAATGCATCTCAAGGGTGCAGCTGGTCATCTTAAAGTGCTGTTTGGAAACCCCCAGTCCTATCGGCCGGCTCAGGTCCATACTGCACACTCGGTAGCAGAGGATGGATCAATTAGAATCGATTAGATAAGACACCCATTGGCTGTCGACATAAGTAGCTCCAGTTCCTCGGCAATATCACAAGTCCTTTGCCATCGGGATGAGTAGAACGAGAAGCTCCCCGTAGATAGTGGTTAGCCTAAGTAAAAGCCTTGCAGGTTAGGTCTGAAGGAACCTTTGAATTCACCCAAGAATCCCTTCCCACTTCTATGAGCACCCGATCGGACGAGCAGCATGGAAAGGCGGGAGAGGAAATAAATGCGAACGGTGAGTGAAAAAGACTAAATGCTTTGGCAAAAAATGTTATGCCTTAAACAAGCAAGGGAAGGTAAAGGAGGGAGGAGGGATTACAATAACGACAGAGTAAGAGTATAATGTATGTATAAGGGGAAAATATTGACTCAAGGGTGGCCGAGCAATAGAGAGAGATACCGGGAGAATAACACGAGAGAGGAGTATACGCCCAGATACCTAGGTTTTAAAAGAGCGCTAGAAGAAGCCTTCATTTAAGGTCCTGGATGTATTGGACGATATAGGAGACCAGAATCTGTTAAAGACGTTGTGAAAGAAATGGGCTTATATTCCATGTTGGAATAACAAATAGGGGTAGAATGCATTTGAGGAAGCAGGTGGCATGAGATTTATGTAGCCGGCCGGAGTCTGTCTTGTCTGTTTTGTGTTCTTTTTCTTTTTAACGTCAAGAGGTAAGAACATTTTTGGGGGAAAATAGCATGAAAACTGTGCGATTGAATAGAAAAATGTTGTATGATATGGATTGATGGTTGTTGTTTGAGAAAATAAGAGTAACATATTTTTAAAAAAAGCGGGATTGGAGCTTGCGACGATTGGTGCTCGCTCATATTGTTGACTTTGTTTGTGAAACGTAAAACATAATAAAGTGTTTATATAAGGAGAGGATAAACAGGTTTAAGCATGGAAGAAGTTACCCCATTGGTACACTTGTGCAAACAGTTGTCAAACATGCACCTAAGCTGAAACAGTACAGTGCAGAGTGGGTTAAATGGACCGCAAGGAAAATGTTTATGACATTGCCCCAAGGTGGCTCGCAAGAGGAAAAGGATGAGGAGCCGCCGGTAAATTGGATACTTGCAGTGACAAAAGCCCAGAGAAAAACAGAGAAAGAGATATTGCCTCCAAAGTCCCAAAGGACAAGGAGAGACGTGATAAGGAGAAAGGAGATCAAGCACCGGCAAGTACATCTCTAGATACGGGTAGAGAAGAAAATAGATGGAAAGGAGATGAGGACAGGACTGATGAGGTGGCATTCACACAGAGCGAATGGATGGGAGGTCAGATTTTATTGAAACTCGATGGTAAAGGAATTGAGGACATGAGACAAAAGGGAGAGCCAGATGAATTAAAAAGGAAAGAGAAGGAAAAGGAAAACCGATTGAGAGACGAAGGAAATAAGAAAAAAGATAGACGGAAACAAGAGCAGTTATATTGTAAGGAGCAAGAAAGGAAACGTCATCATAAGTAGAGAACAGCTGATGGTCAGGACAGGCAGGAACAAAGGAGAATAGAAGAAGAAGAACAAAAAATACGGGAGAAGAGAGTAAAAAGACGAAGAGAGTAGGAAATACAAAGGGCAAATGAACAAAGAGATGCGAGTAAACAAGAAGAAGATGTGGTTAGAGAGGAAGCAAGGAAGCGCAGAGAGTTCGATGATGACATAGAATGCAAACGAAGACAGAGAGCAGGGGATCTTGAATATCTGGAAAGGGAGGTTAAAAAACCTGATCCAGTAGTAGACTCGGAAAACATAGAAGAATATTTTCCTGAGTATGATTCAGTACCAGGCACGTCTAGGGCAAATATGGAAGATGACTTCGACACCAGAAGTATCAGAGAAATGATCGATAGAATATATGATGAAATGGGGCTGGAACAGGTACCGAAGGGAAAGGAGAGGACGAGCGTCATGAGAGCACTCAGTTGTACTACACAGGATGTCTCCCGACGTAGCAGAAATAGAGAGCTGTCCCTAGATAGGTTGACACTAACCAGAAATGAGGAGGATGAGAGAAGTTGCACGAGTTGGGCACAGACAATATCGGACGCAGAAAGAGAAGAATATGAAGAAAGAGAAGACGAGAGAAGGTGCTAAAAACGCTTCTCTAGAGGAAAGGGAATAAGATGGTCAGATGCTAGTCAATCTGCACCAAAGACATCAGAGTCAGCCACACAATCAGACTGACACAAAGGAGTATCTTACGGTCAGAGGGGGGGGGGTGCCTCCACCACCCTATGTGAGCAGAATAAGGACATTGTCAGGTAGACGGCGATGCAGGAATATTACCCCTGCAGTGGATAGAAAGAGGATGAGAGAGGAAAAGGAGTGCCATGTGTCACAATTCCCGTTACTCAAAAAAGGAGGAACTAAGCCACAATATATACCTTGGCCATACATGGGTTGAGAAAATCTGAAAAATAAGCTTCCAATGTTGACATCGGGAGGGAACACGTTAGCTATCGGGGATGTTAAGGGTCTTTTAATCGCTTACTTAGTGATAGAGCTGACGATGTGTGAACACGTGCAGGTTACCCTGGAGTTATTACAGTTAATACTGCACATGACTGAGCGCCGTTTAACAATTGCAGAACCACAGTATGGAAAGCATTACGAGTGCTATACCCGGATATGTCAGACATGGCAGATATAATGACATGTAAAATGAAGGAGTCAGATGATTCTTTGCTTTACATTCAGAATTTTCAAGACGCCTGGGTGCTGGAAACTCATGAATCTTGGGGGAAATCTATACCCGTGTTTTACCATACATTATGCCAAGGGCTGCCAGAACAGATACAGAAGCTGCTCAAGAAATCGATAGGAATTGAGGCCAAACTGTGGTCTGAGATACAGTTGACCATAGCGCACTATTGCAGACTGCTGCAAGAGAAAAATCGCAAAAAAGATGCTGAACGAAAAGGTGAAGAGGCCAAACCAGTGCAGAAGAAATTGTCAAAATATACCATTGAGGGGGCAATGATCACTAACACAGACGGATCAAATATGCAGCAGATCAATAATCAAAGGCAGTTTGATCAAGGCAATAACGGGTTTTACCCAAGAGGAAGAGGCTTTCGAGGAAGAGGATTGCAGAGTAATCAGGGAGGTTTCCAAAATAATCAGGCAGGTTTCCAAAAAAAGGAAAACAGCAATCAGGATATGTCAAACGGGCAAATAATCAGACCACCGCCAATATGTTGGACGTGTGGGATGACAGGGCATACAGTACGCACATGCAGAAGTCAAGGCATGGTGAAAAACAACCAAAGAACAAGAATAGGGATGGTGAATCCACCTGCCTTTTCACAGCAGGGTGGAAATTGAGTTGCACAAAATCACATGGTGCAGCAGCAAGCGTCGGGAGCACAGCAAAGTTTGGAACCTCAGAATATGACAATTTTCAGCAAGGACAGTCTCAACAGTCGCCGATGCAACTGTTACAAACAACAAGTACAGGGCAGGAACTGAATTCTGGAATTAGAAATACACTGGTGATGGAGGAAGTCCATTCACTCAAAATGGGACAAAGTTATATATGGACTAGGACAGCTCACTGGGAAACCTGATGTGTTCTATCCTATCAGTGACACCGAACCCTCACGAGGAACCAATGGTAGATGTCATTATAGGGGATAAAGAGTATTCTTTCTTAGTTGACAGGGGTGCAACACGCTTGTGTATACGTGAAGGCAAGTTTTCTTTCTCTGGCTATGCCATAAATACTCAGGGCTTCACATGAGCAACAAGTTGTGTTCCTTATACAAAATAACTTCCAGTTTCCATAGGAGAATGTGACATGAATGTGCCACTGTTGTATTCAAGGCAAACCTCAGTAAATATGTTGGGACGAGACCTAATGACGAAGTTAAAAAAGACAATCTCGTTCATGGAGAAGGGCATAGTATGTTCAACTCCAGGAATGCATTATTTGAACGTATGCAAAATGATTAGAGCATACGCAGGACAAACGGCTATGAGAGCTGTTCCATTGGAACCAGAAATATTTGCGTATGGAGTGCGAATATTAATGTCATGGCTAGCAGGCCTTGCAGACAAACCAATGAGAACCCCAGATGAGTTTCTATTTAGGCCACGGATAACTATGCAAGAGGAAAAGGGACATTTGTTTCCCTTGGTAATACAAACAGCCATAGTGCAAGGAAAAATGGCGTTGATCGATTGTTGTGATGACAAAGGCAGACAATGGTGCACAGTAATCGCCATTGGGGAAGGATATAGATTGACTGACGTCACTGATGACGATCTGTTTGAAGAGCAAACAGGTGTAGATGAAATGAAAGTTGAGGTTAATCTCATTCATTTGTTGAAAATGATTAAAAGAGAAGTGCCCCAGAGAATGATGCTGGCACAAAAAAGTCCTGAATATTTTGCCGACGACATGGCAAAAGTGCCTGTCTCAGTGTGGACAGGCCCTTATGACGTAGGTTTTTTGAAAGGAGTCGGAGAATTGAAGATTAAATTGAAACCAGGAAACATTTTACCAAAAGCACGACAATATCCCATGTCTAGGGAAGCAGATGAATGGATTTTCAAAACAATTTCTGCCATGATGGAACAGGGCATTTTAGTGATGTCAGAGTCGTCATGCAACACTGCAGTTTACCGTATTTAAAAATCAAAGGGAGGGTCTTGGTGTTTAATCCAGGATTTAAGACCAATAAATTATATTGTAGAGACAGAGTTCCCTCTAGTCCCAAACCCGTCCACAATCCTATGTAATATACCCATTGAGGCAAGGTATTTCACAGTGATTGACTTGAAAAATGCATTTTTCTCAATCCAATTGCACAAAGACTCACAAGATTTGACATCATTCACGTTCAGACAAGTTTGTCTGGAAAGTACCAATTTTCAACAGAGTCCTACAGACGGACTTAAGCAATACTGCATTAGAGAGTCTTGTCTTGCAATCTCAATTTGCAGCACGACAGAGGAAACGTGCAGACACAATTCTATTAAGCCATTGACTATATTGTCTGAGAAAGGATATAAAGTTGACAAAGAGAAGTTACAGTATTGTCAACAAGAAGTGCTGTACATAAGCCAGCTAATCTAACATGAGGGGAAAAAGGTTACCCCTGAAAGGGCTGAATCCATCTTAAAAACAGCCAAGCCACAGACAATAAAACAAATGCAGAGTTTTCTAGGATTATGCAATTATGACAGGGCATGGGTCTTTGACTACAGTTCATATATCAAGACCAAGCCCTTGTTACAAGGCCTAAAGAAGGCACAGGTGATGAAAGAAAAAAATGTGTGAACTGAGATCACGGAAGAAGGGTTTGTTTAACTTAAAAAGGCCATTTGCACGGCACCAGTTTTAGGGATTCCCAATTATGCAGAGGAATTCTACCTGTTTTCACACACAAATGGCAATGTTTTGACAGCAGTACTCACACAAAGAACAACGCTGGGGTACAAGCACCTGTCATACTACAGTGGTAATTTAGATCCAGTGATAAGAGGTCACTTCCTGTGTGAACAAAGTTTAGCTGCCACAGCGTTTGCCATAGAGAAGGCTACAACCATTGTGATGGGATGCTCAATGACGTTGCTCGTCGAGCACGCATTATTTGCCATTTTAGAGAAACCAAAAGGCACATTGACAACTCGGAGAGGTTCGGCCTATGAAGTGATCATATCAAATCCATTGATTAAAAAAATTGGATGCAAAATAGTGAACCCAGCTATGTTTATAGCAGAGCCAGTCGCTGAAGGAGAGCCAATACATGTTTGCCCGTATTATGAAGAATTTTACGATTAGATTTCCAGAGTGAAGGAAAATGCATTGGCAGAAGGAGAAATCGTCTTCGTTGACGGTTCTTTGAGGATTGATCAAAATGATGGACAGGGATATAGAGGCACCGCTGTGATGAAGCACACGGCAAATGGAGAATTTCAAGTACTCATTAGTGCATGATTACCATCACATTATTCAGCACAAGCTGCAGAATTATTGGCGTTGATACTCGCACTCGAAAGTCTCGCAGACCAGGAAGTGACGGTGTACATTGACTCCACCTATGTGACATTGACAGTGCACGCAGGCCCAGCGCACATGAAAAGGAGGGGCTACCTCCGAGCGGTCAGCACGCCAATACAGCACGCAACCTTATTGGACAGGCTCATTGAGGCGCTCCAACTCCCAGTGGGCATAGCGGTCATGAAATGCGCCACCCACACGAAAGCGACAGATTTTATCTCAAGTAAAAATCAAGCAGCAGACAATGAAGCCAAGCGTGTGTCAACCAAAGACGAAATAATAATGAATGTGGAAACAACTGATGTGCATGAGAGAATGATTGTTGCATGAAGTGAACCTGAAGGTTATAGTAATATGGAGAAAACCCAGGTAATGGAGCTCCAAGGGGAGGCACCACAGGAAGAGAACCACCTCTGGAAGTGACAAGGGTGTTCTTTAAACCCCTCCGAGAGCTTGTGGTGACAAGACAGCACTGGTAAACCGGTGATGCCTATAGCCTTATTGAAAATAGCACTGGAACAGTTACACTATCCAGCACACATGACAAAGGAGAATCTAGCAGTGACAATTGGCGAAGACTGGTTTATACCGAACTTGGCAGAACACATTGCATTTTTTATGGTGAACTGTATAATTTGCCAACAGTTCATGATAATGGACCTGTTCAACACTTGCATATTGATTATGTCGATATGATTCAAGTATGTAACGGGTACAGGTATCTAATTGTTTAGGTGTGTCCATTCTCTAGGTGGATAGAAGCAGGTCCATGTACACACCCAGACTCTACCTGTGCAGCCAAATTTCTGGTGAGGGAGGTATTTCCCAGATGGGGAGTGTGTGAAGTTATGAGGTCAGATAATGGTCCTCATTTTGTTAACACAGTATTTGAACATATCAGCTTGTTGCTTGGTACAAAGCACAAGTTTTCATTGCGTATCATCTTCAAGGGACTCGGATATGCAAGAAGCTCAATGGCTTGTTAAAGGAAAGGATGGCCAAGTTGAAGCTTACTCTAAAGAAGGGATGGCTACACTGTCTTCCACTGGCACTGTATGCACTCAGAAACCAGCCTGGTTCTGACCACCATCTGACACAGCATGAAATCATGATGGGCAGAAGGATGCACAGGCCATTAACACTCCGAGATAGAGCTAGATGTGATGCTCAGCCAACTGGGGGAGGGTTAGGATCAGAAATGCAATATTACCAGAATTTTATGACATCTTGTCATACTGTAATTTCAGGACAGCTGCAGCGAGGACAAGAAGGGTGCAGGGCAGCACAGAACACAGAAGGAGATATCGAAACAAACCAAGTTCAGGGTTTATGTGTACCACAAATGTTCCCTGGGGACACGGTCCTGGTGAGAAATCACACAAGGAAAAAGTGGGACGAGCCAGGGTTCAACGGTCCCTTCAGAGTGGATGACGCCACTCCCTCTGCAGTCAAGTTACAGGGAAGAATCTTTTTGGGTGACATCAAGCCGTACATCGAAGACCCTCTGGCCTCACACGACCGTGAAGAGACTACAGACAACTGGGAAGAACCACAGCCCGTGCAGACGAGATCCATGATGAGGAAGAAGGACACATGACCAGCAAAGCAAAGGCAAAGAACCTTTGTGCAAAGTTGTGGCTTAATTTTGGACATTTCCTGTGAGCAAAATAAGGGGATAAGGACATAAAAACACAGACACTCTGTGCATCCTAGTTGCAGGGTGAAGAAGAAAATTGCACGTAGAAGCCACAACATAGCTTGTTGACTTTGAACTTTGGACTGAGGCACACTGAAGCCCTGATAAGAAAAGATGTCAAATTTTGATCGAGGATACATACATTGGAGGAGAATACAGTATCCTGACTCTTTTGACACAGAAGCCTTATTTGGACTCACTTATGGTGTCATGCACTAAGGACGTTTTGAGCTATTTCGAGTTAGTATTGAGCTCATACACATCATTAGTGGGAAGAATCACAAACATAACAGACTTTCTTCAAGATCCTGAAAACGAAAAGACAATAAGGAGGCTGCTCACAGTAATTACAGAGCAGTTCCTTTTGCTTCCAGAGTACAGAGAAGACGAGACAAATGTCCCTGTTACTAGAAGATAGCCAACTAGCAAGCAATGTGTTTTTTCGCCTAATTGAGGACTTTCCAGAGATTGTGGGGAGACCTGCCAGTGTTGATGTCTTCACTTTCATCAGAGACCCAGCAAACTCTACACAGATGAGCATGCTCCTGCATGGTATTATAACGCCGGTCGAACTTTCTAATCATCATCAGAAATACCGGAGAAGATTGCAAACTTTCCGTCGAGGGACAGATCGCGAAAGTATTGCCAGAGGACTTCCCTCCTGTTAATGCTGATAAGGAAACGACATGTCGTCTGGAGTGAAACAGATAAGAGGCATTGACTGGGAGCTTGTTTATTTTGAGCACGCAAATTAAAGACTTGCTGAACTTATTACCTTATTTGAAATTTTCATGTATGGAAAAGAGAACTGGTCCCAGAGACATGAGGCAAAGAGGATAATTGTTCCAGTATCTATGACCTGCAAGCAGAGACAGCAGAACCCGGATAGAACGACAATACCTAGAATGTATTAAAGAGTTAGTCTTATAAATAGTAATTTTGTCCTCCCTCAGGAGGAGAGACGCGCATATCGGCCCAGAAATAAGTGCTGTAAATTGACCTAGAGTGGAATTATTTACCTATGCATAGTGTTCATTATTGTACTACTGTCACTGACAATTCAAACTGGATTTTCTATTGGTGCACAAAGCGTTCAGATTCCAGTGCACCCACCTAATGATGTGCGCATGAAACCCCAAAAAGTGCCCAGACCTTAAATAGTCATTCCAGTCCCTAGAAGGTCTGATAGAGGAGTGAGTGAACTTGAAATGGATGTGATTTGCAATGACACACACACACTTGTGGTAACAAATGAATTGAACCACCGGAGACAGGGTTGGAAAAGTAAAAGTGAGAAGGGGTTAATGAAAGATACACATACACAAATGATGAGTGCACATACAACTGGTCTAGTGTCAATACCTGCAGAACCACATTCCAGAGAATGGGTGACGTTTGGACAACCAACAATGAGAATTTCTACACCAAGAGAAATTGAAAGACCAATGGAGAAAGTTGAACTGTTAAAGAAACAAAAGGAGTTAGAGAATAAATGAAAAGAGACAGCATTGACAAGCACTCCTAAACCAGCGATGAAAGGGTCGAGCACGAGTCCTGCAAAACTATCTTGTGCAGAGATGATAGTAGAATCAATATGGCCGTTCATAGCCAGAGACAGGAAGAGACAAAGAGATAAAGAAGGACTAACCAAGCTTTCTACTACTCGGGTAACCCGGATGGAAGTTCCTTTAAATCAACTAGCCAGAAGAAGCTATACAGATGTGTTTAAGGATGTGGTTATAGCAAACTACAGAAAAACCTTAAGAATCAGAAGAAGCACACAAGAAGACAATAACAAACTAAACGACTACCTGAACAGCACAGTACACTTGGGAAATAACATATGGTACCAACATATGAAGGAAGTTGGAAGACGAACGCCGGAGGTGCACTCTTACCATACAGAATGGGGATGTCGAAAAC
Organism: Ambystoma mexicanum; assembly: GCF_040938575.1. Classification (NCBI taxonomy): domain Eukaryota; kingdom Metazoa; phylum Chordata; class Amphibia; order Caudata; family Ambystomatidae; genus Ambystoma; species Ambystoma mexicanum. The sequence goes on from NC_090932.1 coordinate 92,960,272, forward strand.
CTTTGTAGCTGTGGAAATAGAGGTCACGACAGCGCACTCTCTATCACACATAGCAAAGTGCAAGACCAAAGGCCAGTTCATGGGAAGTGATGCTTCACTCAAATGGGCAACTGATCTAAATGATGACGATTACGTCTAGGACATAAAGATGAGAAACAACGGAAAAACAAAGAACATTGTGATCAGATATGATATGCCTGGAGTTAAAGGAGCAGAGATCAGAAGGGAGACAAACAAAATACTGAACATCCAAGGGAAAATTACAGAAGAAGCTCGAAGATGGAAAGAGGCCAAATGAAAATTTGGGGGAACAGTGCTTTCTCCAGACAGATGGGAGAAAGGACTAGTGATTTGTAGAGCATGGATAATCATTGGCTCCTACAAAGAAACCATTGAAAATGCACAAAGGATATGCAAGCCATTATGGCAGAGACTTGCAAGACTACTAACACGGGTCGAAGACAGAGGAGGACCCTTACAGATAGTGCCATTGGAGAATTCCTAATTGTGCTTCAGAAACAATGGTACAAGAAAAATGGGAAAAATATCAGAACTGTGGACGCATCTTTGATGCTGTAAACAGCAGTAATCATGGATCATTATATGGCGTGTCGATCCAAAGCATGTATCAGACTACCGAAGAATTGGGGAGGTACATGTACATTAGTGGACGTCCATGTTCCAGCATTGGCGATTCCAAAAAGTTATCTAAATATTGACAGTTTCCCGAAAGCATATGCTCACCTGAGGAAGAAGAAATCTGTTGAACTGATGAGCCAAAAGAGAGAGAATTACTTTTCTGCCAAATCATAAGAAGCCTTTCATGCGATCCCATATGAACACAGGTTGTTCAGCCTAACCTCATCAGTGTTCACAACAATTCTGATGCCAAGGATTCAAATTGGAGCAAATACTAAATGGTTGCAGATAACCAGATGGGAGTTACTGCAGATCATCAACACGACCATAAAAGGATTCAATGCAATCATGAATGCAATCAAAGAAGAGTTAAGTGCGATTCGACTATTGACTCTCCAGAACAGATATGTCCTTGACATGATCACAGCTATGGATGGAGGAGTTTGTGCAAAAATTGGAGAATCATATTGCACATTTATTCCTTCTCACGATGACGAGAATGGAACTTTAACAGAAGCCATAGGTATGCTGACAAACCTACAGAATCAGATGATAGATGAAGTTGACGAAGTTGATGATGACAGTTGGTTTAGATCACTGTTCACATGGGTTCCACAATGGATGGCAGATGCATTCAAATTCCTAGCAGCCCTGCTAGTGATGATATTGCTTGGATTCTGTGTTATCAAGATAATAATATCTCCTGCCACAAAACTGCAAAAAGAGACCATAGGGATGACCATCATGACTGATGTCGAGTCAGGATGGAATCCCAAGGACCTGACTGATGAAGAAATAAGAGACTTTGTAAAAGTCAGAATTTATGTACCAGAAGGAACAAAGTTTTGGTATCCAAGGAAACACAGAGAATATGTGGGAAGATCGATCTATTGCAATCCAAGTGGAGAATGTCAATTAATGACAATAGAATAAAGATGAGCATGTTAGAAAAGCAGGATGCTTGAAGGGAGCCATAAAGATATGGACCCCAAAGAGACATTTCTTCAGACCTCTATGTCTGGATCCAGAGGACGAAATAAAGCTAGATACAAAGGAAGAAGTGAGAGTGGTCGATGAATCGTCCAGAGGGGGCAGTGAAGAGGAAGTGCCAAGCACGATTCACACTCTAGCCGCCCCTTTCGAAGTACCAGGAACGTTCACGAGGAAATATGTGACGTATGATGAGCAAATAAACCAGCAGAGAGCTGCAGTTGGGCTCTGTTCAGTGCCTATTCGAATAACAGCACCTATTGAAGTACCGACACCTAAGAAAATCTGGACAGTAAGGTACTCATTGAGTAAACCATATTGACAAGTGAGACAGAATGACGATTGTCAGATTGTAATACCTGAAGAAGCTAAAAAGATACTGAAGGAAGACAAATGGTGACTTCATAAGAACCCAGACTGACTCACATATAGAAGATATAATGACCTGAGAAGAATGACGAAAAGAGACGAAATACCACAGATAAGTGACATCCTGAGCCTAAAGTGAAACAATTGATGTCAAGATGTCAGAAATGTATGCCATATGCATGATGAAGATATTCAGTTAGTTTAAACATGTACAGAAGCAAGAAACCGCAAGAAGCCAAGAAATTGTGACTAAATAACATGGATAAGCGACATCCTGAGCCTAAAGTGCAACAATTGATGTCAAGATGTCAGAAGCGTATGCCGTATGCACGATGAAGATATTCAGTTAGTTTAAACGTGTACAGATGCAAGAAACTGCAAGAAGCCAAGAAATCGTGAGGCTTGCTTATGGTTAGTAGCTAAATAGATTGCGGCTAGCACCACCTATACATATATCTGCCTCAAAAAGCACTTGAGATAAGTATACCTCCGCTACGCACAAGAGCAGAATCAACTATAGGTTACTAAAGGTCTCAAGAGGAGAGTTTCGCAGCAAACAAATTGAGAATTAAAGACGGAAAGAAACTCAGCCGAAGGTAACCATGCCAAGAAGCCAGGGTTGTATCAGCTGAAATAGGCCAACAGTGGATACAATTAAAGAGAAAGAAGAACAGAGTATCCTGTTCAGAAAGGTCAAGATAAGCCACAGATGGCAGACGACTGGCAGAATTAAATCAAATACACCAAATTGCATGAAGGAAAGGCCAATTTCACAGTGTCAGAATCACGTGACCAGGCAAGCAGAAAGGGATGAAACTTTCACACCTACGCATGGACCTTTGCCATACCTAGACGTCTTAACTTTCCCAGAGCAAGAAGCAGACTCAAGGCCAACTACAAAGAAATAATTGACACATGACCACTAAGGTGATGATTGATTGTAACAATAATTGGAGAGAAGCTGGGGTGCAGACGACCTCCCTGCACCTGGCTGGCTATTCTGCATGCTGCTAAATGCAAGTGGAAAAGTGTGAGTGGGGGTGATGCCAACCCAATCATAGTGGACCATGTAATCTAGGGTCCTATAGTTAGTAGAACCAATGAGACGTCATACTTTTAGTGACGTTTAAAGTGGCCATTTTGAAGGGAAGGATTAGTTGCCCCACCTGACATTGTTTATCCAATCCCCTCTGCCCGTTACCATATACAGATATAGTACCTATATTAAAGTTACCTTCCTAGAACCAATCAAGTTGCACGCTAGGTTTTAAGAGTTACACGTCGGTGGTGATGAGTTTTTGGTATAAATGTTATGTTTGTTCTGAAATTAATTGGAGTTGAAGCGAGAAGGAAGATCGAGCGATTGCTGATATTCATTGAACTCCCCGTTTTTTGTACTCGTCATTAAACAGACTCCCTTTGCCAAACTATTGAGTTGTCATTATTAATTTAGTGCAAGAGTACGAATCTGCATCCCCATCTATCTCAAGGGTGCAGCTGCTCATCTTAAAGTGCTGTTTGGAAACCCCCAGTCCTATGAGCCGGCTGGGGTCCATCCTGCACAAGCCGATGGTGGCAGCACCCTGTGCACTTGAGAAGTCTGCCAGTATTACAATGGGCTGTTCCGTTACATTATATGTGGTGCATGCCCTGTTCATCATTCTTAAGAAACCCAAAAGCACACTGACCACACAAAGAGCAGATGGGTATGAGGTAATCATCTCAAACCCAGCAATAGAAGTTGTCAGATGCAGAATAGCGAATCAAGCAACATTCATAGCTAAGTCAGTGGAGGAAGGAGACAATGTGCATGATTGCACCAAGTACACTGAATATTAATAAATATACCCCATGTTAGAAAAAATGACCTAGGAGGGTGGGGGGAGAACTCATTGATGGTTCCTCATCGGTTGACCAGAGCACAGGGGAAAGGCACATGGACACAGCAGTGGTAAAAGTAAAAAAGACTTTGAGACAGTGGCAAGTGCAAGATTGCCTTTACATTTTTCAGCCCAAGTGGCAGAATTAATAGCTCTTATTGCGGCACTTGATGCACATGAGGATGAGGAAGTAAGTGTATTCTGACACTGCATATTTGACGTCAACAGTACACTCATGATTTTCACGTTTGAACAGGCAGGGCTTCCTACACACAAATGGCACACCAGTGCAGCATGCCCCATTATTGGACAGGCTAATAGACACACTACAACTACTATCAGCCATCACCTTGGTGAAGTGTGCAGCCCACATTAAAGGGGCAGATTTAATTTCCAGCAGCAACAAAGCTGCCGACAGAGGCCAAAAAAGCAGCATGCCTTCCTGAAATATCTGAATCTGACACAGCACATATACGCGAGCATGCCACATGGTAAGCAAAGAAGGCTTTAAGAGCTTGCCCAGACCCTAGATCACTGAATTACAGGGACACGCTCCATCAGAAGAACACGATTTATGGAAGTATAGGGTGTGCTCATTGTCCCCCCCACAGTGCAATGTGACAGCAGGACAGTACTGGCAAACCAATCATGCCCATTTGATTACTTGAAGTAGCATGAGACCAACTGCACTATCCAGCACACACAACATGGGAGAGTCTTACAGCCCTGATATCGGAAGTCTGGTTGGTGCCAACCTATTCTCTAGCGCTTTGAAGCATCTTCTTTGTGCTAGATGGGATTACTAATAATTATCACAGACCAAATAATCGGACAGAACCAGGGATGATGGTAAAATACTGCTTTAATCTCAATGAAAGAAAGCGGGGAGAAATACATCAAAATAGATGCTCGATATTCACACCAAAGTTTGCTTGCACAGAGTTTATATACTTTTATATATATTATTCATGACGTCATCCTACGTGGCATTTTATAAAAACCTAAAGCTGGGAGTGATTGGTTTAGGGGAACATATCTTCTTATAGAATAATATAGAAGTTAATATCTCATTGGCTGCCCGCCCATTCTCTGTAGGACACGCCCTGAGCTACTTCTATGCAAGTCACATGCTGATTATAGCAAGAAATATAGCAGCAGGTTAATAACTGCAACATTGTATATGAAAGTGCATGGCAGGCCTTTTGACTGGTTGGCAACCCTATCCAACCTTGGACCTCCGGCTCATTTAGCAGCATGTGAACAAAGTGAAACCTAGGTGTTCAAGCTGCGTCAACTTGTTCTTTGTTTTCCCGATTAGTCCATTGTATGTCATCGACCTGATTCTTAGCCAAGGTCAATCGTTTGTAGTTCACCTCATGGTCTACTCACTGTTCTGGGGCATTCGAGGGAATGTGAGCATACCACTATCTTAACTCGAAGCTTTAATGAACAGCCTTTGTTAGGAGTTCTTCATCGTGTGTCAGGAGACCACGATTTTGTCCATTTATGCCTTTCAATTTCTGCTATTTGATTTAATTAACCAGGGTGCCATTACCTTCTCTGGCCTTTAGAGACTTGCTCTCTCCATCTACATAGGCTGTTCAATACTTCATCAGCAAATATCATTGCCCTCCTAATCTTAGCAGCAATATGTCTCATGCACATAGTCTATTCATTTGACCCTCTCTGTGCCTTGCGCCCATCTCTTGAAGTAGCCTCCTTGACTTCATGCCAACGTACTCCCTTATTCTGCACATGAAAACAGGCTCTTCATCAATTCATCAAATTTGCAATCCTAGGCTTGTTTTTGAGGTAGCTGGGTTTATTCTTTAACACAAGCCGTTGTCTATTTTATTCCACTGGCCATCCTAAACGTTATATATACCTCTTTTTTAGCAAGCTTCTATTTGCTTCTTCTACCTTGCGTTACAGCGTATTTACAGTTATTGGTCAGCACGTTACTTCTTATTTTCACAATATCTTCATCTTTTGGGACATGTGTCTCTTAGTGCTTCTGTTATATCGTCAGGCTTAAGTATTTTCTTATTGTTTCGACTTAGGCTTATATGTCTTGTTTATGACATTGCTGTCATCAGGCTTTTGTTTATCATTCTTCCATGATTCTCAGAGCCACTTCCTGGAATTTAGGCAATTGACATCCTTCTTGGTAACTTCCCTCCATTGTCTCAACGTGATGATATCTTCTGAATGGCTGTTTGGATTCATATTATCTTTTGTACACTCAATGCAGTATGGACATGCCACATAGTGCATGAATCCCCAATGGTAGCCCTAAATATGCTACTCCTATAGGACGGTGGTGAAGGGGCTCGGACTAAACCAGAGGCCGACACATGCTCCTCTACATTCCCCCCTCTGGTTGAAAATTCGACCATGCTCTTCTTTTCCTCTCCTTCCACAATTCCTGCTTCATCTTCTTCCACCTCTCATCATATGTTCTCTCAGGGGGATGAGAACCAATCATCTCCTGTTGTCTCATCAGCTTTGCCTTCCATTTTTGTATGGAGGGTCGTTATCATTATTAATGCCTGTCAGGGATCCATTTTCTCCATCATGAGATGGTATAAATGTACAGCAAGAAGGCCCGACCTTGGCAAAAACGCCTCCTTCCATTGCTATTTTAATGTGTTGAATCCTTTTATTGTTACATTGATCGTCTGCAGCAATTCCCACCTAGTGATCTGCAACTACTTGGCATTTACTGCAGCTTGGCGTCCTGGTCTGAATATAGATGTAATTATCATGGTGGTCTTGCTGAATAGCTTATGTTCATCAGGAATGTCTTCATAAGCCTTTATTGATTTTGATGAGAAATAATTCTCCCTTTTCAGTCGGCGAAGATGAAATGATCTCTTCCTTCTGTTATAGTCATTAATTTTTGGGAACTCTTCGATATGGATGTCTCCTTTGGGGAATCACTAGTGCTGGGATGTGTACATTTATAAAGGAGCACACTCCTCTCCAATCTTTAGGCAACTGCATGTAGACTCTGGATCTAGACCTTGACATCAATCTTGAAGCAGGGTGTTGCATTCTTCAATTGTAGTATATGCACTGGTCGGTTACATGTCTTTATAACAAATTATTTTATAACAAATTATTGTATAACAAAAAGTGTATAATGAAAAACCATAATGATTTTTTTTGTGGGGCTCCCCCTAAAACCACCATTTTCTACAACTAAAAACATACCCCAACAATTTCCCCCACAAGATTTAACCCTTTACCCCACCCCACATAAATTTTCGTTATTTGTGTTGTTTTATTTTTAAAGTAATTTATTGGCATATTCTTCATTTACATTTGCACAATAGTCGGTTAGCAAACTTTTGTCGATAAGGGGAAGGGGAAGGGGGAGAATACAAACTCAAACAACAAACAAGTTAATTAAACAACTAGTCTTCTTGCCACGTCATTAAGAGTTCTCCAGGTGTCAGACTGGCAGTGGAGTACCAGGTTCAATGGTTCAGGGGGTGTTGTCATTGGACGTTTGGTTGTAAATGCAGTTCCAGGTTGTCTTGTTGGTCAGAGGGTAATTCAGGGGGGTTTGTCATCTGACGGGTGAAACATATCTTGTATTAGTGCTTTCCAGGCTTCGTAGGTTGGGCTAGCCTCTCCTCCCGCTCTGTCCATTCTCTCTCCCCATACCTTTGTTTCGGCCCCGTCCAATGTTCTAGCTTTCTGTACCATTACTCAAAGTGCGGGCCCTTGGGAGACTTCCATGTCATGGCTATGGCTCTTTTGGCCAGTACACATGTCATGTCCGTAAGTTTTTTGTTATTTTTGTTGTTATATAATTTTCGCTGTAAAGTCATTCTTTATTACATTTTCGTTGTAAAGACGGTATGCCGCACTGGTCCTGCTTTGTTGTCAACCCAGGTTAGTAGTTTTGCATACTTGGCCCATGATTCCAGGCATTCATCGTTAACCTTTTGCACTCTGTGGACTGAGTCTTTCTTCAAATGATGTTCAGGGCATGATAATAGTCCATCTTCCCATCCATTTCCGGTTGCTAAACGCCCATACACCACCAGCTGTGCACTCTCCCAGCATCATGGCTCTCCAGATTTTTCAGTCATGTCTGAGCAATTAATTCTCTTCCTATAAACATTTTGTATCTTCTCTCCAAATTGGGATGGATACATATGTTTTTTGTTTGTCCACACCAATTCACTCTCCATTCATTTGTCTTAAAATATGTATCTTCGTACGGAAAGGTCTGTCTTGATCACCATCTTAAAGTGGCCCATTTCCCTTCAAATTGTCATCTCATGGTGCATGCTGCAAGATGACTGAGACATTTTGCATCATGTGGGGACATATTTCTTGCATAAATGTTCTTGCTGCATTCGTGGCATACAGTATTAATGAGCACACCTAACAACTCTCTTCCGATGTTCTCTCTCCCACCTCTTTCATGTGCTGATACCATACATTATTTGCTAAATGAGCCGATTTATCTAAGTAGGTGTTTATACTTTCATTATCTTCCTCAGCATCTCTCTTTACTTGGGAAAAAGGTCTTTTAATATCAGAACACAATGGGGTTTTGGGGATTTTAATAACAGGAATAATATGAATAGTAGGGATGTCTTACTTTCTTGCTCCTCGCTGCTTATAGCATCTGTAAGTCCCAATGTCATAAGGAGAACAATTCAAATTTAAATACCACAGAAAGCTCCAATATTTATCCTTCAATTGGTACATCATTTCCGTGGACCTACAGTTCTTACCCCTTGGAATATCTCCATTTCTTTAATTATGTCTGACATACACCAAATGTATCAATGTATTGCTTATTAATAACTTTATAGCAAAAACTGTAAAACAATCGCCAATATAATTCTCAGAACTATCGTATTATGTTTAGGGTTTCAAAGAAATGTTACTATATCGGTATGCCTTCGTATTAATGCTGGGTAAGACTGTAATATGTACGAAAATACTGCAAGCAAGAATGCATGTACAATGTGTAGCATAAGAAAAATAAAATAATCTTTTCTTCTGAATTCTACTGCTTCTGTCCCATTGTCTCTTGTACCACGTTTAGCGGAAGTGTTCCAGGATCACTATAAATCCATTAGTTGTTAAGAAACCCTAATCTAAAAATGTGTTTTTCTTCCTTTGTCTCGTCTTGGTTTTGTGTTCGGGATCTGGTTTGTATTCAATGAGGTTCTTCACATGCTTCAGTAGGGGTAGCTGCAGGAGAGGTCAGGGTTTTTCCTTTAAGGTTTAACATCATGAAGGTGTATCTACGCTCGGCTGCCTTGTAATTTAACAGCGGTAGGGCTCACTTCATGCACTTCATCAGGGCTATAAATATGAGGGGTGCACCAGGTATGCACAAACTTACACACCAGCACCTGGTCCCCTGGGTACAAGCTTAGCAGTTTTGGCATCTCTTCCAAATCAATAGGCTGAATTTCTTTCTGGTTCTCCCTTGACCCATTCCATCGATTAAGGAGCTGTTGGGACATAAAAGAAACACTTTCAGTCATCGTTTTTGGATAATCATGCATTTCTTCGCCTAGAGACCTTGCTACACTGTGGACATCTGTATTTCCCCTTGTTGGGGGAGTGAAAGGAGTTCTCATGCAGCCTCCAGTCACCAATTCATGACGAGTCAGATGATGATCTGAGCGAGGCTGGTTCCGCAGCACATACAGCGCAAGGGGTAGGCAATGAAGCCATCCCTTCGTTAAAGTGGTTTTCATATTTGCTATTCTTTCTTTCAAAAGGCCATTGAGTTTCTCATAAAAATTCTGTTTGCTTGCAGATGATAAGCAAAAGCAGAAGGAAATGTTTGCCTAATGCCTAACAGCAGAACTATATTGAGCTAATTCACGAACTGTGGTCCATTATGAGATTGCGAAACTTCGCACACATCCCATCTTGGAAACACTTCACACGAAAGAAGCTTGGCGGCACATGCGTCAGCAGGGTGCATGCATGGACCCGCCACAATTCATCATGAAAAGGGACACACTACAACTAACATCTACCTATATCCATTGCAAGTCTGCAACATATCTACATAATATATGTGCAGATGCTGGAATGGTCTGCTTGGTCTGGGAATTACTCCTCTCACTGTTCACAGAGTATGACTAGTAGTACATTTCTGGGACACAATATAGTTTATAATGACCTGTGCCACATGTTCATATAGGTTTGGTATGATTCATTCAGCTATAGTAGCAGCTGGACTCTCTCGAGTCACATCCGCTGGGTAGTGAAGCTGTTCCAATGCTACCATCAATAGTGCTGGAAGCATTACTGGCTTTCCAGTGCTACCCTGTCTCCAAATTGCCTTAGTAGAAGACAGAAAACATCACTGTTTTTTTCATAACTTTCTCTTCTGGCGATGCTTGTCCTTGTATTTCAATTAACTGTCCAATGAATGTCATATTGAATACGTCCTTAACCAGCATGCATCTCCCTGTTGGCTGCCTTATATATTTTATCTCACTCCAATATATAGTTGGATAATAGGCTGCTTTTTTGGCATCTAAATCTGCAGCTTTGTTTCAGCAAGAGATTAAGTCTGTTCTCTTTGAGTGGGCTGTGCATTTCATGATCGCTATGGTCTCTGGGAAACTCCACGCTTCAATAAGCTTTTCTAATAATACTGCATGTTGCAACGGAGTGCCGTCTGCATGGAGGAAACCCCTCCTTTTCCAATGTGACAAGCCTGTCAGAGGAGTCAAAGCACACTGTCACTTCCTCATAGCTTTGCAGCACATCAATAAGCACAGTTGATTCTGCAGCCTGTTCTGAGTGATTTGGGGACAATCTTCTACTGATCATTACCTCAAATTTACCCTCTTGGTTCAGTTTTAACACTGCCGATCCAGTATGTATCATCCCACTCTTTTGGTCAATTCCCAATGACCTGTCGATGAAAACCACTTCCCCTCTCCCTACAGCATTCTCTCTAACATGGGGAATATCATGATAGCACTCGATATACGTTGTACAATCATGCATATCATCATCTCCCATTGGTTCAGCTATAAACATTGCTGGATTCACTACACTATACCTAACAATTTGAATAGTGGCGTTTGAGATAATTACCTTGTTAAGGATTTCAATCAGGTGACACACACTTGGGTCTTGGCCTAGTATTTAGCACACAACTAAAATTACTAAGAAAAGAAAAACACAAAAGTGAAGCCACCTGGAGGCTATCACCATCAGAGATGAACATAGCTAACCTCATTAGCATTTCAACTAAATACAAAGTTGAAATACGGTGAGCAAAAAAAGAAAGCTTTGATAACAGGATACTGCAAGCCAATTCAGGTACTAAGGAACTTTTCACAATACTAAAGGAGATAGAGAACCCCATCCCTGTTCATTATGACTGTGTTAAGAATAAAACCTGATGTTCTGATATATAAAAAGCACTCACGGATAACATCGCCACTCTTCAAGTGAAAATTGCCAAAAAAAGACTCAACGTACCAACAACAACCCACAAAGGTGGTAACCCACCCACACCAACTAAACCAGCATGTTGTTTCAACTTCACTAAAGTCTCTATATTAGAGGTCAAAAAAAAATAATACTCTCGATCAAACCCTCTAATTGTGGAGGAGATAAATGTCCAGCCCAAATTATAAAAGACGTGGCTAGAAAGCTATCCCTGTTTATCTACAAGCTCATCAATGCATCGTTCACGACAGGCACCATCCCAAAAAATCTCAAGGAATCATGGGTCCTCCCCCTATTGAATAAAGAAACGCTGGACCCTGCCATACCCACGAAATATAGGCCAATTACCATGGTGCCAGTCCTCTTAAAGATACTAGACAGGGTAGCATACCTTCAGATTCAGAATTTCTTGGAAAAAAACAACTCCTCAGCACCCGGCAATCAGGCTTTAGACCTCAGCACGGGACTGAAACAGCACTCATAGACCTTAAGGCCCTAATTGACAAGTGAGGGACCAGGGAAAATGTGCCTTACTACTCCTCCTCGACCTCTCAGCAACATTTGACCTGGTAGATCATAATATCCTCTGCAACCACCTAGAGTCAGCAGTGCACGTCTCGCAACAAGCTGTAGCTTGTTGCGAGTGAAAGATCCATGAGAGTCTTCCCTAAATCAGAAGCAGCTGATCCCATTCCCATCACACGTGGTTTCCCAGAGGGATCTTGCATCTCCCCCACTATGTATAACATATTCACCAAGCCCCTCTTTGACGATCTGGATTGTCTCTGTGTCAGCTACACTAACTATGCAGATGACACCCAGATTCTCATCCCACTTACGGAGGACTACAATCAGGATTTGGCCTTGGTGAATAGGATATACCTCATCATCCAGGCATGGATGGCACTCCACGGTTTACGCCTGAATGATGACAAAATAGAGCTCATCCTCCTGGGGACCACACCTAAAATGAACAAACTCAGCCACCTCTATACCTCATTTGATATAGATGGTAATACGAACAAGGTTGCTAAGGAGATAAAAACCCTAGGATTTTACCTTGATGCCAGCCTCTCTCTGACTAAACAGGTGAACACAATGGCAGCATCTGCTGCCTACACCTACAAATTGATCAGGTCTGCGAAAACCCTTCCTCTCAACAAGTAGCAGTACCACATTGGCTAGAGCACTCGTGCTGTCTAAGCTAGACTACTGCAATGCATTATATATCGGATCTAACAAACACATTACTAACAAAATTCAAATACTCCAAAATAACACCCTGAGAACAGCGCTAGGAATAACCAAAAGATACCACATATCCACAGTAAGGAGACAATCTAATTGGCTATCTGCTACTGATGGAATTAGACTCAAAACTGCCTCACTAACCTTCAAATGCTTCAATAACGCAGCACCCAGCTACCTAACACTGTCTAACAGTCCCCTTCTTCAAACGATTGACAATTGGCGGCAACAGCTTTCCTGTGAAAGCTGCCCAACTTTGGAACTCCCTACCACCCCTCCTTAGGGCAGACCAAACTTACCCACACTTTAGACGAAACATCATCAACTGGTTTAAAACCAACGATATCTAACTCCAAATGGGCTACATCTGATCTCAGCCTCTTCACTATGTAGCACCTACTGAGCAATGTGTCTCACCTATGAATATTTATGTAAAATCTTCTCTGCATAACTGTGTAACATGCCTGCAGAACTTTTTTGCAATCCTTGTAATTTATGTTATACTTCTATTTTCTGTACCTCATAACCATGTAAGCTGAAAATGTCCTTGTCCTCGCGCCCTGATACCCTGGGGTCTGGTGCGCGTTACAAATAAAGAAATGAAAACTGAGATGCTTTTCTCCTTATTTTATGCAGATTCAATTTGAGATGGTACACAACTCGATTTACACCGCCTTTTCAAATAACCCGGGTCACAATGGACCATGAACCAGGCTGGTTGGCAAAATGCAATATTTGTTTATTTATTTTAAAATTCAAAATAAATCAAACCATTTTTAATATGGGGCAGCAATCACCAATGTGGTGATGGTTAAAATCAAAATGTAAGCAACGCACTTGGTTTAACCTTCTAGTGGAACATATACAAAACAGGGAACAGGAGCACTTTTTGATTTGGGAAAGATAGCACCCAAGTTAGGAATTCCCCCTGCAATGTGCCCTCCACCCACAAACAATAGAATTCTGAATGGATAGAAAGAAGCAGCAGGTAATCAGGAGTAAGAGGAAAGAAACGGAACCAAAATCTGACGCTCCCTTACCAAATAAGAGAAAAACCCCTTGCAATGTTATGAAATGACACTCGGAAATGGACAAATAAATAATGAATGTGCGTTAAAAACCTTGAAATAAATGCAATTCCTCATTAAAGCAACAATGCAACAACACTAACAATCACAAGCAATGGATTACCAAGAGAACATAATTCGAAAATGAGTGGAAAGTTTAAAACGGATTGCAGCCAAATGACATGTGTAAAAGTTGCATTTCCTTTCAATTTCCGTGTAAATTTACCCAAACGGTTTCTTTAAAAAACGGGTGAAATATTGCAAATTGTGATGAGGTTTTTAGTCTGAGGGACAGAGGTACATCGCATGGATATTACAGAAGTGAAAGAATGGGGCTAGCTGCAGTTTTGAATTAGATTTTCAGGTTGAAATGGGGTTCAGTTTATGAAAAATAAAGCGGTCAAAATGAAAACCTCAGTTTAGAAAGAATGGCAAATGTTACTTGAAATGAATTATCTAGACTATATTGTTGAAGAGGAACACAGTAAGCACCAAGGTTGAATCACGAGGTCAACCTTACCACCGCAGTGGTCAACCCCAACAATAAAATATATGGAAAGTAGTTGGAATTCTCTAAATATAACTAAGGGCTTACAGTTTACACCAGACAAAAATGAAAAGAGAGATGGCGCTAGCACTAGAAATCAAAGGCAGGGTTGCACGGATAATTCTGACAGGTTTAACAAGTTACCAGGATAAGGATAGGCTGGCTTAGAGAGTGGGATAAGGACAAATGCAAGACAAGGTAGACTATGGATTTCTATGGGGTAGGGATTATACTTACAGTCTACTTTTAGTTTGGGATTTTTGGACCGTAAACAGATTCTGGTCACCACACGGCAGTGCGCCTGGCAAAGGACAATTGGGAAAAAGACAGCTGGGCAAGGTCGGGCACCGGATGGTAATTCTGGTCACTGGATGGCACAGGTACCTCTGGATGCAGTTAGTGGGCAGCAATTGGTGGGCTAGTCTCAGGATGCTTCCCAAAAAAATACCACAGCTTTCTCTCTTTGGTTATTTTGGATTTTAGAATTGAGGCCTTGCTGGAAGGGTCAGCAATGTTTAGGCCTTGTAGTTGGGATCTGGACTCAGCAGGATGAATGGAACAGGAACGCTTGCACAGGAAAATCATGAAGAGTGTGTGTCTGGAGTCTTGTCAGGGACTCTTATTTATAATGCATAGTGACATCATCAAAGTATATGGTGGGGCAGGCTTAACGAAGCACACCTCTAACTGATGGGATTGGTCAGGGGTGCTAGTCTCTGCCTCGCTATTAGCTGGTTGGATTTCAGGATGGCATGTCGGATTTATGATGTGAGTTTTACAATGTTCAAAAACCTCCCACAGTTACTTTAGCTAAAATCCGATTTTGCCACAAAAGGTACATTTATACTGTTGATGTCTCTTAGCAACTTGCATAAACAGGTTACATATGTTATGTAGAGCATAGCACTCCAACTCTGCAATCTCTGAGACGTTGTTTTGTTAGTTTAATACCTTTTAGTTATTTTGAGTATGACAGATTCGGCCTAAAATTCCATAACTTTATAACTATGCGTGGATCATCATAAGGTATGCAAGCATAAAAATGTGCATTTGAAGTTTGGATACTTTCCTCATAATCCCAAATTATTTATAATTTCTGTCCCCAAGGTGACAGTGAATTCTACCATGTCTTAAATGAAAGCCCATAAAATCACTTTTAAACTGCGAAATGTTTACATTTTTACAAAGTCCTGCTGCATATATGAAAGTCTTTGCATTTTTATTCATAAATAGTCTTTGGAAACAAATGGCAGACCTTTGTGCCCCATATTTGGGAATAGCTTCCAAGCTAGTCCCCTGAAGGGCAGAAGGGGTCATGGAGATCTCCTCTGAAGCCTCTACACACACGTCTGACTTTCCTTTCACATATCCTTGTCCTGGAAATTCCATTGTCAGTGGGTTCAGCCTAGACTAGATTCTGTCCAACCTAAGAATTATCACTGGGGTGTTGGTATCCACCGAGAGAGTTAATGGTAGTTCCCTTTCTTTGGGAGAAGCCTTAGCTCTGCCAGCTGGAATAACCTGTTTTTGAGAGCTTGCAAAATCCAGCCAAGGCGGTTTAAAACCGTTATTTTCTCATATTAGGTCCTGAATTAAAACAAGCCTGTTGCATAAAATAGCCCATGTGTGTATTTTCACCAGCAACACACCCCTTCATATTGCTAGATAATGGCAGTTTGATTCAACAGTTTACCTTTTAAAAGAGGCATTTTTATCCTTTAGTCTGCAAAGCCCATTTTTACATGTAAAATTGCATTTGTTAATAGTTTAAATCAGCACTGTTGCAGCCTGACACGTGTTTCAAGCATCCCGCTCTTCCACTGAGGCTTAGTCGTGGCTTCTCGTTAAGTTGGATTCCAAGACTTTTATGTAACTGAATTCAAAGGATGAAATATAGTCGTGGGCTCCACATTTACGTGCAGTTGCTGGACCAATTAGTTGTGTAAATTATTATTTGGACAGCGTGTACGCTGCTGTGTGTGAAACAGGAGCTGGCTACTGAGCCCACGACTATATTTCATCCTTTCAATTCAGTTACATTACATTTTTGGAATCCAGCTTAACGAGAAGCCACGACTAAGCCTCAGTGGATGAGCGGGATGCTCGAAACACCTGTCAGGCTGCAACAGTGCTGATTTAAACTATTAACAAATGCAATTTTGCTTGATAATTAGTTTGTGTGTGCAGTGTGAGAGCAAAACCCCATTCTCATTGTAGTCCATTTCCTTTGAGGGTAATCAGGCAGATTCCCACTACCGCTCTGACCCGCAGCACATTCAAACCCAGGAAAAGCTTTGTCCTTGCGTTGCATCTCACGGGGCCCTTTCTGCCACGTTCTCTTTAACCATTTTTACATGTGTGGTGAAAAGCTGGCATTTCTTTCTTTTTTTAATTCGGTTTTGCATCTCCATCAGATTCCCACACTGTTTTGCAGCCATAGTTATTCTCTAGAATGCACGAGTTTTGTTTGGAGGCACAATAGGATACACTGGGAATGGCAGGACCTTATTTATCACAGTGGTTTGAGGAAGAATAGATGAACTAGCGTCAGGGCAGCATTATTTTAAAGGTGAAAGAGTTTCCTTTTTAATGGGATTTTGGGCTTGCAGCAAGGCAACGCTGCTTTTCCACTCTATTCCATTTGTATGTATCAGAACACACTGGCACGCTCCCTCAGTGTGTCCTTGTTCTATCCTGCCCAACGTGTGCTTGGAAAGACGGTGCAGCCATCTTTTTGTTGCTGCAAAATGCAGTTTTAAGGCCATGGTGCTCACAGGAGCCAGCACAACAATTTTGCTGTTTCTGTGCAAATGCAGCTTGATGAAGTGGGGAAATACTGTTGAGTTGGTCAATATATCTCACATATCCTCCCGA
Organism: Ambystoma mexicanum; assembly: GCF_040938575.1. NCBI lineage: Eukaryota > Metazoa > Chordata > Amphibia > Caudata > Ambystomatidae > Ambystoma > Ambystoma mexicanum. The sequence continues at coordinate 92,977,344 of NC_090932.1, forward strand.
CTCTTCTGAGATTCCAAGTCGAGGGAGAATCGGGCAAGTGGGATTTGTTCCTGGGGCAAAGCAGGATCCATTAGGTATGAGTCCTTCTTCCATCAGGGAGCGGTACGCCACGATCCTCTTGCTATCTCTCGTTGGAACATGGAACGACACCCAAAGATTTCTCTCAGGCCTTCCTTTATGGTATTGAGCGACACCCCCGGATTTCCTTGGGTTTCTCCTTTCCAGGTCCCCGAGGAGGTCCTCCTTGGTAGTGAAGGTGCAACCATTACAAATCAATGAAAGAAAACACAAACCGGTTTCCACAATTTCCCACTAACTGCCCTCCAATTGGGTTGACAGCAGTGGGATATGCAGGCATTCAATGACAATTGATATATTCTCATGCTTCAGATGTCCCCTCTACTTGATTTTCTCTGGGGTCCTCAATTTGTTGCAAAGTATGCCCAGGGTGACAACTCTTCAACTGATTAATATGGACCCATTTTTCTTCTGCGATTCACCTTTGGGGATGCAGATTCTGTAGGTGACAGGTGAAATTTTATCTACAATTTCAAAAGGACCTCGCCAACTTGGTAAAAATGTACGCTCTTTGGTCTGGTTCCTTTGGAAATTATACAAGTAGACCCAGTCTCCTACTTGGTATTCCTTTTTGGTTGTGTTTTGATCATATTGAGTCTTTGTATCCTCTGCAGATCTTTCCATATTCCACTCAGCATACACAAAACCATGTTGAAGGTGTTTTCTTAGATTCTCAACATGCTCATGAGTTGAGGAGGCATTTATCAGTGTCTGCTCTTGTGTTCTATAGAGCAGATGATGAGGTATCACCATCCTTCACCCAGTCATCAGCTCAAATGGAGACATCTTAGTTGCAGAAGAAGGTGTAGATCTGATGGCCATCAGTACAAGCGGTAATCGGATGCCCCAACTTGGCCCACAATCTGCCACAAACTTTTTTAGAATGCTCACAATGGTTTTATTGTACGTCTCAACTCCACCACTAGAGGACTGGTGGTATGCCATGTGAAGTTTCCTTTTTACCCCAAGTATCTCCCACATCTTTGTCATCACTTCGCTGGTGAAGTGACTACCTCAGTCTGACTCTATCCTTTGGGATAGGCCAAAACGCGAGACGATGTGATTATCAGGGCAGCTCCTGTTTCTGCCTTGCAATTTGGGGTCGGGAAATATTCCACCCATTTGGGAAACAAGCATGTTACGGCTAACATGTACTTGTTTCCCCTAGAGGAGCGAATCACGGGCCTGATGAAATCTACTTATAAATCTGACCAAGGCAGTGTCATCCCCTCTTCTGGAGGGGAGCTCGGTGTGTGCGTTATGTTGGCTGAAATTGTGCACACACAAGACACCCCTTAAAGTATTGGTCGAGGTTCTGCCCCATGTGTGGCCAGTATGGAACCTCTCGCAAGATTTCTAAAGTAGTGTGAAACCCCTGATGACCGGCTGTGCCAGATCATGAGTGTGATTAAGCATCAGGTTTCGGAATGAGGTAGGGACCAACCACTGGTCACAGCCAGATATGGATCTCCTTAGCAACAAACCGTCTTGGATTCGGAACATTTTTGGACATTTCGTCAGCTCTGAGGTCCCCTTTCCCAATGTAATCGGTATCCGTCAGGGGAAAGTTCTCAGCATCCTCAATGTGTTGATAAAATTTACCAATGTTTGGATCCCCTTTTTGTGCCATGATTAAATCAGCATCTGGGGTCTCCTTACTCCACTGGGCAGTTGAGAGTTCATTGTGAGCATTTGTCTGGGACCCAGTGATAGCATTGACCTGGATTTTCCTCAACAGGGACTCAATCTCAAGGAGATCCCCCTGGGTGGCTTCAGTTTTGGCCAGTTGATGAGCTAGGTCGTTTCCAGTTTTGTCTGGTCCCTCTATTCTGGAATGACCCTTGATCTTCTTCCAATAGATGGTCATCCCACTAAAGGTGACCAGATCATCAATATTTTGGATGAGCTTGCCATGTTTAAGTGGTTTGTTGTTAGCACATAGCATGCCTCTGGTTTTCCAATTAACCAGGTGCTCCACGAACCCGTTCCGGACATAATCTGAATCAGTGATTATGACCAGTCCGTTGAGTTGGTGTTGGACGGCAGTGAGGATGGCTTTATGCGAGGGGACTCTTCTTGTTTTGGCCATATCTGACCTCCACAGGAAAGCCTTGCATTGACAGAATCCAGGAAGTAAGTCTGGAATTACTCACATTTCCGGCCCAGATTCTGTCACTTTGGAGGTATTGCAAAGGCTGGTGTGGAGTCTCCGCTATGATGTGTTCCCCCTGGATGAACTGGCAGTGATTCGTCAATGCCCACATCGTTGCAAGAAGTGCCTTCTCACAATCATTGAATTTTACCTCCACAGAGGATAAAGTCTTACTTGCATAGGAGATGACTTTATTGACCTTGTCATGCTTTTAATATAATACTGCTGTCAGGCATGTATTCAAGAACTATGTCTCCAAGAAGAACCTCTTTCTTTGACAGGGTAAGCTAGGCAAGGTGCTTGTGAGAGGCTTCTTTTGAGTTGCTTTACTGCTTTAGCTTGTTCTGGACCCCACTCCCACTTGATCCCCCCTTCAACAGATGGATCAGGGGTCTTGTGATCTCTGCGTAATCCTCAATGAACTTCCTACTGTAATTAGTCAGTCCAAGGAGGCTTCTTGGTTCGTGCAGAGTTGTGGGGTCTTTTAGTTTTAGCAGTGCTCTACTTTCTTTTCCTAGGGACAGAGACCGTCAGGAGTTATCTCATGCCCCAATAAGTTGACACAGGTTCTGCACCACTGTGCCTTTTGGAAGGATAGTTTTGCTCCGGCAACCTTCAACTGTGTCAGAACATAACGGATTTCCACCATGTGTTCCTCTACAGTTGAGTTTTTTATCAGGACATCATCCACATAGGCCAGGTTACCCCTTTAACCCAAGTCGGGCATGGCCTTATGTAGTAATATGTTGAATTTGTTGCCGGAGTTGATGTATCCAAAGGGAGTCTGGGTGCAGGTTTACTGCTGCCCCCTGAAGGTAAAGGCCAGCTTGTATTGGTCCTCCCTACTGACCGGCATGGTCCAGTACCCATTGATCAGGTCAATGGCATTCTATACCTTTGACCCCTGGATCTGGGCCAGCCCCTGGCCAATGTAGGGGAGAGGCCATCGGGACACTGTACCCATTTATTTAGCTCTCTAAGGTCAGCACAGAGTCTCCACTGGCCGTTCAGTTTTAAAATCCCTAGCACCGGATTATTAAAGGTGCTGCGGACTGGACAGATTATCCCACGGGACTGAAGGTTTTTGATTATTTCTGTCAGGGACTCCATGGATGCGAGAGGCAAGCGATATTGCTTCACAAACACTGGAGTCATTCCAGGGTCCGTGGGAATTGTTGTTTTATGGATTCCGGTGCGACCACAGTCATACGAGTCCACCGCAAAGAGATCTTGAAAATCTAAGAACACCTGCTTGAACTTTTGCTTTTGCTCCAGAGTCTCACAGGCATCAGCTAGGTTGACCTGCTCTTGAACCATTTTCCGGAAGCCTAGAAAGACTTCCGGTCTTGCCATCTCAGCGGCCTCCTCCAGCTGGGTGGAGAGTTCCCTGGTTAGAGTATTGACTTGGACAGAGGGTTTCATATAGGAGAGGCTGTCATTGTGGACCTGGAAGATCACCTCATCCTGCCTAATGTCACAGGACAAGGGCAGGAAGCGTACACCAGGATATTCCCCCCTTGCCGGGTGAAGATCCTGTCTAGTTGTGAGTCATTGTCACTATCACTGTCAAAACAGTCATTTGGGATTGGTCCTATCAGTTCATTACCTAGATCCATGGAATAATGTCAGTCATCAACCGCCATTCCAATAATGGTGCCTGCGCCCAGAGTGATACTCCTAAGGTCGCTGTTATCCATCAATATTGTAATGGGGTTGTGTTCTACATTGACTAATGGTGTTGGGTTTAACCCCAACCCTTGCTGTTGGAGATGGGCATTGAGGTGTACATACGCGTCAGGATTTTGCATTCTGTCCTCTTTTAATTTTTAATTCAAGTGGGAATAGTCATGTCTGTCCTAGGATGGTGACCTCCTCTCTAATTTGAACTTCAACTGCATACGGCAGCAATTGGGCTGACCAAAAATGCTTTTTTCTGAATCATCAAAGACCATGGGATTACCCCCTAGTCCGGACCAGGCTTTGTAATTTATCACGTCCACATTAATGGCAAAACGATTGAGAATGTCACTGCCTAAATAGAATGCAGCAGGGACATCTCGCACAACCATGCAATTGTGTTCTATGCTTTTGTTACCTATAGAAATTTTGAGCATACACCTGCTAGGCAGGTGATGTTTGGAATTGGGAGTTTCCAGGCTCATTTCCCACTTATCAATTTAAATGTGGGAATGGCTGGATATTTTGGGAGATTTCGGAACATGGCTTCGCTGATGAAGCTCTTACCGTTATTCACACACACCTGGGCGAGAACAGATTCCTTCCCCTCATTTAATGCAATAGGGATGAATAACTGTTCTCTAATTTTCTGAATATCAGCTAAACTTTGAGCTGGTTTCTCATCTCTTTTTGTTATAGAATTGAAATTTTCAGATTGTGAATTGATATAAAATGTCGAAGTATTTCCTTCCAGTGTGGAATGCCACTTGAAACTGGAAGCAAGGTTGATTTTCAGGAATAGAGAGGAGTTCCCATCACCAGTTTGTTGTCATACAGCAATTACTGCCAGGTCAGGTATTTGAATGTTCTGGAAATGAAACTCAATATGATCAGTTTTTTGTTCAACCATGTGATATGTGCCATTTAAACTAACATGGTTGACACTCTGTTTCAATTTTATTGGCTGCTTAGTCTGAGTCCAGAGGACCTTGTTCACACAGTCTATTAGGGGGGACAACCTATGCAGGATGTCATTCCCTAGTAAACAGGGTATGCCCTCTGGAGTCACAACTATTTCCGGGTGTTTCACTTTGTGTCGCCCAATTTTTATTTCCAAATCCGCAGTCCTCTCAACAGGAATTTTATTCCCATCGAAGTTCTGGAGTTGTCCAGGAAGAGGGGTGAGAGGGATTTGGTATCTCTCCCCCTTCATGAATTTAGCTGCTCAAAGGCCCTTTTTGACTGAAGAGTGGCTTGGGATCCAGTGTCCACCAGCGCCGGAAGTGTACATTGCCCTTGCACCTGGACCGGGGCATAACCTCTACCCTCCTTCTCCTCAAGTGGGCAAAGGTAATGTGCATTTTGGGCAAACTGGGTGGTCAATTTCTTTATTTTTGACTCTGACACATGGGTAGTTTGGGCATAATTCTGTGTTGGTGTTTGGGAATCTGAAAGAAAAAGTTCACATTCCGATATTTGGGGAGTTTCGGGCTCCTTCTTTTCTGATTCTGGATCGCTCCCCCCACCCCCTTTTGGAGGCAGTCACCAAAATCGGTTTGTGAGGTTTGGGATCCCTCTGTTAATATTGGGTTTCCTGGATGCTCATTCTGGGGTTCCAGGATGGGCGATTCTGAATCAGTCCCCACATCCACCCAGTCTTCATTTAGATCTCTTGGGACCCATTTTTCTTTGGGAGGAGTTCCCCTGTCCCTGAAGGAGAAGATCTTTTTCACAGAATCCTATAAGGATTCTTGCCCTTCAAACTGAAGGACATTAACTTCCTCTACAAAATGGGCCTTTTTGAGTTCTTTATTTCTCCTACCCCACCCTCTGTTCCCTGGGTTGCAGATTTTCTGGGGCATGAGATTTTGGTTCCGTTTCCAGGGGCTTTTCACGGGTGAGGAAGGAAGCTTCCTCTGGGGCTTTACACCTACCTTCCCCCGGTGCCTCTTCCCCCGGAATCTGTGAGTTGTCAGGGTTCTCTCCCTGTCATTGTCCTGGGGTACCAGACCCTTGGTTTGTGGGGTTCTGAGCCGCCATCTTTATTTGAGGGTTCTGTTGAGCCCTCAACATGCGACCCAGATCCTGGGTAAGGTTTTGGACCTGGCGCTCCAGTTGGGACACCCGTTCCGGCTGGTACGGGGGTCTCTGGTCAACTCTAGGTGGATCACGGGAAGGGTGACTATCCCTTCTCCCGTAGTACCCTGGATATTGTGAATATTGGTAACCCTCCACCCTTGGCCTCCCCTCTCCCGGATTGGGTTGTCTGGGCTCCTGAAAGCGGGGAATGAACGGAGGGTTGTCCTGCAGGTTGGGGTTTTGTGGGTGCCGGGGAAAGAAACTTAACCCAGCATTTGGGGAATTACCGCCCTCCTGGGGGAAGTTAGGAGGGGAGTTTCCTGGGGCGGTACTTACCAATTGGACTCCCCCCTGGAGCTGGGGGAGTCTATACATACCCCAAGATTGGTTGGTTGCCCTTGTATCTGGGACTGATATAATCAGGGGAGTTAGGGGTCCCATTGGTGGGATTACCTCCCTGACTGCCACCTGTTCATGATTGGCCTGAAGGCCTTCTAGGTCTCTGATTTTGCTGATTTTGTGTAGGTACATTTTTAGGCTCCCCCCATCTCTAGTTTTAAAATGGGGGCAACCTTCCCATCCGCCACCTTAGCAGAATCAGGGGTGTTGGTTGGTTTGGGGTTCTTGGCCAGAATTTTATTTTCTACAGGTTTTTGGACCTCATAAATGCGGGTCGCCTGCTCTATGACCCAGTCCAGAGATCTTTTGTCATGGAAATCCCTCACCAGCTGGGTCATGATATACTTGAGGAGTGCATGAAAGAAAGTGGTTATAAACTCTCTGCTATCTGTGCGCACCCTCCTAGTGATTTGTGCAAATGTGCGTTTGAGGCGCGTTTGAGCTCCTGCACAAATTCTCGTGGGTCCTGATCTTCCCCACACTGCAGAGTATAGGCCGCTTTGCAAGCCACTTGGGGGTTTCTGTGGGCGGAAAAGTGTTTCAAGATGGCCGCCCTGTAGGTAGACCATCATGAATGGTTCTGGTCCTCCAATCCAGCAAAGAAGCTAGAATACTCAGGGGAGAAGGTGCATTTTACACACTCTATGCAGTTCTGGTTGTCTTTCAGATGAAGTGTCCATCATCTGCTCATAGAGTTCCAAGTGTCCCAAACAGAATATTTTGCATTTTTATGGAATGGGGTTATGATACTCCTAATGGCCTTAATCTGCCTAATGGGGTCTTTTGTCATAACTCTCTTGAGTTTATTTGCCTCCTTTGGCTGAGTCACCCGAGTCCACTCGCCCTCAGACTCTGAGACGCTACTACTTGAGGTCCCCTCATGTTCATCTAGGCGCTCCTGATTCTGTGAGCTTGAGAGGGGCTTGCAGAATGGTGAGGCCTAGTTTCTCCACTCCTGTGGTGCTTGGAAGGTAGTATTTCTGTGGATCTAATTCCCTGACTCTCCCCTCATAGGAGACTTCCTTGTCAGAGACATCAGCCTTAATGTTTGGGTATCTATAGAGGGACGCCTGTACATCAATTTCTTGCAGGGGTGCTGACCTGTCAGTTTCATCATGCTTGGCCTATTAAATTCTGATGGCCTCATGATTTCCGATGAACCGGTAGCCATGAAGTCCGCAGTGCACAAAGTGTTAAATGGGTTTGAGTCCCTTAGTACAGAGGTCCTTATACTATGATCAGGGGTTACCCTGTCCCTCTCTACCTGTTCAGGGTCCCTCCAGTTAGTATTAAGTCTAGCACCCGCTTTCTCCAACCTCGCTAGTTTCTCCTTCTCAGCCCCTACTTTTTGATGATAAGCAGAGATCTGAGCCTTTTGCTCAGCTATCAAGGCTTTACTCGCCTCTTTGACCCGCTCTTGCGCTGCCACTTGTTTGTGGAGCCCATCATTTTTTTCACAGAGGGCCTAATTGTCTGTCTGTGCTTCCTGTATGGTTTGGGAATAATGAGAATTTCTGTTGCAAGAGACTCACCTCCTGAGTTTGTGCCTCTTTGGTTTGGGTGCTCTCTTCTAGAGCACCTTCTACCCATCTGGCGTTCTCCAGTAGATTCCCATACCTTGTTTTGAGTTAATTTAGTTTCTGGAGGGCTAACTCACTTCGCTGTAACTCTGTTTTTAACTTGCTTATTTCCTGGCCTATGGCGTCTTTCTCCTGACTTACGGTGCTCCTGTGTTCAGCCAGATCATCCCTTTATTTCTTGATGGATTTGATTTCTGGCACTCTTGATCAAATTCTGCTTGAGAGTGGAGGTCTCTCATAATTAATTTATTATTTTCCTCTTTCAATTTCTCTATCTGATCTTGTAGGGTAACTATCTGCTCTGCGCAGGCTCGATTAAAATGTATTTGTTGATTTAACTTCTGTTGACACTCTTGACGAGAGTGGTGTGCAGTCAAAATATTGAAAAAGAAATTTCGAAAGACAAAAAAGTAAAAAAAAAATTCAAAAAAAAACAAATCTGAATAATTTATTTTTTATTTATATTTATTTTTTGGCTCTCGTATGTAAAAAAAATAAAACAAAAGGGGGGGTTAAGGGGGAACCCCCGCATTTTGGATAAAAAACGTTATTAATAAAAAAGCGACTTTTTTAAAACCTTTTCTTTCGATATTTTGACTTTCGACCTTTTGTTTTTCGATGTTTTGACTATGAACCGACGAGAGTCAACCTTTTCCTTACACTCCTCTTTCAATGCCTTTAATTGGTTCTCTTCATCTGCATTATTCCACTGTTTGAGAGCCAAATCCTCTTTTAATGTTATGACATAATTTCCAGATTCTACCTCCAACTCTTGGCTCTTCTGTAATTTTTGTACTGCTAAATTTAAATCAGTCTGGATTTTATTTAATAGTTCAACTTGATTCTGCGCAAGAGTTGTGTTTTCCTCATGCCTTTCCTGCATCACTCCCATGTGGAGATACATGTAGGCAGCGATTCTAACAATTTTAATTTTCTCCTCTTTAATTTTTGGCATCATATATAGCTCACTCAAAGCTTGGTGTAATAGGCCACTGTCCTGCCATTTGTCTAGGTTCATGGCATTGACCTGTTGTGTTATTTCTTGTAGCCAGACTTTTTCATCCTGTTCTGGCCATTCACCTCTGAAAAATAGCTTGTACAGAAGGTGCTCCCTAGCCATATTGATTTCTACTGTGGTCATTTTGGACATGTTCTTTCTTTATTAATTTATTTATTTATATAGGGGTAACCTGTATTCTGTTGCTTCCTGTCTATTTTGGGGTTGATTTAGTTTTACTTTTAGACACAGGCCTGGTACTTAGAGGATTTGTTTTGGGGAGGCCCTTGTGCAGTGTAACCCAGTATTTGCACCACACAAAGTATCATTACCTTGCAGTTTAGTCTGCTGTGTTAGACTGTCATGGGTGGCAACCTAAACCCAAATCCTGGCGACAAGCCCCCACATTTGTTAAAGATTTCAATCAAGCGACACACACTTTGGTCTTGGCCTAGTATGTAGAGCACAACTGAGATGCTTTTCTCCTTATTTTATGCAGATTCAAGGTGAGATGGTACACAACTCATATCACACCCCCTTCGCAAATACCCCGGGTCACAATGGACCATAAACCAGGCTGGTTGGTAAAATGCAATATTTATTTATTTTAAAATTAAAAATAAATCATAATAATTTTAATATGGGGCAGCAATCACCAATGGGGTGATAGTTACAATGAGAATGTAAGCAATGCACTTGGTTTAACCTTCTAGTGGAACATATACAAAACACCAGGGAATAGGAGCACTTTTTGGTTAATGAAAGATAGCACCCAAATTAGGATTTCCCCCTGCAATGTTCCTTCCACCCACAAATAATTGAATTTTGAATGGATAGAAAGAAGCAGCAGGTAATCACGAGTAAGAGGCAAGAAACAGAACCAAAATCTGACCCTCCCTCACCAAATAAGAGAGAAAAACGGACTATAAACCCCTTACAATGTTATGAAATGACACTCGGAAATGGACAAATAAATAATTAATGTGTGTTAAAAACCTTGAAACAAATACAATTCCTCACTAAAGCAACAATGCAAAGGCACTAACAATCACAAGCAATGGATTACCAAGAGCAAATATTCAAAAATGAGTGGAAAGTTTAAAACGGATTCCAGCCAAATGACACATGTAAAAGTTGCATTTCCTTTCAATTTCCGTGTAAATTCACCCAAACGGCATCTTTGAAAAACAGGTGAAATATTGCAAATCATGATGAGGTTTTTAGTCTGAGTGACAGAGGTACATCACAGGGATATCACAGAAGTAAAAGAATGGGGGTAGATGCAGTTTTGAGTGAGATTTTCAGGTTGAAATGAAAGCTTCAGTTTAGAAAGAATGGCAAATGTTACTTGAAATGAATTATCTATACTATATTGTTGAAGAGGAACACAGTTAGCACCAAGGTTGATTCGCGAGGTCAACCTTACCACCCCAGTGGTCAACCCCAACAATAAAATATATGGAATTTGTTGGATTTCTCAAAATATAACTAAGGGCTTACAGTTTCCACCAGACACAAATGAAAAGAGAGATGGCGCTAGCACTAGAAATCAAGGGCAGGGTTGCATGGATAATTCTGGCAGTTTTAACAAGTTACCAGGATAAGGATAGGATTGCTTAGAGAGTGGGATATGGACAAATGCAAGACAAGGTAGACTATGGATTTCTATGGGGTAGGGATTATACTTACAGTCCACTTTTAGTTTGGGATTTTTGGACCGTCAACAGGTTGTGGTCGCCACACAGCAGCGCGCCTGGCAAAGGACAGCTGGGCAAAAGACAGCTGGGCAAGGTCGGGTCACCGGATGGTAATTTTGGTCACTGTATGGCACAGGTACCTCTGGATGCAGTTAGTGGGCAGCAGTTCGTGGGCAGCAATTGATGGGCAGCAATTGGTGGGCTGGTCTCAGGATGCTTCCCAAAAAAACACAGCTTTATCCATTTGGGTATTTTGGATTTTAGAATTGAGGCCTTGCTGGAAGGGTCAGCAATGCCTAGGCCTTGTAGTTGGGATCTGGACTCAGCAGGATGAATGGAACAGGAACGCTGGTGCAGGAAAATCAGGAAGAGTGTGTGTTTGGAGTCTTGTCAGGTACTCTTATTTATAATGCATAGTGACATCATCAAAGTATATGGTGGGGCAGGCTTAACTAAGCACACCTCTAACTGACAGGATTGGTCAGGGTTGCTAGTCTCCGCCTCGCTCTTAGCTGGTTGGATTTCAGGATAGCATGTCAGATTTATGATGTGAGTTTTACAATGTTCAAAAACCTCTCACCGTTACATTAGCTAAAATACAATTTTGCCACAAATGGTACATTTATACAGTTGACGTCTCTTAGCAACTTACATAAACAGCTTACATATTTGATGTAGAGCATAGCACTCCAACTCTGTAATCTGTGAGACATTGTTTTGTCTGTTTAATACTTTTTAGTAATTTTGAGTATGAAAGATTCTGCCTAAAATTCCCTAACTTTATACATATGTGTGGGTCATCATAAGGGATGCAAGTATAAACATTTGCATTGGCATTGTGGATTCTTTCCTTATAATCCCCAATTCTTTATCATTTCTGCCCCCAAGGTGTCAGTGAATTCTACCATGTCTTAAATGAAAGCCCATAAAATCACTTTTAAACTGCAAAGGTTTTACATTTTTACAAAGTCCTGCTGCAGAGATAAAAGCCTTTACATTTTGATTGATAAATGGTCTTTGCAAACAAATGGCAGACCTTTGTCCCCCATATTTGGAAATAGCTTCCAAGCTAGCCCCCTGAAGGGCAGAGGGGTCATGGCGATCTCCTCTGAAGCCTCCTGTAGAAATCACAAAGACGTGTGACTTTCCTTTCACATATCCTTTTCTTGGAAATTCCATTGTCAGTGGGTTCAGCCTAGACTAGATTCTGTCTAACCTAATAATTATCACTGGGGTGTTAGTATCCACTGATCGAGTTTATGGTGGTTCCCTTTCTTTGGGTGAAGCCTTTTCTATGCCAGCTGGAATAACCTGTTTTTGAGAGCTTGCAAAATCCAGCCAAGGTGGTTTAAAACCTTTATTTTCTCATATTAGTTCCTGAATTAAAACAAGCCTGCTGCATAAAATAGCCCATGTGTGTATTTTCACGAGCAACAAACCCCTTCATAATGCTAGGTAATGGCAGGCTTTGATTCAACAGTTTACTTTTTAAAACGGGCATTTTTCTCCTTTAGTCTGCAAAGCCCATTTTTACATGTGTGGGGAAAAGCTGGCATTTCTTTTTTCAAATTTGGTTTTGCATTTCCATCAGATTCGAACACTGTTTTGCAGTCATAGTTATTCTCTAGGATGCAGGCGTTTAGTTTGAAGCACAATGGGATATACTGGGCATGGCAGGGCCTTATTTATCACAGTGGTTTGAGGAAGAACAGATGAAATAGTATCAGAGCAGCATTATTTTAAAGGTGAAAATGTTTGCTTTTTAATGGAGATTCTGGGCTTGCAGCAAGGCAACGCTGCTTTTACACTCTATTCCATTTGTATATATCAGAACACACTGGCACACTCCCTCAGTGTGTCCCATTGTTCCATCCTGTCCAATGTGTGCTTGGCAAGACGGTGCAGCCATTTTTTTGTTGCTGCAAAATGCAGTTTTAAGGCCATGGTGCTCACAGGAGCCAGCGAAACGATTTTGCTGCTTCTGCGCAAATGCAGCTTGGTGAAGTAGGGAAATACTGTTAAGTGGGTCAACATATCCGACAACCTCATTTCCTGATGCTTTTTGTGTAGTCAATGTACTTTTAGATTTTTCCAAAATTACAAACTATGCATGTTATATGAACAACATTACTGCACATCCCATGGTCACACTTGAAGCCTTTTCAATTGCAAAGGCAGCTGTGCCAAAATTGCTCACACAGATAATGTCCTTTCATGGCTGGATCTCATATCCCGCTGTAATAAGCCAATGGTTTGTGACCATGTTATAATGATATTTTCTGCATGAGGGCTGCAGACATTACTTCTCCAATTGAATGAGAGAAAAAGTAAAATTCTTCACTATAATTTGGAATCCCTTGCTCAGGGGCTGTACTGATCACCTTTTTTAATTCCTTCATTCATATCTTCTGTCCATATCAGTTTATTTTTGTCCATCTGTGCTTCCTGGACTCCTTTTAAAAGCGGTCAAATATATGTACTGCAATCGAAAACCCAGGCCCTGCAATAGTTGCATAGGCCTAAGAATTGTTGCATTTGGCTCAATGTTCTTGGCTGCTCAATCCTTATAATGGCCTCTGCCCTTTCTGCCGTCACTTTTCTTCCTTCATGTGAAATCAACTGCCCTATACCTAGTACTTCTTCTTGGCAATATTGTTGTTTTTCCTTATCCACTTTGTACCCTTTCTATGTCAATGTAGCCATAGGTTTGACAGAGTCATCTCTGCACCCTTCTTCTCTCTCACTGCACACTAAAGCGTCATCAACATATTGAATTATGGTACTTTCAAGTTGAACATTTCCCAAGTCCATCTGAACTACTCTGTTAAAAATGGAGGGGTACTCACAGTACCCCTGAGGCAGACGAGTATGTTTCAGACAAATTGTTCTATATGAAAAGGAAGTTAGATTGTGTGAGTCTTCATGAAGTGGAATTCAGAAAAATGCATATTTTAAATCTACAACATTGAAATAGCTTGCTTTTGGTGGGATATTACACAATATTGTTGCAGGGTACGGAACTAAAGGACATTCTGCTTCAACTATATTATTTAGGGGTCTCAGTTCCTGTATGAATTGCTATGACCCCACCTTTGATTTTTTGACAGAGTACACAGACGTGTTACACAGAGAATCCGATGGTACCAAAATGCATCCGAAGATACCTTCAATCGCTTCTCTAGACATGGGATACTGCTCTGCACGTGGCAAAATTGCTCCTGGTTTGAGCTTAATTTTCACTGCTCCTACTCCTTTCAATAGACCCATGTCATATGGACTTGTAGTCCATAACATATTTGGCACCTTCCCCAAGTCTTCCAGAAAAAATGGCAGTTTCTTTTTCACCATTGCCATTCTCTGTGGTATTTCTAAATTCTCTACCTTAATCCAATAAGTAAGGTTTATAAAAATGACTGTCTTCTCACTTGAACTGTGATCCCTAAATAGTTCCTCGTCAGTCAAATCTGTCAACCTGCATCCTTCATTGAGGGCTATCACCGTTTCTCCATCCTCTTCCCTCATCATCTGTCCCATGAAACCTCACCCTTTCTTCCATCAATATTGCTGCTTTTGGTTCTAAAGGGAACACTTGCCCTTCCTCATCATTCATCAGGAATCTCATGCCTGAACAAAAATGATGTATCAGGTATTCTCAACATTTTGTCTATCAATCTATGCAATCATGATAAAGCTTTCTTTCCTGTAAATGCTAGTATGTACTCTCTCACATATACATAGTGTATTCCTGGAGTAGAACACACTACTCCTTCGTCAGTGAAAGATATCTTCATGTTCAGTTTCGTCAAAAAGTCACATCCTAGTATGTTTACCTGTGTTTGTTTAGAATATATCAATGGCATACAAATGTTGTGTTCACCTATAGAAATAAGTAATTTATCTGTAAATAAAACTACATGTGTTGCCCCAGAAAATCCCTGCTCACTCAGGACAACACCTGACATTAAATATTTTCCCTCATGGACAAAGGAGTCAGTTGCCCCAGTATCCACAAGAAATGAAAACGTCTTGCCTCCTATCATAACCTTGACCATTGGCTCCTCTCTGGGGTCTGGTGTTACAGATAGCACTGAACATATAAGGTCCTTCTGTGGGTTGTCCTATCGTGGATATAAATTCATACCCATTCCAGTGAAAGGGCTTCCTCCCACCGCAGTCATACTCCCCAATTTGGGTGTAGCCACTTGTGTGGCTCCCATATCCATGGTCCATTCTGATATACCTGTCTGTTGCATTGGAATACATTGCACAGGTACCTGTTGCATCTGCATAGGCACTTGATGTCGCTGCCCCTGTGGCATCTGCATCTGCACTGGAACTTGTTGCATTTGCTGGGCTTATGTCTGAATTTGGGTGTGATCATGGGCATATTACCTTTGTGAATCTGTATTATACTGTGGAGCATATCCCATCCCCCTCTCAGAGATTGCCAATTCTGTTGCTGGATGCCTACCCTACTTCTGCATACTCTAGCTAAATGCCCTAATTTATCGCAGCTCCAACATTGCGGTGGCTGTCAGCCATTAAATCCTCCACTTCTTTGAAGGTTTTGAAATCCACATCATCGTCCTCCCCGAGGCCCATTCCCTCTGCCTCTCGGCATAAAATTATACATGTTCTGATCCATTACATATGCCGCTTTATTCTGTTTTGGCAACTGCACTGATTGTGCCGTCGCTCCCTAATTATTTGTCAATAACACTCCTTCTATGGTGATTTTTTCTGCACCAACTTCCTGTTTTCTTCCCTCTGCTTTCTTTTTGTCTTTCTCCCTTAAGATTTTACAATAGGGTGCAATTGCCAATTGTATCTCTGGCTATGGCTTCACTTCCATTCCTACCCGTTTCTTTAGTTGGCGTTGCACCGGTTCTGGCAGCCCTTGACAGAAGATATGGTAAAATAATGCTACTGTCTTAACCCATGAGTCATGCATTTCCAATTTCCATCTGTCCTGAATCGCCTGAATAAAGGCAATGGGGTCTTCAGTCTCCCCTAGTTTCCTAGTTATTATTGCCCCAATATCTAATGTATCAGGGTATTGCACTCTAAGTGATCGCCATACATCCGCTCTGCAATTATTAAATGGTGCTCCATCGTTGCACCATGTTTTGTGCAGTGACTTTAGGGTACCCAGCTCTCTTCCACATGTCAGCTCTCTCCCCTAGCATGGCTGATAATAGGCCTTTAATATCACCTATAGCTAATGTCGCTCCTGGCGTTCTTTTCTCTAGTTCAGAAATCCATTTTCCCGGCCTGAAGTTAAACTTGGGAGCGTACACTTTAAATTCTATTTATCCATCTGGGGCCATGGTGTATATTGTGGTCAACCCCACCCACCCCCCGCCCTCTAATAGTGGTAATTGCGACAATCTTGGTTCATAACCATACCCAACCATGCTCCTTGTTTTCCAAGTAGCGTTGCCCTCGCCGGTTTGTCTCTGTCCTGGCAATGCCGTTAATCTGCTTATATAAGGTGGAGCTATATCCCCTGTACTACATGACCATGCATGTGGTCGTTCAACATATGAATGCTGATTCTGGTGTTTTTATAATGGGGTCTTTTAAATCTAACCATTTTACCCCTTTATCTATGCTTGATTCCCTTGGAAATCCACATGCACGCTCTTTATGCGCCCTCTCATTCTCCTCTCTTTCTTCATCTGACATCATTGTGCCCCAGCTCGTATGGCTGTTATCTTCATCTATATCGTCAAGATCTAACCTACTTAGTGACATTGTTCTATGGTCATCTGTTAGAGCGCCCCTTGATTTACCTTCAGTTCCCTTTTGTCGGGATTTTTGAATGTTCTCTTGAGTCTTATATCTTACTCTGTCCCTCATCTGCCTATATAATTTCCCAAACCTCTGCTCTATATCCTGCCCTGTATTCTGCCCACCAGCCCATGCTTATCACGGCATTCCTTGCAATTCCCTTCAGGGCTGTTGTGACCATCTTTCTTCTTCCAATTGTTCTTGTGCTTCTATGGTCGCTATACTTCTGTGGCAGAAATATTCTACTCAGTGATCTCTTAATCCCCTACTCATGTCCATTTCTTCCTTTCTTCTCCTTAATTCCCTTAACTTCTTTTCCTCTCGCCTTTGTTGCAACCTACATCCTTTCAATCTTTGGGCTTCTGCCTCTTTTTGTTTCTCCTCTTCTAATCTCTCCTTCTCTTTTCTTATCTCACACCGTTTTTTTTCCACCCATTGCTTACATTCTTTGTCCCCTTTTTCTTTGCACATTCTCTGTTCTTTCTCTTTTTCTCTTTTCTCTTGCTCCTCCCTTTCCCGTACTACGTCAATGCCCTTATTGTCTATTTTGAGCAATATTTGTCCGCCCATCCATTCATTCTGTACTATTGTCATGCCTATAGCTGTATCCTTTGTTCCCGTCTGTTTTTCTGCCTTTTCCTCCATCTGTGTTTGTCTTGCCTTTCTTTTCTCTCATCACACTGTTTATTTTCATCACCTGTTAATATACTTTGTTGTTCTCTATTCCCACTCTCTTCTGAGGTGTCTTCACTGTTTTAAGCAAAGGGCTCATATATTGGATTAACATACCCCACTTCTGCCTTTAATTCCTTCAAAGGATAAAATCCCTTTTCTTTAACTTTATCATCTTGCTTTTCAGGAGGTAAAATAGGAGCCAAAGGTATTACACCTTCTCATTTATTCTGATCAAGCATCCACTCTCTCTGAACTGTATCATCTTTCTCAGTCTGATACATTTTCCAGAGTTCTAAAAATGCCAACCTTTTGTCTAATTTATTTACTTTCTGAGTGGCATGTAAGTATGTCGTTGTGACGCAATATCGATTTCGATAATGAACTCTCATGAGGCCATGACATAAGTGCTTTGTTAGTTGTGCCCTTCATCCATTCAGAATGGTATTTTCTAATTTTGTCTGTCTGTCTCTGCAATGTTCTGCATAGGTGTGAAACTGGTGTGTCTTCCATGGTGACAAGTGAATTCAGACAGTCAATACTTACCCAGTCTATTATTCTCCTTCCTAGATTTACTAAATATGTTGTTTTAATCTTTTTGAGCAAGCAGCACCAATCGTCACTCATAATCCATGAATCAAAATATTTGGAAAACATTTTACACCACTACTTTTCTCGTTCCTTCGTTTATACTTTCTATCAATTATTTTTTATATCGTTCTTGGTCTTTTAATATCTCAGGGTTCTTTGCTTTATTTATATATTGCTTTCATCTAGTTTTGACATTCTGATTGATGTCAATCCTTTATTTAAAAAGTGTACAAAAAATCACTTATTTATTTTTGCTTTAATTTGACATTTATCAGTTTAAGTATGCAAACATTTTATAAAAACATATTATTCCTTACACATGTGCACTTTAATTCGTTCCCCTATGTATGTCTTCTTTTACTGTCCTTAGTAAATGTATCTAATCTTTTATTGACTATGTCTCAGAGCTTAATACACATCCTTCTTATTGGATTTACGCCTCAGGAATCCCTTTTTTATTTATTTGGCATTTATAAAGCATGCATAGCCCAGAGGCATCTAGACGCTAAAACATAAGAGATTGGTTACAAAGCAGTGGGGTTACGCTTCAACATACACGTTACATAATACAAATACATTCAGCAGAACAGATATACAATAAAGTCATTACATCTCTGTTGTGGCGTAATTAAACACAGTGAAGGTGCTATGGGTGCTATAGGTGCTAGTTGCTAGAGGTGGTGGACTTGGATAACTAGTTTCACTATAAAGGTTGGACGATAAGGAGTAGGCTATCTAGCCGAGATTTAGTATCTCATTGTTGGGAGTCTAGGCTGAATAGTCTAGTTTGAGAGCTTTTTCGGAATAACCACAGGGATGGTTCATTTCTTAATTGTAGTGGCAACGTGTTCCACAGTTTGGCGGCTACTACCGGGAAACTGGACCCACCTGCTTTCACTCTCTTAAATCTTGGTGGGGCGATGAGGTTAGTGTAAGAAGTTCGGGTGGGTCTGTTGGATTGAGTTCTGATAATTTGGTTACTCAGATAGGCTGGTGCATTGTTGGCAAGGCATTTGTAGGTAAGAGTGAGAATTTTAAATTTGATCTTGTCATGGACCGGAAACCAGTGGATGTGTTGTCTGGTCGATGAGATGTGCTCGTTCTTAGGTATATTCAGCACAGCTCTGATAGCGTTATTTTGTACTACCTGGAGTTTTTTTGTATTTCTGATACTGGTACCTGCAAATATTGAGTTGCAGTAATCTATCCTCGAGAGGATCAGTGCTCTTGCTAATGTGATGCTATTGTCTGTTGAGAAGAAGGCTCTGCTAGATCTAATAAGTATGGATGTGTAGGCTGCAGACGAGACATTGGCATTGACCTGTCTGGTAAGGGTGAGGGAGGAGTCGATGTAGACCCCTAGTGTTTCTATTTCTTTGGCAACATTGATTGTGTTGCCATCAATGTTGAAGGATTTGTATTGTTTTGGCAGATTATCTAACTTGGATTTGTTTCCTATTAGGATCAACTCTGTCTTGTCATCATTGAGGCATAATTCATTTTGGGCCATCCAAGCCTGGATGGCAAGGTAGATTTTGTTGAGGTTGTAGGTGTCAGTTTCATGACAGCCTTATATAGGTATTAGTATTTGCGTATCACCCGCATAATTGGTATATGTGATACCCATGTTGTCTAGTTTGTCGAATAAGAGCTTTGTGAAGGCGTTGTACCGTGTACTGGGACTGGGGAGGCGGCTGAAGAGAACGAAAAGACTCATTGTACACTTGTAAAGAAAAGATGGGATCCATTTGATAGCTTCAGGGGAGAAGTGGACTGCAGTTTTGAGGTGGTGGCATAAGATTTTATGGTTGACCAGATCAAAAGCTGCAGAGAGGTCTAGTAGGAGAAGGATGCAAAGGTTTCCTCTGTCCTTGAATTGGTCATTTGTATTTTTAAGTCCAGTAAAGCTGTCTCTGTTCCATGGCCGTGTCTGAACCCAAATTGGCTTAGTCCTAGAAGTTAGTTAGTTTCCAGGAATAGTTGGATCTGCAGGTAAGCTGCACGGTCGAAGATTTTTAATAAGAATGGGACTGTGGTAATAGGTATAAAATGAGTTGGGATATTAGGGTCCAAGGTCATTTTTTTTATAGCAACGGTAGTACCCAGGCTTCTTTTAGGTCATGGGTATGGAGCTGGAGGCGAATTAACTGTTGATAATAGTGGTGATGAGTGGAGCTAGTTCGTATGCACATTCTTTTATCAGTGTGGCAGGACAAATGTCACCTTTGCATCTTGACAGTTTTAGCCCTTAAATAATATTGATGGTTTCTGCTGTGGTTACTGCCCTAAGCGTACATTTGTTAGTCGCGGCTGGTTCTAGAGTCGAGGGTATAGTCTGGTAGGCAGGGCCAGGTTGAGTTTGGTGTTTTTAATTTCGATTTTGCTTTGCAGAAGGGTGATTTTGTCTGCTAGCGCTTTTTACACATTAGTGCACCATAGCTGGTCTTTGATGGAGTGGTCCGGGGCTGGAGCAGGTGATTCCAGCTCACAAAGTATGGCGAATAATTCCCTAGGGCTTGATTGAGCATTCTGGATTCTGATATTATATAGGTTACTTTTAGCTTTGGTGATGCTTCCTTATAGCCATTAGCTAGAGTCTGGAAGAGGGTTTTGTTTGTCAGTGTTGGTGAATCTCGCCGGCTGCATTCGGCAGACCTTTTGGTTCCTCCCAACGTTTGTAGGTCTGAGGTGAACCATGCATTGGCATGAACTTTAGGTTTTGCTTTTTTGGATTTCAGGGGAGCAACTTTATCCACGGCTGTTAGCATAGTTTTATTGTACAGATTGACTAGTAAGGATGGATCATCATCCAGGTAGGTGGAGTTTGCTAGGGGCGCTAGGAGGGGGTGCATGTTGTCGCGATTCATATTTTTTAAGCTTCTAGATGGTCACGTGGGTGTGAATGTGGGAAGTTTAGCAGGTTTGGTTATAATGGTGGTGGAGAAAATTATGGTGTTATGGTCGTACCATGGTGATGGTGTGTTAGAAACAAATAATTGACACAACAGGTAAAGGCTTTAATGCCATAAAGAAAGCGCTAGGAGAAAAAGGCCTCATGATTCTTCAAAATAGGTATGTCCTCGATTTAACAACAACCATGGAGGGTGGCGTATGGGTAAAAATAGTACTGTCTTACTGTACATACACACCTACCCAACATGAGGAAAATGGGACCCTCACAGAGGCCATAACATTGTTAACAGCTCTCCACACTAAGATGGTAGAGGGGGGTGGAAGAAGTACTGGATGACAAATAGTTCTCATATTTATTTCCTGGATCCCCTCCTGACTGGCTAATGCATTCAAAATACCAATAGCCATACTAGTGTTAGCGCTATTGGGATGCTGGATCCTGAGAATAGCCATAAACCAATGCAAGAAGACAGCTAAAAAGGCAGTAGGGATGAAAATAGTGATAAACTTGGATGCTCATGTCATGAATGCACACACACTACACTGATGAATGGACACAGGGGATCAGAGGGCACTGCAACTGCATAGCCCTATTGAGGACCCACACTTGTACACACCACATATTACTGGTAATTTTAGCATACCAGAATGTATGAGAGGGCAAGGGATATGTGCCACAGGCAATCAAAACAGAGGGGGTAGGATTGGGTACTACCACTAACCAACCCTACTAAAATAAACTCATGCTTCTGCATAAACCTCTAAAACTCTGAAATAAACACAACCATACCCCTACAGTATAAGAAACCGCATGCACTTCACTACAGCACAACAACAAAATAAAACCCACATGGTGGCTACCAACCGAAAAACACACCTAGGTTCAGTGAATGGTGTAAACCAAACTGAAGCTGCCAACAGCACATCAGAGCTCTCTTGCTCTTTTCCTCTACTCGGTCCTACTAACCTATCCCACCTCCTGCCCCCCTGCTTTGCAGAACAGCCACAGTGCCAAGAAACCATGCAGGTGGCAACAGTGTGTGATATAAGAACCTTTAACATAACACAGCATAACACCTACCTCTTTTGGATATAATACAAAGTCCTATCATCCCTCTAGGATCGAAATGTTGTCCCCGAGATCCTCGTAATCACGTAGCATGTTGGCTATTCTGCAAACCAGATTGGGAGTGCTGCTATATGAACTGGAGTGGGGATGAGCATATAAAATATTCAGCTGATACGAGATGGTGATATAAGATATAGGGCCTCATTACGAGTTGGGCGCAAAGGGATACCAGCCACCGTTATGGACACTGGTGCCGGTAATCCCTTTGTGGCCTTTTCCGAGTTCCCTTAGCGGGTCCCTTCCTTAACGCCTGGTTTTACCAGGCGTTAAGGACGGGACCCGTTAAGGGACTTTAGAGCTAATAACGGTACCGCAATTTGCGGTACCGTTATTAGCGCCTTCCCCTTCCCATTGAGCCCTATGGGGGCTCAAATGGGAATGGGGAATGGCTTTTTCAATGGGGACTTACCGGTCCCGCAAAGGTTGGAATAGACCGGTAAGTCCTCATTGAACGAGGGCGGACTCGGTACCAGTATTGGAGGTAGTCATGGCACTAATAGCGCCATGATTACCTCCAAACTCGGAATGAGAGCCCATAGACTCCCAAGGTATCTTACTGCGGGGAGGGCACAAGAAGAGATGTGGTCGAGGACTTGACCATAAGGGGGACTGTCAATAGGCAGATGAATACATCATTCTTCACATCTACCTCTCCCCTGCCTCCATATCGTAGAAATGAGAGGACTACTTCATTTATGGCATCAGCCTCTCCCCTACGTCTATACCACAAGTAAAGAGAAACGCTATTCACTAAGACAAACCTACCAACCTCATCCAGGAACAATATATGAAGAGATGAATCTGCAAAGTCAAGAAGAAATTAACATGCTGTAATTGAAGATCATGAGAGCAAGTGCCAAACTGACACACAAAGATACAGTGGACATTAAGCAAATATACATTCACCATGAAGAAGCAAAGACACGAGGTCAAACGTGCATTTAGACATGAAGAATGTTAACTGCAAAATATAGATATGAGTGAAATAACAATCAATATATACGCTGAAACGCAAGATGAACAATATACACATAAAACTTGCTAAACGTAGAAATGCAACAGTAACGAGTGGTCAGTTTGCATAAAATGGACGGTGAAGCCACGTTAGAGTGAATGGGGAGCCTTGAAGAAGCCTCGAAGCTGGAAGCTCCAGGGAGATTCGACTTGCTGAAATTAGCTAAACTACAGACCTTTGCAGGCCAGAACGTGGTTGCACAGCCCCCTCCAAGGTTACTACGAAAAGGGAGGTTTGGATGGTTCCGAAGAACAACAGAAGATAATAATTCCCAAGTGTTAGGCAGATCTCTAGAGAACAAACATTTGATGTCCAGGTGCCCATTAATTAGAATCTTAATACTGCATGAGGACTAGCTCGACCAAGTCTCAAGTGGTCAGAGAGAATACAAGTTAAAATCCTACTAAAAGTCAAGTAGACTATACGTGTCCTATAGTTGGAAGACAGTGGGCCTCATTACGAGTATGGAGGTAGCCATGCCTTAATGAGGACATGGCTGCCTCCATACCGGGTTCCAGGTCCTGGTCCGCGAAAGGGGACTTACCGGGCCATTCTGACCTTGGAGGGCCCGGTAAATCCCTTTTGCGGGACCCGGACCCGTTACTTCCCCATTCCCATTTCAGCCCCCATAGGGCTCAATGGGAATGGGGAGGGTGCTAACATCGGGCCCGTTGATAACGGCCCATTGTTAGTACGCTCTACAGCTAGCGGGTCCCGCTAAGGACGTCTGGTCAGACCAGACATCCTTAGCGGGTCCCGCTGCAGACCTCGGAATAGGGCAGCCCGTAATGAACGGTGCCGGTCCCGTACCAGCATCGTTCATTACGGGACCGCCAGGGTCCTAATGAGGCCCAGTGTCTATTCATTAACTCCAGACACTGATAGGCACCTGCCCTCAGTCCCCACAGATTCCCAGAACAATCGACGCTGGACAAGGCCAAGTACAAAGCTAGATGCCCTGGCTCGATGCCCTGGACATGAGGGATGGTGTCTTATTCAGTTGAAAGAAGCAGTTCTTTGATATCAGTCCCCCTACCATTATTTTTGCTAATGTACTGCTGACCTGCCAAGTGCCCAAGGTTGGCAAGACCAAAGCAAACCAATCACAGTTCTCAAAATGATGCTGCCATTTAATTGTTGGAGTAGCCAATTATCTGTTGTTAAGATGATATCTTCCTTACTTGTATCAATTTAGGGGTGGTCCAAGGTGGGGCCATCAGATAGTTATATTCAATCAAAAGTTGAAAGCGCATGTTTCCTATATGTAGTTCATTCTCCTACCAATCCCTCTGACCTGTAGGTTTTTGTAACCAAGGTTGAACAGTGACGCCAGTTGTGACTTATTTTTGTTTTATAATCCACTATTTTGCATTGTAAGGAGAGAGAGCTGTGGAGACTTGAGTGCTTACTGCTGTCCCCGTTTTATGTGGATTGTTAATCAAACAGGCCTTTGCCATTTACTTTTGACTATTTCCGTCATTGGGTGCATGATTTCTTGGCCCGTCTGTTCCACTAGCGCTGGGACTTTCCAGGGCTCTTGTACAATTTCACAATTATGTCAAGCTTACCCAACCCTGCCATTATCATGTTGTTAGCTACTGGAGCTCTGTCCAGAGATAACAATCAATTGTGTTTCTGTGAGGTCATTTTGAAGGTTAGCCCCAGGACTAGCAGCGTCTAAGAATCTGCCTTCCACTGTCATAAACATGCCACTCTTGGTACACTCCTTTATAGCCACATATTACTGCATAACATAAATTCACACCACAACCTCCCTCTGCTCTATCATCCCCTGTAGTACTTTATACCGCAAACCAAGACTGAAGCTGCCTGCTTTACTACCCTTCTTGCCCTCTCTCCAATTCACGCAATCACCTTCCTAAATTAATTAAGTGAAAAGCAGGACCAGGATTCAAACCTGCTCTGTGTTGTCCTGCTTTCAAGACAAACACATTGCCCTGAGCTATCCTTCCTTGCCTCTTACTCATCCTCCATAGCCTTTGGAGTAATGATTTGGCTATAAAGCTTCCAGTTTGTTTTTCCTCCACTCTAAGCACATGTTATAACTTTGTTTTTTGTTTTGTTATACTACATTTTAATCGCTATATATGGACAAATGTGTTTCGCAATTTACGACTTGGGTACAAGTTTCCAACTTTTATTGGAGGGGGAAGGGGGCAGTGGATCCCTCCCAAACCGTCCTTAGTTTGGTTGTTCTTGCTACGTTTTCTTGCACAGTATGACATGGGGCTACTTTGAGAAAGTGTTCTAGAGCCTTTTTGAATCTCAGACTGGGGTCAAGGGGGCAATCAGAGGTGACATGATGGGGCAGGGTAAAGAGAGATGCAAACCAAGTAGACATTTTCATTGGACAAAGAAAGCAATATATAGGTATATATTAATTACAGGACCTGTGGCAGCGGCCCTGTAGTTGTGGTTAAGTTGCTCAACTCATACTAAGAGCACTTTTTTGGTGGCTTATAACTTTGTTCCCCCTTGACAAATCCTTACCAAACTTTGCAAAAAAAGTATATGGCCCATCTGAATTTTGGTGAGGTTTCATCAAGGGGAGGGCAAAGTTATAGGCGGGGTCCCAAAATGTCTGTTTTTTCCATAGATGCAATGGGGAAAAAAAATGTTGCTCGTGTCTGCAGCCCAAACCGCTGGATGGATCGTCACCGGATTTGCGGCAGGAGCAGCGACTTGGTCCCAAAAGCGTGATTTTGTAAATCCATCCAGTGTTTTTTTTTTTAAACGGGCCAAAAGTAGATAAGAAAGAAGTTGTGATATCTGGGTTCGGTCCAGGGACTCACTTCCCTGTTCGGCCCGTGGACAGGAATTCGATTGGCCTAGAGGGCAACGTGATGTCCGTGGACATCGGACGCGCCCACTGATTGGATGGTAAAAAGCAAGAAGTGTGTCAGGTTTTTGGAAAAGCCCACCATGTTGGATTCACGGACAACCTCTCATGTCCACAGACATCGTGGTAAAAACATTAAAAAAACCCAACATTGCCCTTGTCACACTTCTCAAACAATCTCTTGGGAGGTGAGGGGCGATGAGGATGGGTTATGGCCGCAAGAAGCCAAAATACAGGTGTTTTCATCCCTGAAGTCCGCAAACAGTCCGCATGTTCAGGTACAGTCCTGTGGTGTTCGCAAACACTTCAGATGTTGAGGGACATCTCTGCCTATTTCTGCACTAAAGG
Organism: Ambystoma mexicanum; assembly: GCF_040938575.1. Classification (NCBI taxonomy): domain Eukaryota; kingdom Metazoa; phylum Chordata; class Amphibia; order Caudata; family Ambystomatidae; genus Ambystoma; species Ambystoma mexicanum. Next base: position 93,003,321 of record NC_090932.1, read on the forward strand.
GTTGGTGAAAAGCAGTTCTTGGATGGCTTATAACTTTGGCACCAATCAATGAAACTGCATGAACGTTTGGAGGTCATTCTACACCTGGTTATGAATGGTTTTGGAAAGTGTGGAGCTGTTTTGTCAATAGGGATCAAAATTAGATGGGGGGTCCCAAAATGTTGTGAAGGCTTATAAATGTGTTGCCATTTGCCGAATCTACACAAAGGTTTGCAAAAAGATTTGAGATCTAGGTATACATTTTTTGTAAAGTTTGGTGGGATTTTGCCAAGACAGGGCTAAATTATAGGGGGGGGGTCTCAATACTTTTAGATCGCTTATAACTTTGTTGCGGTTTGATGGATATGGACAAACGTTTTCAGAAGGATTATAGACCCAACCTTGAACGTTTGTGTAAAGTCTGAATGGACTTGTCAAGTGTGGGCCAGGGCGGATTTCCTGCAAACTCGTGTAACGACCAATAGCAAGGTCCTTAAAGCATGGTTTTACAAATGTGCCTCTGTTTTATTTTTTGACAAGTGTCATTCTTAAGTAGTAGTACATTCGTTAATAGATTAAGTAGTTTGTGCGAGCACTCCCGATCTCCCCTGACATCTTGAGACCAACGTTATAAACACAACCCCTTGTAGCGACTTCTCATCAAAATAATTTCACATGTGATGTCTGATGTCATCAATGATATTTGTGGTGTCATCTTTGATGCGCGCTTGCTGCTACCGAACATGCAGTTAAGCTAGTTTAGCGAGTTAAGTGCTCTTTCCAAGATCTCTGTGCAGCCTGCCCTCATAGCTTCGAATCGCTCCATTGGCCCGCCCATCCATACACTGAGTACCGTTGACTTGGGTGAAAACGACAGCTGTCATTCTAGTGCTTAAAAACGAGGACGCTTTAGCCCAAATCGTTTCAATTGACAGTGTCCGTTTTCCTATCCTTGCTTCTGCTTTTCCCTTCGCTATAGACCAAAGTTTGGTTACCCCGGACAGGGATGCAATATGCCATTTTCCAGACAAGCCCAGTGCCGCAAGACCACTATGGCGACGATAAGCACCGAATTAAAGCTTATTAACATAACATATGAAAGTTTATGGTACGGTCTGAAAATTAATTTAAGAAGCAGCCCGTAAGTCTCTCTATGCGGCCGCCTCGAGAGTCCAGTTGTGCTTTTGGGATCCTTCTGAAAACATCAATAAACTGACTGGAAGGATTGATGCGCCCCAATAACTCAGAAGTTCATTATTGCGAGGGAGGTCAGTGCTTGCAGTTTTGATTTTGATCTTTGTGCATGCCTGTGTAACTACAGTCCGAGAAGTAGGCAATCTGCGTTGAACATACATAGAGCAGGCTCAGATTATACAGTTCTTGACACCTGTCCCCATCTTAACCTACTTAGCAACCATCAGTTGCCATCACTGGAGGGCTTCAATTGCATAAGGGATATCAAATCAAAAATCACACCTGCGCTCAGCAAACGGTAAAAACCGAACTGAAGCTGGCAAGAGCACATCACAGCTCCCTTGCTCGTTTACCGCTGAACCCTACTAATCTGCCCCTCGCCCCCTTTGCATTACAGATCCACAAGAGCGCCAAGAGACCACGGAGGTGGCAACAGTGCCCAGTATAAGAACCTTTAACATATAAACTGTTACCCCCTTAAGATGAAGGGGGGCGAGGCAAAGCAAAACCACACGAGGAAGAAGTCTGATTGTCCTCACTCACTTACAATGGGGTTGCAGGAGTTGCACTCAAAGATCCCTGCACCCTCTCTGCATCGTGACGCATCTGTGTCCCACTCCTCTGCACCCAGAGGCAAGTGCAGGGGAGTTAAACAGCACCTTGGTGCTGCTGGTAGTGTGCTGCCACATTCATCAGGACCCTACTCCTTTCGGTTAGCAACTGTGTCACACGGAGCGGCACCCTCCTATATTCAGCAGCGCCATGGCATAATGAGCAGCACTGTTGGCAAATTAAGGAGAAGCTATGGCACAATTATCTTCTTGCCCGTCCTATTGATCAGCACCCTGCCACTTTAAGGAGCTTCCCTGGCATATTGAGCAGCACCCTGCCATTTTAAGGCGCTTCCCTGGCATATTGAGCAGCACCCTGCCACTTTAAGGAGCTTCCCAGGCATATTGAGCAGCACCCTGACACTTTGAGGAGCTTCCCTGGCATATTGAGAAGCACCCTACCACTTTAAGGAGCTTCCCTGGCATAGTGAGCAGCACCCTGGCAGGTTACTGTGTGCCCCAGGCATATTGGGCAGCACCCTGCCACTTTAAAGATTATCTGTGAGGACCTGCTTTCGAACCTTGATTCTAACATTCCTTGTGTTCTCATTTTGCTTGATCTCTCTTCTGCCTTTGATACTGTCAACCATACCATCCTGCTCAACCGTCTCCGTGATAACCTGGGTATCACTGGTCAGGCTCTGGCGTGGCTGACCTCTTTCCTCTCCAATCGACCCTCCCAGGTCCAACTTGGGTCTTTCCTTTCTGACATCTTTTTCTCTACCTGTGGTATCCCCCAGGGCTCTAACCTCTCCCCCTGGCTTTTCAACCAGTATCTGGCACTTCTCGCCCACCGCATCGCCGCTCTCTGCCCCTACTTTCAGTGCTATGCGGATGATACCCAGCTCATTTTCAGGCTACCCTCGGCCTCTTCTTCTCTTTCCCTCATCTCTGACTGTCTTTCTGCTATCCAGGACTGGTGCACCGCCAATGACCTCTGCCTTAATGCCAGTAAGACTGAGATTCTACTCATCGGCACACCCACTCCCTCCTTCCCTGCAGGTCTCTGGCCAGCCTCTCTTGGCCCTCTTCCTGCTCCTACCTGCAAGGCAAAAAACCTCGGGGTCATCTTCGACTCCACACTCTCCTTCTCTCCTCACATATCAGACGTCTCTAAGAAGTCACACTACCAGCTACACCTCCTCAGAGGTATCCTTCCTTTCCTCTCCTTCCCCCAGAAGCTCACTGTCTCTAGAGCCCTGGTTCTCTCGAAGCTTGACTACTGTAAAAGCCTCTATCAAAATCTGCCTGCCTCTACTCTCCTCCCTTTGCAACTCATCCAGAACAGGACTGCAAGACTTGTCCTTGGCCTCAAGCCCAGGGACCGTATCTCTCCAGGACTGAAATCACTACACTGGCTCCCAGTGACTGCAAGGATCAAGTTCAAAACCCTCTGCATTGTCCACAAGGCCTTTTGGGGCCTTGGGCCAAAATATCTTCAACTCTCTCTTCCTAAATATCTTCCTTCTCGAGCTCTTCGCTCATCCGCCTCCAACTCCCTCAGGGTCAGCCGCTTCTCCAAACAACGAGTTGGTGGCAGATCTCTCGCCGTTGCAGGGGCCTCCCTCTGGAACAGTCTTCCTGCCTCCCTGAAACTTGAGGAGAACCATCTCCGGTTCCGGAAGCACCTCAAAACCTTCCTTTTCGCCTCCTCTTTCTCTCCCCCTCTCCCCTGCTAAAGTTATTGAAACTGCACTGAATCTGCAACTGGGCCACTCGCCGTTCTCGGTCCTTGGCCCAGCCACTCTCCCCTGCACTGCCTCCCTGGCACCCCCTGCACTACGGGACTGTGTCTGTATCCCACAGCCCCCCCATCCCAGCACTTATCTGCACTTACTCGCACTGCCACTAGTTGGCCCTTGTTTTTTTTCTTCCTATATGCTATTAACCCTGTAATGCACTTCCCCTCTCCCTTCCCCCCACTGCACTTCTCCCTTTCCCCTCTACCCTTGCACTTGCACGATCTGAATGACACCTGGCCTAGTAGGATCGTTGTCTGTCTCCCCTTGTTTTCCCCCCTTGCCTCGTCGCGCCTTGAAACACTTGTGTATAGGCGCGTTACAAATGCCATATCATATCATATCATATCCCCTGGCATATTGAGCAGCACCCTGCCACATTAAGGAGCTCCCCAGGCATATTGAGCAGCACCCTGCCACTTTAAGGAGCTCCCCTGGCATATTGAGCAGCACTGGTACCAGCGCATTTACCAGCACTCCATCATATTGCAGTTCCTGGATCATACTGAGTAGCATCCAGGTGTATAAAGCAGAATGCTGGCATACCACGCAGTACAAGGGCATATTGGGCATCTGCAACACCATGGCAACATTAACAGGCAGCTGCTGTGGCTGGCATTATTTTGGCATCCCTAGAAAAACTCAGACATTTCTGCCCGTAACCAGCATTAGTGAGTAGACGTTGGCAGATGGAAGAGAATTCTGGCATATTGGGCAGCAACCATGTCAGATTGAACAGCACTGCGACCCACTGGTAAACAGCATGGCACATTGAGATGAAACATTTTCCTGGGAGCATCCTGATATGTGCAATACCCCCGGGAATATAGAAGGAGCTTATATTTATGGGTTTCCGTCTGGCATTAACATGGCAGCAACTATGTGGGTATTTTGAGTTCTGGCACTGGAAATAGGAGAGCACTATATTCCCTGGCACAGTCAATGAAACAAGTGAAATCTTTCCTGGCACAGGATGGATGATGGCCATTTGTCTGTGGGGCAGATTACACTAAGCTTTGTTTCTTTCTGGGAGGGTCCCAGGTCTGCGGGGCATCGAATCTGTCAACTGGTGCCAGAATTTACAAATGGATATATATTTATATATATATATATATATATTCAAGGAACACACTTTAGTTTTAGGGAAGTTAAGGTGAGAACCTAATGCAAAAACAAACCTGGAAATTCAGCTAAAGCCACCTTAACTTCGCGCCCTGTTGCGCAAACTATGTACACGGTATACAATGATGACATCACAGATCACATCGCTGATGACATCACTCATTATATGTTGTATGGGAACACTGATTATTTTACAAATCACATCACTGATTGCATTGTATATAACTGATTACATCAATAATGGAGTTAGGCATAAAACCATTTATAAGTTAGCTCATGAAATCTTTGATTACCATAATAACAATTTAGGCCGTGGACTTGGCCATGACAAAGGCTGGGGTCACTGGCCAGCACCAAAGGCCATAGCTAGTGGTCAGTTAGTGTTAAAAAATCCCAATGTGCATGGTTGAAAGCCATGCCTAGTAGCCAGTCACTGTTTTAAAATATACAGTGGGCAACGTTGAAAGCTGTAGTCAGTGGTCATGGCTAAAGGCCATAGCTAGTGCCCATCAATATGTCTGAATATACAGTCGGCACAGCCAAAGGCTGTGGCCACTGGCTAGTATTGTGTTGAAAACCATGGCTAGCGGCCGATTAGTGTATATAATATACAGTAGGCATGGTGGAAGGGCATAGCTAGTGGCTGGTTAGTGTTGTATAATACACAGTGGGCATGGCCGAAGCCCATCGCTTATTGCATTTTATTATTTTAAAATGTACAGTGGACATGGCCAAAAGATGTACAAACTGAACAAGGTCAAAGGCCATGGGCAATGGCCCATTTATTTGTTAGAATATATAGTGGGCACAGTCAAAGATTGTGGCCACTGGCCAGTATTGTGCTAAAATCCATGACTAGTGCCTGTTCAGTGTATATAATATACAGTGGACACTGTTGAAAGCTGCATCCCCTGGTAAAGGCCAGAATCTATGGTTGGTGGCATGTTAGTGTTTTAAAATATTCAGTGCACTTGGGTAAAAGTTGTGGCCATAGTCCATAACTGAAGGCCATGACTAGTACCCATTCATGTGTTAAAATGTATTTGGCCATGCACGCTGACCATGGCTGAAGTCCATGCTTAATGCCAGATACTGTTGTAATGTAATTAGTGATGTCATCAGTGATGTGATCTGTGATCTGTGATGTCATCATTGTGGTCCTAGTCTGTGCAACAGGGGGCAATAAGTTAAGGTGGCTTTAGTTGAAATTCCAGGGTTTGGTTGCATTAAGTTCTCACCTTAACATCCCGGCAACTAATGTTTTTTCCTTGAATTTCAAGGGTTTTGTTATTCCATAGATTTCACTGTCCATTTTAAAACGCTACCAGACCACGAGCCACAGCCTTTGGATTGCAGGCTTTGAGAACTCACAATGTTTTCAGGCAATGCGCAGTGAGATAACATTATTTGCCATGGAGCACACACTTTGGTTAAGCAGTGTTCTCCAAGCGGTACACCCCTTTTTGGCACCATCATTATGGCACGGGCAGATTTGGCATGCCCATTCCACAGCACTGCTGATTTTGGCACACCCTTTTCGGCGTGAAAGCCATTCCGGCACCGTTATTTTGGTGCAAGGGATGTTTGGACGTGGCTGACATTGCAGCCACGTCTAAATGCTCTCATGCCAAAGAAGATTGCAGGGCTGCATTGCAACAAACCTCGCCACCTCCCACTTGCGTTGCTTTTCTTTTAATTAGATTAAATTAGTTAAATAAAAAATACATACAGCCTTGAAACCTGGTCTGTCAGAGCGCAAATCCCAGCATTTGACCACAAGGTCAATGATAAAAGGCTACGTGTGTAACTTGTGAAAATCCAAACAATAACATCATTGTAGCATAATGGTTCAGTGCTGCGTCTTGAACTCAGTATAAATGTGATTTTTTAAATTTCATTTTTTCACTTTTTTTAAGGTTGCCCAGAAACGTGCCCTTTTTGAATACATGTGTAGTGTAAGGGGGAATGTGTGGTGTGAGCGTGTGCATGTCATCTGAGAGGGTGTGCATGCAATGTGAGTGTGTTTGATGTGAGGGTGTGTGTGTGTGTGTGTGTGTGTGTGTGTGTATATGGTGTGAAGTTGGTTGTGAGGGATAGTTGAATGCAGTTTATAATGTTGCAGTAAATAAACGTGTTTCATGTTTAATACGGGTTTGATTCTGTAACGACAGTATAATACATGTTGCATCCTGTTTTATAATGTTGCAGTAAATAAATCATTTTCACATTTAATCCATATTACAAAATTCAACGTGCCTGCAGGTTCATGCCAATTGCGACCTCTCACGCCAAAACATCCTTGTGCCGAGAGGTCTCTGCCCCAACTGGCTGCGTCTAACTGGGCGCGCCCACACAGAACCTGCAGCAAAAAAGTCACACTGTAACGGCATGCACCTAACTGGCCATGCCAAAATGTCCTGTCCCATGCTCCAAGCCCCTTCTTTTATGGCCGGTCTCTTGGGGACTGCTGTGATACATCACACAACCGCAACTAACCACATTTAAGCAGAACGAAAACAGGAAAAATGACCGGCTGCAAGAATACCATATGCCCAGGTACTTTCTGCACCCATAGCGAAAATCAAAAGCTGACACCCATGAATATACGCACAGTACTGCTTAGCTTCAAAGTGAGGAAGGGGCCAGCCCACTCAAGCCATGTTTCTCTAAGTGGTCTTGTAAATCTGCCTAATTTATTAGGCACCATGGCCTGAGGGGGCTGACCATTTCCTCAGTTTGAAGCTAAGCAGGGTCAGTCCTGGTTACTGCATGGATGGGAGACCTGGTTCACCAGTGATTTTTCTCCCTCGATGTCACTGAAGCCGTAAAAATATCTATTTTTTATTATGTATAAAACATTGCAGGCATTGAGAACTCCCAATGTTTTTAGTTAATGCCCTGTCGGGTACAATTATTTGCCGAGGATCACACACTTTGGTTAAGCAGCGCGCTACAAGCCCCTTGTTTTATGGCCGGTCTCTTGGTGACCATTGTGATACATTGCACGACCCCTCCTACCTGCAATTAAGCGGCACAGAAAAGGGTAAAAAATGATCAGCTGCATGAATACCATATGCCCAGGTACTTGTGCCCCCATAGCAAAAATCAAAAGCTGGCACCCATGAATATATGCACAGTAAGTAGCCACATATTTTAAAGTGAAATATACAAATGTAGTTCAATTGACCTTCTCCTTAGAAGAAATTGCGCAAGACAAAACAGCATTGGAAATTTATAAAAGGTAATCAACACCAGAAAAATCACTTGAGTTAAGTGCTGCGTCTCAAACTCCTTAAGGCCAGGGTTCTCTGATAGCAGTGTTCAGCATAAATGTGATTTTCTTAAATTTCATTTTTTTTGTTTTATAAAAGTGTGGTTGCTGTGTGTTATGAGAAATTTAAAACTAAGAAAACATACAGCATTCAGAATCGTGGACTGTCTGCCATCCATGCAGTAACCGGGAGTGACCCTGCTTAGTTTCAAAGTGAGGAAGGATCCAGCCCCCTTAGGCTATGTTTCTCTAAGTGTTCTTTTAAGTGGGATGAATATATTAGGCCAGATGGCCTTAGTGGGCTCCCCCTTCCTCACTTTGAAGCTAATCAGAGTTTGTCCAAGTAACTGCAGGGATGGGAAACCCACAGTTGCTGTAAAAATACCTATTTTTTAATATTGACTGGGAGACTACAATTACCAGAATGCAATTCAGCAAAAGGCAAAAGGCAACAAAATGTCTCTAAGTGCACAAACTTCAAGGACTGAAAGTAGCACGGTTTTAAAAAAAGTAAATAATTCATATGCCCATTCGGTCGACCATCCATGCAGTAACTGGAAGTGACCACCCTCTACTCCTTAGCTCTCTCTCTTCATTTGGCCTTAAAGACTCTGTGCTCAATTGGTTCTCCTCTTATCTTTCTAGTCTCTTGGGATGGCTGCACCTCTCCTACCTATCCTCTCAACCACGGTGTTCCTCAACGCTCTGTCTTTGGCCCCTTTCTCTTCTCACTCTACACTTCCTTCTTAGCTCCTATTATCTCCTGCTTTGGTGTCTCACACCATTTCTATGCTGATGATACCCAGCTCTTCCTCTCCTTCTCCTCCTTCTCTCATGACATCCACCATAAGCATTTTTCTTGCCTCTCTGCTATTAAATCTTGGATGTCTTCTCACTCCCTTACTCTAAATGCAGATAAAACCGAAGTCCTATTCTTCCCTGCCAACACACTGCCTCCTCCCTCCCCTCCTCCTTTCATTTTCTTTCCGCCTTCCCAACTCCCCTTCTCTCCTCACGCCCGCAACCTTAGTCTTCACAATGACCCCACCTCTCTCTTCCTCACCACATTTCTCTCACTGCCAGATCTTGCCGCTTTCACCACTACCACATCTGTAAAATTCGACCCTTCCTAAACTTTCAAGCTAAAAAACTCTTAATCACCTCCCTCATCTTCTCCAGGCTCTTCTACTCAACTCACTAGGTTGGCTCTCATTTCACTCCCAGATCAAAATTAATTTCCTCTGTCTGGTCTTCAAATCCCTCTATGGTCTTGCCCCTCCCTACCTATCCTCCCTTCTGACCTTCTATACTCCTTCTCGTTCACTGCATTCTGCTGATCTTTTCCTTCTCTCTCCTCCTTCTCCACCCTGTGCCCCTTCTCGCTTCCGCTCCTTTCAACTTCTCGCTCCTTTCCATTGGAACTGCCTTCCTCTCCCCATCCTCTCTACGACCTCCTACCCTTCATTCTGCACTTCTCTAAAATCTTATCTCTTCCATTCACCCCTAGCATCTTTTTGCTTCCTCTCTTACTTCTGATTCTACCTCTACCCACTCCTCCTACTCCCTCTCTCACTTTGCTCCCTCTCCAATAGTGCCTAACCTCATCAATATTGCAAATTGTTCGTTGTACTGTTTTCTGGTTTTGATTCAATTGTTATGTAATGCTTATTGTATTTTGCTTGTTCCTCTTGGAAAGCGCTTTGGCTTAAAGAGCTTTATAAATTAAAATAAATACAAATACCCTCCTTAGCTTCAAAGCAAGAAAAGGGACGGCCCATTCCTCTAACTGGCCTTGTAAGATTGGCTCATTTATCAGGCAACATGGCCTGAGGAGGCTGGCCCCTTTCTCACTTTGAAGCTAAGAAGAGTCTGTGCTGGTTACTGCATGACGTTTTGTCACCCCAAACGTCACTATAAAATGTAACTGCGGGTACTTAACTACACATACCGCGGTTATCTATAGTCCTTTGTAACCTCAGATATAGAGGCAGTATCAGCAAAACAGCTGGAAACAAATGCTTCCCTGCCCCCCCAGGCCATCACCAAGTGCCCCCCTCACCTGTTCCAGTTTCCCGCACTCCCCAGAAGACCTCCTCATCTCCCCTGTCCTCTCCCTTTCACCCCAGAGCACACGCTGCTTCTGTGATGCAGTTTGCTTTCAGATGTCAGCTATTCGCGGCTATATCCGAGGCTACAGAAAGCATTGTGTTGCAGACTCGGTCCCTGGACCCTTCCAACTCCACATTTCACTCCGTGCTTTCTAGCCATGCCCCCAACTCACCCCTGATGTCATTTGTATGTTTTTTGACCTGCAAAAAGCGTTTTACTGCGTTTCATTTTCCCATAACCTCGGTTATAGCTGTGAATATCTCTTGCATCGAAAAAAATAAGATGGCGGTCGTTTCAATTCTGAAAACCATGATCCTGCAATGCACCATGGGAGCTATAACTATCATTTCTCAGGGAGGAGGCACCCCATTCTCCATCAAATTTTAAAATAACTATGGCACGGATCAACTCCAAACCATGCATGGATCGCGAGTCAACGCTTTGTGCCCAAGTTGTTTTGGACTTGGTTGAAATCCGTCCAGTGGTTTAGGCTGTGTGCATTGGCAAAAATTGACCTTTTCTGTCTATGGTAAAATGAATGGGAAGTAGGCTGCAAATTTGGAGAAACCTTTTTATGCTTAATAACCTTTTTATTTGTTAACAAATCTTTATGAAACTTTGCAGTATGGGGTTGGGGGCAGACTTTTAATCACTTTCAAAATTTCGGGCCAATTGGTTACTCGAATCAAAGGTTATATATTACAGGGCCTGCGGTAGCGGCTCTGTAGTTATGGTTAAGTTGCTCAACCCAAACAAAGAACACTTTTTGGGTGGCTTATAACTTCGCCCCCCATTAACAAGCCCTCACAAAACTTTGTAGAAAAAGTATATGGCCCCATCAGATCGATTCTGCAGAGTTTTGTGAGGTTTTGTTAAGGGGGCAAAGTTATAAGGGGGTCCCAAATTTAGTGTTTATCCCAAAGACGCAATGAAAAAAGGGTTTGCTCACACCTGCAGCCCAAACCGCTGGATAGATTTTCACCAAATTTACAGAAGCAGCAGCGGCTTGCTCCCGAAAGCGTGCTTTTGTAAATTTGGTGCAAATCCGTCCAGTAGTATTTTTTAAAACGACCAAAAAGTAGGTACAAAATAATTCGTGATATCTGGGTTCTGATTCGCATGCTGATTGGATGGTGAAAAATGTGAGGTGCATTCAATTTTTGGAAACCTCGCCATTTCAGATTTGCAGACAGCCGCCTGTGTCCGCGAACATCACAGTAAAAACATATTAAAAAAATATTTCACTTGTCAAACTAATGGAATTATGTTTGGGGAGGTGAAGGGTGATGGGGATGGGATGGGATATGATTCAAACAGACAAATGAACAGGGTCAATGAACCCGGTGCACACTCTTCTATAATGATTTTCGCACAATGGTCAACATTACCAGAACTTAAGCATGAACCAAATTTGTCTTTTTTTTCAATGCTTTAATACTTGACAAAAAATGTGTTTGAGCTAAAACATATATACAGGACATTCATCAATTCGAAAAACAGTATCTGCCCATGATACATTGGTGTTAACCCAAGATGATTAGCTTGGATCACAGTACAAAACATATCTACCCTTCAGTGAGGGATAACATTGAGACAAATGAAAAATTCCACAAAGTGTGGTTAATTACACAGATTTTACAGTGTGTGTGTTGGACATTGGGAAAAGGAGTCGAGACGACTGTGTTTCGTCCATTTCTAGCTACACTGTGTAGCTGCGAATTGGTAAGCCTTCATCAGGATGAGAAAAAAATTTGTAGTGTGAGGGTTCTGTTCGCTCTCTCAAGAAATGGACAGAGACATGTGTGTTAGAAGTGTGTGCTGGGTTCTGGGGGGTATTTCTTTTTTTTTAACCATGTTTATTTTAAACCACACACAGGTGACAACATTGTACAGATCAAGAAAACATTGCATATATACATAACCCCCCGTTATTTTCCCCACCCGTATACTGAGCTCCAATAGAGAGTTTCATCAGTCTGTGCCCTCTGCTTCAGCCCTGTACCCCTGACCCCCAATACGGCCTCCCCACCTTCCTGTCCCGGGCCTTCCGCCCTCAGGGGGACTTCCTCGGTGCCAAAAACCATCCTAACCTCTGGGGGTTTATAAGTTAGGGCCGGGAAGTGTTGATCATATTCCAAGAAAGGAGCCCAAATGTTCAGGAAGCGATGCAGGAACCCTGCCCTGGCTGCCAACATTTTTTCCGCAATCAGAATATCCCACATTTTCCCCCACCAAAGAGGCATAAAAGGTCCTTCAGTTGTTTTCCAGGTGCGGGCGACTGCGATTCTCCCAGCTAAAAGACACTGGGCCAGCAACTTGGCTCTCCTTCCAGATCTCAGGTAGACCCCCAGAACCGGGGCCCCCAAGAGAACAGGTTCTGGCTCCTATGGAATCGCTACTTGGGTAATGTTTTCGATGTGGCTAGGCATTGTCTCCAGATGATTTTTACCTTTGGGCATGACCACCAGATGTGGAAGAAGGAGCCCAGCTGTCCGCAAAGTCACCAACAGGAGCAGTCCCGGGCTCGGTTCATACGGTGAAGCCTAAGAGGGGGGGTAGTACCAGCACAAGAGGATTTTATAAGCACATTCCCTGTTGGTAATGCAAAAGGATGAAGAATGCGTCCATGTCCATATGTCCACCCATGCCTGATCCTCCGGGCGGTGTGCCACGTCTGCCTCCCACTGTGCCATATAAGGGGCCCTTGTAGAAAGAAAGTCTCCCTGTAGATGTTTATATAGGGTGGAGATCTTCCCCCGTGACGGGGGAGTCATGTAGGATCAATTCCAGGGAAGTGGGGGTGTGTGCCGCGGCTAGCCGAGTTAGAGGGTGGGAGCACCAATGGTGGAGTTAAATGGAGGGTAATCTATCCATTTCCCTGAGTTGAAAGGCCGCCTTACATTACTCAAAGTTGCGTGGTTGGCCCCCCTCGAAACGTCCCAGAGTTTCACGACCCCTCTGCAATCCAGTCTTTAAAGTTTTGGGGTTGGGTCCCAGTGGAGAATGCCGGGTTACCGAAGATTGGGGAGGATGGACTCTGGCCCATCGGTATACCCTTGCGTTTCAAGGCTCAGTCCCATGTGCACAGGGTATGTTTGGTGGAGGATAGCAATTTCTCCCATCGCGGCGCAAGATGTGTGGGAGGAAGCATAAGGGGAGAGATAAGCAAGATTGTTCTGCCTCCACCCATCTTGGACGCTCTGAGGCCATAAACCAAGCATGGGTGTGGGCTAACTGTGCTAACTGTGCTGCCACCTGGTACCCCCGCAGGTCGGGGACCCCCAGCCCTCCTAATTTGCCATTGCCCATCATTGTTTTCTGGGAAATCCTACCCTTCTTACCCCTCCAGATAAACCGAAGCACCTTCCTTTGCAGGCGGCGGAGTGCAGGGAGTGGGATTGCAACGCAGGGACGAGCAGGCATATAGGAACCTCGGAAGGAGGTTCATTTTACAGGCTGTAATGCACCCCATCAGTGAAATCTCTTGTGATGACCAGCGATCCAGGTCCCTCTCGAGTTCTTTAAAGAGTGGTGGACGTTTACACGGTACACCTCCCTCGGGCTCGCAGGAATATTAACCCCCAGGTAGGGAATCATCTTATCTTCCCAATGATTAGGGCTAAGAGAGTCGAGGGTTTCCCGTCCAACAAGCAGTTAATGCATTTCTTAATTTATAAAAACAAGGATCTCGCTACTACTAGGGGGAGATCAAAACAAGGTCTTACCGTGTTCGTAAGATGCCGCAGCGTAGCTCTATGGCATCTGGACAGGATGGCAGACCAAAAAACGATGGCTGGCAATAGGCAATTATTCTTGCGCACCACATGAATCTGTTAGTGAGAAACAGATGGGTATTTGGATTTACGGGTTGAGAATCTAACCCCCTTCAGACTACAGTGTGTGTCACCCTTAGAAAGTTATGTCTTACTCTATTTTGCAACTTAGCTGGAGGCAGATCCTAAGTGTTTTCGGCTTATGAGGACGGATGATGTAGGGCGCTGTCAGGTAGGTATCTGCAGCCCAGTTTGTGGATAAGATATTAGCCCATCAGTATCTAATTAATATGCCACATTTACATATATATCCATAATCCTGCTGTCAAGATTAAAGAGATGGCTATTCTTGAATCCCCTCTATAGCTACAGTCAATGCTGTTACAAAATGTGGAACCTGCTAACTGATCCGATACATCAGGGGGCACTTCATCCAACCCAAACTTGACATATGCAGACAAGTATAAAGCTACAGTCAATGCTGTTACAAAATGTGGGCCCTGCTATCCGATCTGATACATCAGCGGGTGCTTCATCAAACCCACACTTGCCGTATGCGGACAAGTAAAAACGCTTACCTAAACAGAACACATCCTCAAGAAACCCTGAGCGTGTCAGGCGAAACTGAAGGGCCTCGGGCTGCACGTTTCAGAACATTGTATGCTCGTTTCCATGGCCACCGATGCTTTTTGTATTGGCAGCCATCTTGCTGACGTGGCAGTACCTGCTGTGTTATTTTGATCCAATTTAAGATTGAATCTAACTATGTATTTTAATTGTAAACATCAGGGTGGGCTAATCAATAAGAAAAGCAAATAAGTTTCTAATTTTGACACATGGGTGCCCTCATTATACCCTGATGTTAAAGACAGTCAGTACTGGGAAACTAAGTTTCCCTTAGTCCTTTCCAATGTTGTAACTTTTCTGCAACATGTTGCAAGTGCACAATGTACCTTACAGTACAGTGCACTTGGGTCTTCCTTTCATTTCTAAAGGTCCTAGACAGTCTCGAAGATTTTTTTAAGAGAAGTGCAGATGCGCCTTGGACAGGGCTGGTGGCAGTTTATCTTTTCATATATTTGTAACTTTTTCCTGCCATGCAAACCGCATTTACTGTGTGTGGCACAGAAAGGTGGCCTGGCATAACATGGCCATGCCACGAGGTTCTTTGTCCTGTCTTTTGGCCATCTTGCCCCTTCAACTTCCCCAGGTCGGGCTTCTGCATGTCTTGTGTGTGTGTCCCCAGGATGTGGAGTGGACTGTCTAGTTGCAATCCACATCCTGGGTGCAAGAGAGTCTGGTGTACTGTGAATGACTGGGACCACCGTGATTGGTCCACATATGGTATGCCTGTATGTGAGCAGATCTCCCATTGGGTCCTCTTTGTTTTGGCGCGAAGGAGATTCTGGATAAGAGAAGGCTCCAAACCCCCCTAACATGTCGAACTTCTAAGGTCCTACAGAACGAAGGATAGGAGCCAAGTCGAGGAACCACTGGTGACCCGCTGGAAGGTTTGGCACCCTGAGGCCACTGTTCCGTTGGACGCCTCTGGATCTGATCAAACTAGAAGGTCTGCGAAGACACTTTGACCCATTGGAATAGTAGGACTAACTATTCTCTGCACCTTCATCAAACCCTGCAAGTATTCCTTCTCAGAAGTGTCCCTGGGCCGACCAGTGGGCTGACCAGCTTGCGCAGGACCTTTGTTCTGACACCGCCGTCGTTTCGAGGAGACCCTTGAAACTTGGTACATCGCAAGCTCTGTGTTCATGGCACTTTCACACCGAATTTCGTACACTTGCCATTCCCAGGTCTGGAGTAAAGAGAGAGGGCCCGAACTGGAGTACACGTGGTTACTGTGTCGCCCAGCCGTGGATACGAACTTCGCAGGTGCCTTGCTGCTGTGCCCCTCTGTGCCCTGAAGCCTACTGAAGTGAAACTGGCCTGATCCATCCACCAGGAGCAGAGAAATCGCCACTGTCCATTGAGGAATCATCGCTGTATCTTTGCAACTGAATGCCGCAGAGCTGCACAATTGTTGAACCTCCAACCGAAATGGACTCGACTGCCGAAGTTTGGTCCGGAGTGCACCGGGGTTGCTGTGTAGTTGCAACCCTTACCGGTGGCCCCTAGCGCATCCATCCATTTTTACGCACAAGTGTTCCCTGAGTGCCACTCTCCTTTCCTCTTATAGCCTGAGCTATCGAACCATTCTCAACTCTTGGAACCTGCCCTGCCCTGCCCTTTTGGGGAGACCCTCCATGAATAGTGGGAACTTATTCTGCATCACCTTACCCACCTTCCTGAACTGCTACAGACCCTACAAAGAGACCCCGTTTTCGCCCATCTGCACTACCGTGGGCACCAGCATTGCAAGTACATTTGAGTAATAGGCTCCTTTCTTCTTAGGGAGTGGACTGCCTTTCAGTTAGGATTGTGATTACTGCCAAACTGCCTAAAGATAATTCACAATGCTTGTTTCCTTCCCTTGCAGGTTGTGTACCTATTCTGTGCGTTTAACCCTTTAGGCCCTTGGTCTTGTATATATGTATTTTAGTAGGACTGTGTTGGTTTAAAAGTATTACTGTTGATTATTACTGTGCGTTGAACTTCAAAAGCCTTGATAAATATACTTATATTTTTTAATATAGATACACCTGCCTGGGAGTCATTTTAGTGTCCTTTACTCTGTGTGCTCATTGAGCTCTTTCAGTCACCCTCACCCTTCCTGAGACCTAGTCTTGATCGCCACCAATGCTACCTTGATTGGTCTGGCTTGTCCAGAAGGTTACGCTGTTCCAAGAAACTAGGTCAGAGTTCAGAAATCCATCTTAACAGCATATATGTTTATTTGTGCTTTACAGCTTTGGTTAAAAGCTGTTTTTGGATGGTTTATAACTTTGGCGCCACTCAATTAAACTGCATAACATTTTGAAATGTTGGAATTTCATTCTAGACCTGATACTGAATGGTTTTGCAAAGTGTGGTGCTGTTTTGTCAAGAGGCAACAAAATTAGAGGGGGGTCCCAAAATATTGCAAAGGCTTATAAATAGGGTGCCAATTGACGAATCTCCACAAATGTATGTACGGACATTTTGACACTTTTGAAAAAAGAAACCATGGGCGCATTTCCAGCAAACTTGTGTAAGGAGAATTGGCAAGGACCTGAAAGTATGGTTTTGCAACTGTGCCCATGTGTTATTTTTTGACAAGTGTCAATGTAGGTACAGAAAATAGTGATATACCTTTGGTGACTGAGGTATAGCCTGTGGCCATGGGCAGTAGCCAGATTGTTTGGGTCATGTTATGACCAAGACGGACCAGCAATGGATTTTGGAGACTAGCCACGGTTGCAAACCATGAGCACTGGCCATTGGTTACAATAATATGGTATAGTGGACACTGAACTAGGCTGCAGGGTAGGTGTAGTGAATAGGGGTGGTTTGGTTCAGCTGGGGTCATGATCACTGCTGATAACAACAGACATAAGTATGTGTTGCACAAAATATGTTTCTTAAAGGAGCTTTATAGTTCTTTCATATATGTGAAAAGGAGAATTATTAATAACTTATACACAGTGATGTAACACCATGAATGATTTCACTTATAAAAATCTATTAAATTGACAGAAAAAACATTGTTAAAGGGATGTCATGGTTAAGATGCAGCCCACCCTTGGGACTCCTCTGCTGCAGTAGTTACCAAGTGGCGTCCCACCTTGGCATACCGTGGCATTTCCCTCCTGTGTTCTCATGAGCACTTGCCCATCTCTACTGACCCTTTTATTTATGCACTTCTCTCACTGCATAATGCATATGTCCATTTATGTAAGCATTGCATATAATTCTTTTGGATAAGTAAGGGAAATGTAGATGGGAAAGATTTGTAAAAGATTGTTACGTGGCAGTTGGTGTGTGGAAGCTTAATATGGTCATGGGGTTCTCTTTTCGCCTTCTGCAGGCTGCCCTGGAAAGAGAAAAGGGACTCTGTATGGTGCTCTGCCTTCCCTTCCCATGGGGGCCATCTTCGAAAAGAATTTTCCTTCCTACAGCGGGACACCATGCGCATCCTGCTGTAGAAAGGAAACTCCTTTTCTTTTAGCACCGTGGGTTAGCGCTTTGGCAACCCGGAGTGCTAATGGCCGACATTCCCAGTTGCAGGGGCTTGAACAGGAGACAACTGTCTGGAGCCCTCGTTATCTGCCGTTGGTCGCTTGGGCCGATAACTTGGACTGCCGGGCCTTTATTCCCCATTCCAGTCCATGGAATGGAGGATGAAAGCCACATTATTTCCATTAGCATACCACAAAATGCTAATGGAAATGTTGGAAAATCTTACTGAGTGTATGTACTTTACTGAGAAATGTAAAGTAGATGGAGTCTATAAGATTATTTTTTTTAGTTCTATTTTTAAACTGTGTGGTTCCTAAAGAAACCTTTTTTTGTTTGTTTTTGCAGGAGAGGTTTGAAGGTAAGGTGGGGGAGGGAAATGAGGGAAGACACACCAAGCCCTAATATGGAGGGGCAGGTGAAGATGTTGCGGGTGTGTTACATCAAAGGTATGAGGCAGTGATTCTCATGCTCCTTTATTAGAGCTTCAAAAGCACTTCAAAATTGCTTCCCCCTGTAGAGTGGTGTGTTGCACTATATACGGAGGACCGTTGTCTTTGAAAGATATGGATCAACAGCCTCTTTTATTGCTTGCAAGGTAGCTGGTGGGATTTTGTGTCCCACAGAAGGAGGCTGTGTGGTTACAGTAATGGTTGACGGAGATAAGGTGGAGGGAAACAGCCTACTACTTGCTAAGAGCATTGCAGTGGTTGGATTGGGTGTGGCGGCACATGGAGGTGGTCCCATAGGAGTACTGTCCAGGTAGTCTGCGGCTGAATGCAACGTTGAACCCAGTGCATTTCACTTTGGTAGCTTTAGCCTTTGCTACATTTCCAACAGTGGTAAAGAGCTGCCACAGCCATGATTCTCTCTGGGTGCAAGAGGTAGGCACTTCCTCTACGTCATCTTCTTGGTCCTCTTCATTGTCTTTGGAAGTACTTTGCTTTTTTTGTTGTGTAGGTCCTCCAGCTGGTGTTGGTAGTGGTGGTGGCTCTTGAGGAGGATATATGGCAATAGATGATGCCATTTTTAAAATAAATAGCAGTTTTGCTAACCTTCTTCCAAGTATGCGCTCTGTACTAGATTGTTAATGGATAATGAGTAAGAATAAGTGTAGGAGCTGTGCAAGGGTACATATTGAGCTTGAAAGTTGCTAGATCAGCAGGAAATGCAATTCTGAACTGTTCGCGAAGCACGGACCCAATTGCGAAGTGCAGACACGTTTGCAAACACGTCCTCATGCCATGTACACGCGAGGTCACGTGAGATTGTCGGGAACGTCCACGATGACGTCAGATGGTTGTGGACGTCAACTGATGCAATAACAGTGGAAAAGGTTACTGAAAGTGTTAAAAATGACGCCAAAAGGTGGAAATTTGCAGATGTTTAAGGTGAAACCTTCTAAATTGGACAATAATGTTGCTACATTGGGGTAAGAATGATATTATTAAGTTGTAGGAAATGAGCATGCACTGGTAAAAACCCATAAAATATACTGAAAAAACTTTTTTGAAAGGACATTATGGTTAAGTTTCACTAATAAAAACCTATTCACCAGTTATGGTAAGCTAAGCAACCATAACTCGGGCCACCACTGTGCACTGCTAAGACTAACACCCAGGTCCTCAAAGTTGCCATCACAAATATCATTCACCTGAACTATAGGGCGGTGACCGCCTTCGCCCTATAATATATTTGACACTGAACAACAAAAAGCAACTTAAAAGTAAATCCTTAACTTCCTCAAACCATTGGTTGTTCTTAAACAAATCACTGTCACCCAGATCTTATTTTACGTGCAATTACTATGTGTGAAAACCGCATGTAGCTGTGTCTGGTTGACAAAGCTAACCTTTCACTCTTCACAGTCAACATACTACAATTGAAAGCCTCACTCAATAGTTTTCTAAATAATACAGCAGGCAACAGTTTAATTTGACTCTTAAAGGCCTGCACCCTCAATTAAAGACTCAAATAACATGCGTGTGCTGATCTCTTAATGAGACAAATGAATGTATGTACAAGTACAAGCTTGCACACAAACATCACAGTCATAACACCAAAGACAGACATTTGGCCTGAAAAACCCTGCAACACTTTCAAGTAATCTTGGCCCCAACCTTATAATGACACTACAGTAATCCACCCACAGGCTACTCGGACAAATTAGAAATACAGGATATGCAGGGGATTCTAAATGCCATTTTACTGGGAATGTAATTCCCAGGTATTCATAAGAACGTACGGGTTGCAAAATCCACTTCAAGCAAAATAGAAAGCCAACAAGCCAAAGAATAACACTGCTGAATCCCACATTTTACCTCAAACTGTGATGACAACTTGACCTGCCATTTCTAAAAAGTGTTCCGGTTTCATCGTCGTTATCAATTTTTGTAGACCATGATTGATCCCCCTCCAGCTTATATAAATAACTAAATATTACGCTATGCTATATTTGTATAGCGCTTAGCTGTCTTTGCCATATCGTTGAAGCATTTTAGGTTATCTAGGAGTTCCGCAGAACATAGTCTTAATACACATGATAAATAGTGCATTGCTTTACAGAAGAAGGATTTTATTTGATACTATACATTTGCTATTGGGTGCAAATTTGCGATTTTTGGCAGAGGTCACTAGTACTGTAGCGTTGCATTCATCAGTTTTGTGTGCTGGGTGCAGGGTGCTGTGTGATTTGCCATGTCAGTGAATATGAGGTTGCTAGCATGGACTGCATTTGGAGTGGGTGAGAGCCAAATAAAATGAGGATACTGCACTGATGGTGGAGCGAGCAATGTGTATAAACATGACTATCTAACCTTAGAGCAACTGACTGTAGTTGAGGGCTCTTCAGCACATTACATGCGCATAAAAGCTCACTACATGCACTTTAGGTGAGCATTACATGCACATTTGGTCAACATGCCAAGTTTAGACAGTATGTTCCTGCATGCATTTTGGCACAGACTGAAGCCCAGTTATGTAGATATCTTTAAGACAAAACCATCCCTCTACCTTCTTCCCTTTAGCCTTTTTTGACCAGCTTAACCTACATATTGGAACAAAAGGCAATCGCTCTTAATGTTTATCAAGCAAAATTTGGACAGTAATCTGACCACTCACTTGATACAACCAAAACTATTTGGATGAATGCTAACATCTTCAAAAATAATTCACTATAACAAACCGGGTGAGTTAAGCAAAATATTTATTTTTGTTAGATTATAAAAGTATCAAATAGCAGCAAAACCTATTGAATATCTTTACGTTTTGTAACAAACATAATTTGGGTTTTTTCCTTTTAGAAAACATTTCCTAGCCTCAATGGGGAAACACGTGTCGAGAGAGACATAAAAACATAGGAAAGAAATAAAGAAAAAAGAAAAAACACAAAGATATATATTTCAAATTACTAAGGATCAGTGCATATTACTTGATGTGTAACCGTAAAAAAGGTGTGGAGCAAACACCTTACACCAACTTGATTTAAGGCTCTGATCTTGGTATTTGTTGTGGAAACTACAAGAGATCTGTGCATGGTAAATTTTGTGGAAATTGTAAGGTGTGAAGAAAACACCTAACAGAAAACTATTATTATTTGTTTGTCCATTCTCAAACATATTGTGAAGAATAAAAGTAAAACTTTTACACTAATGTTGAATTAGAAATTCTTCTTTCCAGAAAAAGCAACTGGAGCTTATTTTGTCAAAAATGTGTTTGACTCACCTCTGAACCAATATTTTGTCTAAATTTCTATGCTTGGCGCATGTGAGTAATTTTTCCAAAACCCCTTTTTTTCTACATTGCATCTGTGTAGCAGCCACACAGTCTTGGGGGAACACTCATGCAGACAACCCAGCGCATCTATCTAAGATTGCTCATTATTTTTCTGTTTCAAAATATACAATAGCGGTCGCCAAAGGAGCATTTCTTTTTTTGGCCGCAAGGTGTTTTCACTTCAAATTATTTAAGAAGCCCCCAGGCAGACGCTTAACCTAATAACCAACTAAAACAATGGAAGAAGCATTTAATCTCAGAGAAGCACCAGCAAATGAACTTTTTTTAGGTCATCGTCAAACTAGCATCTCCTCCTCAGTACAGAAAAATAAATACTCATTAAGGCATTTGCTTGAACAATTAGAAAGTTTGAGCAAACAAGAACTAAATAAATGGTGGGAAATTAAAACTCTAAATATGTACTTGGAGGTTAATCGGATCCCCAGAGGCCTCTGGATCTGTATTTTTCCATCCTTTGAAGATGAAGATATAACAGCTTTAAATGATTGAGTAGATTTACTCCACAATTCTTCCAAAGAAATGATGATACTGCTAATAAATCAAGCAGCCTTAACACATGAAAGAATCATGAAAGATATAGAAGATACAAAAGATGCAATTACGGAACTACAATGTCCAGAGATTACTTTTAAAAATTACCAGATTTTGGATGATTTTCTAGGCAACTATGAGTAAGAACTAAAAATTAAGAAACAAAGAACCTTTATCAGAGATGATAATGATTACATTAACAACAGAACATTTACCTTTCAAAGAAAATACTAGCACAAAACAACAATCTTAAAGGAGTAAAACACCCTCCTCAAGCAATCTCTCTACGCCATCCACCTCGGATGTAGAAACATCTAGTGAGAAAGAAGTACCTACAGCGAAATCTACCTCAGTAACATCCATTCCAACAATTGACCTCACACCAGAGAGCAACCAAGTCTCCAAAACAAAGGTATGTCTTTTTTTGGAGGAAGTACAGAGACACAGGAAAAATTCATGAATAAGCAATCCAATATATCGTGCATCACCAAAACAACAAAGATCTCATAATACCTCTCACCAAAACACCATAGAGGTAGTCGAGGAGGAAGTAAAACACGGAGAAACAAACCAAGGAGTAGAAACAAGAGCACAAAGACAAGGGAAGAGAAGGTGAACCTCATAATTAACCTATCAGACTATGTAGTCACACCAGCACTAAGCACAGCTCTCAGTAAAGGGCTCTCTTTCAGTCTCACGTACAAAGGAGACTACTTTCAGCTACAACTGAACTTGTATACATTTTGTAGAAAACTTAAGCTAAAAAAGCCCTTTGAAGAAACAATTCTTAAAAAACAAAGTCTCAACCACTCATTCCATTACAACTCACCATCCGAACATTTGTTTTCGACGAGCACCAACTATTAAGAATCTGATTAGTCCAAGCTTTCTCAGCCCGATACCAAGCGAAAGAAAAATCTTCTTCCAAACGGCAAACAAAGGAACTTATAAATGTGGACACTGCAAATTATGCACATTTATGCAACAAGGCAAAAAGGATATTCTCCTCCCAAATGGAAAAATCAAATACATCAATCAGATGATTAACTGCAACTCAGCCTATGTCATTTATGGGATTGAATGTATTTGTGGAAAACTATACATTGGGAGCACCATAAGAAAATTAAAGGTGAGAATATTTGAACATATAAGAGCCATCCGAAACAAAGACTTGAGATCCTCCATCTCGGTTCATATGATTACAAACCATCCAGTTTTTGATATCTCTAACCTAAAGATTTTTGGCCTGGAGAAAGTGACTATACCGCCTCGGGGAGGGAAGTAAGGAGGAACTGTTACGTAAAAATGAATGTAAATGGATTTGTATTATGGACACTTGTGTTACAGGTTTAAATTGTGATACGGAAATGTATAATTGGCTTTGACTATCCTCTTTATTACTTATATATGAAAAAGCAAATCACATTGAATTCTGTTCTTTCTTTTTTTCATATATTCTTTGGCTGGCAGGTAACCAATGATCCCTGGGAAACCAAAACGTAGGTGGTTTGAAATATATCTTTATAACATAAAAGTAGGCTATATTTATTTTTTCTGCAAAAAAACATTCTAATTTTAAATTTGGACTTTAGCCTCTTCTGTTAAGGAAATGATATGAGGGTAAATGTACCAACTAGGATCATTTGCAACAAAATAACAATAAAAGATATCAACATAGGTTAACAAAATTTAAAAACTTTAAAAGTTTGTCTACCGTTACCAAATCATATTAGAGACTTCTTAATTGGTTAGCAAAATTTTAATAAACCTCACTATTATATTTGAGTATCTTAAATAATGAAAATTTAAAAATAAATGTTCATTCAATATACATCAGCAAAAAAGAGTAATTACAGGCTTAACTGCAAGTCTAAACAAAGAGTATTATCAGAAACCATTGAAAAGCATAGTGAATCCGATTTACAACAGCTGGATCCGTGCAATGTGATGACTTTCCCGATTCAAAATGGCCGCCGGAACAAAAAACGTGCGTGATGACGTCATCGCGTCATGTTAGATCACGTGGACGCGGTGTGGTGATGTCATTGCGGCACGAATACAATATAAAAAGTGCACGAAAGCAAAATAATGTCATCCACTTGTTCGGGAAATCCCTCATTCAGATTATCATGGCATTGAAGGACCATAGAACTTATGAACAAAAGATGAAATAAGGTAAGCAATTTAGCTCTGCAATGTTTGGAACAATGAAGGAATAGAAAATTGCAAACTAAACCTGCATCCTTTCTCCAAGCATTTAAAGACAATACCACCTCTCTACCTTCTTCCCTTTAGCCTTTTTTGACCAGTTTAACCTACATATTGGAACAAAAGGCAATCCCTCGTAATGTTTATCAAGCAAAATTTGGACAATAATCTGACCACTCACTTGATACAACCAAAACTATTTGGATGAATGCTAACATCTTCAAAAATAATTATCTATAACAAACCGGGTGAGTTAAGCAAAATATTTATTTTTGTTAGATTATAAAAGTATCAAATAGCAGCAAATCCTATTGAATATCTTTACGTTTTGTAACAAACATAATTTGGGTTTTTTCTTTTTAGAAAACATTTCCTCTCCTGATGAACCATTGTTAGCCTCAATGGGGAAACACGTGTCGAGAGAGACATAAAAACATACGAAAGAAATAAAGAAAAAAAGAAAAAATACAAAGATATATATTTCAAATTACTAAGGATCAGTGCATATTACTTGATGTGTAACCGTAAAAAAGGCGTGGATCAAACACCTTACAACAACTTGATTTAAGGATCTGATCTTGGTATTTGTTGTGGAAACTACAAGAGATCTGTGCATGGTACATTTTGTGGAAATTATAAGGTGTGAAGAAAACACCTAACAGAAAACTATTATTATTTGTTTGTCCATTCTCAAACATATTGTGAAGAATAAAAGTAAAACTTTTACACTAATATTGAATTAGAAATTCTTCTTTCCAGAAAAAGCAACTGGAGCTTATTCTGTCAAAAATGTGTTTGACTCACCTCTGAACCAATATTTTGACTAAATTTCTATGGTTGGCACATGTGAGTAATTTTTCCAAAACGCCTTTTTTTCTACATTGCATCTGTGTAGCAGCCACACAGTCTTGGAGGAACACAGATGCGCTCGGTTATCTGCATGAATCTAAGATTGCTCATTATTTTTCTCTTTCAAAATATACAATAGCGGTCGCCAAGGAAGCATTTCTTTTTTGGCCGCAAGGTTTTTTTCACTTGAGCCCAGTTATACAATAACAGGAAAAATGATTTGTTAAACTTAGAAGACATGTGAAAGTGTAACCCTGTGTCTGCGGGTGCGTAAGATTAATGGGCCTTATGCTAGACTTTGAAGTACTGTTTATGTCCATTTTTGTATAGTGTGTCGAAGTGCTCAGGTCTGATAATGGACCACATTTTGTAAAGTAAATCATTTGGGTATTAAGCACACATTCTCTTTCTTCCACTTACCACCCACTAGTGAATGCTATTTGTGAGCAGCTTAATGGCCTCCTCAAGGAACATGTTACCAAATTGAAAGTGACCCTGAAAAAAAGGGTGGCTCCATTGCCTACGCTTAGCCCTATTTGCATTATGTAATCAGCCCAGCTCAGACCATCACCTGACGCCTCATTAGCTGGTGATAACAACGATGTATACATGTACTACCTGCTCCTCCCACTTGAGTGCAAACTGATGCCCATAGTGTTTTAAATGTATTGGGAACCGAAATGCATGATTATATGACTGCTTTGACGGCGAGTGTTACTTTTATGTCTCGATAGCTTCATGCACGGCAGGGGAGGTTGAAGAAGACTGATGAAGACAACAAAGAAATTGACATTACAACAGTTTTGAAATTGCTTGCCTTATACCAAGGAGACAAAATACTTTGCATGAATTTTTTCCAGTGCTGGCATATACCGCGCTTTGAAGGTCCTCTCATTGTGGAAGAAGGGACACCAACAACTATAAAGGTGCAAGGAAGACAGGCACGGCTGCACCTCAGTGACGTCAAACCCTACCAGGTAAAGACTCCCCTGCCGCAATGCCCTAAATCTGAAGATGAAGAGATGAGACAAATACAGACAAGATCCTTAACAAAAGCAAACTAGCTACCAGAACTATAAAGAGATTGTTTCTTTTTGGTCATATACAGCAACAGAGAAACGCGGAAGATTTAGTGAACAATTCTCCCAACTATATCTGCATGAGACGAGGAGTAGCATATACACTAAATGCTTCCCCTAACAATTATATTTCTTATGGCTTTATCCTATTTAGTGAATTTGTATCCTGCTTTAGGAGAAATATAACCCTTGCTGTTCTTCTAGTAAACCTCAAGACATTTTATTTTTGAAAGGATTTTTCCTGCTGTATTAACACAATTTTTCCTGTGAACGCTGACATTTTGAAGAAATATAAAGAACCTTTTTGGGAGAGGAAACATTTGACTTTCATTTTATAAGATATAATGCACCTGGTTATTTGCAAAGAGTTGACACATTGGCAATAATGCTCATAGCAACTTTTTTAAAAAACATTTTGCAGCCTCTATTTTTATTATTCTAATTGCATTGAGAGTTGGTCCTTTATAATGTATCCAAACCACTATACAGCAATATAACCCCCATCACCATGACAAATGAAATGATCACCAAAGAAGTCTAATGGATGACATTGAGTACATTAACTTATATATGACCCATTACACTCAAGTCACTAATAATTTGTGGTATCAGCATATTAACAGAGTGGGGAAAGAGACATCTGATGAGAGCTGTTATGTAGGCTCTCTTATCCCCTATGAAATGAGCACATCCAGAGTTTTTATTGCAACAGAAATACCCGTGCACAGAGCACACTGCCTAATCCACATAGCACTTTGCAGAACTAGGGGACCATTTCAAGGGCACCGGGCTACCCTGCGATGGATGTCAAAAGAGACATTCCTGCATGAAGATACTTACATAAAAACAAATGCAGTGATGAAAGTCCCCCAGAGGAAAAATAAGGTAATATAATATGTATTAAAAGGCCAAGGAGAAGTTAGAGAAACAGACCATAAACTATTTTAGTGCCCAAATACCACAGAAAAAGAGAGCTCTGGGAGACCTAGGTGCTATGAAATACTCAAATTCCAGATATATATAGACATGTATTTACCTCAGAACGTTGGATTGAAAGAATAATGGAGTGCAAAGCACAAACACTCCTGAACGTACCAGCAGAGGTGGTGCAGAATGCAAAGGATCTATGCTGTGCCTGAAACACTGGACTGAATGTACCAAATTACTCACATGGGTAGAGGACGTAACAAGCCTCCTAACGATAATACCTGTAAAAAAGGCTACGTTATGCTTTTAGAATACTGGTCCAGTAGAGGCGGGAGAAAATAGGGGGTGCAAACATATTTTCGAAGTGCCAGGCAAGAAAATAGTCACTGCTGTGTTAATGGACTACTATTGGGATTGGAATCTGTAGTTTAGTTCAAACTATGTCCATTTTTCAATTCTGAGTTTCTTTCTATATTGGCATTCCCATTACAATTCATCCTTTTCAGTAAATCTCAATTCATGTTCTGAAGTTCTCATGCTCTAAGAAGGCCATTGGAAGACTTAACTAAAAAAGAATTGAGGTTTACTGAAAAGGATGAATTGTAATGTGAATGCCAATATAGAAAGAAACTCAGAATTGAAAAATTGACAGAGCTTGAACAGAACAACACATTCCACAGAACATACCGATTGCACAAGCAAAAATACTCAACAACTAATGTGAATGGATGAAAATGGACAAAATTGAAACATTTCCTTTCTGTAGTTAACCACCTATTTCTTATGAATGTGAACTAGCCTAGACAAAGCCTCTATAGGTGAAACATTTGCACGTGCACCAGTTGAAACAAGGCTGAAACAAGTGTCCGGGGTTGCTGTCGGTACTTTTGTTCAAAGGAGGTTTGCCTGGCATTTCGGAGCTGGACTGCCCTTGTGGGCGGGACAAAGACTGATATGCAAATGAATATTCCTTCTTTGCGAAAAGTATAGTGAGCAAAAAGCGATGGCTGCAGACTCTCAAAGTGGGGAAAAAACATAGAACAGGTTTATCATGCCATGTTCTTTCTACAGAGGGGCGCCTGCTACCTATTTTGTATTTTTGCAAGGAACCTGGGGTTGGTGACCCTAAGTTACCTAGGGGAACCTAGACGTGGACTCCCTGCTCACTGTGCTCAGAGAGGCACAGCTCCACCTCACTGATGAGGCCCAACAAGGCTAAAACATCTGTCTGGGTTTGCTGTTGGTACTTTTGTTCAAAGGAGGTTTGCCTGGCATTTCGGAGCTGGACTGCCCTTTTGGGCGGGACAAAGACTGATATGCAAATGAATATTCCTTCTTTGCGAAAAGTATAGTGAGCAAAAACCGATGGCTGCGGACTCTCAAAGTGGGGAAAAAACACAGAACAGGTTATCATGCCATGTTCTTTCTAGAGAGGGGCGCCTGCTACCTTTTTTGTATATATGTTTGTCCATTAAATTTATTTAAACTAATATGTTCAATTGTAAGGGAAATCTTTGAACAGTTCACAGCGCACCAGTACTAGATACTAGTTAAAGTACTTTTGTAGATACTGTTGTTCTACTATGGGGCAATATTAGCAGATGTGTGAAATCCCCATCTGGCCACTGGAAAGATCCTGGGCTGGTGCACATGTATAGCATAGCTGGCAGAGCCAGGGAACTCAAAAGGAATAGTCGAGCTACGGGGGTCTGGCCTGACTCTGGCAGACCCAGGAAAACGGCCTGGTGAAATAGGGGCACGTGCCAGTGATTTTACTGCATTACTGCGCAGGCAGAGGCGGGGCTTCCAGAGAAAAGGGGATGGTGGCACTAGGAGAGAAACCAAGTAGGGATAACACAGTGTTTTTTTGGATAGCACTTGCACGATCTGAATGACACAAGGCCTAGTAAGATCGTTTGTCTTGTCCTCCCTCTGTCTCCCCCTCCCCCTTTGTCTTGTCTCGATTAGAAACACTTGTGTACAGGCCCGTTATGAATAACTTATCTTATCATATCATAGCAGGGGAGGGGAACTTGGGGAGGAAAAGTCGAATTGTGGTGTTGGGAGGCATAGGGACAGCACGGATGGATGGCATGGGGGATGGGGAGCTGGGGAAAAGAAAGAGGGATAGCCGCACTGAGGGGATGGTCATTTGGGACAGCCCCAGTGTTTTTTTGGATGTCGTGGGGAAAGGGGCTAGGTAAGAGAAAAGGGAATGGTGTTGCTGGTGTGGAAAAGGACTATGGCAGATGGCGCGTTGAAGGAGGGGAGGGGTGGGACGGCAGAGCCAGAGAAGAAAACAGTGGCAGTTAGCTTGTGAAGCAGTAATCATGCTTAAAATTCTACGCCAGTCTGCTCTTCGCGTTCTGCTCTACGCCGATCCCCACACCATACAGGAAGAGAAGTGTTCCTGTGCTGCCCCAGCCAATCAATGATTGGCAGAGCGAAGGACAGGAAGTCAGGCATCCGTGCTTCCGTGTGTGCGGCCAATTCCAGGAGAGCATTTTCTTTCTTTAAAACAAAATCTGGGACAGGTGGGTGGTTGGCTCGTTGTCGGATCCTTTTGACCCGAAAGGAGGGTCAGGTCAAAGCCCCGACTTTGACCTGGTCCAGCTCAAGTCATGCTGGCCTCTCCCATTTCTAATTTAGAGTGTGAGAGTGTACATGTTGTCAATAACCGATTCTAAAGGCCCTCAGACTGAAGTTAAAAACACTTACAGGGTAATTCATAGAATTTCGCAGAAAAGTGTCGCAAGCGGCTGGCGCAGAGTGTCCGCGTGCGATTGTCTGCGCCAGGCACGTGCGCTAAAACCGATTTCCGCGCACAGCGTATTCATGGATTTTAGGCTCCCAAACCAGCCGTGGCGCAGAGTATCGCAGCGACCCTGCAGCAGCGCCAGTAACGCCCCCAAGAACGCCCTCGCGCAAGGAAAAGCCATCAAAATCGCTAAATCATCGCAAAGGGCTGCGCTAACCCTGGACCAGTTTACAGGGCTGCCAAACAAGGAACGCAAAGCGGGTAACGTGCATATCAGGGGTACGCGTGAAGTTATACACGTGATTAGCCAGGGTACGTGTATTTCAGGGGTGCGCAGGAAGTTCCACACGCGAATAGCCTGGGCGCGTGTATTTCAGGGGTGCGCGGGAAGTTCCACACGCGAATAGCCTGGGCGCGTGTATTTCAGGGGTGCGCGGGAAGCTCCACACGCGAATAGCCTGGGCGCGTGTATTTCAGGGGTGCGCGGGAAGTTCCACACGCGAATAGCCTGGGCGCGTGTATTTCAGGGGTACGCGGGAATTATCACACGCGATTTGGCTGGGTACGTGTATTACAGGGGTACACGGGAAGTTTTACACGCGATTCGGCTGGGTACATGTATTACAGGGGTGCGCGGGAATTCTCACATGCGATTTGGCCAGGTACGTGTATTACAGGGGTGCGCGGGAATTATCACACGCGATTTGGCTTGGTACGTGTATTACAGGGGTGTGTGGGAAGTTACACACACGATTAGGCTGGGTGGGTCCTCACAGGTGTTCCCTGTACACCCTCGACGGCCCCTGCAGGCAGCCCACGAAACAGGGGACTACCCTGCACACCTGCTCATGTCCTCCTGCACTCCCACCCCCCAGCAGTGCAGGGGCAGCCTCCACCAGGCCCCCACCCATGTCTCCCACCACCCCCACCCCCCAGCAGTGCAGGGGCACCCTCCACCAGGCCCCCACTCATGTCTCCCACCACCCCCACCCCCCAGCATCCAGGGGCACTCTCCACCAGGCCCCCACTCATGTCTCCCACCACCCCCACCCCCCAGCAGTGCAGGGGCACCCTCCACCAGGCCCCCACTCATGTCTCCCACCACCCCCACCCCCCAGCAGTGCAGGGGCAGCCTCCACCAGGCCCCCACTCATGTCTACCACCACCCCACCCCCCAGCCACCAGGGGCACCCTCCACCAGGCCCCCACCCATGTCTCCCACCACCCCCACCCCCCAGCCACCATGGGCACCCTCCACCAGGCCCCCACCCATGTCTCCCACCACCCCCACCCCCCAGCCACCATGGGCACCCTCCACCAGGCCCCCACCCATGTCTCCCACCACCCCCACCCCCCAGCAGTGCAGGGGCAGCCTCCACCAGGCCCCCACTCATGTCCCCTATCACCCCCACCCCCCCGCCACCAGGGGCAGCCTCCACCAGGCCCCCACCCATGTCTCCCACCACCCCCACCCCCAGCCACCAGGGGCACCCTCCACCAGGCCCCCACCCATGTCACCCACCACCCCCACCCCCCAGCCACCAGGGGCACCCTCCACCAGGCCCCCACCCATGTCTCCCACCACCCCCACCCCCCAGCCACCAGGGGCACCCTCCACCAGGCCCCCACTCATGTCTCCCACCACCCCCACCCCCCAGCCACCATGGGCACCCTCCACCAGGCCCCCACCCATGTCTCCCACCACCCCCACACCCCAGCCACCATGGGCACCCTCCACCAGGCCCCCACCCATGTCTCCCACCACCCCCACCCCCCAGAAGTGCAGGGGCAGCCTCCACCAGGCCTCCACTCATGTCCCCTATCACCCCCACCCCCCCGCCACCAGGGGCAGCCTCCACCAGGCCCCCACCCATGTCTCCCACACCCCCCAGCCACCAGGGGCACCCTCCACCAGGCCCCCACCCATGTCTCCCACCACCCCCACCCCCCAGCCACCAGGGGCACCCTCCACCAGGCCCCCACCCATGTCTCCCACCACCCCCACCCCCCAGCCACCAGGGGCACCCTCCACCAGGCCCCCACTCATGTCTCCCACCACCCCCACCCCCCAGCCACCATGGGCACCCTCCACCAGGCCCCCTCCCATGTCTCCCACCACCCCCACCCCCCAGCCACCATGGGCACCCTCCACCAGGCCCCCACCCATGTCTCCCACCACCCCCACCCACCAGCAGTGCAGGGGCAGCCTCCACCAGGCCCCCACTCATGTCCCCTATCACCCCCACCCCCCCGCCACCAGGGGCAGCCTCCACCAGGCCCCCATCCATGTGTCCCACCACCCCCACCCCCCAGCAGTGCAGGGGCAGCCTCCACCAGGCCCCCACCCATGTCTCCCACCACCCCCACCCCCCAGCCACCAGGGGCACCCTCCACCAGGCCCCCACTCATGTCTCCCACCACCCCCACCCCCCAGCAGTGCAGGGGCAGCCCCCACCAGGCCCCCACTCATGTCTCCCACCACCCCCACCCCCCAGCCACCATGGGCACCCTCCACCAGGCCCCCACCCATGTCTCCCACCACCCCACCCCCCAGCAGTGCAGGGGCAGCCTCCACCAGGCCCCCACTCATGTCCCCTCTCACCCCCACCCCCCCGCCACCAGGGGCACCCTCCACCAGGCCCCCATCCATGTCTCCCACCACCCCCACCCCCCAGCAGTGCAGGGGCAGCCTCCACCAGGCCCCCACTCATGTCCCCTATCACCCCCACCCCCTGCCACCAGGGGCAGCCTCCACCAGGCCCCCACCCATGTCTCCCATCACCCCCACCGCCCCAGTCACCAGGGGCACCCTCCACCAGGCCCCCACTCATGTCTCCCCCCACCCCCACCCCCACCATCCAGGGGCACCCTCCGCCAGGCCCCCACTCATGTCTCCCACCACCCCCACCCCCCAGCAGTGCAGGGGCAGCCCCCACCAGGCCCCCACTCATGTCTCCCACCACCCCCACCCCCCCAGCCACCAGGGGCACCCTCCACCAGGCCCCCACCCATGTCTCCCACCACCCCCACCCCCCACCCCCCAGTCACCAGGGGCACCCTCCACCAGGCCCCCACTCATGTCTCCCAGCGTGCTACGTGTATTTCAGGGGTGCGCGGGAAGTTCCACACGCGAATAGCCTGGGCGCGTGTATATCAGGGGTGCGCGGGAAGTTCCACACGCGAATAGCCTGGGCGCGTGTATTTCAGTGGTGCGCGGGAAGTTCCACACGCCAATAGCCTGGGCGCGTGTATTTCAGGGGTGCGCGGGAAGTTCCACACGCGAATAGCCTGGGCGCGTGTATTTCAGGGGTGCGCGGGAAGTTCCACACGCGAATAGCCTGGGCGCGTGTATTTCAGGGGTGCGCGGGAAGTTGCACACGCGAATAGCCTGGGCGCGTGTATTTCAGGGGTGCGCAGGAAGTTCCACACGCGAATAGCCTGGGCGCGTGTATTTCAGGGGTGCGCGGGAAGTTCCACACGCGAATAGCCTGGGCGCGTGTATTTCAGGGGTGCGCGGGAAGTTCCACACGCGAATAGCCTGGGGGCGTGTATTTCAGGGGTGCGCGGGAAGTTCCACACGCGAATAGCCTGGGCGCGTGTATTTCAGGGGTGCGCGGGAAGTTCCACACGCGAATAGCCTGGGCGCGTGTATTTCAGGGGTGCGCTGGAAGTTGCACACGCGAATAGCCTGGGCGCGTGTATTTCAGGGGTGCGCGGGAAGTTCCACACGCGAATAGCCTGGGCGCTTGTATTTCAGGGGTGCGCGGGAAGTTCCACACGCGAATAGCCTGGGCGCGTGTATTTCAGGGGTGCGCGGGAAGTTCCACACGCGAATAGCCTGGGCGCGTGTATTTCAGGGGTGCGCGGGAAGTTCCACACGCGAATAGCCTGGGCGCCTGTATTTCAGGGGTGCGCGGGAAGTTCCACACGCGAATAGCCTGGGCGCATGTATTTCAGGGGTGCGCGGGAATTATCACACGCGATTTGGCTGGGTACGTGTATTACAGGGGTACACGGGAAGTTTTACACGCGATTCGGCTGGGTACGTGTATTACAGGGGTGCGCGGGAATTATCACACGCGATTTGGCTTGGTACGTGTATTACAGGGGTGCGCGGGAAGTTCCACACGCGATTAGGCTGGGTGGGTCCTCACAGGTGTTCCCTGTACACCCTCGACGGCCCCTGCAGGCAGCCCACAAAATAGGGGACTACCCTGCACACCTGCTCATGTCCCCCTGCACCCCCACCCCCCAGCAGTGCAGGGGCAGCCTCCACCAGGCCCCCACCCATGTCTCCCACCACCCCCACCCCCCAGCCACCAGGGGCACCCTCCACCAGGCCCCCACTCATGTCTCCCACCACCCCCACCCCCCAGCAGTGCAGGGGCAGCCTCCACCAGGCCCCCACTCATGTCTACCACCACCCCCACCCCCCAGCAGTGCAGGGGCAGCAGGCAGTCAGGCAGCAGCAGATGGCACGTGGGAGCGTGCTCGGGGCTCTGGGGGGCAGTAGTTCGGCCTTCCGGGCAGGAGCGTGGTATTCCGTGTGCTTACACGTGGCCAGCTTGGTACGGAGTGATTTGGCACGTGAAAATCCTGCACGTCAGCGTGAAAACCGAGGAAAGGCCCTTAGCGCGTAAGCGCGTCAGCAGGCATACGCGATTCTATTGGACCAAAGGCCCTCAGCGCGTAAGCGCGTCTGTGACGTGACCCGCACGGGTGTTTCCCACACAGCACGTGATGACAGAGCACACGTGGAAAGACTGCACGTCAGAGTGTAATCGCGTGTGATTGGTGGAAATGGCCCTACACGCAGAAGTGACAAAGCGTGTAATTGGTGGAAATGGCCCTAGCGCATACACGCCGCGTAAGTGACGCTGGACGTGTGGGCCTGTATAAAAGGTACGTGTAGAACACCATTTCCTTGTACGTGCTTTTCGTGGAGAGCGAGTGGGTGAATTCTGTACTTCTTGTCGTTTCACACGCGATTTACTTCACGGCGTTTCAAGTTCGTATTCCCTGTTACCTCTGACAGCTTTTTCTCTCTTTTCTCTTTTACTGGTTTACCTGGGCCTGTTCCCTCAAACAGTGTTCCCTTCTACTGTTGTCCTGTTTCCTCAGACAGCGTACAAATCTTCTTTTGGCGGGGGTGTTGCCAACCAAATGCGCTCCTTTTTCACGCTCTTTTACCTGGCAGACGGTGAGTCACGCATGTATCTAACATCTGTGCTTGCCCCGTGTGTAGCCTACCCCTTCAGAGGTCATTCTAGGCTGCGTGTGACACGCATACGTTCATTCTTGTGTTACTGGGTGCCACAGCGTAGTGCAGGTTTTTCTTTCTGCACACGTGGTCTAGGAGGGGTTGCGTGCACGTCATCTCCCTTTTTTGGGGCTCCTGTGCGTAGCGTGACCCGTCATCTTTCCCCAGGGGTTACAATCAGCCTTGCAAGAGCACTAGGGTACAATTACCATCTGGTACCCAACCCCTTTGACCCCCAATTGCCCAGGACAATATTTTACAGCCACTCCCATACGCACATTAACATCAGTGCCATGGCTGGGAGGCGAGGATTCCGTAAGGGTGGCAAAGGTGGAAGAGCCACAAGTGGTGGCCGTGGTGGATCCGGTAGGGGACGTGGTTGTTACTTGCAGGGTGAGCCTGTCCCCCCATGTGTGGAGGACCAGTCAAGGGCACCCATAATCCCCCCCCCTCCTGTTGAGGCTGATGTGGCTGACACCACCAATGCTCAGCCCTTGTTGGACCAGCCCATTGTGGCACCAGACCTGGCTGACTCCATGGCTGACTTCCAGGTCAGCAGGCCTATGACACGTGCGCTGGTGCACGTTGATGTCACCATGCCACGTGCATCTGGGGCAGCAAGGTCATCTGCTGCACCAAGTAGGCAGGGCGGAGAGGCTGCAGGGGCAGCTGCGGCTCCATCCACCACAGCCCTCACACACCCAGCCCGGACAGTGTCGGTCCTAGTCCATGCTGCTGACATTCCCCCTGACACCATCACACTAGAGCCAATGCCTGCACCAACTCCCATGCTGAGTGTGCAATCCCACACTCCTGATACAGAGTCCACCAGGGCTCCTGCCCCTAGTGTCCAGAGCGGCGCAGGACACTCAGGATCACCACCACCTTCCAAGCGGAAGAGGAAGAGTGCTCGTCCGGCACAGGCTGATGCCCCAGACACGGCTACACAGTCCGGCCCATCCAGGAAGCCCAGCTTCACGGATGACGAACTGAATGCACTTGTCGAGTATGTGTCCGCACATGACAACGAGATGGTCATTGTTGCAGGATCCAAGACCACACCTGCACAACGCCAGGCACACTGGCAGACCGTTGCGGACATCGTAAGTGCCCTTGGAATCGTGAGGCGCACAGCCAATGATTGCTATAAGCGTTGGAATGACCTAAAGCGCAGGGCAAAGAGTAAACTGGCCTCAAGTCATGCCGCAACTCTAGTGACTGGAGGTGGGTCTCCAGTAGTAGACATGGAACTCACTCCACATGAGTCAGTCGCTGGGACCTACGTCACGGAGGAACAGATCCAAGGCGTGGGAGATCTGGCTGATTACGAGGCATTGTCCGGTGAGTGCACATGCATGTGTGTGTCATCCATGTGCATGGTGTGTGTGAGGGCTTCTGTTTGTGTGACAGGTGAGAGTGTGTGCGCATGAGTCGTATGGGTCAGCCATGTGCTTCATGCAATACATCCTGCGCAGCTGCATTTGGCCATAGCAGTATCCCTTCTGCCAACAGTAGACATCTAGCCCAACTGCACGCCAGTTGCCCTTGAAGTGTCACCTTGCCACAACATTGTTGCTTGATTTTTCACTGTTCATTTAGTCAGATTGTTTGCATTCCACCACTATTACTAGGCATGTCGCAGTCCTCTAGTCACATGTCTGACATAGCTATGGTAAAGTGGAGTGACTTTGTTACCTGGATATCATTTGTACAAACATGTCCCTGTGCAATTGCACCATTTCGGACTGGCAGCTCCAGGTGAAGAATCTGACCTGTTTGAATTAGAAAAGCTATTACATGCGGGAACTGGACTGAATGAATAGGTGCTGCCCTCCTCTCCATCTTCACTCAATAGCAATGGTACATGCCATCTGTGTGATGGCATGTGTGTTTGACCTGCCAATCACAGGCCAATGTGTGATGCCACTGCCAGGCAGCATGCAGAAAATGTGTTCATCTTCCATCTTGGTGTCATCAGTGTGTGCCATTTGCCTGCCCTTCATACGCAGTGAGTGTACATGCATGGGAGGGTTTTAGTCATGTGGGACATGTGTCAAACAAGTACTGGTTCTCTTGCTTCTCAGCCCTCATTGTGTGCCATGGTGCTAATGCCTGTTTCCATTTCTTTGTTTTTATGTCTTTGCAGGGGAAGACGCACCTGATACTGCTGGGGTTGTGGAGATGGTGCAGACCCAGGAGGGGTCCGAGGGCCGACCAACCACCAGTGAGGGACGTGGTGTGGTGGTGGGTGAGAACCCACAAGTGCTGCAGGTCCTGCTCTCAAGGGGTGTCTCTGGCTGCACCTCCCCCGAGCTGTACTCAGGTGTTGATTCGGATGAGACCTACGTGCCGTCGCAGGTGAGTGTTCCAGAGAGGGATTCTGTTCTGTCTCACCCACCTGCACCAGGGTCAGAACCCTCAATGGGGATGTCAGTGTTGGCAGCTACGCCTTTGGTGGTTACGGATGCAGGGTCACACTCCGCGACATCTGATCCTGTTCCTGGGCCAGCAGATCAGAGGGGGAATGCAGTCCTGCAGCCTCAGGCAGTGCCGGCACAGCAAGGTGCAGTTCGCCTTGCCCCAGACAGGTGTGGTGCCCGCCGACGTGGTGGCCGTACGCCACCTGGCAATACCGCATGGGAGCAATCCATTTACGGTATGGCAACCCAACAGGCAGCATCATCCGAGATGATGGCTCAGGCCATGGATAGGGTGGCCACTTCCATTGTCCCCCCTGAAAGGCTGATGGAGCAACTAGAGCAGGCAACGACTCCATCTGCCAGTCACACAGGGAGGACATGTTGGGGTCCAACAGGGACAGGCGGGCGGCACTGGCGACTCTGCAGGAGGCCATCTCCATTGAGTCCCAGGGCCACAGGGAAGCCCTGAGGCAGGAGCTCCTTCACCTCAGGACGACTCTTGTTGAGCTTGAGGCTTCAACACACCAAAGGACAGAACAGCAGCTGGACCGTCTCACCCGTACGCTCTCAGCTGAGATGCAGGCAACGAGGGCGGAGGTCCGGGCATCCCGTGAGTTGTTGCATGGGGACCTCCGCACACTCATCCTCGAGAACCAGACCTACCACACCCGTATGCTTGCAGCCATGGAGGAGCAGACTAGGGCCTTGCGTGGGCTGCCTCCCATAGTGCAACCACCTCCGGATGCAGTTGCACAGGGTGATAATAGCGACAGCAGTGATACTCCCACAATAGGGTAGCCTTGTGGGCCATGAGCCCATGGAGGTGTTTTTTTTTCTCAGGATCCACGCAGGTGGGTTCTGGTGTGCATCCTGTCCTCGGACCTCCTGGGTGGCCTCCCCAACACCCCCGGGCCCTTCAATGGCCATTTTTTATTTTTTTTTATTTTTATTTTTATTTTTATTTATTTTATTCCCTATTTTTTTGGGACGATTTGTTGGCTTCCGTGGTTCCTGTGGGCATACGCTGCATTGTGGCTGGGCACATGCAGGCTTGTAATGTATTTGGTTCAGATGCTTGGGTTTGAGTCACACACACCCCTCCTGCTTCCCGTTGCCATGGGCTTGCAAAGGGTGTGCCCAAGTGACAGTGAATTACACAGTGACGTTGGACTCCCATGAGCTGTGTGGGCAGTCTGTAGTCAATACTGTGTATACATTCCTAGTGCATATTGCTGTTGTGTTGTACACTGCATGTTGCATTGATGTGTAACTCATCTTCTGTGTCTACCTCCCAATTTTCAGGTCCCTTCCTCATGTCTACACAAGGACCTCTAGTCTGGAGATGTGGTCCATGTTGGCAGCAGTGCACCTACAACTCTACATGGCGCCAACACTGCACAGTTGGTAGTGGTGGGAGTGCAGGCATTTCCAGGTGGTGAGACTACTAATATTTAACATTAGTGATGTCATGTTAATGGTAGTACGTGCTCAAGTTTGTTGTTGGTCCGGCATTACTGTGAGCATTTCAGGTGTTGCAAGTATCGATAGGGACACTGTACATTGTGACACTAGTGTCATGTTGTGTGGATTACTTTGTTTACCTGCAAATAGCATGACATGGCACGGTGTGTGGTGTGGCGGTGCTGGGGTTGGGTTGGCTGACATGGCACTGTCCTCTTGTTGCATTTTGCAAGTGGGCATTCATTTTAGCTGCTTGAATGTGCAACTTCACAAAACTGCATTGGTGGTGTCTGTGTGGGTAGGGATGCACACATTGTGACACTTCCAGGTGAACAATCTCAGGCTGATATGGTTTTCACGGTTCTTTCTCCAGACATTCAGGGTCAGTGTCAGGTTGAGTCATCATTGATTGTCCGATGGAATGTGGCAGGGCAGTGTGCACTCCACAGGGGTGTGATTTCTATGTGAAGTAATTAGCCACTAGCTGTGTACGGGCTGCCCCCCCCGTGCCCTTTCCCCTCCCATGCGCAGCGGCTGTGCATGTGGTTGGGGATGGGGGGGCACCACCATGTCCACGGCCAGGCCCCGGCGTGTTGCAACGTTGTGCAGGACACATGCTGCCACTATGATCCTGCACACTACTGGGGGAGCGTACAACAGCTGCCCGCCAGAACGGTCAAGGGAGCAAAAGCGTGACTTCAGCACTCTGAATGTGCGCTCCACTATGCCCCGGGTTTGAATGTGGCCTGCGTTATATCTTACCTGGGGTGGCGTGGTGGGGTTCCGAATTGGCGTCATCATGTGGGGGCTGAGAGGGTAGGCACTGTCCCCTGTGGAGGTGGTGATTGGTATCATTGGTGGGGTTGTGACCTTGCTCAGTATCTGACATGCATGCATGTGCAGTGGCATTCATACTCACCAAGCAGCCATGTATCGCCATGACGCCCAGCTTCTAGGTCCCGGCTTAGGGTGGACATTCGGTAAATGAAGCTGTCGTGGGTGGACCCGGGATAGTTGGCATATACTGAGGTGATGATTCCCTTGGCATTACATACTACCTGCACGTTGATGGAATGC
This sequence comes from Ambystoma mexicanum, assembly GCF_040938575.1. Taxonomy (NCBI): domain Eukaryota; kingdom Metazoa; phylum Chordata; class Amphibia; order Caudata; family Ambystomatidae; genus Ambystoma; species Ambystoma mexicanum. Next base: position 93,043,594 of record NC_090932.1, read on the forward strand.
CAGTGCTTGCGGTTCCTATAGATGTGCTCAGATGCCCTGGGGGGACGTAGAGCCACATGGGTGCAGTCGATGGCACCTAGCACTTTGGGGAATCGGCCACAGCGTAGAAATCCAGGGCGGCAGCATGCCTTTCTGCAGGGGTTCTGGGCAGTTATATGTGCCTGCGGACTGATGGGCGTGCAGTGATGATGTTCAAGACCTGGTGTGGGCAGCATGACTGGGTGGCCTGTGATACACCACCCACAATGGCACTTGTCCGCTGAAATGATCCAGTGGCTAAGAAGTGCAGTACATTGAGGACCTTCTCCAGGGGGCTGAGTGCTTGGGAGCACAGGGTGGGTGATGTGAGGTCATCCTCCCACTCACTCACCAGGTTCAGTATGATGTGTGATGGAAACCTGTACCTCCCATGCACCTGGTCATCAGGCATCCCGAAAAGGCTGGTTCTGGGTGTGAATATTCTGGCCCTGACTATCCTCCTCCTCCTCCTCCTTTGGTAGGCCACGCCCACTGCTGCTAGGAACGGTATGTTCATCCTGGGTCTGAGCTTGTTATTTTTTTAGCGCGCAAATTAATGCGTTGCGCGTGTTGTAGTGTTGTAGGCGAGCGTGTGACCCGCGCACCCCTGAAATCCAGTACCCAGTCCAATAGCGTGTGGAAATTCCCGCGCACACCGGGATACAGGTGCGCTGACGTACTTCCGTGTGTAAGTGTCCGCGCACACCTGATATACACGTACATAGGCCAATCGCGTGTACGTGCACTTTTGTCCAATTACACGCGATGACACCCTGACGTGCTGTCCAATTACACGCAATGAGACTCTGCCGTGCTGTCCAATTACACGCGATGACACTCTGACGTGCAGTCTTTCCACGTGTGCTCTGTCATCACGTGCTGTGTGGGAAACACCCGTGCGGGTCACGTCACAGACGCGCTTACGCGCTGAGGGCCTTTGGTCCAATAGATTCGCGTATGCGTGCTGACGCACTTATGCGCTAAGGGCCTTTCCTCGGTTTTCACGCTGACGTGCAGGATTTTCACGTGCCAAATCACTCCGTACCAAGCTGGCCACGCGTAAGCACACGGAAGACCACGCTCCTGCCCAGAAGGCCAGACTACTGCCCCCCAGAGCCCCGAGCACGCTCCCACCTGCCATCTGCTGCTGCCTGACTGCCTGCTGCCCACGTGCACTGCCATTTGCTGCCTGCACATCAGCCAGGGGTGCTGTTGCTGTGACCACCCCTGCTGGAACCGAAGACTCCCGACTGGAATTCCATCGCTCCACAGCCCAGCCCCAGGACCCAGTTGCCCACCCACTCCTGCCTTTGGGGTTGTCATGTCGGGGCAAACACCATCTGTGACCACTGACAACCCCCAGCCAGAGAGGCAGAGGGGCACCAGCTTCAGTGCCACCGAAGTTGGTGTCCTGGTGGAGCAAGTCATGGGGCAGTATGATGCCCTCTTCGGAAGTTCCCGCGGCGACAAGGAAGGACGGACTCGGATCTGGACTGACATCGTGACTGCCATCAACGCGGAGGGGGTGGCAGTCCGGGACTTACAACATGTCAGGAAGCGCTGGGAGGACTTCAGGTCCAGGACCCTGAACAAGGCCCGGCGCCTCTTGAAGGCAGCGGATGCTAAGGGGCGCCGGGGCCACTTGTCGGAAGAACAGATGGGGGTCCTGGAACGCATATCCCCAGCGCTCCACTAGAGAAGCAGACCCGTCTGGAGTCGAGCGGTGAGTGTACATGCATCCTGATTGTGAGCAGTGCGTGTGGTGATTATTCGGCATTGTGCCGGTTGCACATCTGTTTGTATGGGGTCGAGTATGGGTGGGGGTGTACAGGGCCGTGGGTCTGACACATGCGAGGGCTGTAATGTGTGAGACATGGATGGTGCTTGTGTGTGTGGGCTTGCATGGCAAATGCAGTTGTGCGTGCACACATGTTTGGATGAATGTGTATGTAAGTAGACATGTCCGTGATGTCAGGCATATATGTTGTTTTCGGCTGCATGTATGAGCACTGTGTACATGTGCATGTGTGTGTATTTGTCAAGGGTGCAACAGTGATGCAACATGGATGCATGTGACAGCGATATGTGGAAGCCTGATTGGCAGATGTGACATGGATGCCCGTCTGAACAGTGCAACACTTGGCAGAGGTGTAGACATGCATGCAAGTGTGGTGCTGTGTGTACATGTGTGGTGCACTTCCTGTGTTGCATGTGATGTCTGGCTCCCCTTTGGCTGCTGATGCTGTTGTATGTGTAGGGATGGTGGTGGCAGTTGCGATATGGCTGTGGTATGGCTCATGTGTGTGAGTTGCAATGACATGTGTGTTGGGGATTGTGATGACATGTCTGAGGTTTGCCAATGCCACTCATGTGCAACTGTCATGCGTGTATGTGTCCATTGTACAGTGCCCTGATGCCTGTGTTTTGTTTCTCCCTGTCTGCAGCGTCAACTGATGAAGAGGGCGGAGAAGGTGCTGTGGAGCACAGCGTCGGGGATCCGACCGCCAGCCGGAGACGCAAGGCCCGGCTCCCCTCCCGTGTTGTCATCTCGTCGGGGAGTGAGGAGTCCGGTGCCGCGTCCCAGGCCGCAGCTGCCGGGAGGAGGTCCAAGAGGCGGAGGTTGCAGATGGACTCCTCGGCAGCAGAAGGGGCAGCTGGGACCCCACAGGGCCCAACAGGGGAAGATGGCACGGAGTCATCCAGGTTGGTGGGGGGTTTGGTGGAGGAGGGGGCCGTGCAAGCACCAGAGACGGGGTCTGGAGGTGGGGATCCCACTGGTGCTAGTGGTGCAGTGCAGGACCAGGGACAGGAGGCAGCACAGGCGGCCGCGGGGGTGCCTGTGTGCAATCCTGTCCCCGATCCTGTCCCTGCATCATCTTGCACCAGCAAGGATGCCTACGTCCAGACCCGTTTTCAGGCAGGGGATGAGCTGACGTCAACTGGCCTTCCTCTGCCTGCGGATGTGGCCATCCAGGTCCGGGTTGAGCCTGTCCTGGCTGGTGTGGCGTTGCGTCAACGGGCCATGCGAGGTGACCTGCAGTCTTTTCATGGAGAGACTGCACGTCATCTCGAATGGCTCGTTGACCACGTCAGCCTGCTGGGACAGGTCACCCAGGCCGGATTCCTCCATCTGATGGGGCTTGCTCCGACCCCCTCCTCTACTGGACCCCCTACGCGCCTGTCGTCCTCTGTGCCATCTTCCCACCCATCAGTCACCTGGGTGCCCTGTGGAGCTGCCTCTGACGGTGCGGCCAGGCTGGTGGAGAAGGCATCCCTGCCACAGTCGGGAGTCGGAGGTCCAGCAGGGGTGGCCACATCAACAACTGCACCCCAGTCGGCGGAGAATGTGCAGGCAGCAGGAGGCAGTGCACGGGCAGAGGCAGAGCAGCAGCAACATGTTGGGAGACATGAAGGGGCTTTCGACATCGGAGGGGCAGGCATCGGCCGGAGGGCAGGGGGACCCAGGACAGAGAGTGTCTTCCGTGTGGCAGCGGTTGGGCCACGCCTTAGGTGCGGAGCGGCGGCGGGCGGAAGAGGCGCGGCTCACAATGGTCAGGGCGGAGAACTCCATGCGGAGGGCCATGAGGCGGGCCGAGTGCCTCGAGGCAATCCGCAGGGGGTTTGAGGAGGACACGGCGTCGTCCCTGCAGACCCTCGGGGCCATGGAACTGGACCGCCTCCGGGACATCGAACAGGTGTTCGATGATGCCCTGGCCCGGGACACCACGGAGTGAGCCGCTGGACTTGCCCGCCGCCTTTGTATATAGTTCTTTAGTTTTAGGTTTCCTTTCTTTCTTATTATGATTTGGAGTCGACGGACACTGCTCACCTTTTTGTATATAGTTGATTTTTAGGTAGGTTTTTTAGTAGGTTTCCTTTGTTCAGTTGGGCTCATGGACCCTTGGTAGTTTTTTACATAGTTCTTTATTGCATGGAGATTTTTTTACTTTTGACTTTGGCCAAATATTTTTTGGATTCTGATTTGCAGTTTTGTGTTTTTATACGGACATGCAGCTTTTTTTTTCTCATTCACATTGTAGTTTGTTTTCTTTCTTTAGCATTCTTTATTTTTTTCAATACAATTTTGTTTCCATACTTCACTGTGTGGTATCATCTCATTGGTTTCATGCATGTCATGTTGTGTGTTTTCCCATTCAATTGCAACCATTGTGTGTGACGGACATGGGTTCATTAGCTTAATGAACATTGGGGGTGTAACATGTGATTTCCATTTCCATGTGGGTGAATGGGTTACTTGGTAGGGCTTTTTGGCTGTGGAGGCTGTCCATTACGCACATGATTGGGGATTGTGAGGACCTGGTGGGGGCTGCCCATGGTGGCTGGGGGTTGGGGGTGGTGGTAGACATGAGTGGGGGCCTGGTGGAGGCTGCCCATGGTGGCTGGGGGGTGGGGGTGGTGGGAGACATGGGTGGGGGCCTGGTGGAGGGTGCCCCTGGTGGCGGGGGGGTGGGGGTGATAGGGGACATGAGTGGGGGCCTGGTGGAGGCTGCCCCTGCACTGCTGGGGGGTGGGGGTGGTGGGAGACATGAGTGGGGGCCTGGTGGAGGGTGCCCCTGCACTGCTGGGGGGTGGGGGTGGTGGTAGACATGAGTGGAGGCCTGGTGGAGGCTGCCCCTGCACTGCTGGGGGGTGGGGGTGGTGGGAGACATGAGTGGGGGCCTGGTGGAGGCTGCACCTGGTGGCTGGGGGGTGGGGGTGGTGGGAGACATGGGTGGGGGGCCTGGTGGAGGGTGCCCATGGTGGCTGGGGGTTGGGGGTGGTGGGAGACATGGGTGGGGGCCTGGTGGAGGCTGCCCCTGGTGGCGGGGGGGTGGGGGTGATAGGGGACATGAGTGGGGGCCTGGTGGAGGCTGCCCCTGCACTGCTGGGGGGTGGGGGTGGTGGGAGACATGGGTGGGGGCCGGGTGGAGGGTGCCCCTGGTGGCTGGGGGGTGGGGGTGGTGGGAGACATGAGTGGGGGCCTGGTGGAGGGTGCCCCTGCACTGCTGGGGGGTGGGGGTGGTGGTAGACATGAGTGGGGGCCTGGTGGAGGCTGCCCCTGCACTGCTGGGGGGTGGGGGTGGTGGGAGACTTGAGTGGGGGCCTGGTGGAGGCTGCCCCTGGTGGCTGGGGGGTGGGGGTGGTGGGAGACATGAGTGGGGGCCTGGTGGAGGGTGCCCCTGGTGGCTGGGGGGTGGGGGTGGTGGGAGACATGGGTGGGGGCCTGGTGGAGGGTGCCCCTGGTGGCTGGGGGGTGGGGGTGGTGGGAGACATGGGTGGGGGCCTGGTGGAGGGTGCCCCTGGTGGCAGGGGGGTGGGGGTGGTGGGAGACATGAGTGGGGGCCTGGTGGAGGGTGACCCTGGATGCTGGGGGGTGGGGGTGATGGTAGACATGAGTGGGGGCCTGGTGGAAGCTGCCCCTGCACTGCTGGGGGGTGGGGGTGGTGGGAGACATGGGTGGGGGCCTGGTGGAGGGTGCCCATGGTGGCTGGGGGGTGGGGGTGGTGGGAGACATGAGTGGGGGCCTGGTGGGGGCTGCCCCTGCACTGCTGGGGGGTGGGGGTGGTGGGAGACATGAGTGGGGGCCTGGTGGAGGGTGCCCCTGGTGGCGGGGGGGTGAAATACACGTACCCTGCTGAAATCGCGTGTGGAAATTCCCGCGCACCCCTGAAATACACGTACCCTGCTCGCACTGGGCCAATCGCGTGTGGAACTTCCCGCGCACCCCTGAAATACACGTACCCTGATGAAATCGCGTGTGGAACTTCCCGCGCACCCCTGAAATACACGTACCCTGATGAAATCGCGTGTGGAACTTCCCGCGCACCCCTGAAATACACGTACCCTGCTGAAATCGCGTGTGGAACTTCCCGCGCACCCCTGAAATACACGTACCCTGCTGAAATCGCGTGTGGAAATTCCCGCGCACCCCTGAAATACACGTACCCTGCTCGCACTGGGCCAATCGCGTGTGGAACTTCCCGCGCACCCCTGAAATACACGTACCCTGCTGAAATCGCGTGTGGAACTTCCCGCGCACCCCTGAAATCCACGTACCCGGCCAAATCGCGTGTGAGACTTCCCGCGCACTCCGGTATACACGCACACGTATTTTTTGTCAGCGGGTGTCCGTGTTTGTGGGTACCCCTTTGCACGTCATTTGTCCTGGAGGGCCACAGTATAGGACATTCATCATGGCAGTATATAGGTGCTATTTATTGGCGCACCTTTTGGCGCACATTTCTTACAGCCGCAGAGAGGCTACCGCCTGCTTTCTTGTGGCGGTCGTGTTTGTGCCTGTGCGCTGGTTTGAGCTTGCGCTTTTTTGCCCTATTCTATTCCATGAATACGTGTTGTAGGCGAGCGTGTGGGCGTTCCGCGCACTTGTGCCCTGTACTTCCCCCGTGACGCCCACGTTTTGGCAAGTTGTTCCCAATTCCGAGTGTTACGCCCGTGTTCCGCCTACTTTTGTTGCGTGCGCCGCGCTATGTGCGAATTTCGCTGTGACCTGTGCGATTTTCGCTGTGACCTGGCGCACGCTGTTAGATGGCCTGTGCGCCAACGTGCGCCGTGCACTTTTTTATCGCACATCCGCTGGTTTTCTCGCGCACGGACTTCCATGAATCGACCTGCGCTGCTTTTCGTGCGATTTTCGCACTTGCACTGCGATTTTCGCTATTCCACTGCGATTCGCACGTTTTTGCCCACTTGCGCCGCGCTAATTATTCCATGAATCGGCCTGTTATTGTGCAACAAATTGTGAAGAGGGACTTGGAACCCAATAGTAAAATGACAAGTGCTCTGCCACCTCCTCTTCCCCCTCCAACATGCGCAGTGTTTAGCAGTGTTGTAGTTCAGTGCCTTTGAGCTGTTCCGAGGAATTGTTGCCATTACTGTCGTTTTTTTCTTCGTTATCTTTGGGACGAATGTTAGTCCTAAAATATCCTTGTTCAGAGCTTCACCTTTTCCCTTTGGGCCTGATTCACAGAACGTTTTCCTATTCCTTTATAAAAACACTTCCATGATGTGGACCTTTGAAGAATAAAGAGTGAAGCCTGCATTCTGTGGCACGCCTGTCCTTCCTATTGATACCGGTGCAATGGACTGCACACACGTGTATCTAGTCCTGATGTGTGTCACTGGGCAGGTGCTTCCAAATAGGAAATGTCCCTACTTCATTCGTGTGCAGATCGTATTTCCTGCTAGCGTCATTTCAGGAGCGTCAACGCCAGGCTTCCAGGCTGGGCACATGACTCATTCCACCTTCTGAATGGTAGCTTCCTGGTTTCATGTTTGGTCTTCCACATGAAAGGATCTGGCTGCTCAGTACATTTGTGAGAATGAACACCTGTATTTTCCAATACATCATTTCATTCTGCTTTTTCATGGTTAATCAACACTTAAACAAGGTAGGGCGGAGCCAACACAGTTTCCATGCAATATTAGAGACGCAGTCCTTTTGTTTGTATATGATAATATTCAAGCATGATTTACAAGGAAGTATGTTTGTATGCCACAAAGGGTTTTAATGCTTTTCCAAACTCGTTATAGCTGTTTAGGTGGCAGTGTACCCCCTCTGCAGCTGTGTCTTCATGTGCTTGACAGGAATTGCGTTATTCACCTACAAACAAGCCTGTATATTCCCCATATGTTTTTTATGCTGCATCTGGCACAACATAGCAAGCCACCACAAAATGCAATTGTCAGAGGGCATACAGGAACCTAGGCACAACGTGACATAGACTTGGAGAACGTGACGGGCCGCGGTGCAAGAAGGGGCTGTTATGTTATGTTAAAGGTACTTATATAGCGCACCATCACCAACGGAATTGTTCGCCAGGCGCTCTGGCGGATCTGTAAACAGGAGTAGGGCGGGTAGGGCTAGTCGGGAGGAGGAGAGTGGGAGAGGTGGTGTGCTGTTGGCAGCTTCAGCTCGGTATACACTGAGTGCTGGGCTTTGGTGCAAGTATCGGATCGGGCGAGGCCTCGTGTGCTGTAGGTGCTGTCTATGTGTTGCTGATGCGGTGTGGTGAAGTGCGTGCGGATTGCTGGGAGAGAAATGGTTGTACGAGTTTTGAGTAAGAAGGTGCAGTTGGTCCCCGTGAGGCACAACCGTGTTTAGAGCATGCCGCCGAAGAATTGAACCAACATCCATGCCAGAACTGATCAATGTACCCTACAAACCTGCCAACTACGGTGACAGTTTTACTTTGAACAGCATTCCTTTATGTCGACTTCTAGTGAGCGCGACCGACGTGAAGCGTTGTGTATCACAGAAACTCTTGACTCTATAGCATGGACTCCGCGCCATATAATTCTTGGCTCTGTCTGCAATACTGCTGTAAAACACAGTATTTAATGTAAGTACCATCCTGATGAATGTCCTAAAGCATCAAGGAAAGAAACATGTCAAGACATCATTCACAATGGAAAGGTGGCATCATTGACCACTAAGTATCAATTTCAGAGAGTTGTATTCCATGTCATAACGATTGTCTGATAGTGTCCACTTGAGAAATGTCTTTTGGGATATAGCTCTTAAAGCACATTTACAAGTAAACATGCATACACGCTGATTATGGCTTCCTACCACAGGGACCAACCTGCAAAGTCACTAATCAAATCTAGTGTTTCTGTTTGATAACATACTAAACGCTATACAGAGTTTTTAAAAGGCGTTCAAATCACTGAATAGAAAAAACATGTTGCAAGCCTTAAAACTGGTATTTTCGTCTAAAATCTTGTTTGTCGTTGCCACAATAATAGTGACTACACCAGAAGGAGGCACCCAGTACCATTTCCCTAAGGGTACCTTATGAGTTATGATGCCTTGCATTGAAAGGAGCAGTGTGTGGGCTGAGACTGAGCACAGCTTTTTTCACCTAAGAGGTAATGTGAAGGGTCATGTGTGCACAGCATATGCATTTCCAATGTGGAGTTGTCTTGGCATGACTATTTTGACTGAAGCACAACTGTGGAAGTTTAAATCATATGCGTGACGTTCCATTCACGTGTACTGTTCTGTGTTAATGCATGTCATTAGTTGCAACCCCCTCCCTGGCAAACTGAAACTCACACACCTGGGTGAGGTGGCAACCCATTTGTTCTGTTTGAAGTGGTACTTTCCGGACCTCTGAGTTTATGAGTGCATGTGGAATGCCTGGGACTAATCGCAAAGTGAAACAGAAGCAAACACGCGATCTTACACAATTGGAGGATACTATTACAGGTTGTATAGCTGTGAATGGGAACGTAGAAGATTAGGCGAATGGCAATTTGTGCCAATAGCCCAGAACAAAAATGAGTGTTCTATATCAGAAAGGCGAATTTAGAAAAAAACATTTTAAAACAAGCATTGCCAATGCCAACAGTTTTGACTTTTGTGTAAGTGTTAACTTTCAGAAGACTGCTTTAAAAAACACTGGCAGGCACTTCCGGCACACAGTTTGATGGTAAGGTTTGTTACAGTTAACATAAAGAGATCCTAGCTTTGTGTCCCTCCTCATATACCATTTCTCGCTAGTGCAATATTTTCGGCTTATAGTTGGGGCTTTAGCGCCACCCAATATTGAAAACTAAAAAGAGGCAATTTCAAAGAATGGAAATATGGAAACAGCAGGGACAACTGATTTGCTGTTTTATTTAAGCTCCATACATTTTTAACCACAGCGCAGTTATTTACTTGTAACTTTGGCTTTCATTTTAGAGTATGGTATAGTTAGTATTTTTATTTTTTACGTGGGGGCCGCCAGCCCTGCGCAAATTACTTTTTCCTCCAATTTTCCCCTCTGCATATTTTTATAAGGTATTCAGCTTCATAATTAGGTGATATTTACCAATTGCGGTAGTCACGGTTTTTTCCCCGCATGGATGGGAGTGGTGCGCTCATATCCTGGGTGGGACGGCTGGTTGTGTTTTTGCGATTTCTTGACTAAAAAAATACTCGACGAAGCATGGGCATGACATAATATTCACCATTTGCAAAATATGCAACTCATTTGAGCCGTGGCTGTGTCTGTAAAACCATATCATTTGTTTCCCATTTAAATAAATGTAATTTAATACACGTGTATTCAGGAGGTGACATTGGGCTGGAGCAAGAAGGATCTGGGCTCCTGCAAAAATTGTCGTGCCGCAGTAGTGCCATTTCGTCGAGTCTCAAACCCCCCACCCACCAAGTTGAGGATCGAAATGCCTGTTGATTGAGGCCTGTGCAGGGTGATTAGGTATTGAGGTCTATGCAGGGTAATTAGGTATTGAGGTCTGTGCAGGGTGATTAGGTATTGAGGTATGTGCAGAGTGATTAGGTGTGCTTTAGGTCTTTTCTGATGCCAAGCTCCTGTGTCATTCACTAGTCAGGTTTTCAGCAGTGGTGGAAATGGAAAACAATTGGTGGGGATACCCCAAGGGCCAGGGTTGGGGCGAAGTTTGGGCGGGCGGTGCCGAGAAGGCAGGGTTTAGCGGGGCGGAGCTTGCAGCTGACCTCCCATCAAAAGAAATTTCCAAAATAATAGTTTTAAGCGGCGCTATTTCTTTCATGCTGCTTCCTTTTCAAACTATATATCAATTCCACTTTAAACCTCTTCCAAGGCACTTCACTGTGCGGATAATAGTTTTGACCAGTGTTGCTGAGTAAATATTCTTTAAAATGCACAATTTGCATCCCATTTTATAAAAAAAACCTCCCCTGTGGGTACTATTTAAACAGGGTGATTTCTGTTCACCATAAGCAATGCTTTCTATTACTTTAACCACACCTGGCACAGCTCCTGCAGCTCCCCTCTGAAAGCAGTTCGTTGGCTACATCTTGTGGGATAGTTGCAATGTTAATAGGGGTATTTATTCATGCAATGTTTGTCGGACGCCTGTATAGTTATTTATTCATGCATTGTTTGTTGAATACAAGTATCCGACAAACATTGCATAAATAAATATTCCGGGTCCATGTATCTGACAAACATTGCATAAATAAATAAACAGGGTCGTGGCTGAGGACTGTAACTTCCTCTTGTGACACCTTGGATGGGTCACCAGAGGAACAGTTACAGTTTGCTCGCGGGTGCCTTCTATTTTTTTTTGTTTTTTCCCCCCAGCGCCGACTCTGTCCGGATCCCGAGATCCGGCTACACATCTGGTGCTAGATCTCTGATCCGGTGAGAGCCGGCCCAATCGCCAGTGCTGCTTTTCAGGGTTTGATTTAATGGTAGGTGGTTTTGCTAACTGTGCAAATCGATCCAGAGTTTGGTTGAGAGAAAAGAGAAGGACGCTCCCCCGTGGCATTGCTGATAGAAACTTGGCATTGCTACTAAGGGTGCATTGCAGGATCAAGGCACTTTGGTTGGCTCGTAGTGGAGGAATTTCCTCATTTTGCTGTCTGAGCCTGTGAAGTTCAACGGGGGCTGCCCTGGACTTAGGATGCTGCACTGCTTCTCAGGCAATAATGGTGCGGGCACCGGTTATATGCACAGCCTTCTTTATTGACTACCAGCTTCTTACTAACCCTTTCCCTGTATTTACATCGCGTCACTTCCCACCCCACACCCTAGGTCCCGCCCGACCTGTGACTACACTTCCCACCTTTTCCCGATGCTACAACTCCTCCCCCCCAATTTAAATGTCAACCGTCACTCGTTACTCCATTTCTTCAATAAGTCTACAGGATCTTATTCTTGCCCTTTGAGGTCGATCATATCTCACCTCAGAATGTCCAGCTCTAGGCACCACATTGTGCACAGCGCCATCAGAGTCCTCACCATCACACTGATAGGGCTGATACGAGGGGTAGATCAGCTCACGTTCATGAGGTCTGCTCCTCCATGACTGTTCGGTCACTGACACCTTTTTGAAGTGTGATGAGTTCTGCATCACCTGATGCTGGTCTCCTTCAGCGGTGAAAATGGAACCCCACATTTCTGTGATGACCAATGGATCCTCATGAAACATGGCAGTGTGTTTGCTGGTTCTGTGCTTCACAACTACCTATCTACAGGCGTCAGTGAGGAGTCCTTAGCCCTCCTCCTGATTTCAGCATAATATTTAATCTTCTTAGCAGCCAGGTCCTTTGCTCTTGTGGCACCATCCAACACATGTTTCTCAGACTCTGTATTACGTTGTGGCAGCCAAGTGCGAATGCTGCGACCAAACATTCCCTCTGCAGGGCATTTCCCTGTAGAGCTGTGGGGTGTGCTCCAGTAATCTCACAGCAATTGATGTAGCACCTGTTCATATGGCTGCCCTGTTAGATGAGATATTTGTCGTGCTCTCTTTAAGTTGGCCATAAAAGGCTCAACCGTCCCGTCGGCTTGTGGCTATAACAGAGTTATCTTTCTCTGACTGAACCCTATATATTCAGCGAATGTCTTGAAGTCTTGGCTTGTGAATGGGGGTCCATTGTCCAATGTCACCTGTCTCGGAATATCATATGCTGTGAATATGCAGTCCAGTACTGGAATAACCTGGTGGATAGCCGTGGAAGTTGTCAAAAGAGAAATTATATCGTGCCTCCTATTGCAATAAATATATGTATATTGGCCTACGCCAAGCTGCTCGAAAGTCGCTTGCGAGAGAATCCGTGTTGCAAGGTCCTGACCTAAAATCAATGTAAGCCGCCATTTTAGGCCAATCCACCATTTTAGGATTCGCTTTGTAAAAGTCACCCTGTGAGTTAAAATGGTGGACAATGTCATTCCAAAATACAACATGGCCGTCTTGACCTCTGTACTTAGCTAATATGTAACTTGCCTGCAGGTCACTTGTTGAGGTTGTGAACTGAGACCTTGTCCTTCGTTGACCTGTGTGCAAAAGGATTACTCGTGCAACAAAACTAATCCACGAGCATATGTTGAAACAATGTATTCAAATACTGAACGTAGAACACTTGTTTTACTACATTGTATTAATGTTTGAGAAGGCCTACATGGAAAAATCTTAGAATACACAGTTATTGCATAGGCTTATTGATACATGTATTAAAGGCAAACCAGTTATATGCGGTTGTTCGAGACTTGGCACGAACCCTAGATCGGTGATGTATTACATGGAATATTAACCCGAAGTGGGGCTGGACATCGTGCCACCAAGTGTATAAAAAGCGAATGCATTCTAATGTACAACGTCTGTCACTGAACACACTGAGCCACGCTGGAGTTCGTTGTGTTGTACTGAGGGCCGGTAGCTATCTGATTTTGCTCTGTTTTTGTAACTGAATTCAGTATAAAATAAAGTATTTTGTATGTTCCTTTGTAACCCGTGTTCGGTGTATTTCCTTTTGGGGTACTCAGCCTCAATATTTTGATTCTGTTTTCACAAAGTGACCATCTGTGCTTCGGGGAACCATGAATATTCATCCACGACTGCTAGCACATATTCCCCCCGCTTCAATTGGTCCAAAGAAATCGACGACCACTTCCTCCCACACCCCCTTTGGAAGGTCAGACTTTCTTAGTGGTTCAGGGAGCCTTGTGGGTGTGATCAAGCAACATGTGGGGCACACTTTCAGTGGGTCTTCAACCATTGAGTCTAGTCATGGGAACCATACCTTCTGCCTCGACACTCTTTTGGTTCATACAAAGCCCTGATGCCCTTCATGTGCCAATTCCGCCATCTGCTTTCTCAGTGGCGTAGGTACCACATCTTATTACCCTTTGGCAGTAACCCTTCATCCGAAACAGCCAGTACTTCCTTCACTTGCAAGAAGCTGTCCACATCTCTCATCACTTCTTCATGCTCAAGCCAGCCTTTTTCCTTGGCTCTCCTCCACTTCCCTGACTGGAGTCCTTCTATGATGATATGAATGGGTGTGTCACTGTCCGCCTCCTGTGTTAGCCTCACTGGATCCACTTCTTGTGGAATTGCTAGTTGGGCCAAGTATCTGATGCAACAATCAGCCACAGACACTTCCGGCACATTCTCTGATCTTGTGTTACGCTCACATGGTCTCTGCGGAGGCGTTGGGGCACAGTTGCAGCCCTCCCAGGGGTGAGGTTGCTCGGGTCTGACTTCAGCTTCTGCGCTTATGTGGTGACTGGTGGTAATAGGTGATTCTGCTTGGGACTGCTCCTGCATGGAGAATAGGGGGTGTGAGTATGCCAGCTTGTGCACCTGATCCCCTTCCAGACCCCTTCTCCCAAACCCTGGTACCCGTGGGATGCACTGTTACTGGAAAGCTCACCTGTTGATTAGTTTTGGCGAGCACTCCGTACTGCTGCTTCTGGCAGGGGCACTTGTATGATCTGGACCAAGTTCCTTAACTGGTCCTTTGCACGTGGTAGTCCAGTCCTGCTGCGACTAAGCCATTATACTTCAGGTAAGTGTTCCTGTTTGCCTTTGTCTTTCTTCATCTGTTTTTGTAGTATTGTAAAGTTTGTTGTCTTGTATTGCTGTCTGTTCCACTTTTGATGTTTGCTCTTTTGCTTTCTTCCCTTGCAGGTGATGTTGCCAGCCCAGCAGAAGCTGCAGAGCTCGAGGCGGCAGCCGGAGGGAATAAGGAACGAAGGTGCAGCGGTATAGTAGCTGTTAAGTTGTTAACTAGAGGGCGCGTGTGGTTCTAATGCGGCGCAGCCCTAGGACAGATGTCCTAACCTTGTCTTTCATCTTCTTCACAGTGTCCGAGTTCGTGGATGCAGAGTGCGATGCTGCGGTGTTGGGATCAAGATCACTGGATGTCAGGAGAGGACTTGCAGATGAAGCGATGAAGCACCGGTTTCCTGTAGGTGAGTATGCAGGAGAACGCTTGGTTTCAAAGGTAAGTAAACTGGTCTAAGCGGCGGTGAGCATCACGTTGCACGCGAGTGCACAGTAGCGCGAAGCACCGGCCTTAAGGATAGAGCATCTTATATAACTGAGCTTCTGAAGCCACGCCCACCAGGTTCAGCCTGCCTGCCACACCCTGCCACACCCGATGAGTCAGCACATGAAGACCAAGCCTAGGGAGCCACACCCGATGAGTCAGCACATGAGGATGTTCTCTGGAATAAAGGCTTTCAACTCCTGGAAAGTTCTTGTAAAATAAAAGCACTCCTGCACTGAAATAAAGTAAAAGCACTCCTGCACTGAAATAAAGTGCTCCTGCTCACATCTCGACATGAGCCTGGCTCCAAAGGCGCCAGGACTGAGTCCAGCCAGGGCCCCTGTGTTTATGGGTCCCAAACGGACATAAGTGAGTCAAGTGACCCATTGCCCCCATCACTAGATGGTGTGGTTTTTGTGTTCTGGGGCCTGTGGCCATGACATCTTGGATGATGAGATAGAAAATCAGCCGGATTGCCCTCCTGATGAATTATGTTAAATGTGTAATCTTGCAACTGCAGGCCCCAACAAGCAATTTGAGGAGGCATTTTCATCTGGGGGTTCTCATACAGAAACAAAAGGGCCTGGTGATCTGTGACCATCGAAAATCGCTTCCCATCGAGAAATAGATGGAAATGTTCACAGGTCCAGACAGCAGCCAGGCTATCTTTTTCTGCCTGTGAATATGCTTGTTCAGTTTTCGACAGAGTCCTGCTGACATGTGAAATGATATGGTGCTGTTGAGAGTTGTCTGGCGCCTTTTGGACCAACATGGCACCCAGTACCGCAGGGTATCTAGGGTCAGCCCAGTCTCTCTCTCTCTCTCTCTCTGCATCAAAATATGCCATATTCTCAGCCTCTGCTATCCAGGCACGAATGGTTGTAAATGCCATCAGGCATGCTGTCAACCAGTGAAATGATACTTGCTAAATATTTTATATATCTTGTGCAATAACATGCCAGCCCTAGAAATAAAAGAAGCTCAGACATTTGTTGGACGTGGCGTTTCATTTAGAGCGACAACCTTCTTAGGTTCTGGGGTCTGAGAAGATGCGCCAGAAGAAACAGAGGGTTCCTTTCCGAAACTCACATTTTCAATGCCATGCATACTCTTGAGAGGGTATCATCATGTGTTTCTACAATTGTACCAAATACTAGAATGTCATCACTGTAATTGAAGCAATTTGGAAAGTGTTTTATTACATTGTGCATTTCTGCCTGGAATATTTCTGCTGCCGACAAAACCACAAAGCTCAGGCGCTTGTACCTATAGAACCCAAGATGCATACCAAACGTGGTAATAAAGCGGCATTCCGGGCTGTGGACCTGCTGGCAATAGCCCTTATTCAGGTCTAGTTTGGAAAATACCCTCGCGCCATTAAAAAGTGTACTATGTTTGTGATGCGAGGGGCCAGATGTTATTCCCTTTTGATGGCCTGATTAGGCCATCTCATGTTCACACACAGCCGGATAGCTTCAGAGCCTTTCTTTGGTATGGGCACGATGGGTAACACCCAAGACGTGGGGCCCACCGCTGGTTCTATAATGTCTTATTCCAGTGATTCGTAGCGTTCTTCCTCTACCTGCTGTTTTATATCGAAAGGAATCCCCCTGTAGTGCTTTGCCACTGTCTGAATGTCCTCAATGTGAAGCTTGATCTGTCTGTTGCACAGTTTTCCTAGGCCTTTGAAGAGTGTTGGAAATAACTGGTCTATCTTATCCAGAGTGTTAATGTATTTGTTGACCATTCATCTGTACATGACATGAATCAGACCCATGTTGACAGCGGATTTAAGGCTTAGGATGCACCCACATTCCGTTGACATGGAGATCACATGTACCGGAACCCACCTTTCTTGCGCCTTATATAGGCATCTTGCCTCAAATTGCCAGAGGCACTTGAATGGGGTTTTGGATCCATATGGGTATATATCCACTGAAGATGGGAAAAGTCTGGGTGCTTGTGGAAGATTCTGGTGTAGATGTTCACTTATGACATTCACCGTAGCACCAGTGTCTATCTAGAACTCCGTCTGCCGCTCGTTTAAGTGCATGAGCAGCACCAGGCTGTGTTCCGTGGCTTGTTTGTGGCCTAAAGCGTGTAGATATTCTTTCTTCCGTTGCTCTCCCTCTGAGGAGTGCACTTTAGTTTCAGATGGTGACTGTTCAACCAAACATCGTACATGGCGTGTTGATCGTCTCTCTGGTATTGAGGACGGGAATCTGTATCTCCTCCATTCTGTCATTTACCTGTCCTCCCTCCGATATCTTCCAGATTTTTCGTCTCCTGAGTCACGGTCTCACTGACCCCCTTCTCTGTGTCCTCCATGTATTTGGGTTTCAATTTGGGAGGTCTGCAAAGCTGAGGTTGGCACCCCTTCTCTATGAGCCTGGTTGTGCTGCCACCTTCATTTTCCCCTTTTGCCAGACTTCTGGACATCCAACACACTGATTTGAAGTAGTTCTGCCCCTCACATGCTGAGCACCTCTGTCCTATCACCGGACGTGTGCCGTCATG
The DNA here is from genome assembly GCF_040938575.1 of Ambystoma mexicanum. Classification (NCBI taxonomy): domain Eukaryota; kingdom Metazoa; phylum Chordata; class Amphibia; order Caudata; family Ambystomatidae; genus Ambystoma; species Ambystoma mexicanum. The sequence goes on from NC_090932.1 coordinate 93,060,917, forward strand.
GGGAAATTCGTACCCACATCTGTAGCAGAACGGCTCACCTTCGGTCCTTTACGCCCCCATCAGTTTTTGAATTGTCTCTGGGTGCACTTGTGAGCCTTTACAATTTCCCATGGCTTCCACTTGTGATTCCGCCTCTAGCTCCGCTCTCGCCAAAATCAGCATTTCATCTTTGCGTCCTGGATTTCTGCAGTCGTTTTCTCCTGAAGTTTTGAGATTCACACCCTGTAATTTTCTGAGATCGCAAGGCCACCGTGTTGGAATAATTATTAGTCACAGTACTTAAACTTGATGAGCAGTCTCATCACAAAGGCATCCATAGTTTCACCTTTCTGCTGTTTGGTAGCGTGAAATACATGTCTCCCATAGTCTACATTAGTATGTGGCATAAAATAAGTGGCCAGAGCAGTTTTTAAGCCTTGAATAGTGTATATGGAGTCAGCTGGCAGTTCATCCATAATGTCCATGGTGGCTGGCCCTAGCGCCAGCTTCAATAGGCACTATTGTCTGTTGTCTTCCATGGGCCCCATGGCACGCACAGGTCAAAATCCCTGATCCAACTGGTCCATATGGGCCCCATGTTGCTGGTGTTGGTAAAATCGAACACCCCAGGCAGCTGCACCACCAAGGATTCCTGGTCCCTCTGTACAAGGATGGTGGCCGAAATGTCCTGACCAAACATTGTTAGAACAGATGATCACCCTTGGTAGACGTCACCGGGGTGAGTAGTCAAGATGATGGCAGATTAAGTGGATAACGTGCTGCTTTTAAGGAGAATTGGAAGATGTGGGGGTCTTAAAACAAACTGGTTCACAGGTGGGGCAATCTGCAGCGCCCCTGTGCCAACGAGTTGTTCTGTTAGACAGCTTCTTGTCCCCCACGCTCACCTTATGTGCCAGAGAGCTGGTGCACCCTCCAAAATGGTGGCCGCTTATCGGGCATGCGCACTGCAAGTCCACTGTGTGCATAGTTTGCCTCCAAATATTAAAAATAATGCAGCAGCACCGGGCTTCAACAAACACGCCGCTGTGACACTGGGCCAGAGTAAAGCGTGCCCGCCGGCCACTTGCAGGCCACACTAATCACTGCCACGCCCAGGTGCACCTAAACATGAACAGCGACTCACCGCGGGCTGCAGCCATCATCTGCCAGGCAGTTTTCCCCTTCATCGCCAGTGTGAAGTCCATCCGGGTCTCGGGGCTGCCCGGGACTTAGGCAGGGGCGCCTCCAAAGGGTGGCCAAGGGGGGGCCACGGCCACCTTTACAAAAGCACGCGCCCCCCACCGGTCCATTCATTTATGTATGTTTGTTTTGGTGTGCCACCCCAAGAATTCAAGTGTGGCCACCCCTATGAAAAATGTCTGGGGGCGCCACGGACGCTGCACGTCATCTCAGGCAAAAATGACGCGGACAACGGTAATATGCACAACCTTCTTTAATGACTACCAGCTTCTGACTGACCCTTTCCCTGTGTTTCAGACGTGTCACTTCCCACCCCGCTGCCTAGGTCCTGCCCCCACCCGTGACTCCACTCCCCAGCTTTCCCCGATGCTACAAATCCCCTGACAATTTAAATGTAGCTGTCTCTCGTTACCCTGACGTGGAAGGCACAGTGGGGAAACACAGGGTTTTTAAATGTATCCTTTGTTTAATCAGAAACCAGTGGACCTTGTGGAGTGCCTGGTTGATGTGTTTGCATCTTTGGGGTCTCAGAAGAAGCGTAGTCTCCCTATTTTGGTCCCCGTGTCTGTTCAGTAAGAATTCAGGAGCCGCAAGGACAGACTGTCGGTGCATTCTAGTCTGGGTAGTACTCGGGCAACGACTGCCATGGTTCTGTGTGGGTATATCCGGTGAGGCCTAAACACCAGAGAGACTGGAATCAAAAGAAGCGAACCCTTGCAATGGCTTTTATCTGCAGTTCAAGAGCCAGGGGGCTGTCCACCCAGAGTGCGGGGTGTCGGCCCACTGCCGTCAGGTGAGGGTAGGTACTCATTTCTTCAGGTGAAGGGATTGGCCTGGGGGTGAGGTTGTGGTGCCACAAATCACCAATGCAGTTTGGGCTGGGTTTCAGCCTAGGTAATGTGCTAGGATGCAGATGATCTGCTACCGAGTTGTTTGTAGGATTGTGTATGGTGTGGGTAGTTTGTATACCTTGAACATATGAGGTTTGGGGAGATCTTCCATTCATGCTTCAGCCCCCAAAAGCATAAAGGTCGCAGTGTAGTTGGCATTACCCCTGCTCTCTTCTATCAAAACAAAGGCAAAGGATGTCACCTCTCTCCTGTCCAGTCCATCTAAGCTGCTTAAAAAGTAATCAACAGAAAAGTGCCACTGCTTTCAGCATTGCAGGGAGAGTGCTGACCAAGCTGCACAACATATGTGCCAAAACGCTTGGTACAGCACGAAGAGAATGGTGCTAACAACCCCAAAGAAAACAGTAACACTATCAGGGCAGCAGGAATAGCTAGGTGCTAACAGCGCAAAATAAACGTGCCACTGCTCTCAGGACACATGCAGGCACTGCACTGACACCAGGAAAAGTGCCACCAAACCCGCAACAGGAGGAAGAGCATGGGGGCAGTGAACAAAACACAAGAAATGTGAAACTCCACTCAGGACAGCGAGAAGAGCACAGTTCTAACAACAAACTCAACATAAAAGTGCCTTAGCCACCAAGACAGCAGAAAGAGAGCTGCACAAACACCAAAGGAAAGTGCCACTGCCCACATGACTGATAGAAGGGCACTCTGCTGACAGCACAGAAGGAAAGTGCCACTGCCCACAGGACTGGTAGAAGGGCACTCTGCTGACAACACACAAGGAAAGTGCCACTGCCCACAGGACTGGTAGAAGGGCACTCTGCTGACAACACACAAGGAAAGTGCCACTGCCCACAGGATAGCATGAACAGCACTGCACTAACACATACGAGGAAAGTGCCACTGTCCCACGGGCAACTGGAAGAGTCCTATGCTAAGAGCTCAAAAGAAGAATACTGCTTTCTGGACGTCAGGGAAAGCGTTGTACAAGCACCACAAAAGAAAAGTGCAACTGCTGGCACGACAGTGGTAAGATCACACTGCTAACAATGCAATAAAAAGGTTCTTCTGCCCTCCGGACAGCTGGACGAGCACTGCGCAGACAAAACAAGAGAAAAGTGCCACTACTGGCAGAACAGATGGCATTACACTGCCCTAACAACATAAGTGATAAGTGCCACTGCTCCCAGGAAAGCAGGAAGGTCACTGGATTTCCAACGTGGAAGAGTGTCACAGCCTTCAGGACAGCTGGAAGAGCACAGACCAACAGCAAAAAAGTGCCACTGCTGTTAGGACAGCAAAGTGTACACTGTGCTAACAACACACCAGAAATGTTCCACTGCTATCTGGACAGCAGGGATAGCTCTGTGCTACCATCACAACAAAACAGTGCCACTACCCTAACTACAGCTTCTAGAGCCCGGAGTCTACAACACACATGAAAAGCTCCATTGCGCTCAAGACAACAGGGAGAGCACAGTGCTTATAATGCAACAGAAAAGTGCCACCGCCCTTAGAGCAGCAGGGAGAGCACTGTGCTCACAATGCAACAGAAAAGTGCCACCGCCCTTAGAGCAGCAGGGAGAGCACTGTGCTCACAATGCAACAGAAAAGTGCCACCGCCCTTAGAGAAGCAGGGAGAGCACTGTGCTCACAGTGCAACAGAAAAGTGCCACCGCCCTTAGGGCAGCAGGGAGAGCACTGTGCTCACAGTGCAACAGAAAAGTGCCACCGCCCTTAGAGCAGCAGGAAGAGCACTGTGCTCACACTGCAACAGAAAAGTGCCACCGCCCTTAGAGCAGCAGGGAAAGCACTGTGCTCACAATGCAACAGAAAAGTGCCACCGCCCTTAGAGCAGCAGGGAGGACACTGTGCTCACAATGCAACAGAAAAGTGCCACCGCCCTTAGAGCAGCAGGGAGAGCACTGTGCTCACAATGCAACAGAAAAGTGCCACCGCCCTTAGAGAAGCAGGGAGAGCACTGTGCTCACAATGCAACAGAAAAGTGCCACCGCCCTTAGGGCAGCAGGGAGAGCACTGTGCTCACAATGCAACAGAAAAGTGCCACTGCCCTTAGGGCAGCAGGGAGAACACTTTTATCACAGCACAAATGAAAAGCCATATTGGTCTAAGGACAACAGGGAGAGCACAGTGCTTACAATGCAACAGAAACGTGCCACAACACAGATGAAACTTACCACAACTTGCAGGCCAGCTAGAAAAGCATGGTTATGAAAATGCAACAGAAAAGTTACAACACTCAGGATTTGAAGAAGAGTGCTACACTAAAAGGGCAACGCGTTTGTCTTGGAAGCAAGACAAGGCAGCACAACACAGGATCGAATCCCGATCCGGAGCTTAGAAACCACTCGTTTGTATATTAAGCAACTGAAGAATGCACAATTATAAAAGCACATAAGAAAAGTGCCACTGTTCTCAGGACAGCAGGGAGAGTACTGTGCTATCAACACAAAAGAAAAGTGGCACTGCCCTCGGGGCAGCTAGCAGAGCAATTTGGTAAGGCAAAAGAGAAGTGCCACAGCTGTACTACTAACAACACAAAAGGAAAGTGGCCCTGCTCTCAGGACAGCAGGGCAACCAGAAGGAAAGTGATACTGCTCTCAGGACATCAGTGAAAGCACTGTGCTAGCAACACACAAGAAAAGTGGCACTGCTCTCGGAATTTCAGGGAGATCACTGTACTAACAACACACAAGGAAGTGCCACTGCTCTCTGGACAGATGGAAGAACACTACTAGCAACACACAAGGAAAATGGCACTGCTCTCAGGACAGCAAGGAGAGCACTGTGCTAGCAACACACAAGGAAAGTGCTACTGCTCTCAGGACAGACGGAAGAGCACTTTACTAGCAACACAAAATGAAAGTGTCACTGCTCTCAGGACAGAGGGAAGAGCACTGTACTAGCAATACAAAAGGAAAGTGGCACTGCTCTCAGGACAGCAGTGAGAGCACTTTGCTAGCTCGGGACAGCAGAGAGAGCACTGTACTAGCAACACAAAAGGAAAGTGGCCCTGCTCTCAGGACAGCAGGGAGAGCACTGTGCTAGCTCGGGACAGCAGGGAGCGCACTGTGCTAGCAACACACAGGGAAAGTGGCACTGCTCTTGGAACAGCAGGGAGAGCGCTGTGCTAGCAACACACAAGGAGCGTGGCACTGCTCTCAGGACAGCAGGGAGAGCACTGTGCTAGCTCGGGACAGCAGGGAGAGCACTGTGCTAGCAACACACAGGGAAAGTGGCACTGCTCTCAGGACAGCAGGGAGAGCACTGTGCAAGCAACACACAAGGAAAGTGGCACTGCTCTCAGGACAGCATGGAGAGCACTGTGCGAGCAACACACAAGGAAAGTGGCACGGCTCTCAGGGCAGCAGGGAGAGCACTGTGCTAGCAACACACAAGGAAAGTGGCACTGCTCTCAGGACAGCAGGGAGAGCACTATGCTAGCAACACACAAGGAAAGTGCCACTGCTCTCCGGACAGCAGGGAGAGCACTGCGCTAGCAACACACAAGGAAAGTGGTACTGCTCTCAGGACAGCAGAGAGAGCACTGCGCTAGCAACACGCAAGGAAAGTGTCACTGCTCTCAGGACAGACGGAAGAGCACTTTACTAGCAACACAAAAGGAAAGTGCCACTGCTCTCAGGACAGCAGGGAGAGCACTGCGCTAGCAACACACAAGGAAAGTGCCACTGCTCTCAGGACAGCAGGGAGAGCACTGCGCTAGCAACACACAAAGAAAGTGCCACTGCTCTCAGGACAGCAGGGAGAGCACTGCACTAGCAACACACAAGGAAAGTGCCACTGCTCTCAGGACAGCAGGGAGAGCACTGCACTAGCAACACGCAAGGAAAGTGTCACTGCTCTCAGGACAGACGGAAGAGCACTTTACTAGCAACACAAAAGGAAAGTGCCACTGCTCTCAGGACAGCAGGGAGAGCACTGCGCTAGCAACACACAAGGAAAGTGCCACTGCTCTCAGGACAGCAGGGAGAGCACTGCGCTAGCAACACACAAAGAAAGTGCCACTGCTCTCAGGACAGCAGGGAGAGCACTGCGCTAGCAACACACAAGGAAAGTGCCACTGCTCTCAGGACAGCAGGGAGAGCACTGCGCTAGCAACACACAAGGAAAGTGCCACTGCTCTCAGGACAGCAGGGAGAGCACTGCGCTAGCAACACACAAGGAAAGTGCCACTGCTCTCAGGACAGCAGGGAGAGCACTGCGCTAGCAACACACAAGGAAAGTGCCACTGCTCTCAGGACAGCAGGGAGATCACTGTGCTAGCAACACAAAGGATTCACATCAATCAGAGGTGTCTGTCCGTATATAGACCGCCCCAGGGGTGCCACTCAATTCCTAAAGGAGTATTTGCGCATACGTGTGGATGGGCCCGGCGGTGCATGTGTGGTAAAACATTTCTGTTTCATTCTCACTTTCTTTATATTGATTAATTGGGATCTCTAGCATTTGGCCAAATCAATGGGTTAAGGTGTCTGTGGTAACACTTATGGAACAGTTTATTTTCTTCAATGTATTTGTTATTGCATCTATATAATCAAGACACATTAGAAAACATGAAAACCCCTTCGGCCTGAAACGAGAGAGTAGAATAAGGCTTTTGAGCTACCCAGCAGCCACCTCTGGACATGTATTGCATTGAGGTTATGCAAATTAGCACAAATGCATGCCTTTGCTGTAGAAACGTGTCCTTGTCTCATAGGGCAGTCATTTACATGTGTTTTGTCTTCATTAGAGCAGTACATCTCAAGATCCTTGAGATTGGAGGCTCGGGTATATTTATAAACTCAATCAATGTTAGGGTGGCTTTCAAAAGTGTGAAAAAAAACCATTTGACCTGGAATTCAAGAGTAGAATAGGCCCCATCAGCCCTTACAGGGCAGGGCTACTTAATAGACAGCTTCACCCACCCATGACATTGAATGTTTCCATTTGATGTAGGTTCAAGGCGCAGAGAAGCCCTTTTCAGGGAACTATCTACTTTAGCACGAGCATTGTGCTACACAGAGTACAATTCACAGTTTGGTTGAGACCTGATTGAGGAAAGCAGCATGTGAGGGTCAAGCAAGATGGCGGCAGCGTACAATTGGTGCAATAGTCTATATAGATATCCTACCATAGTGTTGGTTTTTACTTTACAATCATTGGGCTGAATATTTACATTTTAGGTACAGAGAGATAAAGTCATTTGCTGAGAATCACTTGATTTCGCAGAAAAACTAGGATTAGAAGTTCTTTCTTCAGTACCCAATGTCGGCCTTTAAACCACTGGCCCACATCTACTTGTACTGGGCTCTAAGACCCGGTGATTGCTTCACGTTCAGGACCAATGTGGAGTCTAAGCATCTCCAACCTCCTGTGTTGTGATAGCTCTGATATAAGGCTGTTCTGGAGTCCCCCAAACCTTTGATTCTTCTAGTGCCCATACAATGAGGACCATTGTGGGGACATCATGTAGCAAGATGCGGCCCCTGACAAACCCCTTGCAACTACTGGCACTCTCTTTCTGATACTTGGCTGCGGAAGCAGTGCCACTGTCAACACTGGCTCTAGCAAGGGACACTTCCACCAGGAGGGGGTAAACATGGCTTCTATAGATCTGTGTTTACCTTCTTGGGTGCCCCCCCAACCTTTTTTGAACCAGTTCTCTTTTGCCACTGAAGGTCTATGGGTGGTGCATGGGTTGGTCACATTTACCCCCTCTGCAACATCACCAGAAAGTGGCAGAGGGAAGCAACCAAGAAACCAACTGCCGCCCCTTAATGTCTCTGTGTTGGGGCAAAGAAACATGGGGGCAGTCCCCACCAACTTCCATGCCTCCCATGTAGTCCCCACCAACTTCCCTGCCTCTCATGTAGCACGTGCAGCGAGATGAGAGGTGCTATATTTCTGAAAGCACCTGTGACGGATTGCCATCTGTCAGGGGTGTGAAAGCCCTTGTTTTTATTTTTTATTTTATTGAATGATAATATGATGCTGGCAATTCTGTCTCAGAAAGGGTGGTCTGCTAATCAGACCCTCTTTTCATGTAGCTCCATGACAAAAGCATAGTGTGCACATGAGCCATGCTACATCAGTCTCCTGACATGGGCAGCAGCTGCTCGTGAGTGGCACAGGGCAGGTTCAAATGCCACCTGTGCATTTCTGACAGCTGCTCTGACCCAACATCACTGCAGACAGACTACATTTAACTTCTGCACCCCCAATACAAATTACCGTAATTGAGACCATATCAGTCTGGTTTCGGGGAAACTCTAAAAATGTGCGATACCTGTTTTTAGTATGGTGACTGATAAGATCCCACAATTATTAAAGCCACACACCATTTGATGTTTAAGGGGCAATAGAAAGCTTTCTCTTATCATGAAAATGTACCAACAATGGCTTGCACGACTCGGGCAACCTACTGCCCCTTAAATAACCAATAAAACAAGCACCACGAAAACCTAACTGTGCGGAGCAGGGTTTGCTTGAGCCTACACCCTGGCATTACCCTATTTTATGACAACAATCAAACCCAGCACCTCTAAAGCCAGGGTTCCAACCCCAGCTATGTTTAGTTTAGTTTAATGGTTTTATATATAGAGCAACTATCACCGTAGGGATCTTAACTCTTTATCAGAAGTAGAACTGCCAAGAATAAATGGATCTTGCTAACTGTCAAGCACCAAACAACCGGTTTTTGCCTTTTTCTTGCCAAAGACTTTCACAACTTTGCTGCTTGAACTGCAAATCAACTGCCACCATTAGTTGTTTTATTAGTTACGGTCTGAATTTCATGACGAGTCAAACAAAGAACAAGGCTATCCACAATCTTTGATGGGGAAACAAAATACAGAGCAAGGCATTTGTCTCTTTTTCAGACACTAATGCAAGTTCTAGTGCAAGTGATCCCGATGAGAAAAGTATCGACTCAGGACCTTCCCCATCACCGACTCAGAACATGCAACCCCCATCGTTTTTTCAGGGAAGGGGGAGACGATGCAGAGACAGAAGGTTCCTTCAGGAGTGCTGAGAATGGAATGAGAATGAGACAAGGGATAGACTTCACCGGGAACAACAGTGGTGACACCAATTTTCAATCTTTCAAAACATGTACTGCCCAATGACCAGATCAATTTATCGAACAAAGTCCTGAGCTCGGTTCCAGTTAAAAGGGCTGGCCTTTTTGAGACATAAATTGAGTTATGCCGGCTTTTTCACACAATCAGACTTAAGGATTTTTTTAATGGGAAGGTTTTTAAACAAAAAGAAAATTTGACAGGTCGGAGTGTTCCATCCACCTTACAACCACCCACCCATAATCATAACATCTCATGAGGGCCATCTAGGTGCAACTCTCACAAAAAGAAGAGCATGTTACACATAGTGGTGGCCCAGTATGGACACCGACATGAAACATGCAATCCACAGGAGTGTCAGATGCTCAAACAGTGACAAGAGCTTGCATACCAGCCATGCCATCTTCACAACGTGGAATGCTCCGAGGCAGCTTGGCAGAAAGTGGGCATGGCCCTTTAAAGAACATGCCCATTGAAGCCAAGTACAGCATCGGTTTGGTGCACTATTGGTCAAAATGATGGATAGAGTTGCATATTGTGCCAGGTATTTCTACAGAGATCACCATCAACGGAATTTTAAAAATTGTTCAGGATGGAAGGAATCCCTGCTGATCTTGTGACTTACAATAGCGTGCAGGTGATTAAAGACAGGAATCAGATGTACTGCAATCAACAAATCATGAACACACCATGGCAGCCCTTTATCATCCTCAAGCCAATGGGGATACCGAGAGAGCAAACTGATTTTAAAAAAGGGGCACTACAACGTGCAGCTGCATGAAGAGAAGATGGCCAGAAAGCAGCTCAAACAGCTGTAGCAGCACTCTGCCTCACCTAATTCTGCCACAGAGGTAACCCTGTTTCAGTTAATGAGAACACGCAAGACCCATATTTTGGGAGGCTTCAAACCCAACTTAAGAAGCCCCTACTCCTACTCTCACTTGAAGCATCAGCCCGCGCCCACTTCACCATTATCCTTCCCAAATGATCTACAGTACCCCCAACCCTAAATAGTGTACATTGTTCATTCAGCTAGTCTCACATTTTATCTCCTACCCGTCCGTCTGTGATGTCCCCTTCCAATGTTCAAAACCCCTTCCTCGCCACCAGCTGGTTTCTGTATCATACATTATACCTCTCTACCGCTTTGTAAAGCGCCCACCAATGGGACTGCTACTGTTGCCAATAGGACCCATTTGGAGAGTGTTTCTGATTGAAGCAATTCACTGTGAATGCAAATACAAGCCACATTACAACACACCTGCCTCCCTTATAAGACGGACAGAGAACTGTAACAGGTGAAAGAGTGACTTGCTTGACAGACAGATATGGGAAGCACTCTGCATAATAACTATGCATGCGATGAGCTCCAGCCCAACCTATAAGAGCACTGGCGAATAAGGATGCAGGCATCACGCAGGCCCTAGAAAACGGGTAGATGCCTACATTACACCCCTGAAACAACAAGAATGAAAACGTACAAGCGACCCGCTAAATGTAGCATAGACACGCACATCCAAGCCTGGCAACCTGCAACATAGTTGGCAAACTGAAAAGTGCGTAACAACAAGAATGAAAACGTACAAGCGACCCGCTAAATGCAGCATAGACACGCACATCCAAGCCTGGCAACCTGCAACATAGTTGGCAAACTGAAAAGTGCGTAACAACAAGAATGAAAACGTACAAGCGACCCGCTAAATGCAGCATAGACACGCACATCCAAGCCTGGCAACCTGCAACATAGTTGGCAAACTGAAAAGTGCGTAACAACAAGAATGAAAACGTACAAGCGACCCGCTAAATGCAGCATAGACACGCACATCCAAGCCTGGCAACCTGCAACATAGTTGGCAAACTGAAAAGTGCGTAACAAAAAGAATGAAAACGTACAAGCGACCCGCTAAATGCAGCATAGACACGCACATCCAAGCCTGGCAACCTGCAACATAGTTGGCAAACTGAAAAGTGCGTATGCACACAAAACGGTGGATGCCCAGCAAAAAACAAATTTGGCTACCCTTCACAAGAGGACATCTGCAAAAGGTCCATGCCTGGCATCAAGAAAGAACTTGCTGAATGAGAATGTACAGACAAGTAAGTATGCATGCCAGTCAACTAACCCATCAAATAATTGCACATTCTGACAGGGCGATGCATTATGTAACCTTGAAGATTTGAGCCGGTGAGACAAACTGCAGCATGCACCCACTACTTGTGTGCCATAGTGATTCTTTGATGTGCTCTAGAAGCTCCTACTACATGTATGGACATGCAGCACATGCTACAGGTTTCATCGTCCATGCCTTGCTCTCCCTTCTGCTCCAGCAGATCAATCGCTGGAACGCTGGAGGACCGCCCCAATGATCAGACTTTCAGGTAGACCAAACCACAAGCCACAAATGTCCACCAGGCTGGAGGAACATCAGACATCTGAAGCGGAATCAGATGTCCAGCCGCCATTTGCTATGTGGCTCTCGCCGGGCCCTCAAAGATTTCAGCCGTGCCAATCTGGTGCCATTGTCTGTGTGATCATCTGTGGCATGGCAGCTAGAGTCTTCTCCTCTGACCCATGCTGCCTCTTCGGCTGAGAGCATCAGTGTCCGTTGCCATCATGACGGACTTCACCAATACCAGTGACATTGCGTCGGCCATGCACACCATCAGCTCTACCACAGATCAGGTGCCCATTTCCAAGTAGTCTGTGGCTATTTCGCTGCGGCTGCCTGAGCCGGCGCAGAAATCCTGATAAGAGAAGTAACTGGGCGCTTGCTACAATCAGTCCGCGGCCTACGTAAGGCACCTGCCCCACATTCAAGGTAGCAGCTAATTCTCTTTATGGTTTTGCTTTAGTGTAGATGACTGGTAGGGATGCCATTTTAAACAATTGGTGGGCTTTGGATCTCCTAAGCAGCCCCCTTACTCAGCATACACTTTTACCTTGCCAAATGTTACATTCAAGTAGCACTCAGGAGCTTCTTGTAGAAAATAATTAAGCTGCATTCTTCACTACAGTATATATTTTTTGAGGTAAGTGGAAGAATGGAGAGCCTCCAGCAGACCAACCAATTATCAATGAGACAGATGTTTACTGTCATTCACAGAAAAGGCACTCACTGCATCCACTCCAGGTTCCATCCAGCAGAACACGCAGGGAACCGTGCCTCGATCGCCCTCACATGCAAACATTCAAGTCACATTAGAATTACAGAGACCTTTAATCCAAATGACTACACAGTGGTAGTACACAAAGCCGTCTCACCCAACTTCAAGATCACCTACACCGCCTGCAAATATAAGAGAACAGGGGGAATTGCCCCCATCCACAAGAAACGCATTCCTACCCAAGTCTCGCCATGAACCCTGGCCTCGGACGTCAAGCATCTCGTAGTCCGTTGCAATTTCACCCCCTCAGCAACTTTGTCCAGTCTTCAAATTGACTGCCCATATCATCATACATCCCTACGTTTGCAGGCGGATTCTCGGATGTGAACCGGAAGCAGCTTATACTACACGGGGACCCAAACATTTGGTTTGAACAAAGCACCAACCTTTCGACTAAGTTGCTGAAGGCTTATGCCTACAGCCAACTCCTGGATCATGTGAAAACTAAGAACATCCTGGATCAGGAAGTAATGGTCTTCAGGCCACACTGAAGATTCGAATCAGCTCTACCATCAATATGGTATGACCTGAAAATCAGCTTGGATGCTGAAGTACAGTGCACCCTCATACTACACATATACTACTGGACATCACACAAGCATCCTCGGCAGCCACAAAATCCTCAACGAAAAAGTAAACGAAACCAAGCGGCGCTACACTGGATGATGACACGCCTCGCTGAAAGAACAGAAATCATTTCCAATCAGCCCCATGTAACATCACCAAAGGGTACCCTAAGGATCAAGCCTATCGCTGCATGGCCACACTAATGTGGGTCATCCAAGACCATGGCCTCACATGCTATAGCTACGCATAGGATGCTCGGACTGTCTTCAAAGTCACCACTGACAACAAGGAAACCTAACCTTGCCCCGCCAGATGCCTCAACCAAGCAAACTCATGAATGATGGTCAAGAGCAGGCTGAATCCTAACCTCAACAAAACAGAAAACATGCTAAGTCCCACTAATTAGCCCTCCCACCTCATCCCGCACATCAATCGCTTGACCATTGGTAATGAGAACATGTCTGCAAAGGTCCAGCGTGGTCAGGAGCCTTGGACTGATAGCAAATAGTCCACTAAGCCTGCCAACTCAAACACTGGATAGGAAATGCTTTTTCTCCTGCGATGAATCTGAGCTCTTGCATGTCCACAGAGAGCCTTGGCTGGCAGTCACTTCTCCGCTTCTATCAAGGCGGTATTAAATTAATAGCCTCTATCTGTACGCCCAGCGGCATCCTCTGAAGAATCTACAGAGAAGGCAGAACGGAGGGTTATAGGTCAAAGGTTCGAATCAAAAGGTTCGAAAACAATAGGGTCGAATCAAAAGGACTGAAAACAAAAGGTTTGAAATACAATAGGGTCGAATCAAAAGGACTGAAAACAAAAGGTTCGAAAAAAATGTATTTATTTTTTTAAATATTTTTTATTTTTTGGGGGGGTCCCCCCCAACCCCTGTTTTTGTGGTAAAAAACACTTTTTTTTACCTAAACAGAAACCCCAAAAAATATATATAATTAGAAAAAAAACTTCAAAACTTTTGTTTTCGGTCCTATTGACCGGATCCTATTGCATTTGTACCATTTTTATTTGCACCTTTAACTGGACACCAGAACGGAGACACGTGACTGCCACTAAGACTGGACATATGAGATCAAAGCACCAGAGCTCTGACTTAGCTGCTTTTCAGGCGAATAATGCATGTCAAAGCCATCTGCGTCAATCCCCAGGTGCTACTTGGCAAGGAGCCAGAAAACATTTCAAAGAAAACCTCACCCTTCAATCTGGCAAGACCATTGAGTTGCAGCAAAACGGTGACTCAGTACAGCAGGAGACGCACATCGTGTGTTGCCATGACCACTAGACTTTGGAACCTGATGCCCAAAGAGCTCAGCACCTTGCCGGACCATCTTACCTGCAAGAAAGCACTCCAGACCTCCCTGATAAAGTCGTGCATCCTAGGGAAATATAGTCAGCAAAATACACACATCCAGGCTCCTTCCAAAACCTTTTGGGGAAACATTGTGATTCCTGAACAAGCTTAGATGCACTCGGGCAGGCACCTAATAGATCAGAAACAGGCAACAGGCTGATCATTTCACCCAATCAGCTGACCGCGAAGGAACAATCGAACATGACCATGAAGGAACAATCGAACCAATCAGCTGACTGTGAAGGAACAATCGAACCAATCAGCTGAACGAGAAGCACCAGACAACAATAAACATGACCCGCGCAAAAGAGGCAATGCACAGGACTTCCTGCAGGACCATCAACACACCAGCAGTCTTATCATGGACCCAATACATCAAAGCCCCCCCATTGCACAACCGCACCCAGACTCAATGCTAACTGCCAACTAACCTTGAAGCCTCCCACCGTAGTTTGTACCACATCCCCCCACAACACCATAACACTGAATCCTTCATAGCCAAGCGCCCTTGACCACAACTGAACGAACATGGCATGCATGCATACACCCAATTTAGTCACCACACAAACTCATATCAAACATATACACCCAAGGCTGTGACACACTCGACGCTTCACTTCTGTAGTAGGTCTATTGTTTGACCAAAAACTGCTCACATTTATTTTGCTCCTATTTTTTGCCTAATTTTATCACCAAAATGTTGATGGTGGGTTGGAGTGAGGTAGTATTGGTTGCGGTGGGATTGGAGGGTTGATGGATTGTGCAGGGTCTCCCCCACCCCCCCCGAATTCTGTGGTAAGTAATTCAAGCAAAAAAAAACGAGCAAGAAATGTTAGCAGGTTTTTTCGACCAAATACATCCTTCACCTCGTCAGTTGCTCATGATATGGCGCCTGCTCCATGATTTCTCCCAAAACAGTTATTATGGTTGTGTTTCGGGCTGAAAAAACTTTTCTCCCAATTAAAACCAATACAAATGCCAATAAATGCTTGCAAATACTGCCTAGGCCCTCATTATGAGAAGTGCAGTAACAGTAAAAACAGCCAATATTTTCAATAGCACCTGTTTTTACTGACTACCATATTATGGCCTGTGCAGTATTTACTTTATGTTGCATTCAACTGGAATATCAGAGGAAATACACACTGTCTGGCTATGAGGTGAAATACCTCATATATTTTACTCTCATTTTGAATCAATGTCATGGGGTGGAATGACCAGAAATGACTTTCCCCACTAGGCTTATGTTACCTTTGTAGATCATCCATTTCTTATACTTTATTGTTTCTTTGTTTTGGTCCCTGGTCTAAGTTCTCTTTGTTCACACCCTATAAACTGGCTCAGCACTTATTCTCATCTTTGTGCTACCGTACAGGTACCATCCCGCGGAATGCCTCGACCATCTGTAGGCGTGTTATTTCATTTCAGACCAAAATTGCTATCCCTGTTCTTCAAATAAATAAAAACGCAAACAACGAGAAGTGCGCCTACACACACACACAGGGCCTCATTACGGGTCCGGCGGTAACACTGATGGCGCTACCGGCGGATGGCTGCCGGAACTGTAATATTTTACCGGCACCTGACTTCCCGGTGCCACGTGCTTATTACGAGTCCGGAGGCCCAGGAAGTTAGGTGCTGGCAAATTGTAAGTCCCCATTCCCACAGAGTCCTGTGCGGCACTGTTAGCAATGGGGCCGCTTGTCGATCCGGATACAAGGTTGTCGGTGAGCTTATTGGCAACCGTTTTTCTGGACCAGCAAACTTAGAATGAGGTCCAGGGTCTGGTTTCTGGGCACGTGAACTCTGCAGCAACAGAAACAATACTCCTTTGCTTTTTGCTCGTCTTAAACTAAGTTCTCACCCTCAAGTTTTTACCTTTGCTTTAGAATGAAACAATGCAGTCGACCAAAGGAGACATTCTGATTCTTCAAGTCACAAGAGTGTCAATGAAATCATGTCAGCTAATAGTGGTCTGCAGGAAGATTTCTCTGCACCCACATCCTTGGTTTGACAGGTACAGGTTAGGGACATTTGACTGTCGCATTTAATGGGGCATGCAAAAACCCTTGCAGCTTACTAAAGTTTGCAAAGTTTTGCTGTAAATGTCACAAGGGTGCGAGTGCACGAAGACAGCATCTCATAACCCATCCCTGGCAGGTCACCAGGGACCATGAAAGTGGCAGCTGCTGCACCGCAGAAGTCCCATTCACCCAACGTCACATAACCAAAGTCCCTCTAGGATACCCTTGCAATAACTCGGCCAAAGAGCTAAAAGGCTGCATTGCAAAAGTCAATGTATGGAGGAAGGCCTGGTGCCCCCTGCAGGCCCCTGCCCTTGCTCCACTCACAAAAGATTCCTCGGGCATACTAGCGAGGTGCCTCTTGAGCACCTCATTGCACACCACCCATTTGCCTCACACCTTATGGGCATTTACAATGCGCTCTTCAATGGGATTGCACCATTTAAACCGCTTTTGTAAGTCATGTCCTATATATAAATATTAGCGCTGCCCTATAGTTACGGTGAGTAGGACTCCCATAGGAAACCCCAAAAAATCAATTGCTAATAGCTTTTGACTCGTGCAATAGATTTGGTAAAAATCCTGAAGATAACTAGGTAGGCCGGGCCCCCCCAGACTGCAAATTTTGGGAATCATTTGATTAAAAAAAATAAAAATGTAATTAAAAAAAAGAAGAAGATGACGACGTTGTGGCCTAGTCCCCATTCATTTTCCCCTGGTCCAAAACAGTACATTTTTGCTTCAACACACAGCCCACACTGCTGGACAGATTTTAACCAAGTGCGAAACATCTTGGGCACACAGTGTTGAATTGAGTTCTTTTTGTGGTTTGGGTTTATTCTGTCGAGTAGATTTTTTAAATATTCGATGGAGGAGGGGGTGCCCCATTCTCCATAATAGATAGCTATATCTCAGGTAAATTGCCAAGAAACCAGCTGTTTATAAATGAAAGCTGCCATCTTTTTTGTTCTCAATGTGAGAGATAGCACGGCTATAGCTGAGGATATCATAAAATGAAAGGCAGGAAAAAAGCCATTTGTAGGTCAAAATACATGCAAATGCCATCAAGTTAGAGGTGGGGGGGAGGGGACAGCCAAGAGGACACCAAGTGAAATTTGGGAGATGGAGGTGGGTTAGGGACTGAGTTTGCAACACAAAGCTTTTCTGTAACCTCGTCTATAGCCACAGATAGCTAACATCTCAAAGCAAACTGTGTTACAGAAACACTGTTTGTTTGCGGGGAGAGGGGAGATGTGGAGGTCATCTGGGGAGTGAGGGGAACTTGCACAGATAAGGGGAACACTTGGTGAGGTCCTGGGGAGTCAAAAAAACATTTGTTTTCAATAGTTTTTCTGATGTTCACAGCTACAAAGCCTCAGCCATCTGTAGTTCATACAGTGGAAATTGGCATCCAGGTTATGATATGGTATGATATTGAATTTATAACGTGCCAGTACACAAGTGTTTCTATGTGCCACAAGACAAGAGAGGGAAGAATTAGGTAAGACAAGACAAATGATCCTACTAGGCCTTGTGTCATTCTTATCATGCAAGTGCGACAACAGAAGTTCAAGGGGAGGGAGAGGGCGGAAGTTCAAGGGAGAGGAGAGGGGGATGTGCAATCACAGTGGCATGGTTCTGAAAAGTGCAACTAGGCAGCGCAGCTTAGGTAAGTGCCAGGAGGCAGTGGTCTGTAGGGGGTAACATTCACAGACCCTAAGAGCGAGGTAAGCAAGGAGGCAGTGCAAAGAAGGACTGGTCGTGGAGGAGCGTGGTACCCAGTGAGACTCTGAGGGAACCAAGCAATCAGTTGATGCAGCAGACAGGTATGTTAGCAAGGAAGTTAGAGAGTGAAGGCAAAGGAGAAAAGGAAGATCTTGAGCTGCTTTTGGAACTTAAGGTGGTCCAGCTCACGTCTGAGAGGGGCAGGGAGGCTGTTCCAGAGGGAGGCTCCTGCAGAGGAGAGAGATCTACCCCCTCTCTCTGCTTGGACAAGCATCTGACCCTCAGAGAGTTGGAGGTAGCTGAGCGAAGGGCTCTAGAAGGAAGGATTTCGGAAGAGAAAGCTGGATGTAGTGCGAGCCCCAACCCCAGAAAGCAATGTGGATGATGCAGAGGGTCTTGAACTTGGTCCTTGCAGCCCCCGGGAGCCAGTGGAGAGATTTCAGGGCTGGAGCAATACGGTCCCTGGGTTTGAGGCCAAGAATCGGTCTCGCAGTCCTGTTCTGGATTAGTTGCAGGGGGTGAAGAGTAGAGGTAGGCAGATTGAGAAAGAGGCTGTTGCGGTAGTCCAGCCTGGAGAGAACCAGGGCTCTGGAGAAGGTGAGCTTCTGGGGGAAAGTAAGAAAGGGTAGAATACCTTTGAAGAGGTGCAGCTGAAAGTGGGCCTTTTTTGGCAGGGTCTGTGATGTGAGGAGAGAAGGAGAGGGCGGTTGCGAAGATGATGCAAAGGTTTTTTGCCTAATAGAAAGGCAAAGGTAGAAGGCCTAAGGAGGGCAGCTAGAGTGTGAGAGGGAACGCGAGAACAGGGGTCCCAATGAAAAGGATCTCCATATTACTGGCATTAAGGCAAAGATCGTTGAAAACACTTCAATCCTGAATTGTGGATAGACAGTCAGGAATGAGCAAAGGAGGAGAGGAAGGAGACTGAGGGAAGCCTGAAAGAGAGCTGAGTGTCATCTGCGTAACAGTGAAAGTTAGAAGAGATGGTGGATATCAGGAGGGCCAGAGGGGCTGGATAGACATTTAAGAGCCAGGGTGAGAAGATAAAGCCCTGGGGGACACCACATGTGGAGAGAGAGGTGGTGGAGAGAAAGAACCCAAGTTGAACCTGGGAATGACGGTCTAGGAGGAAGGAGTTCAGCCATGCCAGAGCCTGATCCATGATGCCCAGGTTCACGTGGAGTTGAATGATCGTGATGGCGTGATTGACTTTGTCGGAATTAGTGGAAAGGTCAAGGGGGATGAGGACAGAGGGAGAGCTGGAATCGAGTTTAGAGAGCAAATCTTCACTGGTGTTCAGGAGAGCAGTTTCCATGCCCCTGGCTTCTCTGAAGCCAGACTGCTGGTCATGGAAGCAGCCAACAGATTCAGTGTGAAGGGTAAGCTGGGAGATGGCCAGCTTTTCCAAGAGTTAGCCTAGGAAAGGAGTGATAGAAATTGGGCAATAGTTTGCCAGACATGTAGGATCAGCAGAAGGCTTTTTTAGGAGGGGGTGCACAAGGGAGTGTTTGAGGAGAGAGAACAAAGTTCCAGTGGCGAAGAAGTCATTACAGAATTCGGGCAAGGCGGTAGCAAGGGTGGCAATGTTGTTTAGATGATACTTTCATAGATCAGACTAGTCTAGAGACATCATCATGTGTAGTCAGAGCGAAGGAGGAAAAAGGAAGAGGAGAGGGAGAGGCAGCCAAAGGAGGCCTGAGACAGAGGTAGCGGGAGATGAAGAGGAGAGTGACAACAGGATGTCCTGAGATTTAGTGGTAAAATGAGAGGCCAGAGCTGTACAGAGGGCCTGGGAGGGAACAGGAGAGATGGAGACTGCAATAGGATTGGCCAGCTCCTTGTAGATTTTAAAGAGTTTGGCCGTGTTGTTAGAGGCCACAGAGATGCAGGCTTGGATGTGGACCCTCTTCTTGGAGAGGACAGAGAGTATGTATTTCCTTTGGAGCAGGTGGCAAGCCACTTTGTCAGAGGATGTGCCCGAAGCCCTCCACTTCCTCTCAGCCACCCTGCACTTGCATTTCAGGGTGGCGAGGTTGGGGTCGTACCAAGAGTTGCACTTGGTGGTAGGCTTCAGATGAATTTGTATGAGAGGGACAAGGATGTCGAGAGTTTTGGAGATAAAAAGGTGCAGGTTAGAAATGGCTGTGTCAGAGTGCGAGTCAACTGCAGGAATAGGAGGAGCAGAGAAAGTAGAGGCAAAGGTGCCCACTGACACTTGCTTCATGGGCTGAATGACTGCGAAGGAAGGTGGCAGTGCTGGGGTAGACTTTGCTTTCAGGGGCAAGAGGTTTCAAGTGAGAGGAGAGCAGAAAGTGGTCAGTCCAAGAGAGAGGAGTGGTGAGAGGGTTAGAGAGGGTGATGTTTGAAGAGATGACAACCAGCAGAGTGGGTCAGACCAGAGGGTAGGTTGGAAAGGGAAAGAGTCGCATAGGTTGTGGAAGGGATTGGAAGCATCCAGATGGTTGTTGAGGTCTCGGCTCCGAGGAGAAGAAGTTGAGAGGTCGAGGCAAGGAGAGAAGAAGAGAGGTCCGTCCATTCTGAGAGGAAGAGGGTGGCCTGGCCAGGTGGCCTGTAGATGGTGGCCACAGTCAGAGGGAGACCAGGAGAGATAGAGAGCCTGAGATTAGACATTCAAAGGAGGATTAGGCCTGCGTAGGAATGACCTAAAGAGGGAAGCATTCTGGAATGATCAGGGCCACTCCACCTCTGGGCCGGTTGGTTCTGGGCTCAGAGAGGATCCTGTAGCCCTCAGATAGGAGAGTATCAAAGCTCGGGACAGAGCTGGCCGTGTGCCATGTCTCGTGAGAACAAGGACATCCAGATCAAGGTCTTTGAGGAGGTGGCAGATGTCAGAGGAGTGTTTGACAGCAGAGCGAGAGTAGCTATGTGGAGCAGGTTTATACAGTTGAAAGAGTTTCGGGTTGGTGTGTAGGAGTGAGGTACACCCAGCGGAGGTGGTAAAAGGTCCCGAGAGTGGGCAGAGACAGTAAGTGGAGGTGGCATAGGATCCAGAGCGCAGGAGGAGGAGGGTGCCAGACAGGTGGTGGAGGAGGAAGGAGGTGGCAGAGGGGCCAGAGAGGTGTTGAAAGGAGTGGCAGGAGAAGGGAGGAAATTGATGAGATGCAGGAGATGCCTATGAAGAATTGATTAATTAATATTTTATTTCTATTGCACTCGTACACAAGTGTTTCAGAGCGCGACAAGGCAAGGGAGGGGAACAGGGGAGAACAAAACAGCGATCTTACTAGGCCCAGTGACATTGAGAACGCACAAGTGCATGGGAGAGGGGAAGGGGAAAGTGCATGGAAGGAGGGAGAAGTGGAAAGTGCAAAGCAGAGGAGTAACAGATAAATAACAATAAATAAATAATAAAGGCAACAAACAGTGGTAATGCAGCCAGCAATTTGCAAGTGCTAAGTTTTAGGCAGCAGACAGGGTAGGTCTGATAAGTGCAGGAAGAAAAAGGTGGGGGCTGTATGGGTACAGATACAGACCCCTTTGCAAGGGGTGGCCCGGAGGAAGTACGGGAGGGTGGCAGGGTGAGCAGTCCCTGACGAACATAATATCATCAGATCTGATAGAAAAACTAAGAGGGGAGGTGGGGTAGCCATCATTGCCAAAAATACCCTGGCCATCAGAGAAGATGACAGCACCTCTTTCCCCTCTGGAGAACTCCTCTCTGTGAAACTCCCTCTATCGTCAGAGCGGACACTCCTTATCCACACCCTATACAGAACACCAGGCCCATGATCCTCCTTTGAGGAAGACATAACTGGCTTCCTCTCTCAGAACACAAAACCTAGTTCACAAATCCTGCTCCTAGGTGACCTGAACCTTGGCCTCTATGACAACTCAGACGCTAATGCCTTAGCCATCCAAAATACCATCTCAGAATTAGGCTTATCTTTGCAGATATCCAACCCTACACTCTGCAAAATCAGAATTCTAGACTGGATAGCAGACTTTAACTGCAATACTAAAATCCTTGCTAACACGCCATGTGCTTGGTCAGACCACAATGTCATCTCCTTTGAAATCAACAACCTCAATCAATCATCACCCAAGGATCTCCAAGCCCCTCCTGCTTTAACTAGGAACAATTGACTAATCTTTTTAGAAAGCATACTCCCCTTACTTCAAGCCATCACCCATCAACAGCTGCCCCCTGACTCAGACCCTTCCATAATGGTAGAACTATATAATCAGAATCTACTGAAGGCCCTTGACCAACTAGCACCACTTAAATTAAGGAAAGCCAAACCCCTAGCACACCTTAATAAATGGTTCACTTCGAACTAAAAACATGACACAAAGCTAAAAGAGACACAGAAGCGTCCTGGAGAAAAAAAAACTTCTATGCAGAATAAGGATACATTTATAACCGCCTCTACTACGTACAAAACTGCCATCCTAGAAACAAAAAGGAAAAACTACAACATCAGAATTTCCAATACCAAATCCAGCACCAAGGAGTTCTTTACCACCCTCAAAGAATTGGAATCTCCCAGCACCCCTGGGCGTGGGAAGAGGGGATGGAAAGGGTGGGGGAGTGAAAAGTGGTTCATATGATATATTTGTTTAGGTGGAAGAAGATGGTGGTGTGCGCGCTGTGTCCGCGAGCACTGCAACAATTCACGGGTAGCTCCTCAGGTGACTAGCTTCTGTGGTGACTACAGGCAGGCTGAATTGGGGTTGGGGAGTAGATTGCAGCTGATATGAGGATATTTGCTTTGGGTGTACTATGCAGTGTTGTATGTGGTAAGGCTCTAGCGCCTTGGGTGCATGGCCGGAGGCCTTGCACCGAAGAGTATGCCCACTGGTTGCAAGCAGGTTTCACATTGCTGGCTTGTGTGTGTGGTTTGTGCACAGAGTACACATTGTTGATTGCATGGTTGTGGTGATTGCTAGCATGTCCTACAGTTTTGGGTGCATGGTTGGAGGTGATGGAGTCAATAGTAATGGACTGTGTCCACAGGGTGAAGTGTTGGAATACTGTGTATATAGAAGTGGATAGTGTTCAAGTGGATGGTTTATGTGTTTTGGTTATGCCCATTGGCCAGATGAGCGAGTACTTTACTTTATCATGATGTATTGGTTGTCAGTAGTTAATACAGTCTTGGGTGCAGGGGCAATGTTCTGAAGATTTTGTGGTTTGGTTGTAAGTAGTATAATAGTATGTGAATGGAAGTGGGTAGGGGTGCCGGAGGCTCTGTCATGTTTGTGGGTTCTGGTAACTGACTAGATGTTTGCATGCATAGCTGTATTATGTTGTGGGGGTTGGGTAGGGGTGCCAGTGGCTGTGTTACATTTGTGGGTTGTGGTAACTGGCCACATGTTCGCATGCATGGCTGCATTGCGTTGTGGTGGTTGTGGCCAAGGCCTAGTCTCTTGGGTGCATGGCCGGAGGTCGTAGGCCTCTGCATGCACCAAAGAGGCTAGGCTTTGGCCACACCCACTGCAACGTAGTGCAGCCATGCATGCGAACACTGTGATACTGGTACATGGATTCCACAAATATGTTTATGGAGTGCAATTTCTTTTGGTTCACTTGTTTGGGTAAGTTGTTATAACCATACATTGCTCCATCGTACACACGTTTAAATATGCATCTCTCCTAGGGTGGTCACCTTTACAGAATGGTTGTGGAGGACATTTTAGACTTGGTAGAGCACCAGAGGTGAGCTGAAATGCATGCACTTCCTTATGGTGTACTTCATTAGACTTGTTGCCCATTACAGAGTGATGTGGTGTATGTGTTTGGGTTGTGCCCATTGGCCAGATGACTGAGTACTTTACTGTACTATGATGTATTGGTTGTCAGTAGTTAATACAGTCTTGGGTGCAGGGGCAATGTTCTGAATATTTTGTGGTTTGGTTGGAAGTAGTATAATAGTATGTGAACAGAAGTAGGTAAGGGTGCCGGTGGCTGTGTTATGTTTGTGCTTTCTAGCAACTGGCTAGATGTTTGCATGCATGGCTGTAGTATGTTGTGGGGGTTGGGTAGGAATGCTGATGGCTGTGTTACATTTGTGGGTTGTGGTAACTGGCCACATGTTTGCATGCATGGCTGCATTGTGTTGTGGTGGTTGTGGCCAAGGTCTTTCCTCTTCATAGAATGTTCACAAGAAAGTGTAAGCTGCCTGAAACTACCGCTTTTTTCATTTTGCTTGTAAATTCCAGCATATAATGCCATCTGTGCTTTTCTGTTCTTCTTTTGTCATCTGGCAAGGTAGCAAAAAGATTCATTTATGGTCCTTGGTGGTTTGTGTGGGAGAACTCGCATTTTTTTGGGAAGTTAGGAAAGGTGACAGTTGTTGTCTCGGTGATGACTTGCATCATAATCGTTTGCGTGTTGCTTCTTATTGCAGGAAATGCAAATGGACATACAGGGCCATAGCAGTCTTCCCAGATAGCGATGAACGAAAACACACCACTTATGGTAAACCTGTTATGATTGTTCCACATTCCGTCTGTTGGCAAGTGGAAGGAGTGACACGGGCAGTAAGGTACAAGGTATCTGCGAACAAAGAGGAATAAGAATACATTTAAGTAGCCGTTATCAGTGGCAGGGTAGAGGACAAGGGCTCTGAGGGACAGATGTCACAAAGGGCCCTAGGTGGCTGGGTCATGGACCTTTGGGTGAGATACTGTGTGTTATTGAGTAGCGTCGGATGTTCACCCACTGGCTTGCTATCTGTTTTGTAGGTGCCACTCTCCTTCCACGGCTACACACATGTGAGTCGCCTTTCAAATGTTGCCAACACACCCTCCTTTCATCTGTTTGCTTTTTACAAAAGATGTCAGTGCCAGTGAGTCAGACCCATGGCACATTCTGTGTGTGTGTGCCCAAACAAACATAAAAAAATAAAATCCACCCGGGAAACCGCTACGATTGCAGGACAATGCAGGAGCAGGAGCTGTTTGCCAAAACATCTAACAGTAAAATATTACCTGTCGAGGTTTGTGTGCCGGCCGAGTGGTATATGGGCCTGTGGCCGTTATTAATGGTAATAGATTGAAGGCGCATACAACTCTTAAGTGCTTGAAAGGTCATTATAAGGACAATACAGCCAATCTTTCAGCACACGATTGAACATATTGTGTGCTGTTTCAGTGCACAAGTTGCATTCACTTTCAGTGTTGTGCTCTATTTATACGTTTGAATGGGTTGGAGAACCATCCCAACAAAACCAACATCAATCATAAATGTGTTCCGTTTAGTGGGGTTATGGATTAACATCTTAGAGTTCTCTGTGCCCTCTTTAATTCATTAGGTTTTAAGTTGTGTCGCACGCGCGTGAAAGTATATGGAGAAACGATTCCCCTTCTCCGTGAAAATGTATCAAGACTACATCTTTCACTCAAATGCTGCGCCACTGTTGTAAAACACATACATTTTGTTCTCAGGTTTGTTGTTCTTAGAGGTTTTAATACATTTTTTTTTAGATTGGCCCTCTGTGAGAAACGTGTTTCGTCACAACAAGTGACTTCTTCAAATCAGGGCAATATCTGTTCCAATATATGTTAAATTATCACATATAATCTAGTCAAAGAAATAATCAGTGAACAACAAAAATTAAAAACACATATTATGTCAATGCATCAGAAAATCATACATTGCAGTAAATAATAAAAATAGAGATAAAAAGAATAAATAAAAACACAGAGATGGAAGGATGGGGAATGGGTAGGAGGTTGGATGGTCAGTTGAAAAAAATCAGGCAAAGGAAAATAGAGTGAGGTATAAATGCCTCTTAAATTAAACATATGTAAACACATCAACCAACCCCACACATTTTAAATTTCATCTTGTTGTTTGGAGAGTGACTTTCCTATTATAAATATATTCCACTCTTGTAGTCTTAAGGTTAGATGGTACTATTGTGTTCTTAAATTCAGTCATCTCTTATCTTGTAAGATTTTGTGATTATAACCTCACAGGGATTTGTTGGAGTGAAATTATGGTGCCTCCGGGGAAATAAAATAAAACCCTGTATCCGTGTTGATCTAATAAAGGTTTGGATTGATTAGTCTCATCTTATCCTTTGTCTTCTTCCTTGCATGTTTCCATAGGATCTCGAGTTTTTTGTAAACTGTATCTAACCTTAAGAATACAAGAGGGGCATATTGTCAATGCACACATCTATTTTTTTTGGTTTTTAAGCAAGGTTGCATTCTGTGAAGTGTTCAAGGTAAGTGTCAGGCACCCTGTTGTTATATATGCAATGTATGTACTTAGTTTTGTTTGGTAGGATACATTCAGTGATCCTTTTCTGTGAGAATTTTTTACGAATTTCATAGGAGGTGCGTTAATGGGGGGGAAAGGTCGTAAAATTGACAGAAGGAAAGAAGAGAGTAACTGTTTGCATATTAGAATGGCTGACATGGTTAAATGCAAACTTTGAAAGCACGTACCACTGTAGCTGGCATTTGATGGTAGGTGATGGGAGAAATGACAGTATGCTTTTTGAGTATTGTACTTCGAGTGTTTAACGGCAACTATGGAGTGTTGAACAGAGATGCTAGAATTAGATGCAGAGGTCTTGGATGTGATTGGTGGATGTGTGTGTGACTGTTTAACAGAACCCAATGAGGGAGTGCTGGAAAAACAGTAGTGGAAAGGAAAGAACAACAGCCCCTTCTTTACTGGGGCACGGCCCTTGCAGTAGTTTGGGAAGTGCACAAGCCACATGCTGTCCTTCTTAGTATGCTTGGCATGAAAACGGGACTGTGGATTATCCAATCAGGTGTTGAGGGTGTGCTTAACAGGAAGGGGTAGTAACTTATTTTTATTGCTGTGTACCGTGATGATGGCAGAGATGCAGAGAGTGAGAGTGCTCATCGTGGGTGATTCGTTTGTGGGAGAACTTCAGAGATATGCCCAGGGTAGCGGCGTTCATAACAGTTTTGGTCTGAAAGGAGTGCACGCTTTGGTGCGCATTGTGGCTCTGCTGAGTTTGCAAGCTGCGATTGCAGAGTGCAGAGATGTGGCCACTTGGAGTACTGTTGATGTACTAGTGCTGCATTGTGGAGCACTGCATGTGGCTTTTAGCACTGCTGCAAGTTTGCTCTGTGAACTGAAGGAGTTAATGAAAGCACTGATGCACCTTTTTCCCACTACAACGGTGATGTTCTCATGCATACCACCTAGACCAGTCTGGAACAATCCCGATGTACTTTCTTCTGAGGTAGAGAAGGACAGGTGTTTTGTAAATGGAGGAATGTCTGCTTTTTTGTTCGATGCTGGGATGTTCTTCTGTGCCCATGAGAACCTTAGTGCTTCTAATGTGAGGTGTTTCAGTGGAGGTCCCCGATTGAACATGCTCTTGTGTTCCACAATCTAAAAGTTATTTTGGAGAAGCTCGTGTAATAATGTAAGGAGGAGAAGAAGAGAACAATCCACAAAAAATACAAAAAAAGGTATTTGTTTAGAAGCACCTTTAAAAAATAAATTAAAAAATATATATAACACTTTTCAGAGCTACCAATTAAGAGGGGACACTCTACCCTGGTTGAAATGTGTTCCGGCACCCGCACACAAAGGACAATATGCCCACAGACACTGCAGCATTTGTTGGAGCGCATGTGCCACATGCAGGTCTTTTGAGGGTGGCAGGCATGGAAATCAGACTGTGGAGGGGTGGGGGTTGGTCAATAAGATTTCCTGGGTGGGGTGTGTATGGAGAGATTGTGGCAGAAGGCGTGTTTGCAAATAGGAGTACAGATGACTATGGTTATGGCTCTGCCATTCAGGAAGCAAAATGTACAGCTTTTGGGCAACTCCTGGATACATTGGTTGAAAGTGCATGCAGAACACTGTGGAGTGGGCTGCACACCTTGGGTTCCATCATGTGGATTTCCACTGGTATGGAGTACATGGGATGAAGTGGCTGCATGTGGTTCCTCTTTACGCTACTTTGGTGATGCTCGATCATCCAGACATTATTATTATTCATTGTGGAGGGAACAGTTTAGGACATATTACCGGAATCTCAATGCAGTTTGCGATGAAGGAGAAACTTCGGCAAGTCATGGACATGTTTCCAAAGTCTCCAGTAATTTTTTCTTGCATTGCCCAGAGACAGATGTGACTGCATTCTTCCTCATTTGGTCTGCAAATGACGAAAGTGAGGCGCAATGTGAACAAGGCTGTTTGAGCCTTTTTGCGAGATGTTGGCATGTTCTCATTCCACAATGAAAACATTACGTATCGTAGTATCATCATTTTTCGTAGAGATGGAGTCCATTTTACTGATGCTGGCAATCAACTGTGTCTGTGTAATATGCAAAATGCAGTACAGCACTTTTTGTAAGAATAGCAATCATTTCCCTAGTAGGTGTTGACCACTTAAAACCTTCCTAACAGTACAAAAAGGCTCTTTTCAGAGCCACCACTTCCTTTTGGGAATGAGTGCAATGTTTTTGACAGAGCTACCCTTCGCATTATTTACTGCGCTGTCCACTGAGCTTATAGGCTGCACGGCGGCCTGCATCCTTTCATTGGAATTCGATTTTTGAACTGTGAAAAGGTGGATCTGAAAAGAGCGTTTTATTTAAAAAAAAATGTTTTTTTTTTCTTCTTCTTGTTCTCGTAACACGCGACATAGATGGAAAGGAAGGTTAGGGAAAGGGAACCAACCACAGGGATAAAAAAGGGCAAGTGGAGAGAGGAAGATTTTGGGTGGCCCTTAGGTACGGGTCAGTCCTTCTCATGCTCCCAGACCGAAGCCTCAAAAACACTTTAAAGTTGCCCCCCCAGAGTACCGCATCATAGTACATGCACAATACAGTGACCTTTGAAAGGTAAGGGTCTGCTGCGGTGCATATGGCCTGCAAGTCTGGTTTAGGGATCCACTGCCCCACAGGAGTGTCCCTAGTGGTGGCAGGAGCAGATGCAGAGGATGTTGTAGAGGAAATTAAGCTACTGCCTTGTTCGAAGGGGACAAACCTCTGAACTGCTGCTTTGTGGTTTGATTTGAGGTGTTGCCGCATGGAGGTGGTGCCGTAGCTGTACAAGCCAGTTTTTCCGCGACTGAGTACTATATTCCACTCAGTGCATCTCACCTGGTTAGCACGAGATTTGGGCATGTCTCCTACAGTGGTAAATAGTTTCCACACCCAGGTCTCAGGCTGGCTGCAGGCAATGGGGAATTGCTTTACTGCATCCTCGTTCTCCTCTTGATCTATAGCTACATTACCACGAATGTTCCCTTGTCCAGGCCCTTTGGAAAGAGGTGGTGGTGGTGAGGGTGTGGCTACTGCTGTATTATGGTTGCCATAAGTTGCAATAGTAATATAGCACAACAAAATTGATCACAAAGCAATTCCAGCACGAAGCAATGTGCACCGCTGCTCTGTCCGGAAAGCCAAAAACAGAATGCGAGCAGCCCTGGGTGTGGCTTTTTATAGGGCTGCTGTGGAGCACTTGGAACCGGAAAAGCTAGACTAAATCGTTCCCAAAAATAGTTAGATGTACAGGGACATAGTGTAGGACCTCTGTAAGGGTGCACTTTCACTGTAACACTCCATACATTGCAGAAAACAGTACTTTGTCGATGTCCGGAGGCCTGGATCGTGTCCGGCAAGTAAGGGCCCATGTGCAGCATTGGTGCGCTCACATGGTGACATCGCAAATGTTCTCGAATGGGATGGCGCAGGATGCGTATTGGGCGTAATATTTTGTGCGCATGTGCATAGGTGTCCTATGGACAAGGTCGGGATCCCCAGACTAATTAAAAGTGTGACACACATGCCGTGAACTTTTTTGAACCAGCTGGGTATTTGTAGGGTTCAGCAGGTTGGATGTTCATGTGCACAGCTATCCGTAGGAAGTGGGTGGGAGCCTCAAATTACTAAAAGTCTGTCAAAATTTCTTTTGAACATGCTGGACAGGGGCGGTGTTACCAGAACACAGAGGAAGAGCTACACATGCACATAGTTGTGTAACGGACAAACATGCGCTCCGACAACTAATTAAAGGTCCATCACAAGATGCGGACATGCGGCCACTAGTGGCGTCCTACAGATACCTCCATTCTGATAGCGGGTAGGCCGGGCAGGTGCGGTGTCCATAGGACACCTCCATTTTGATTAATTGTGGTCATCCCGAACAGTACTGTGCGCTGCAGATTCATAACGGGATTTTTTTTTAAAAAAGGAAAAGCCACACACACACACTCAGCAACAATTTACATATAAAGCCTTATTTTCACACATACATAGAAACTATTATGAAAGGTAAGGGGTAGCAGAAATGGATACATATACAGGGGAGTTAGGGAACTGTACAAGTTGGTCGTGATGGGAGGAAGGGATTGAGGTCTCATCGTAACATCTCTGATCACAGGGAATTTGCGGGGATGGTGGGCTGGGAAATGGGGAGGGGGTGCAGGTGGAGCAGTGGTATTTTATTTTTTCCATAATATGTCCTTGTACAAAATATTTTTAGGTCGCAAAATTGTTTAGCAAATGCTCCATTTTGGAGTCCAGGTTGTCTAGTTTGTTATTTACAGAGTTTCTTTCACTTCCTGTGGCCATATGCTGGTGTGGAAGAGGTGCCACTTGTGGTGCAGTCCCTTCATTTCCAGTATGTTCTGTTAAAGAAACAAATATCTGTTAGATGTATATGAAGAAAATGTATTAACTGTTTTACTTTTCAGACTGATGTGCGTACCAATGGGGTTACTATCGTTACTCATTTCATCATGAGCGAAATACTCTTCCAGCCATTCTAGGGTGCTTGCCATTGCTGCGTGAAAAAAGAAACTTGCTTTTCTAGTACTGTACACTGCACAAACTGTGCAATTATAGGATAAACTTTAGTGTACTTACCACGTTGTAGTGACGTTCTGCTCCCAGTACTTTGCAGTCCTTACTCTGCCAGTTCGTTCTTCGTTCCTATGTAAGGCAGCAGTGCGGTAACATTGTTGAAGGCAGACGTTACGTTGCTTGTTGGTGCATTCCATTATGCTGCATACCCTATGCTTTTGGTCTGTTTGTTTCATAAGTACAGAGTTTGCAGACCTACTCTATTTTCCCTTGCAATTGACGTACATGCTGCTGCTTGCATATGTTCCTTGTCTTTGTTGAATGGTACCACTATGTAAGAGAACACCTGCCTTTTTCAGCAGGTTGGAAGCTACCCTATATCCGCAAACAGATGTACAGTCCACGGTTACTGTGCCCATTGGCATGGAGCCATCAATTTGGTATGTTGTATGGTACATCTATGCGAACTAAGGGTATCCTGGTAAAAACCTATGAAATTCAGCGAAAAAACATTGTTAAAGGGACATTATGGTTAAGTTGCGCTACTAAAAACCTATTAAATTCAGTGAAAAAAACGTTGTTAAAGGAACATTATGATTAAGCTCTGATAATAAAAACCTCTGAAATTCAGTGAAAAAACATTGTTAAAGGGACGTTAAGGTTCAGTTTTCCTAAGAAAAACCTATCAAATTCAGTGCAAAAACTTAAAGGGACATTATAGTTACTTTTCACTAATAACAACATATCCATATTATGGTTACAAGTAAAACCAAAAAAACCCAGAAATTTGCCAGTTATGGTAAGCTAAGCAACCATAACTTGCACCACCACTGTGCACTGCTAAGACTAACACTCATGACATCACAAATGTTTAACCATAGTGTTCTTTTAACAAAGTCTTTTCACTGAATATGTATATACGATGCCCTAGTATGGTTTAAAGATCTTCTATGTTCCCACTGCTCTCTGATAGACCACTTGTTTGCCTTTTGCTGAATTGCATTCTGGTATTTGCAGTCTCCCAGTCAAGATGGGGGGATATAATGCCACCATTGTACACTTTTTGCCTAACATAGTTCTAGAAGGATTTATATATTTGAGTGAAACTATGGTATGTGTACTTTTCAAGTTATCTTTATAAAGCAGAGTATTGTAGAAAGTCGGACATTGGGGTGAGGAAGAGAAATTATGAGAGGACCAGTAAGTC
Source organism: Ambystoma mexicanum (assembly GCF_040938575.1). Lineage (NCBI taxonomy): Eukaryota > Metazoa > Chordata > Amphibia > Caudata > Ambystomatidae > Ambystoma > Ambystoma mexicanum. The sequence goes on from NC_090932.1 coordinate 93,092,872, forward strand.
ATGAGTATTTGTGCACGATGAGGCAAGAGAGTTTGCAATCCTGGACAGTGGTGCAGCTATTTTCCCCTGACTGTGGCTGTTTTTCTGGGCACAAGTAAAGGACACATGTGGGTGGACATAGTCATTTGTTTTTGAGGGCGGACGCAACCCCTTGGTTTTTCTTTTAGGTTGGCAAGCTTCCTCAAGTATTGTTCTGGTAGTGTTCTAAAATATACAGTGGGCACAGGCATGGAAAATATCTATGGAATAACAAAACCTTTGAAATTCAATGAAAAAAGCTTTGCAGGGACGTTAAGGTGAGAACTTAATGCAACAAAACCCCTAAAATTGAGCTAAAGCCACCTTAACCTCATGCCCCCTGTTGCGCAGCCTATGACCGGTGATGACATCACAATTGACATCCCCGGTGACATCACTGATGACATCACTGGTGGCATCACTA